>NC_141110.1:19520221-20162721 GCF_041138505.1 Cibotium barometz
ACATGTATATATGTATATATACATGGATCATAACATCAACTCCTAATCGGTGAACCAAATGAATAATTACATTCCACGTGTTTGTAATCTATAACTCCTTTTGGTAAGTAAAGGACCATCATTATCATTCGAGTACTTAGAGCCCAAAGTTACAAAAAGATAATAGTGGCATAAGCATTACAAAAGGATCATAAGATCAACTCCTAATTGGTGAACCAAATGAAAAATTACATTCCACGTGTTTGCAATCTACGACTCATGTTAGTAAGTAAAGCCCCAAACCTATTCAATGTTACTTTAAGGCTTGATACTTCCATTCCAAGCCTATCAACATGGGCACTTAACTTGTCTTGTTGCTCTTTTATAGCATCAATTGTCTTTCGACAACCAATATCACAAAGGTGTGCTTCTCCGAAGCATTCTTCACTCCATTGTGTCAGCTATTAGTGAATTTTAGAATGTCCCTAGGGGCATTCTACCATCCATGGACAATGTAATTGTTGTAATTTGAACCCATGGTGTGCTTGAAAGAATGGAACTAGGGCCATTATGGTGGGGCATTACACATGTCATAAGCTCGGTCACTCATATCGTTTTACATAAAGCGCGGTTTTATAAAAAAAATAATTTACATGAAGTTTGACCACACTTTAAGTAAGGTTAACCATTTTGGTTAACATACCCCCTCCCTACATCAGGTACATCCTTGAAACTAGCAAGAAAGCTCATTAGTGGTAGTAGAGGGAGTGGGTGTAGATGAAATCGTACTGTAATTTTGGGTATCGGGGGGAACGATGGAAATTTTTATATCTTGTTTAGAAGGCTATCTCCATCATGTCTTCAAAGGTCTCAAGGTCCCAGGCCTTGTAGTAGTTGAATAGTTTCTTGAGTGCAGGGCCTTTGTTGAGTTCAAAGGAAAGGCTTTGGGCTCCTTCGTCATGCTATTTGAGTAGATTAAGTGGAGGGTCTACCTTATCCTTTTCCTATGGGGGTCGGGGAGGATGGGGGTCAGGGAGGAATCTTGCCTTCTTCAAGGGGAATGTGGATAGGGAGGTAGAGGGTTGAGCTGTCTAGTGGGGAGGGGTAGAGATTATGGTGTCGAGAGAGGCAACAAGGAGGATGGGTGGGAATGTTAATGATGAAGGTTGATCAAGGGGTATCAATGTAGGTGGGCCCAAAACAAGATACAATGAGGAAAGTGGAAAGGATGGGATTTGTGAAGGGGGTGGCGAGGGTACATGAGGCAGGGTGGTATGTGGTGAGGGAAATAGTTGAAGAGTGGTCAGGGAGACGAGGTTGGATGGGGGTAGCTGGTGTTGGAGAGTAGTTTGGAGTTAAGGGTGGGGGCTCAAGGGGATGTTTGTGGCCACCAGTTTGGGGCAGGTTTGGTGGCGACAGTTGAGAGAGAGATCCTTTATGGTTGGGGGAGCAAGGGTCGTGAGATGAGGGTGTTGGTGGGGGTGAGGTTGGGGTAGGTGGGTTACCATGGGTACATGGATCATTGCCTGCATCACCATCATGATCATCGTCATCATCTCCTGTGTAGCAACAAGTAGGCAGGTCCTTTGGAGAAGAAGAAGGCCTTGACTTGGTTAGCCTCTTTGACCGTGAAGTCTTGGGGGAAAGCCACATGTGAGTGATCAAACTGGATGATGGAAGTGATTGCAATAATTTCAAATTAGTAGTAGACCTTGTTGTATAGTATAAGGTGGCCTTGGGGGGAGTATGGTTTGATGGTACACCAATGAAGAGCGTTTTGTAGGCCATGTAGATATTGGGCCATCTTTTCCATTCCATGTTGGTGAGGGTAGTAGTAAGTATGGACAGAGGCTAGGGGGTACGATGAGCTCGATTGAGGCATTGACGTCTATGGCTTGTTTGTATTCTAGGAGATTAAAGGTTGGCAGCGAGAGGCTGGATAGAGAGCCTAAAGAGGATTGTAGGATTTTTGAGGGTGATTTGGCCCTGGAGGAAGATGGTGACAATTAGTTTAATGGATGGTGATGTGCCATTGTGGAGCCCAAGTTGTCACATGCCTAGATTAAATTGGGCTTGATAGTTTATCCACCACAATGGAGCCCTAGGGTATGACCTCCTCAATTACCTCTACTTTATCAAGACTTACAATGCCAACTAGGCAACCCAGCAGGTATTAGACTCGAAAGAAGCTCCCCTCATAGCACACCTCAGTCTAGATTTGGTTTGACACCCTCCACCTCCCTAGAATCAAGTAGCCCTAAGTATGCCAGAGCCATCTAACGAGACATGTGCATGACACTTTCTAGGGCCCCTGACAAAGGATGACATGGAATGGCATAACTTTACCTGCCAAAAATTGTTAATGCTGGCACAAGCCCTTTCCTTCCTCCTCACCACACGTTAGGTGGATAATTTTAACTTCCGTTGCAACCTCTCCACCTTTGCTAGAGTCCATTAGGTGTGCCCATAAATTGGGCCAAATACTTGCACAAAGAGCTCCATGCCGTATGATCAAACCCACGACGCAAGTGGGTAGCCTCCCCCCTACTCACCAAAGTTTTATACCATATGCAATAGGTTGGGAAGAGCTTCCCAAAAGTTTTTGTTTACAATGAGACACCACTATCCCACACCCCATCCTCAAGCCCAAGCCTTCCCCCACACCTCCCTCATCCAAGCGCCAGCACTTCAACAATCAGGAAGAAGAGGCATGCTATTAGGATTTTTTTAGTGTGTGCAAGGTTTTCTTGCATATGTACATATGGATGCATGTTCATATAGCACTTGGATGCCCATCATGAGTTTGATATGCCCATCAAGAGTTGATAAAATGGTTATAATTGGGAGCTCTATCTTTTGGTCAGGCATAACATGCTGATGCCTAATGCGGGGCTTTGATTCAGGTACCTTTGTTGTTAAACACCCTTGTGAGTCTGTAATGGCAGTTGTTGGTGCATTGTTGAAGCAAATTGTGTGTTCAGTACGTTGTCTAAGAATGATGTGGTATCATGGAGTGCGATGCTCTCAATGTATGCCAAACAAGGCTTAGGAGAGAAGGCTTAACATAATTATAGAAGAGGAAGGAATAAATCCAGACCACCAGACATTTGCAATTGCTTTTTAGACACGTGGTACTCTCGTGGAGGCAAAAGATGCCGTTGTTGTGGAGAGGCGATCAATGGCTTTGGAAGTTGGCCATGCATTACACGTTGATGCATGGAAAAAGGGATTTGGGTCATATGCCTTCAATTGTAGTACTCCTGTGAATATAAATGTCAAAAATGGGAAACCATGTGACCTACCAGTATGGAATGAGTAGGCAGAGTTGGAAGCTTCAACCTAGGAAGATTTCAACTCACGGATCAGTGAGGAGGTGGGCGTGTCATTGCCAAATATGGAGCAAAATCATGGAGTTGCCTGATTCTGCTAGAGAAGTTTTCAAGGCTCTTGCAATTTAAAAGGAGAGTGTGCAGGCTACAATGAGAAAGAGAGGGATGCAGTGTTGTGTTTGTTGGTGTTGCTGTTGTTGCTGCTGTCTTTGAGCAGCTCATGGGCTCTGAGGTGATAATCTTGTGGGGGGCTTGTTTTTAGAGAATATGAGGGCACAAACAGTCATGATGTAGAAGCTTAGCGCAACCAGGCATGTTTTCCTATAAAATTCATTTTATGTGAAGGTCGCTGGGGTTGTTTTTTATCGCTCGGTGAGGATGCCATAATAGCAAGGGGTAATACCCAATTTAAAGCTGTTATAACTGCAATTGTAGTAGAGGTTTTCATTCAAGTTGGTCAAGAAAACAGTACGAAAGATTGTGGTAAAAACTGCAGTCTGATGAGTGATCAAAAAATGATGGCTAGCACCTTGTGATGAGTCGGGCAAGAGGCTGGGTAGCACCTTGTGTGATGAGTCGGGCGAGAGGATCGCTAGCAGAGAGAGAGAGAGAGAGAGAGAGAGAGAGAGAGAGAGAGAGAGAGAGAGAGAGAGAGAGAGAGAGAGAGAGAGAGAGAGAGAGAGAGAGAGAGAGAGAGAGAGAGAGAGAATTGTGATGCCAGGCTACCCAAAGTCACGCATGGAGCTAGTATGATGCTGTCGTGTTGGATTACTGAGGTTTTGAAGATTTGGAAGCTTGTGGAGGAGGCAAACTCCTTGATGATTCTTGCCACTGGAGTTGATGGTGATAGCCTTACATTGCAGCTTTGTTGATAGTGTGGGCATGCTACTGCCAATAGAGATACCTTTTCCCCTTGAGAAGCCTTGGAAGGAGGAGGGCTCGCCGGTATAAAGTGTGATGCTGTTCTTGTGAGTACAAGGTAGTATAATGACAAAACAGCTAGGATGGGCTGCCAGCACATATTGAAGAAATATATCTCTTGTTTCTATTTTCCTTTTGTACAGGTCTGAATAATATTTTCCCTGGAGTGTGCGTTGCATTATCCTACCATCTTATAAAGATATACAGCATATGCATGAAGGTGTTGTGTGGAGATCTAGCATGATGCTGACTCTTTGATTATGATATATGTGATGATGAGATCAGTGTGGGTCAGCAAAACCAAGGCCAATTTTGAGAGTGTGGGGTTTGGCAATTGTCAGTGTTCCTGGTGTGCATGGATGTGTTATTTTTTGAGATATTATGCTATGTATGTGTTATCAGTGTGAAGTAAGGGAACAAAAGAAATTTTGCACACAAGCTAGCGTCACGTCCTACTTATTTTATCAACTTGTAAACCACTAAAACCTCACATACTATGTGGGTGTGTGTGTGTGTGTGTGTTAATGTGCCCAGACCCCCTTGTGTGCACAAGGATGCCATTCACATGCTAATCTCTCATTCTCTCTCCTTTCTTAATTGATCTATTGCTTATGGCTGTTGACCTATGTAATCAAGGGTTTTCACCCATATATAGCACCTACCAATGGAGTTGTGAGGAAGTGAAGATGTACCCTTTTCCCTCTTTTCTCTTGGTGTGAATATGTATTTTGGGTTGTGTTCTGTGTATCTAGATGGTTGGACGAGGGTAGAGAGTTGTTTGAACTGTTGATTGTGAGGAACTCGAGATTGTGAGTACGTGAGTTCCCTTTTCCAGCATCCTGTTGGTGGTGCCCCCTGTCTTTGTTATATTTTCCAAGGCTACTGGGTGGGTAGCTATAGAGGTGATTTCACTTTTCCAGTCTTCCCACTAATTTTTGGTGCCCCCACTAAGGACACTTTGCTCAAGATTACCTTCGGTGGCGTGGATGACATCCTTTTGAAGATGCAGATGACTATTGACTTTTTGGCCTCCCTTTGGGGCTATAAGCAAAGGATCTTGTCTATACGAATGAAGCTCGATTCTTTGATGGTTCGGGAGATGCAGTAGAATTTATTGCATGCGATGAACAATTTTTGTACATTCATGCCATACACAGCTCTTAGTAGATGCATCTCATCAAGTTTCTCAAGCTCAAAGAGTCAATTGCCTAGAACATTGCCAGTGAGCCTCTCATGTACCATGACTCTTAATCTTGTTACCAAGAATTTCATAAGCATGACTGCTTTAGTTCCATATGTTAAGCTATGTAAATGACCTCTTTATATGTTGTGCAAATAGCCCAGAGTGACTACAAAAACTTTGATTCCCAATCATTGCGACTTGCCTCTATAGTCTTGGTTAAGGTGGCACATAGAATGTTAGTGCTTTCTGCTTGGCCATTAGCTTGGGGGTACTAGGGTGAATATTTATGGTGTGTGACTAAGAATTCTTATAGAAAGAATTGTATTACCTCATTTATGAAATGGGTGCCATTGTCACCTATGAGACATGCTCAAGACAACACACAAATTAATTTATTACAATCTCATAAAGGAATTTAGTTGTGGACCTTATGCCAGCTTTCCTTGTGGCTTAAGCTTTGACCCATTTTGTTGCCGCTATGATATACTGATCTTGGGTGTGTCAATAATAGGAAGCCCTGCTGATGGTATTGATGAAATCGATCCTCCATTTCTCAAATGATTTCAAGGACATGATGGTGTAGAGGGGCATCCTCTACTTATTTGTGCAAAATTGCACTTTGATCATAGCATTTGGCATATTTGGCCATGTCTCCAAACAAGGTTGGCCACCATAATCCTGCCACCACATGAGGATCTTCTAAAGCAATGGTACGAAGTGCCACCTACAATACCAAAGTAGGCTTGTTCAAATATAGACATATTCATCCTCACGGATGCCTCATTCTCATGAACATATTCATCCTCATAGATGCCTCATCTCATTATTCCATATTTTCTTTGTTTGTACTAATGTCCCGCAAGGAGCCGCCTTCTTAATAAGGCATATTGCTCGCCCCTTATTGATTCATTCTTCGATGGGTAGGCCATTAGCTAGGAAATATGAAACTTCCTCTCCCCATTTATGAATCAAGCATAGTTGGAAGAGGGGAGCATTTGGCAAGTCATCATCAACTCCCACTGATGATTCTCTATTATGAATGCATGACATGTGGTTGGCCAACACGTGTTAAGAACCTTTGCATACCAGATCAAACTCTAGCAAAATTAGGAGCCATCTAGTGATCATGCTTGTGGTGCAAGGTTTATTCACTACATAAAGAAGAGCCTGATGATCTACAAAGAAAATGAATTTCGTCGCCAAAAGGTAACGATGGTGGTGTAAATTCATTATGGTTCATTTAATAAGTAACTAGAAAAGCTAACAGGGAATTCCCTATTGTGCTCTCTATCTTGAGCCAGTACACAATGAATTGTGAAGCATCTATGTGGACGTGAAGTATGATTTCTCAATTTGGGGATCTCAAAATGGGAGCACTCATTAACGATTTCTTGAGGGTATCATATTCTTGTTGGCACTCCTATGTCCATTCTAAAATAACCAAGAGCCCATAAAGGGGACAGGATATGCTGGCATACATTAAGATGCAACACCAGTAATAATAACCAACATGCCCCATAAATCATTGGAGTCCCTTAAAGTTGGTAGAGGGTGGTAGCTTGATAATGAGTCGCACCTTACTAACATCTATGGAAATACCATGTTCTGAGACAATGTGTCCCAATATTACTCCATGCCGAATCCATAACTTGCATTTTAAAGGGTTAAGAGAGATTCTATAGAGTCGTCATCTCTCAAACACTATAGATGTACTTTCCATGTAGAAATGACAGAAAGGTTGTCCATAAAGACTTCAACAAGGAATTTCTATAGATACTCCTTGTAAGTTGTGCACATTAGGCATTGGAAGGTTCCCAAGAAGTCATTGTTGGTCACACTGAATGGCATGACATGGTATGCATATGTGTCCCATTTAGTGGGGAAAAATCCATTTTATGTTGATCTTTTGGGTCTATCAGCACTGAATTATAGCTGAAAAACCCATCAAGGAAGCTATAAACCTCATTTCTAGTGACCCTGGGGGATTCACTCACAATAAAGGAGGACATCACCTACATGCATGAACCTCAAGAAAACCCCCTATATATTATGTGCTCATAAGATGATATTACCCCCTATTTAAGCTTATAAGGATACCTTTAAAAATGACTATGTCACCCCCTTCCTTATATTTATGTTTTATCTCTAGCATTTACACACACCCTCTTCTTAGATTAAAGTATGTTACTTTGAACCTTATTGAACGAACATAAGTACTTCATGCATGCTACCAAGAAATAGATGCTAAGTACTAGGAAATCATCACTATAAATCACTCCCCTGGCCGAGGCCCCCTATCCCTAACTTAATTTTAAGAATTATTTTTCACCTAAATACATGGCCTTACCCATACTTTAAAAGAAACCAACTATTAGAGATAATTGCACTGACAGTTACTCTGAGACATACATCCTGATTAGGATTATATAACTACATATTGACCAAGATTATAATAGTTGCATTGAGACATAAATCTTGATCAGGATTATAACTACAAATAGTGAGAAGTCTTAATAGTGGACAATGACATTAGCTCCATCCTCTTTCTTGGAACTCTAATTGTTAGAGGAAGAATTGCTGGAACAACCCTTTTTGGATTTTGTTTTCTTCTTTTCCTTATTTTGAAGTTTGAAGCAATTTTCAATTGCATGGTTGGGCTTTTTGCAATACTAATTACCAAAAAAGTCAAATCGGTGAGAAAATGGAATTGCCAAAAAAGTGAAATCGGTGATGTTCGATCGCTAGCGTAGGATCGCTGTGAGAACCAAGAATCATTTCGATTCTAAAACAAGAATTTTCGATCAAGGTGTGGAATTGGTCAATCCAAGAAATCAACAATTCAAGAGTTAAATTAACTAATTAACTTGTAAGGCAATCACACCCAAAAACGATCCAAGATGAAAATGATATGAGATGAAGATGATCTAAGGAACGTGCAATTCTATCTGCCACGTATTGAGGACGGCAAGTGAAGCAGTAAAAACTAGAGATGGATCATTCAACTACACTGTTGAAATGATCTGATTGAGATCAAAACAATTTGACTATGAAAACTATTCAATTTCTATTGTGTTGGAATTGCTTGTACAAATCATGTGCTATAGTGCTTTTACTTCAAGTAAAAGAGATTGTACAAGAACCTATTTAAAGAGAAAGAAGCCTCCTTCATTGTTAAGAGTGAAAGCTTGAACAGTAAGACTTTAGGCAGCACCACAACAAAGAGCTTCAACAACCTGAGCTACAACCAAACCAAATAAAATAAGAGTTCTTATGGAAGAGTTTAGTCTCATACCCAATCAAGGAATTCGGGATCTAATTTATTGCAACTGATTAGTAAACGGAGTTGAGAGAGCCCAAGGGTGCATTAGTCATATACTCTGTGGATTGTCACTCCTGCCACCACGGTTGTATAACTATGGAAATCTTAAAGGAAAGCTATGGTACTATTAGAATACATTGTGTAGACAAAAACTCAAGAAAGCAAGCTATGAAAAAACTTGCTCTAATACCACTGTTAGCTCACGCAAAATGGAGAGCCAAACTCACATACACACAATGCTCAAAGATAAGAACATAATGGTGTAGAGTGTGAGGGAGAATGGCAAGCTCAAAGGAGAGAGATAGAAGCTCTATAAGATATAAAGAGAAAGTATAAATGAGCAACAACCCTAAAGTGTGAATAAGGTTGCGTATATGCTAGCTAGGACTAAGGTGCCCATTCACACCTAGATGGCCAACCATGGGGAAAAACCTAGTGGGACAAAAGTTCCCTTGGTGTAAGTGCATGACCTCACAATTGTCCTAATTTATTCCATTATCATAGACAACCTAACCTTGTTTCGCAAATTGTTTTTATAGTCTAGCCTTATTACACATAAACACTTAACCTCTTATCCCAAATCATGTGTAAGAGTTAAAGAAAGCAATGTCTTGGAGTTTTCACTGGAATGAGTTCTACATGGGGCGAACACCTTTTTCCCAATTCTTGTGCATGTGAGACCTGCAATATATAGATGAGCTCTTCATTTAGTAGACATATCTAGCAAGAATATAAAAAACCATCTCAAACACATGCACCACTAAGCCTCATCATCGATAGCCATCCAAGTACATTTTTGGATGGGGGACCATGGTAGGTGCAAGCCTCACCCATGTTATAACCCATCACTTTGGACCCTCCTCAAATCAGAATGAACCTTCGATGGCCTCTTCTTTGGCCACGCAAATCGTTGATCCACATCACCTCTACTCCATATGCTTATTAATGCTAATCCAACTAATCCAACCAAGCAAAGAGAGGCTACCTAGCTCCATTGTAACTATGGGTTAAATCCACTACCACACATTAGCATCTTTTGACCTTGCCACTAAGAAAAGGGATGTCAAGTAAATGTAAAGGAAAGCACTAAAGAGAGTCAAAGAAAGCAGTTGAGTTGTATAAATCTTTGAGATGGGAGGAGTACACACATAAGAACACTTTTTGCCCATTGCCTTGAGTTGGAGAAATCTTTAAGATTAGAGGGGTACACACATTAGCACATCTTTTGCCATGCACGTCACTAGACGGCATAAGCACCTTTCTTCTACCCGTTACCCTACACATATTTCACTAAGGGCATCATTATTTTCCACATCTTGCACCTCATGACATCCATGGACACATGCACCTCCAACTAACCTCATTAACAATAACCCTCTAGGTATATCTCTGGATACATCTTTGGATGGGGGGACCATGTCAGACATAAGCAAGGCCTATCATAAAGACCCATCATGTAGTGGAAAACCATTGACCTTGTAGGTACCTTCAAAGATCCTCAAAGAGTACAACCTCTACTTTAACTTTGATTCAACACAAACACAACCTCGCCCTGGTTGATGATTAGCCATGAAGTATCCTAACCTCTAAGCACCAATCTATGAGATATGGGATAAATCTATCATGACTTAACACATTTTGAATCCCTAGCTACCCACGTAAAATCATTCAATGGTGGTCCTCGTGCTAATTCTACCGATCAAATTACGTGGGCCACTTCTACTAACCACTTGACTTTGAAGGGCCCAAGCCATTTTTGTAACCTAAGGAGGCCTCATATGAAGAACTTCTACTTTGCATGAAAGGAGGCCTCGTATGAATAATTTCTACTTCTCATGAAAGGAGGCCTTGTATGAAGAAATTATACTTCACTTCTACCTTTCATGCTGCCTCAACAAGTTTCCTACCACCAAAAGGATACCCAAAGTGTATCTCCAATGGGCCCTACATCTGGCTGTGGAACGGTTCAAAATCTACCCCTTAACCTCGCATGAAAACTTCATGGCATATAAGAAACCATCCACACCTTTCCAAGCCAACAACTAGCTTCACCATCGATCTAGGTGACAGAGGTACACCATTAGCAAGGGGTTATGTTAACCACTTCTCGTAGGCTAATATGGTTTCACTCACTCGACCTATCGTAAAGCACTTTGCCATCTTACGCACCTGAACGAGCACCTATCTTTTGTAATATGACACTAGAATATAAAGCGGCCTTGCCACGATCTTCATGCCAAATAGGGAAGTTATTAACTTTATGTACATACTTGCTTTTAACTAAAACTAGTGGCCTAGGACTATTTTTAAGTTCTCTTTGACCTAGTGTAAAAGCTAGTCACTTGTATATAAAGCATTTTTTACATTGAGCAATATATATTCACTTGCTTCTTGGGCATACAATTGTAACGGTATTGGGTGGACACATATGTAAGTGGATTCTTACTATGGGGTGTTTCATTTGGTATCATAGTTCAATCAATGCTTTGAGTTGTGCCAGAGTGCTGGTTTATTCATTGGTTGATAGAGAGAATTTCACTACATGATTTTTATGTGTTAAAAAGGTTAGAATGAATCTCACCAATAAAAGAAAGATGATTCACATGTCCAATCTTAGGCATATATGCTTTATTGGTATATTCTTTTCGATAATGGATCTCAAAATTGAACTCTTGCATTAGGTCATACTAATGAGCCTTCCTCCCCCCCAATTGTGGAGAGTTGCAAAAGTATTTAAGAGATGAGTTATCCACATAGACAATAAAAGTAATGTCTCTACTCCTTTAAAGCATGAATCACATCATAACACTATTTTTTATGCACTGGGACCACTTAATCTGTGGATCAATTGCTTTTTACTCGTTAAAGCATGAATCACATCATAACACTATTTTTTATGCACTGGGACCACTTAATCTCTGGATCAATTGCTTTTTACTCGTTAAAGCCACACTGGCCTGCCATCCTAAAATATTGTTGTTCCAATAGCATAATGGCTGGCTTCCATTTCAACCACAAACGGTTTACTTGGATCCACAATTTGGATCATAGGAGCTATAATAACCTCATGTTTCATCTCATGTATCCAACTCCCTCGTCCATTCCACAAGATTTTTGTTGAAAGATTTGAAAGAGGTAATGCAATCTTTGTAAAGTTCCAGATAAAGGTTTGGAATAAATTCATAAATCTTGGGTGATATGATCTTAAGAATCAGCCACACACCTTCCTAATATTTATATAATTAGGCACTTATTACTAATAACATGTACTACATATGTTAGCTCTTGCTTGAATAATCATATTTTCTTTCTTTAGTAATCAAGAATTCCTTTTTGAGAATAGTAATAACATCTCCTAGGAATGTTAGCTCTTGCTTAAAGAGATCATATTTGCTATCTTTAACAAGCATGTCTTCCTTTTTAAGAATGTAGCATAATTTTTAGATGATGAGCATGTTCCTCTAGGGCCCTACTATACACAAGGATACGACTAAAAAAGACGATCCCAAACTTTACTAGATAAGCAAAAAATATTATTCATCTGCTAGAAATTTGTTGGTACTAGCAATTCCCATACATGGTTCTAAAACCCATTATGTCACCTTCAAATATGTCACCCTTAAACCCGTTGTAAATATGTCACCTTCAAATATCCTAATTTGATGATAACATATTCTTCGATAAATCTTGTGAAGTATCGTTCTCCACAAAGCCAATCAATAAGGTCATCCATTGTCGTAGTTTGAAAACTAAATAGACAACTTCCAATGTGCCGTACATGTTTTTTGAAAGTCTTTGGATTGAGCAACCAGCATGAAGGAATAAAATACCCTCACAAACAAGGCTTGAGGAAGAGGTTGCAGGCTATCTTTTTATCACACGTGAAACCCCCCAACTCTCCTTTGTACGAAAATGCCTAGACACCTTTGTTTCTTTTAATGGTGAGGTCATTCCAAACTCAAAATTCACCCACTTACTAGATATTTTCACAAAAAGGGAGGTTTATGCTTTATATGCAGACACAATAAAAGATAGCAATATGTCTCTACTTTCTCTCTGTTCATTTTTTAGGATTTAGAGACATCACTTTTCTAACATCAAAATTCCAAAGAAGACTAGAATGGGTGTTTGTCAGATTTGTGCTGAGTTGAAAGAAAAACGAGATAATGCAAAGATAAAAGAAGACAAAGATACATGTTCTATGTCTTTTCTCCACCAACTATCAAATGTTTCACCTTTAACATCTTGAATCTAATGGTCATTGTTTCTTTTGCACTCCCCATTCAATAGCCTCTAAAACTTCATAGAGAACAACAAAGCACAGAGTGCCAAAAACTAGCAGAGCATAGGAATAAGTGCTTAGACCAAAAAGATAAGTACTTGGGAGTGGTTTCATCAATGGAATGGAACAAAAGAAAACCATGTTTCCTCACTTCATGCGTTGTCCGAAGAATCTTAAGGAAGATAATTTTTTGCACAGTTGCATGTTATTGGTGCATTGATTTTCAATGGCATAATGTTATTTAAAGTGTTCATTAATTTTCCTAACATTCACAATGATCCAAATTTAATAGTCGCTATGTCATTCAAAAGATTCTCTAAGTGGCAAGAATCTCTACCAAATGTTCTCTATGTGCAGTTAGATAACATTGCTAGGGAGAGAGCAAAAATCAAGTGTTACTAGCTTACTTGAATATTTTGGTGCAAAAGAAAGTCTTCAAGAAGATAAAAGTTGGTTTGATCAAATTGATTAGATGTTTAGCAGGTTTTCAATGAAATTGGCAAAGAAAAGTACATTTGATTTGCCCCACAAATTTTCTCTATTCTCAAGGAAGCATATGTTCCTCAACCAGAGGTAGAAATTATCAAAGAGACTTATAATTTTAGATATCTTGCAATTGGGAGAGACTCAAGCTTCTCTTAATTCATGCAACTTAACAATCATAGCTTTCAACATCAATTCAAGGTTGAGGAGAAAGACAATGAAACTGGGTTATGGTGCAAGAAGTATTCTAATTCAGAGTCGGCTTCCAAAAGAGGGTTTGAAGTTTTTTCTCTCTATCCTTAAGTATCCAGTTCCACAGGCAAGGTACATGCTTCTGTCTTCAACAAACGAGGCACTTAAAGCTCAAAAAGAGAACCATGCAATTGATCATCTTCAATGCTTGGTAGAGATTAAAGAGACAGTAGATGCTGCACATCATGTGTATTTTCCAATAAGCTCTTTAAAGAGGTGGCAAGGTTTTTTTGCAAATTAGGAAACACTCATTGAAGATCTAAAAAATGATTCATTTCAGATGGCAATTCCATTTATTTAGTGTGAACATTAGGTTTTTGGTAGCAAAGGGAATCTTGCAAATGATGCAAGTGGTTATGTACGCATGTCAGAAGAATTATTAGTTCATGGTGGAGAAACAAGAAAGGCCTATGTTGGTGCAAGAACATTGGCAAGAAGAAAAGGAAATGTGTGAAGGAAATGTAAATGAGCTCACATGGTTGCTATGCTTGCCACGTAGGACAAGAATGGCTATCTGTTCTGGGTGGCAAAAATCACTAAAGTTTATGAGCATAACAATCATGTATATGCAATAGAACTTCGTTGGTACATAACAATATGGGATGATGCATTGACAAGGAGATATGATTCGGAGATGCTTAAAGGGAGCAAGAAGGGGAGAAACTTGCATGGTAGTCAACGTTGGATAGATAAGCTCAATTTGGAAGATGTAGAAATCCTTCTTTATGGGTTCACTTTACAAAAATCTGGTCATCTATGCCAAAAAATTGTAAAGATCTTGATGGAAAAGTGAAATTTTTATCTTATGGGGCATGAGGTCTCAAGATGTACCCTTTTTTGTATTGTAACAATTTTTTGGAGTAAAATGCAAGGTCTTCTGTTTTGAAAAACATGCTATTTTATACATGGTTATTCTTTGGGTGATGTCAATTGTTGAAAGAAATTGTGAATCTAGCTATTTATTAATACATTTTTATGAATTTTGGCTATTTTCTTTCCAAAAACGTGTGTTTCTTGTAATTTTTAGGTTAAAATTGAGGTGAGGTGTAGTTTTAGCGATTTTGTTGTAGTTTGAAATGATTGGATTTTGGCGATTTTGTCGTGGGGGGTCTTTTAATTCAAAATATTTGAAATGAATCATTTTTTACAAAAATACATTTAAAAAAGGGGGTTCGTTAATTTATTTTTGAAAAAAAATGTAAGTTTGTATATAAAAAGGGATCATTTTAAACATGAAAAATTCACAGGAAAGGGTTTTTTTTAATACCTTGTAGGTTTTCTTGTGGCTCAAACACCTCACGTATTTTGCCTGGGTAAAGTTGACACAATGCAATGGAAGACATTGGATTTCATGACTTTTGGCCAAGGAGTGTATGCGAAAAAGCTGAGCCTCTACCACAATGGCCACTTGAGACTTGAATCCAACCTCTCTTGTGGTGATAAATGGTTGCAAATTGGGACCATTGAATGTCCTATCCCCTTGTGGCTTCACCCACCAACTTCCCTTTTAATTGGATTCTTCAAATGGTTTCAGTGGTGGTGAATTTCCTATACCCTTGTGGCTTCACCACCAACTTCCCTTTAATTGGATTATTCAAATGGGTTCATTGGTTGACGGAATGTTTAATAATTTGAACCTTCTATATCATGGTATTTTATTATCTCATAGTAGTAGATTTCGGATGCATCAATTTAAAGTTCATACATGCTCATCACTTTACAATTATATATCATTGAGGTCTCCTTGGTATCTTTCATGATGCTCGCCCCATGAGCCAAGTGTGCATGTCAATCCTTGTGGCCCTTTCTCGATTTTGAAGTTGAAATTGGTTCTTTCCACAATCATGGATCACCATTATTTTCTTGAGCAACTAACCTAATCCTTGTGGCCCTTACTCTACTTTGAAGTTGATCTTAGTTCTTTCCCCAATCATGGATCACCATTATTGTCTTGAGCCACCAACCTAATCCTTGTGGCCCTTTTTGTATTTTGAAGGTGAACTTAGTTCTTTCCCCAATCACGGATCACCATTATTGTCTTGAACCACTAGCCTACTAGGTTCTCCTTAAGTTTACATGAAAGGATGGAGGAAGAGCAATTAAAAACCACAATGGGAATCATGAATCTCAATCTTGCTATTTGCATGAGCACATCCTGCATCAATCCCATGGGCTTTACTCTTGATTTATTGGCCAAAATGATAAAAAAATATGTTCTTTTCAAGGTTTGCCTACCTCACCTAGTGTAAGTGCTTTGATGATCACATTTACTCCTATTGGTTGTAATTGTCCTCAAGGGATAATCCTTGTATATGTGACCATGCCCATAATCCTGGTATAAGAGGGAAAATGGCCCTTTTTAGTCTTGTTTTTGGGCATTCGGCAACATGATGAGTATCACCATACCCTAAGAATTCTATAAGTTTTTTGGGCATTCGGCAACACAATGGCTAAGTCCATGCTTAAAGCATTCAATAAGTTTTTTTAAACTTGTAATGGGCTGCTACATACACTAGGATACATCCATCTCTTTGTGCCTTCATATCTTCTAAAAGATGTGATCCCTATACACTATTGCGCAAGGGAATGAGAAAGATACCTATGCTCCCCTTCTTCTCTACTCTTTATTGCTTATGCTCTATTGAATCTTCTCCTACCATTTCCCTAGCTACATTGGCTACTCTTCGTTGTGTAGATAACACTCTCCTTGGATA
This sequence comes from Cibotium barometz, assembly GCF_041138505.1. Lineage (NCBI taxonomy): Eukaryota > Viridiplantae > Streptophyta > Polypodiopsida > Cyatheales > Cibotiaceae > Cibotium > Cibotium barometz. The sequence goes on from NC_141110.1 coordinate 19,536,684, forward strand.
TTCCTCACTAGCATTATCTAAATAGCATCACAATGTAACATCATAGTGTGGCATCATAGTGTGGCTAAAATTTAGAAGGATTGGCACCACTTATCTTCATTTTCTTTTACATCATGGATACCAACTCCTTTTCCACCTTGTCCATGGTTGACTTTCTTCCAAGGAACATGTTTTCCTCCTTATCACCAACTGCAGCATCTTGGGGTTTCCTTTCTCCCAAGGAACATGTTTTCAATTTTAAGACTTTGATTTCAACGAAGAGGCTTCATCATTTGTGTTAAGTTCATTGTAATTTAGTCAATGCTCCACTTAAATAGCCTTCTAGGAGTAGTCATCCAATGTTTTGAAAGCTTCCACTTCTTCCATTCTTTACATTACCTAATAGATCCTACATTTCAAACCACTAATGAAAGTACTTTTGGAAACCTTGGTTTGTTGCTCTTCCAACCTCTAAGAATTGTGTGTAATGAGACTCCAGACTTTGGTAGCATGGTCTTGCACTGAAACCTTACTTTTCTTTAGTTACTTTTAACTGGTCCCAAAACCCTACTGCTTGTTGGAACCTTGAGATGAAGGCTAGGCAAAGAGCCTTTATAGTGGCTAGTAGGTCCTCGTATCAGTCACATAAGTTTTACCTTTGACGCACATAAGAAAATCCCTTTGCATGACTTTTGTCATTTTGTAGACGTTATTAAAACCATCCACAACCCCTACGCATGTGATCTTGAAATGATGCAGGTACTTCAGTGCATCACCATAGCCTACTTCATCATGTTATTAATGATGGTTAATGACCTTAGCTCATGTTGATCCATGATTTCTTCTCCTTCCAAATAATGACCTACTTCTATAGCTAGGTTTGCCCATAGGTACCTACCTGGATAGTCCAATAGCACACTCAAAAAGTTCAAGAGCTTCCACCTAGCAAGTCCAAGCTCACATATGTAAACTCACATATATAGGCTCACGTATGTACTTTCACGTTAACAAGTTCATGCATCGAGGCTCACGTCTATATGTTCACATTTGTAGGTTCACGTCTATATATTCACATTTGTATATTCACGTCTTTTCGATATGAACTAGGTAGGCTTACGGATTTTTTAATTATGAAATAAGCCTACTTGGGCACATACTTTTATAAACTATGCCTATAATAGAGTTAGTATATAATTATTGGTAATAATTTTACTTTAGTTTCCCAAAAGTTACAAAGGATAATAACTTTTCTTTGAACTTATAGTTGGTAGTATAGATTGTATGGGCAATAAATGTTCTTTAATTTTCTAGTAATTAGGTAATTATAATACTTTAATTAAATAATAATTATACTTTAATTTTCTAATATTAGGCAAAATGATACTTTAATTAGATAATAATTATACTTTAATTTCTCAATAATTAGGTAATAATAATACTTTAATTTTCCAATAATTACAAAGGACAACAATTTTCTTGAGAACTTATAACTAGTAGTACATTTTGTATGGAGTAGTCTTCAAAGTAGTTACAAGTATAATATTAGGTATACTTACCTCGACTTACATTTACATTTACATTTGGTTGGCTCATGTCTCCAAACTCACGGCTCACATGTCTCCAAACTCACCACTCTTCACATGTCCAAGTCAATGATGTATGTCACTAGGCTCACATGTTCACCCACATCTTTTTTGACGGGACTGTGGGCTCACAAGTATAATATTAGGTATACTTACCTCGACTTACATTTACATTTACATTTGGTTGGCTCATGTCTCCAAACTCACGGCTCACATGTCTCCAAACTCACCACTCTTCACATGTCCAAGTCAATGATGTATGTCACTAGGCTCACATGTTCACCCACATCTTTTTTGACGGGACTGTGGGCTCACATCTCCCAACTGAAGAGCTGGTGGTTTTTTAGAGAATCTTCTAAACCATCTTTAAGCTAGTAGTGGTAGCAACATCCCTAAGGGAAACCTCAAGGCCAACCCATGGGAGTTGCACTGAATACTGAAATCCCATTCTTTAGAGTAGAGAGGAGTATCCTAAAGGGATCCATTGCACCTGGATTGACGATCAACTCTATGCATCAAGCAGGACACGCACATCTATTCCCACCACGAAGATATATGGTTTGCTGCACAATTTTTCATCAATCATATAAGTACAAAGTGTCCAATGCTGCAGCTAGATAGCAGTAATATAGTGCTCATTGCCAGTGTCATCATGGGAACCATGATACCACCCATTTTTGATACTAGGGGAACCTGATACCACAACCTATGCTCCTCCTGGCACCAAAGTAGCCACCACTAGCCCTACTTCCCATACCAAATGCTTCGCATAAGCTCTATGGCCTATATATTAAAACCCTATACCGCGAGATACATACAAGCTACCACCAATGCCATACTCACCTTTGATATTATCACCCCAACCGGTTCCTCCCAATACAACAGTACTCGTGACTTTGCCAACAAACATGAAGAGTCCATAATAGGGGAGCTATGAGTCATATGAGCGATATGATTCATATGGGTATCAAGAGCAACCTCTCCAACCATAGACTATACCTCTCTATTTAAGACTGGCGCAACAAAGAGAGACCTCAATAATATGGCATAGAGGCCACTGTTTATAATGTTTCCATTGCAAGGACTCACACCATGTTGTTAAGTATATCCTTATAGAGCCACCACATCACACCTAGTGCCCCAACTACATCCCCAAATCTAGTGCCAAACCCTTAAGTCATTCTATATGGAGGCATATGTTACAAGTGTGGATTCAAACATGCTTTTAAGGATTATCCCAACATAGTGACAACAATCACCCCCATGGTAGGAGCATCCACTAAAACACAACAAGCCTTATCCTCTTAAGTGAACAAGGTGGACTTATTCATATAGTCCTGCTTAATACCATCACAAGGCTTCAAACTAAGTCGAAGACAAGCAATAACATAGAAGCAAAAATCTCAAGCTTTGACCTCAAAGCTAGCATCCTAGGAGCTTATGGTGCAAGCCCAAAAGGCTACCCCTAAAAAGACTTATAACCTAGAACCAAAGCTGTAGAAGAAGTCCACAAAGAGCACAAAAAAAAATAACGCATGATTAGTTATCAAGGGCAATGATATCATGACAACCATTGAAGGTGGTTTAGACGACATCTTTGAATCTGCCTCTTTCGAGATCACTCGGAGGCATCGTTGAGCATCATTCATAATTGGGCATAACATGCAGTCAAATTCTAGATTTTAATAGGACCCTTGAGGATTATCACAACACCCTCTTACAATTTACCAAACTTATCAAACTTGGATCTGCAACTATTGAAAGTCACAAACTAAGCACATTGACAAATAATCACTGATATTTTGCATTCCCCTATTGTACAGTCATGTAGGTAAACATATTTACTCCAAGTACACTAATACAGCCCCCCAGAAAGAGAGTCTAGTAGATGTTTTTTTTTCAGGATGTGTTTGTAAACTTTTCATCAAACATCGTCTTCAGTTCCTTCCCTGCGCTAAATATTACACACACAATTTCCACGCGCATGTCTTAGGCACCTGCTCTGCTCTGATGCATAAGCCCTGTGCTCAGAACCTTCATGCTCTCTCTCTCTCTCTCTCTCTCTCTCTCTCTCTCTCTCTCATTACAAGCATGCAGATTGAAAAATTGCATACAGTTCTGGAGCTCGCAGGTTGTGTTGCTCACTGCAGTGTTCTGCAAGGATGAACACTCTGACAATTGTCTGCTTGCGTACACCAGACCATAACACAAATCACATTAAGCTAAACAGCATGCTGGATACGCTAGACATTTGAATGATGTTTCAATGAAGCTAGACACTACTTCAATTAAATGCAACTCCAGAGCTTGTTCAATCTTCACAGGGCAGTTACAATTTTAGGTTTGCATCTAAATAATTATCATGATTGCGCTTTGCTCAAAGACGAGCAATAGTTGTTTTGAGCAAAGAATATCGACGGACAAAATTTGCTGTAGAGATTTGTCACCTTGCAAATGTATTGCCGGCGAAGAGATTCTTCACCTCCTTGGAAGTGTATGGGGAGCATTTACCAGGCAGTTGGTGGAGACAAAACAAAAACCGGACTGACAATTCTTCCTCAGATTCTCTGTTGCCTCCTGTAAGCTAGGCTTCTTCCTCTTTCTTGCCAACTTAACCCTTTTCCTGGACCTTCACACTGACAGATCTTTTTCCTGCTGCTTCTTCTCAGGACCTACAGTAGGTGCTTACTTTTATAGTGATGTGCAATAGACTCAGGATAGTTTAGGAATGGTTTGAGCTACATTGAATACAAAACTAGATCGTCAAATGCAGACAATGAAACAAGATTTACAGCTTTCAACAGCACCAACATGCACTTGCAACTGTGATGAAAGTATGAACCTGACAGGTTCAAGTTCAATAGCACCAACATGCACATGACTGTGACGTGCTGATCAATACTGCCTAACAGCCGAGTTCTTAAGTAGTAACCAAACCATGGATAGGTTGAGCTATTACCAGGGAGCCAAAATATGACCTACAAACTATTACATAGTGCCTTTTAAGTTTAATTTGAAAATATTGACAATGGAACTTTGCCTTCAACTTAGATCCACGATAACGCCTAACGCCAGGAAGACGGGCAAATCACAAAACGCAACCACAGTGGTGCAACCAAATCAGGCATAGCCAGCAGCTACCATGGGCATGAAGTACATCTTGTTGCCAACAAGTTCATCAATTTCATATGGACAATAAAATAAAGAAAATATAAGGCAATCTAGTCCACCCGGAACCAATCAAAAGTCAAACAGATTGTTGTTGTTGGGCATTATATCAGTAGATCAATCTTTTCCAAAACATTGACAAAACAACTAGAACAAGACACAAGAAAACCCAGCGCATCCATGGTTGCTAAAAAACACAAGACAGAAACAGTGAACAAATCAAACCAAGAGACGAGATCCTATATAAGATACCAAGAGGACGCGAATAGAATGTAGGGCTGCTTTCGCTGTCATGTACACGGCTCTACCATGCAGCGGCCTTACGCTGCCCACGTAGAATATATGCCCATCACACAAACCAAGGATGTGTGCCGCTATGAACCTTTCCCGCGGAATACCACGTCGCTTCTCCCTGCAGAAGCCAACGCTCGGCCTTGGGCAACACACAACGACAAGCCTTAAACAGGCTTTCCATGTTACATATACACAACTCACTCATATGACCGCAAACAAGCACTGAGACGTCTGATTTCAACCCTAATCATGAGATCTGCAACACAAGGGCAGACAAGCTCAGATTGGACCAAATAGCTTTCCAACCCAATAGGACAAAAGCCCTGACCGGGACCCTAGCCCTAACAGAAATCAAACAAAAACAACCCTTACGTTCATCTCTACCCGCAGAATCGGTAACCCTAACTCTCACCACAGAATTAGAAGATTTCACGACACTCGGACAAAATATTGTACAACAGATGCACTTGAATATGCAGAAAAAAACCCTAACTCTGCTGCACATGATGACAGATCGCATGAGATGTGCTCACCGTTCCTTTGAAATCAGGGGGCACAAGCACTGATTTGCTGCACAGGAGCAGAGTGAGGAGATCAGGAAGGGAAGCCCCTCCCATCTGGCGTCTGTGTAGCACAGCTATGACTCGAATACCTTCCGAAAGATATGCTACGAGAGCACTCGGCGAAGGCGCTCTTAAGGGCTGTGCATATTCGCAGAAGGGGAACAATCTTGTTATAGAGTTCCGATTAGGGTTTGACATGGGGCTTGCCGAATTTAAAGCTAAAATTTACCCATTGAGCTCGTCCATGACATGTTAGACCTACAAACTAGGAATGTGTGGAAGCTAAAGGAGATGCTAGAGACGTGTTTCCAAAAAAAAATCCCTTTCACAGCAGTGAAGGCTGGAAAATTTTAAACCTGGGCTATTTTTACTAAAAAATAATAATATGTATTTTATTAAATTATATGTTTTTTCTAATCAAAATTACTAATTGCCAGTTGTTGTTAAAGTTAAACTTTCTCCAAATCTCCTCACGCGGCACACTTGTAGGGTATCAGCCTATCACAATCTACCTTCCAACTTGTGGCCTACCCACTTTGGCACTTCCTACCTGCATGCTCCTTACTCCCGAGTCCCCCTTGCTGTTGCAGTGTGCACACCCCCGCCTACACTCTTCCATTTTGATAGGTTAGTTTCTTATGTTTGTTAAGCTATGGATAATGGTATAATGTATTTGTTTTGTAAATCACTTCAGCAAAAGTCTAACTCTGCACTATGAGAGCAAGAACACAAACCTGATAGTGTTCCTTGAATCCTTTGCTCTAGATGGGTGCACGGACAGGGATATAAGCATTGAAGGAGGAGGCACATCAACTGTGGGTGGTGGTTCGTGTCCAAAGTGGTGGACAATGGCCTTCAAGCATCGATTTTGAAGTTGCACAATCAACTCATTAATGCATGCAAGCCAATCCGATTATAAATTTATATTGCTAGAGTCTAAAACAAGTTTCAATTATGCTTTGCTTTCCCAAGCACTGGCGACATGGCCTGAGCGCCAGCGTTCAGGTATTGCATCACTGCCTTCTTTCGTCGTCGTGTCTTGCAAGTTGATGTGCCTATGCTTTAATGTTGCACTCGCCGCCACCCATCATTACCCAAGCGACACAAAACTTGCTATTACTGCACACACCGTTGTAGGCCCTCAGCTCTATATGGCACGGGCAACCTCAAGAGGGATCGACGATGGGGAATGAGCGGGGATTCTACATCGTTGATCTGAGTGGGCCGTTCAGTAATCTCGATCGAGATTTCTCTTGGGCGGGCGGGACAAACGAGGACGGCTGGGGAGATGTTCACTTTCTATCGCGCCTGCAACGACTGGCCCTGGCCGCCGCCGCAGCTAGTAAAGGCCATTATTTTTTTAATTTTTAGCTAAACAGAGTTCACACCGAGTTTACGCACTGAAGCAGATGATTCAGCTCCACCACATTGATAACCTGAGTGGCACTATACCTATGCACCTCAGTCGCCTGTCAAACCTCACTCACCTAACCCTGGGCCACAACAACCTCGCTGAAACCATTCCTCCTGAAATCGCTTACGAAAACGCTGGACTGGCAGGCCCAATCCCTTTTAAATCGGCCAGCTGCGCTCCTTGCGCTCACTCAAGCTCTTCAATCTCAATCTCTCCGCCGGTGCTGAACAAGGACGAACTGGGCATGGCTATCGCTCGCTGCTCCACGCGTGCCACCTTCATCATCCTCATTGTTTAGCTGCTAGGCGGGGCTCCACGCCTGTTCGTCAATGATGGTAAGGCTCTATGCTGCTACGCCTGTTCGTCAATGATGGTAAGGCTCTATGCTGCTACGCCTGTTCGTCAATGATGGTAAGGCTCTATGCTGCTACGCCTGTTTAGCTGCTACGCCTGATTATTAGGTGGATTAATTAGTTAAGTGCCATGTTTATGCGTATTATTAGGTAATTAGGTGGATTAATTACGTAATTAGTTAAGTGCCATGTTTGCGCGTATCACTTAACAAGCTTGTTTGCTGCCCATCTTAATAACAGAGAGCTCCCAGCGCATGCTCTACATGCTAGCGAGAGCACACACTGATGGTATTAACGTAGTTTGCCGGCCTCGACGCAGTGTATACGATATTTCTTAACTCTGGTGCGATCTCATAGACGTTCTGTTACATACAAAGTAGTGTGATAGTTACTAATTGTTTGCCTGCTGCTTGTACAGCTCTATCTATTTGTGTGCTCACGGTAGCTTTCTGTGTTCCTGTGCTGCTTCTTGTAACCAGAACGGACGACTATTATGAGAGCCAGAAGATAGCCAATCTTTCTTTTGTGTTCACAAGCTTCGATAGCTTCGATAAAATTTTAGTTGGGAATATTAGGGTACACAAATATATTGGTATAATAAGGCTTTTTTTGGTGTGGTGGTAGGACTGACATCAAGAAGGTAGGAGGCCGCTCTCATTAAATGCACTTGTTTGGTGGGGACCTTTTATCCACCACATTGAAATCTTTTCTACTAATACATGTGTATGTCTCTTTCATGTAGTTGCAGATTTTCAAAAAGAACCTTCGTCAACCAAGGTTACTCTTGTGGCACTATGCAAACACAGGTTAGTCTCATTTGTGTAATTTGTAAGAGATCTTTAAAATTTTAAAAAGAAAGTGGAATCTAGTTTTTGTACAAGGTCTTTGAGATTATGACTTCATGTCGCTTCTATAATAGTAGAATAAAGTGTGAGTCACTTCGTAACTATGCATGTGGCTTTCCTTTTAGGAATCTCCCTTTTATGTTGAGATCGTGAGAGATAATGGGCATGTTATTCGTCAGTGTCGTGCCTCGGAAGATTATCCCAAAAGACATATCATTTATAGTAAAAGAGTAGATATGATACATTACCTAAAAAGGGATCATATGCTTGATGTTGAGATTCCAAAGCGTCCCATGGGTAGACCAAGACAACAAAAGAGACCCCCTAGGCTTCTACCCACACGATCTTCTTGTCAATGTGGCTCGTTTTACAAACATTGATATAAAGATTAAAAATGCAAAGAAGAAATTCCACAAAGAGGTGGTCAAAAAAGCACACTCTCTTTGGGAGTTAAAGGATAACAAAGAAAAGAGTTCATATGAGGAGTGGGAAGAAGCTTATGTAAAGAAAAGGATGGAGGAGTGGGAGAAGGGAATGCCGACTCACATTGCCGACATGCAAAGAAGGATTGCACAAGGCTATAATGCCGCGGTACGTATAGTTATTTAGTCTTCCCTCAATGGTAAATTATGCATAAAGCATTTGTTTGGATACTAATATTCATAAGGCTTTATAGAGGAGAAATGTGCCAAATCAAGAAGAGGCCGATGTCCATGAGATGGGGGACGATAATGATGGCGACAAGGTCAATGTTCAAGATGATGATGAGGCTAGTTTGAATGCGGTGGGAGATGCCGATGTCCCCATGACATGAGAGAGGATGTTTTCACTACCCCAATAAGCCTTTGTTCAAGATATATTATTGCATAAAATTTTTATTTTTTAAAAAATTCGTAATTGTTATTTCTTTTAGTTTAGGGTTTGAGACTCTCTGAAAATGTGCATGTGCCTTTTGCTCCACAAAAGGGAGCGAGAAACAAAAAATCTGCAAATAGGTGATGAGAAGGGTGGTAGAGAGTGTCGACAGGTGATTTTTGATCTATGCATTATTTTTCTATTTGTAAGCACATGCAAAGTGTATTTTTTATTGATGCAACTCCTTGTGCGGTAAAATGTAGCCAATATTTGACATTGCGTCTCCTGAAGAAAGTAGCAAAAATAGAGACATGAATGTTGTTATCAACAATAGAAGATTTGATTGCCAAACTCCAGCCTCGAACTCCATGTCAGCTTACATGTATAGGTAGTTCTAATCATTGTATGCTTCTCACGGTATCTTACTTGTATGATATCCATTCTTTGGTTAAATTCATTTGTAAATTGTAATAGGTTAAGACATGGTATGATTTACCATTTGAGATCCTTGAGATTGACACTATAGGTGGACTGTGACTCTAAACTTGTGGATAGAGGGGGTGTGGATGTGGAGGTTAGCACAAACTCTATGAATCTTTTTGCCTTGTAAGTTTTTTGTTGCGTCTCTTTTTCAGAAACTTTTTTGTATATGTCCTAATACTAAAGTTGTATTTCATATAGGTGGATGGAGTACACATTGCCAAATAATGTGCTAGATCATGTGTGGTTCGTAGATAGCTTATAGTTATCCTTTATGTCCTTTGAAGTTGATGATGTGTCACTTCAAATTTTCTTTGGGACCCCAGATCTCGGGAGCTATATGTTCACCTTTTTCCCGATCATTGATAGGTAAGCTCACTTGTGAATTGTAAATCTTGAATGTTGCTAACTTCATTTGTATAGTGAATGTTGAATGTTGCTAATCCTAATGATACAGATCTCATTAGACCCTATTGGCATTCTACAATGGACACATTCAAAGTGTCAATGGGCTACCTAGGGAGCAAAGTGGAATCTTATTTTTTGATTTCTTATCTATGCACTGTTTGACAGATTACTTACCACGTATTTACAGGTGTAATTATACTTTTAGTATTTTATTATATACGTTGTATAAAGAAGTAATCCCACAAGCTTGTAAAGATGGAGGTTATGTTATTATTGCAAGGTGTTTGCATTTTCAGCACGCCATAGTTCTCATCTTGCGGTACAGAGTAAGCTTTTGAATCCAGATACATTGTGTCAGACCGCAATAGTGGAAGTATTTTTACCATTTAACAATTAGCTATTATAGAAAACAAAACTACATTTTTACTTATGTGGTTTTATAATTTTTGTACAAGATTCCTCAACAACCTAATGGATACGATTGCGGATATTATGTTATGGCTACCACGTGGTTTTTTATTAAGGGTGGATTACAACATTCCAAGCCTAGAAATTGGGTATAAGCTTTCATCTCTATGTTCTTTAGTTTCATGGTTAGTTTATCTCTCTATGTTCTTTAGTTTTATGGATAATTTATCATGTGCATTTACCTTCTTGATATGTTGTATTCAGCTTTCAAAAGCTTGGTTTGCACATGCGGATGTACAAAGGTTGAAGGGTGGCCTCCGATCCTGGATCCAAACTTGTATGTTGGAGACAGCCATGCACAGTAGATGAGACGTTATATGTTGCTAGATGATAATGTGGGTGCTTGTAGATTCTACATCTTTTGTATGATCATAGAGACTTTCACATCTTATTTATGATATTCTACATCTTCTATATGAGATTCAACCTCTTTTGTGTGAGATTTTGTAACTTTTGTATGAGTCATGGCTCATGTAATCTTATCAAATGCAAGTTATGGTTTTGGGTTTATATTTTTCCATAAGTGTTGTACAAGAGACGGTCATTGAGATTCCACATCTTCTTTATGGCATTCTACATCTTCTATATGAGATTCAACATCTTTTTTATGAGATTTTGTAACTTTTGTATGAGTTGTGGCTCATGCAATCTTGTCAGACGCAAGTTGGGGTTTTGGGTTTATATTTTTCCATAAGTGTTGTAAAAGAGACAGTCATTGAGATTCCACATCTTATTTATGACATTCTACATATTCTATATGAGATTCAACATCTTTTTTTACGAGATTTTGTAACTTTTGTATGAGTCATGGCTCATGTAATCTTGTCAAACGCAAGTTGGGGTTTTTGGCTTATATTTTTCCATAAGTGTTGTAAAAGAGACGCTCATTGAGATTCCACATCTTATTTATGACATTCTACATCTTCTATATGAGATTCAACATCTTTTTTATGAGATTTTGTAACTTTTGTATGAGTCATGGCTCATGTAATCTTGTCAAACGCAAGTTGGGGTTTTGGGTTTATATTTTTCCAGTAAAAGAGACGGTCATTGAGATTCCACATCTTATTTATGACATTCTATGTCTTCTATATGAGATTCAACATCTTTTGTATGAGATTTTGCATCTATTACCTCTATAGTAAAGTATTCTCAACTATTAACTCTATTGTTAATTATGTTTATTAACCTAAACTACAAAGTTGTATAAAGTAATCTCGAGCTGTGAAAGTAACACTATTACCTCTATAGTAAAGTATTCTCAACTATTAACTGTATTGCTAATTATGTTTATTAACCTAAACTATAAAGTTGTATAAAGTAATCTCGAGCTGTGAAAGAGACGGTCATTGAGATTCCACATCTTATTTATGACATTCTATGTCTTCTATATGAGATTCAACATCTTTTGTATGAGATTTTGCATCTATTACCTCTATAGTAAAGTATTCTCAACTATTAACTCTATTGTTAATTATGTTTATTAACCTAAACTACAAAGTTGTATAAAGTAATCTCGAGCTGTGAAAGTAACACTATTACCTCTATAGTAAAGTATTCTCAACTATTAACTCTATTGCTAATTATGTTTATTAACCTAAACTACAAAGTTGTATAAAGTAATCTCGAGCTGTGAAAGTAATCTCGGGTTCCCGAGATTACTTTCACAGCCCGAGATTACTGTTACAACAGAGACCTGAGTGCACTGTTGAAAAAATAATCTCAACTATTAACTCTATTACTAATTTTGTTTATTGACCTATACTACAATGTTGTATAAAGTAATCTCGGGCAGTGAAGGTTTCCAAGCTTATGGATACATCATTTTGTAGTACTCTTATCATTAAGTTATATAGCTCCTCACTAAAAGAGAAATATTGTTAAAACCCTAAGATCTCTCTAGATAATTGTTATGCATAAACATGCATAAATCAGGCATAAACTCAACCACCCAACCACCCCCGAGCCCAAGGGATGCACACATGAATCATAAATGAAATACATCATACCTCTACCTTGATGTCCCATACCATCAAGAGGTATAACACAATCCAATAGCATATAGCTATAGTGTGAAATGGTAGGTGAGTAGATATGGACCTCTACACAAGAGACCATAGCATAAGCCTCCAAGCCTCCAAGCTTCCAAGCCCCCTTGAGTGTGTCCCATGCCCCTATTATATAGGAGGGCCCTCAAGTGACTCTTGACTTTCCATTCCTCATGTGTGACCCTTGGATGCCTGACCCTAACCTTAACCCTTAAGGTTAGTCCTAACCCATGCTCCACTAGACCTTGTTCCCATGCTCCCATGCTCACAAGTCTAATGTGGGTTAGCCTCCTAGTATATGCACACATAATGTGTATATAACATAGCACACATAATGTACATATAACATACTTTCCCTCTCTCAAAACATTGCACTCTTGCAATGAAAAGAAGGAGAACTGCGTTGAACAATCTCAACCAACTCCCAAGTCGAATTCTCAATTTCCTTATCTTTCCACCTAATTTTAATCTCAGGGATTAGTCAACTACAAAGTTTCCTTTCCCTAAATTCAAGTACCTTATCAGGTTCATGTGAAACATAGGATAATTCATCGACTTCAACGAGTTCTTGAGGAGTGACTGTGTCATCCTCACCTCCCAGTTTCCCTTTCAATCTATCGATATGAAAGACTGGATGAACTCTAACAATTGGAGATAGTTTTAGTTCATACGCAACCGTGCCAATCCGATATATAACTCGAAATGGACCACAATATCTAGGAGATAAATTCGAGCATTTTCCCATTGACAAAGTCTGAAAATCTTTAGGAACATTAAAATAAACCAACGCTCCTGGTTCAAAAGACCGAGATGAGCGTCCCCTATCAGCATAAAACCGTGCCCTATCATGAGCACTCCTGATAGAATCCCGAGCTTCGGTCAGAATTTCCTGCATATCTCGCAAGAAATCCCTCGATGCATCAAGCTCGATGTCCTTAAGACTGACATCAATAGGTGCCCTGAGTTGATACCCATACATAAGTATGCACGGACTAAAATAAAAGCCGTAAATTTAGAACTGTTATAGGCAAATTCCATCATTGGAAGATATTTCCCAATATGATGATTTTCTAGAGACATGCATGAAGCATATCCTCTACAATCTGATTCATACACTCTGTTTGCCCATCAGACTACTGCGGATGATCAGAACAATTCACATTCAAAGTAACTTTTTCGTTGTAAACCTTTCGGAATAAAGTAAGAAAGCATGGCATTATAACAGCAGAAACCAGGGATTCATCGGCGCCCCGACATACCCACATCTACATATGGAATAATCGACGTCTCGAGATACCCATATCAACATAGAGAGTCATCAACGTCTCGATGAGTCACATATATCCATCCGTAAACCTATCAGGTTGATTGTGTAAATCACCTAAAGTATGGAACTAGAGAAAGAAATGCCAACAAAGGAAGAATCCAAATTTCCTTATCCGAACACAACAAGTGAAAATGCCGACGAGATTTTCCTCATCAAAACATGCAAGCTATAGATAAAAGAAATTTATCTAGAGAATGCCCACAATACAACTTCTAGTGAATTTAGAAAATAAGATTGTCTTTGAATGTTGAGGTCAACATGCTAAGTGATGTAAGCAAAGCAACAATCTTGAGCCCAAATTATCCTATAAGATAATATATGTGAGGGATCACTAGCGTCCCATACCACCATGATACCACCCATACATACCTTAACAATTTGAAACTCCCTAGTATGCCGTCTAGGAAAATATGAATAAAATCCTGTATAAAAGGAATAAGATGGCCTTATCCAGACTTTCACATACTAAACCTGTCTCTATATACTTGAGACTACATCAAGGAATAAATCCTTCTGAGCATATCATTAGAAAAAAAATTGAATAATTGGCGCCTTTCTAATGATAACTACCCAAAACACAATAAAGTTAGGGTAGAAAAATAACTCACCTAGATATATAAGCAACTAGGTATCCGAGTTGGAATATACACAAGAGTACAAGAAATATACTCCAAAATTATGTGCAAAAAAAAAAACTAAGGCAAGTGCTACCTTCAAAGCACATGTAATTATTCAAAAGATCAAAAGATCCTTATAAAACCATGGATAAAAGCATAGAAGCTCCTTCAATCCATAAATAACATAGTTGATCATAAAAAACAATGCATACCATCTAATGGACATTTAATCATGCCAAAAGAAGCATTAAAATTGGTGGCCAACTCATCAATCTAGAGTATATGAACGTTGTGTTGTTCAAATAAAACTCCAAAGTAAGAAAGTGAAACACATGTGTGTAGCACTCAATTAAAAAAAACCCTAGACACAAGTGATCTAGGTAGAACCTGATGAGTCCATATAAAACTTGGAAAATATCCAATAAAAATCCACCAAAACAAACCGATCAACTAACCCATGATAGAATTTATCTTAAGCTTAAGAAATTAAGCACAATCCACACTTTAATAAGTGCAAAAAAATTATCATGAAAAAGTGTCAAAGGTGAAACACACTTTGAACGAAAATTATAGCCATAAAAAAAAATAAGGAACATGTCCAAAAAGAATGGCTAAACAATGGTAAAAAATCATGAATACATCGTTTAAAATTAATCCAAACATAAATATCCATTAATACGAGGTATAATTGTATTAATAAAATATGCGAATAACCGGCATCTATCTAATGTCAGCACGAGAAAACATACTTCAACATTAAATAACCCTCGAAAATATTAAATTCTCGAGAAAAAGAATTATCATGATTTTTTTCTAATTTTTCCAAATTTATAGGAAACCTATCTCATGGCATTCCAAACCTATATTTTTCCAAAAAAATTTTGGCAATTTAATTTTCCAAAATACCATTGATATTTTAAAAATACCAATTTTTAGGATTTCTAAATATAATATCTAGAATATTCCTAATTTTCCCTGAGAATCCCATCGTTCACGAAATTTCCAATTCCGCCCGACAATTCTCAAATCCAATGAAATTTTTTTATTTTAATGGATTTTTCTAATTTTTTGGTTCAAAAAATATATTTTTAAAGGAATTTGAATGGTCATGGACGCCCGAATAGACACACCACATGCCAAACACCAACCCCACATTTTTCCGAAATTTAAAATAATTTTTGTCTAATTTTCCACTAATTTTCAATAATTTTTTGAAAATTTTTATCAACCCCGAACGCATTTAGAAGATGAACGGTCAAAAAATTTCGGAATTCCAACGGTTTTCCCGGAATACGAAAAGCCAAAAGTTTTGGGAAAATGAAAAGACAAAAAAAATCGGAATGTGAAAGGTCAAAGGTTTCCGGAATACGGAAGGTCAAAAGTTTTTCCAGAATTCGGAAAGCCAAAAGGTTTCGGGAAAACGGAAAGCCAAAGGTTTTCCGGAAGATGAAAAGCCAAAAATTTTCAGAGAATTTTTCCCTCAAATCCCAAATTTTTCAGTAAATTCCAGGCTTTTTCTAAGCTTTTCTTGAAATTCAAAAGCTTTTTTTGAAATAAAAAACTCATTTTTTTAAAAAATAAAAAAATGCTTTATTGGCTTATAGCCAATTTGATTTTTTTTAGGGGGGGGCGATTTTTTTCGCCCGACTGCCTGCAGCGCAACCCCCCCCCCCCCGCCCGTCGCTTGCGCATGGAGAATGAGAAAGATGGAGGGAGTGAAAAACTCCCTCCTCACCTTCTTCTCCCCTCTTTCCTCTCCTTCATCTCCTTTCCATTCTCTTTCTCCACCCTTCTCTGTTAATCAAAGATTAGCTTAATCTTTAATTAAGCTTTTTTTAATTAAAGCCTTAATCATAATTAACATTAATTATGATTAATGTTTAAAAAAATCATTTTTAAGAGAATTTTCACCCGGAAAAGAGAAAGAAAAATCAGATTTGAGAGGCGGAGAGAACCCCACGCACACGGGAGAGCAATTCATGCATCAACACACTGTCCCCTACTGAATTTCAGTAGAAATTGACAGAAATTTGATCGCATTCCCACGGAAAAACCCGCAAAAAATGTATAAAAATATATTTTAAATCAAAAAAATGCTCAAAAAATTCCTTAAAAAATAGAAAAAATTTCTAAAAATTCTAGAAATTCAAGGAATCCATCCTACAAAAATATCCACCATAAACTCTATGGTATTTTTGTAAAAAATTCCATTAATGCTCGATTTTAACCATAAAAAATAGAGAAAAATAGCATTAACTCATGGTATTCCCCCGCAACGTCGATTCATCCATTGAATTGTAGTTACACATGTTCCAATCACCATATCGATGATTCACGTGCAATTCATCAACACAAATCAACAAAAGATAACATTTTATTAGTAAATATTAAAATTTACTAAAAAAATCAACAATTAAATAGAGATTGCTCTGATACCACTGTTAAAACCCTAAGATCTCTCTAGATAATTGTTATGCATAAACATGCATAAATCAGGCATAAACTCAACCATCCAACCACCCCCGAGCCCAAGGGATGCACACATGAATCATAAATGAAATACATCATACCTCTACCTTGATGTCCCATACCATCAAGAGGTATAACACAATCCAATAGCATATAGCTATAGTGTGAAATGGTAGGTGAGTAGATATGGACCTCTACACAAGAGACCATAGCATAAGCCTCCAAGCTTCCAAGCCCCCTTGAGTGTGTCCCATGCCCCTATTATATAGGAGGGCCCTCAAGTGACTCTTGACTTTCCATTCCTCATGTGTGACCCTTGGATGCCTGACCCTAACCTTAACCCTTAAGGTTAGTCCTAACCCATGCTCCACTAGACCTTGTTCCCATGCTCCCATGCTCACAAGTCTAATGTGAGTTAGCCTCCTAGTATATGCACACATAATGTGTATATAACATAGCACACATAATGTACATATAACAAATATATACGGGATAAATGCTCATTTGGATTGCATATAACCTTGCAATTTTCTGAGACTTCCGTTGTAGTATCATGGTTGTTACCATTTTGACATTGGTCTTCAATGTTTAGATCATCATCACTACTTGCATCATCACTATCCTCATCTCCAACTAGCCAATCTATTGTTGTGGACATTTAAGACTACATTATCCATACACAATCAAATTGATTAGTATGCTAAACTATAAATTATTTAAAGATAATGCACATCACATTGGAGATAAAATCATGTCAAAATAAAGAATTTCATTATCAAATTGATCAATATGCTAAACTATAAATTGTTTAAAGATAATGCACATCACATTGGAGATCAAATCATGTCAAAGCAAGGTGTTTTTTGGCAATTCTTGTAACCAAAAGTATAGCTCAATGTATTAGAAAGATTAAGCTAAGAGAAATACCTTCGTGACAGATTAATGCAAGTGGTAGTTTGATCTTTAGATCCAATAAGATAATAGAATGTTCTTCTCCTCCGTACTTTCTACAATGTATTGGCTATAGAGAGAGAGAGAGAGAGAGAGAGAGAGAGAGAGAGAGAGAGACTATAATGTCAATAAAGTCCTCCCAAAATTATGATGGACCGAGATTACTATTATCCCGAGATTACTATTGTCCCGAGATTACTTAGTGGCAGCTAGCATTATGTCCATGCAATGATGTTTAATAAATATCATTTAAAGAAATATGCACTCTTTTCAAATTTTTCAAAATTATACCAATGCATTCAATTCTCTTTATTTTTCGAAAAGATTCGCCACCCCCGCCTAGATTACTTTGGGCCCAAGATTACTTTGGGCCCAAGATTACTCAACTGGCGCCCATCGCCAAGATCAACGCCCCTCGCGTCAAGATGCGACCCCCAAACCTTCTCCATCGTGGATCCCCCTTGGCCATGCCCGTGCCAAATAGAGCTGAGGTTTGCAGGCCACCACTATTGGCACAGTGCCGCCCACGTGCCCCGCTACTACCACCATGAGATGTAGCTCCTGGTGAGTCAGTTTATGCAGGTTCCACAGAAACCGCATTTGGATGCAGTGAGACGCATACTGAGGTATGTGAAGTCTACTTTGCATTGTGGACTATTCTATGAGACTGGGACAGAGATATGTGTACATGGGTACACAGATGCTGATTGGGCTGGTAGTATCTCAGACAGAAGATCTACCAGTGGATTCATGTTTTCTTTGGGAAGTGCTGCTGTGACTTGGAGCAGCAAGAAGCAGCCTACGGTTGCTCTATCGAGTACGGAGGTCGAGTACAGAGGAGCTGCTATGGCAGCATGTGAGGTAGCTTGGTTGAGAAAGCTACTTGCAGATTCGGGTCTATCAGTGGATAGACAAGTTGTCATCAAAAACATATTCTGGCACACTTCACCTCCCAGTCTTCCTCTTCTAGGTTAATTACTTGGGCCATGCTAACGGAGGTGGAGCAATTACGAAGCCTGGCTTTGCTAGCCTTAACTTCTTTTTTAGCCTTTGCCAAAGATTTATTTACTGCTCTTCTTGGCAGAGTGAGAGAGTTTTCTAGATTCTTCCAAACCTAAGGGTTCAGATCACTATGTGTCCTAGCCTTCTTCCGTCGTTGTGTCTTGCAAGTTCATGCGCACCTATGCTCTAATGCTACACGTGCCACCCATCATTACACCCAAGAGACACAAACCTTGCTATTGCTACACATCCACCACTACTAGCACAATGTCACCCTCGTGCCCTCCTGCCACCACCATGAGCTATAGCTCCATCTACTCCACCTTCTTTCCCTCATATGCGCATACAAGTGCTCCTCCACCCAGCTTGAAGCGCCTCTACTCTCTAGACACTAGTTGAGTCCCTTTTCGCCTATTCAGACTGGCATCTTGCCAGCATGCCACCACCAGTGTGACTCCAGCAAAACCATAGCTCCCACTACCCAATAGCTACGTGAATGAATGTTTCTAGAGCTTGGATGTCCTTCACCAGGTGTTTTGCTTTCGCTTCCGCTTCCCTTAGCTAACTTTCTTACAAGTTGGCTAGCCTACACACAACATAAATCAAACTCCAAATTGCTTTTACAAACCGGCTATAGCGGTAAGGTTTACTGGCTTGCTTTCTTACAAGCTAGCAAGCCTACATGCAATTCAGCTTGTAAATTGAGGCTTAGAATTGCATTTTGACAAGCTAGTATGTATCTTTATCTTCAAGCATAAGACAATGCAACTCACGATAATGTATTTCCAAAACCAGCTTTCTTTTAGCCTTGCCAGGTCACTTTCTTTTGAGCTTACAAGCCTACATACAAACCAACTTGGGCAAAATGACTTTAAATTACATTTTCTCAAGCCGATACATATCTATGTCTATCACCCTAAGAAAATACAATCCAAGGTCATGTATCTGCATGCCACCTTGCATTTAGGCTTTAGTCAATGTTTTGCTTGGTATGATAATCAATGTTAACAAATAATGTTTTGTTAATTTTTATTTTATGGGCAAGTTAAAGTTGATCCAAGCCATTCAGCCAAATATGAAGTGGTGACTCGGAAGAATGAAATTTAGAAATGCTCTTTAGGAAATATGGCATGGGAATCACCTCCTTGTAAGGAGGATAAAGTAAAATATTAGGCATGATTAAGGTGTGTTTAGATGGTGTTATATGGCATGGGAATCACCTCCTTGTAAGGAGGATAAAGTAAAATATTAGGCATGATTAAGGTGTGTTTAGATGGTGTTATATGCACATTATGTGTGCATATACTAGGAGGCTAATCCACATTAGGCTTGTGAGCATGGGAGCATGGGAACAAGCTCTAGTGGAGCATGGGTTAGGAGTAACCTTAAGGGTTAAGGTTAAGGTCAGGTATCCAAGGGTCACAATGGAAAATGGAGAGTCAAGAGTCACTTGAGGGCCCTCCTATATAATAGGGGCATGGGGCACACTCAAGGGGGGCTTGGAGGCCAAGGCTATGTTATCTTGAGGCTTAGGCTATGGTCTCTTGATGTTAGCTTGAGGCTAGGTTATGTTATGCTCTCTTGTGTAGAGGATCATAACTACTCACCTACCATTTCACACTATAGCTACATGCTATTGCATTGGAGTTATACCTTTTGATGGTATGGGACATCAAGGTAAAGGTATGATGTATTTCATTATAACTCATGTGTGCATCCCTTGGGCTCCTCGGGGGTGGTCGGGTGGATGAGTTTATGCTTGATTTATGCATGTTTATGCATAACAATTATCTAGAGAGATCTTAGGGTCTTAACAGTGGTATCAGGGCAATCTCTAGTTTAATTGTTGTTGATTTTTTCTTTCTTATTGTAATTTTTGGTATTTTTTGAAGTAAATTTTAATATTTACTAAATAAAAATGTTATTTTGTTGATTTGTGTTGATGATTTGCACGTGGATCGTCGATATGGCGATTGGAACGCGTGTTACTACTATTCAATGGAGGAATCGACGTTGCGGGGAAATTTTGTGAGTTTAATGCTATTTTTTTATATTTTTTATGGTTTAAAATAAGCACTAATGGAAATTTTTACAAAAATGCCACATATTTATTGTGGATATTTTTGGTAGAATGGATTCCCTAAATTTCTAGAACTTTTAGGAATTTTTTCTATTTTTTAAGAATTTTTTTTGAGCATTGTTATGGTTAAAAGTGTATTTTTAATACATTTTTACGGCTTTTTCCGCAGGTATGCTATCAAATTTCTGCCAATTTTCTACTGAAATGCAGTAGGGGGCAGCATATTGATGCATGGAATGCTCTCTCGTGTGTGTGGGACCCTCTTCGCCTCTCAATTTGGATTTTTCCTTCTTTTTTCCTCTCCCGCGTGTGTGAACTCCTTTTAATAGGGATTTTTAATTAAACATTAATCATAATTAATATTTAATTATGATTAAGTAAAATTTTAATTAAAGCTTAATCCTCCTCTCTGTTAATAGAGAAGGAGGGGGTGGAGAATGAGAAATGGAATGGAGAAGAAGGAGAGGAGAGAGGGAGTCTCCTCTTCCTCTCAATTTGGCACACGCGCGCGGGGGGGAGGGGGGGGTTCGCTATGCAGGTGGCCTGCAAGAAATTGCCACCCTCCCTAAAATGAAATTTTTTGAAGTCTAAAGCTTAATAAAGCTTTAATACATATTTTGATTTTTTTATAAATAAAAAATAGTTGTTTATTAAAAAAAAGAGCTTTTGAAATCTTTTCAAAAAAGCTTGGAAAAAAGCCTTAAAAATAGAGAAAATTTGACATTTAAGAAAAAAAATCTCTGGAAATTTTTGGATTTACCTTCTTGAAATCCTTTGGCTTTCTACATTCCCAGAAAAATCTTTTGACCTTTTGGATTCCGAAAACTTTTCACATTTCAAAAATTTTTTTGTCTTTTCATTTTCACGAAACTATTGGCTTTCTGTGTTTCGGGAAGACCGTTGGGATTCCAAATTTTTTTGACCGTTCATATTCTAAATGCGTTCGGGGTAAATTAAGAATTTCAAAAAATTCTTAAAAATTAATGGAAAATGACAAAGGTTATTTTAAGTTTCTGGAAAATGTGGAATTGGTGTTTGGCTTTTGGTGTGTCCATTCGAGCGCCCGTGACCATTCCAATTCCTTTAAAATAATTTTTTTGACCTAGAAAATATAAAAATTAATTAAATAAAAATTATTTTTTAAATATAAATGGTATTTTAGCAAATCTAATTGCTAAAAATTTTCTAGAAAAATATAGATTGGAATGCCATAAGATAGGTTTGGTGGAATTCAAAATTAGCATATTTTGAGGCCCTATAAAATTAGGAAAAATTTTGGAAAAAATCATGATAATTCTTTTTCTCAAGAATTTAATATTTTCGAGGGTTATTTAATGTTGAAGTACGTTTTCTTATACTGACATTAGATAGATGCTGGTTATTTGCATATTATTAATATGATTATACCTTGTATTAATAGTTGTTTCTGTTTGGATTAATTCTAAACGATGTTTGCACGATTTTTTGCCATTGTTTAGCCATTCTTTTTGGACATGTTCCATACTTTTGATGCTATAATCTGCATTCAAAGTGTATTTCACCTTTGACACTTTTCCATGATAATTTATTTTGCACTTATTTAAGTGTGGTGTATGCTTAATTCCTTAAGCCTAAGACAAATTCTATCATGGGTCAGTTGATCAGTTTGTTTTGGTGGATTTTATTGGATGTTTTCCAAGTTTTATATGGACTCATCAGGTTCTGCCTAGATCACTTGTGTCTATGGGTTTTTTAATGAGTGTTACACACGTGTTTCACTTGCTTACTTTGGAGTTTTGCTTGAATGACATCACGTTCATATACTCCGGATTGATGAGTTGGCCACCACCAATTTTAATGCTTCTTTTGGCATGATTAATGACCATTAGATGGCATGTCTTGACTTTATGATCAACTATGGTTTTCATGGATTTGAGGAGCTTCTGTGCTTTTATCCATGGTTTTACAAGGATCTTTTGATCTTTTGTAATAATTTCATGTGCTTTGAAGGTAGCATTTGTCTTCATTTTTGCACGTAATTTTGGACTATGTTCCTTGTACTTTTGTACATATTCCAACTTGGATACCTAGTTGCTTATGTATCTAGGTGAGTTATTTTTCTACCCTAACTTTATTATGTTTATTGGGTAGTTATCATTAGAAAGGCGCCAATAATTCAATTTCCTTTCTAATGATGTACTTGGAAAGAGTTATTCCTTGATGTAGTCTCAGGTATATAGAGACAGGTTTTAGTATGTGAAAGTCTGGGGGATAAGGCCATCTTATTCCTTTTATACAGGATTTTATTCATATTTTCCTAGATGGCATACTAGGGAGTTTCAAATTGGTAAGGTATGTTTGGGTGGTACTATGGTGGTATGGGACGCTAGGGATCCCTCACATATCTTATGGAATAATTTGGGCTCAAGATTGTTGCTTTGCTTACATCACTTAGCATGTTGACCTCAACATTCAAAGACAATCTCATTTTCTAAATTCACTAGAAGTTATAGTGCAGGCATTCTCTAGATAAACTTCTTTTATTTTTAGCCTGCATGTTTTTATGAGGGTAATCTCGTCGGCATATTCACTTGTTGAAATCTCTTTCTTTAGAAATCAACGAGTTTATCTTGTTGTGTTCGGATTAAGAAATTTTGGATTCTTCCTTTATTGGCATTAGTTCCATCCTTTAGGTGATTTATACAGTCCACGTGATAGGTTTACGGATGAACATATGTGACTCACCGAGACGTTAATGACTCTCTATGTTGATATGGATAGCTCGAGACGTCGATAATTCCATGTGCAAATGTGGGTACGTCGGGGCGCCGATGAATCCCTGGTTTTTGCTGTTATAATAACATGGTTTCCTACTTTATTCCGAATGGTTTATAACGAGGAAATTACTTTGAGTATGAATTCTTATGATCATCTGCAGTAGTCTGATGGGCAAACAGGGCGTATAAATCAGATTGTAGAGGATATGCTTCGTGCATATGTCTCTAGAAAAGCATCAAATTGGAAAAAATATCTTCCAATGATGGAATTTGCCTATAATAGTTTTAAACATACGGCTTTTAGTTTTAGTCCGTTCTTCATGCTTAAGTATGGGTATCAACCTAGGGCACCTATTGATGTCGGTCTTAAGGACATCGAGCTTGATGCATCGAGGGATTTGTTGCGTGATATGCACGAAATGCTGATCGAGGGATTTGTTACGTGATATGTACGAAATGCTGATCGAAGCTCAGGATTCTATCAGGAGTGCTCAGTATAGGGCATGGTTCTATGCTAATAGAGGATGCTCAATTTGGTCTTTTGAACCAGGAGCGTTGGTTTATTTAAAAGTTCTTAAAGATTCTCAGACTTTGTCAAAAGAAAAATGCTCGAATTTATCTCCTAGATATTGTGGTTTATTTCGATTTATACATCGGATTGGCACGATTGCGTATGAACTTAAACTACCTCCACATGTTAGAGTTCATCCAGTCTTTCATATCAATAGATTGAAAGGGAAACTAGGAGGTGAGGATAACACAGTTACTCCTCAAGAACTCGTTGAAGTCGAAGAATTATCCTATGTTCCACATGCACCTGATAAGGTACTTGAATTCAGGGAAAAGAAACTTTGTAGTTGACTAATCCTTGAGGTTAAAATTAGGTGGAAAGATAGGGAAATAGAGGATTCGACTTGGGAGTCGGTTGATATTGTTTAGTGCAGTTCTCCTTCTTTTCATTGTAAGAGTGCAATGTTTTGAGAGAGGGGAAGTATGTTATATGCACATTATGTGTGCATATACTAGGAGGCTAATCCACATTAGGCTTGTGAGCATGGGAGCATGGGAACAAGCTCTAGTGGAGCATGGGTTAGGAGTAACCTTAAGGGTTAAGGTTAGGGTCAGGCATCCAAGGGTCACACATGGGAAATGGAGAGTCAAGAGTCACTTGAGGGCCCTCCTATATAATAGGGGCATGGGGCACACTCAAGGGGGGCTTGGAGGCCAAGGCTATGTTATCTTGAGGCTTAGGTTATGGTCTCTTGATGTTAGCTTGAGGCTAGGTTATGTTATGCTCTCTTGTGTGTAGAGGATCATAACTACTCACCTACCATTTCACACTATAGCTACATGCTATTGGATTGGAGTTATACCTCTTGATGGTATGCTCTTGATGGTATGGGATATCAAGGTAAAGGTATGATGTATTTCATTATAATTCATGTGTGCAAAGTGGTGGGAGTTGCTAAATAGAATATGTATCTCTAGAATATGTATCTCTAGGATATAAATAGAAGGAAAAGTTCATGGGGTACAAGTGGTGGGAGTTGCTAAATGTGGGAGATTGTTAATTCAAGATTCAAGTTGATCATCCTCGTTTTGGGGAGGAAGGGGAGACGCCATAATCATGCAGACCTCCATGCAAAACATGTGTGCTATCGAGACTATAGGAAGGTGCACATTACCATTCAAGGAGCGAAGGGTCAAGACGACTTCAAGGTGACCAAGGAGCAAAGCCCCACAGGTACCCACATGGAGAAAGGGACCAACCAACACCGAAAGTCGCAACACACAGGTAGTGAAGCACCCCATAATAAGAATCCATTTACGTGTGTGCCTACCCACCAAGAGCAATTACTCACAATTTTGTATGCCCAAGAGGCACGTCCAAGCCTCAATAATCATGCACATATGATCAACATACGAACTCATGAATAAGGGAACAAAGCACTCACCAAGCTTTAAACCACCCACAGTAGTAAGCCACCCCTAATCTAGAGACCAACACAACCTTGGTAAGCCCACACCCACCGCGTGGCATGCGTGTCCCCATAGCACACACCCCTAGTCCCCACACGAATGTCCCAAGTGAGACTAACCAATGGGCTAATACAAGCTGGGTTCCTTAGGAGACCCCTCTCCCAAGGTAGATTCCACTCACCAAACAACTGAACTATCTCACAAATCACCCGCCCACAAACCTAACTTTATAGCCCTATGTGGCCAGGTTTTCACATTATAATAATAAGTACCATGTCCAATTGACCTCTAATACTGGCCTCATTATGTCCAAACATGGGATATAACATTCTCTCCATGGAGATTAAGTTTGCATCAAAGTGAAGCAACATTCTCCCATGTGTTGTCTTCATTTGTGTGATCACTCCATCTGATCAACCACTTAAGAATAATCTAGTTACTAAGGGTGTAATCACTATGATCCATAATAGCCATTATTTCATGGGGAATATAGACAAATAGATCCTCAAATATTATGAGATCCTAGTCAAAAACCAAGTTTTCTCTTACACCTAGCCCCTTTTTCAGTATGCTAACATGAAAGACAAGATGCACACATATTCCATCCCGGAGATGCAATTTATAAGAAACCTCTTCAAATAGATTCTCAAATCTTGTGAGCTCTTTGTCAAAAACCAAGTTATATCCTATACCTAGCCCCTCTTTCAGTTTACTAACATGAAACATAGGATGCACACATACTCCATCCTGGAGATGCAATTTACAAGAAACTTGTTCAAGATTATATTAGGTGTAACAAATCTTGGAGACAGCTTATAGACTTTTCTAGATCACTCTTGTGGGATTCTCAAAAGTAAAAACTTTGGCCTTCTTTCCAAGACTCTAGTTAATCACTTTTTTGTTAGCATAATATTATGCTCTATCATGCATAATTTTTATGCTTTCTCTTACAAACTGCGGCATCTCTTATTGTTGTTTGCAAACTACAACATACCTTCCTGTTGTTTCAAAAAATTAACCATAGCACCAACTTAGGATTTCTCCTAAGTGAATCATCTATGGGACTCTAGGCTAATATACATACATCAGCATAAAAGGACTCATCTTAGTAGCGGAATGCTTATCACTATTGTTGTAAGCAAACTCTACAAATAGAAGATACTCTTATAGAGACATATGCACATATCATCTCTTCCACGATCTGATCATCTCTTCCACGATCTGATTCACATGTTCCATTCTACTCACCATCAAGATTAGGATACTCATATGCATTCTGCTTAGTCTTCAAATTTTTGGAACACCTCATACCATTTTCCATTTAATAAGAAGCCTCCATGTGGTGGCGGCAAAGAAATGCATCCAGAAGCCCATGCTATAGTTTGGTACAATTTCAAATAATCCATATCGAGTAGTTCGATCTATGTTAGCTATTTTTTTTGTAATGTGATTTTGACATTACGTGTGTGCTGATTTAACTCTAAGGAAGGGAATGGTTTGCTTCTTCTTGTTAATGTAGTTGTTGGAGATCACCAAGTTAGAAAGATTTGGCTATATAGAAAGGTGTTGACCTTCGGAGTATGGATACTTTTGAGGGATGACTTTTTTGAGAGATTATGTTCAAGCATTTGAATGTGTTTCCAAAAAAGAACTTCCGCTTCGTTTACCTCCAAAGAGGGGTGTCAACATAAGATTGAGCTATTGCTTGGGGGACAGCCAGTGTTTAGGGAGATTTATAGGTTAAATAAATCTAAGGAGGATGAGGCTACTAGACAACTTCAAGAGTATCTTCGAATGGGGCATGTGAGGCCCAGTAAGTCTCCTTGCACCAATTTTACTAGTGGGACAAGAAGGATAAGACTAAGATGATTTATGTTGATTATTATAAAGGTCTTAATAAATTAATAGATAAAATTTCATGTGTTTAGCATGGAAAGAGTCATAAGGGCTGATCTAGTGGGAGGGATGCACTCGAGTAACTGAAAATTCATTGATGGACCAGAACCTGTGGTGGTGGACGCATATCTTCACTCCTCCATTGGCACACACATAGGGGATTGGCCAAGCTAAAAGGCTAAATAATAAGGGAGTGCAAAATATTGGTGATGTATGGGATGGGCTTGCTGTGGGGGGATGGATGACCTATAAACATGTTAAACAAATGAACAATATTAATCAGAGGGACGTGTGGCTGGTCAAACAGGTAATGAGTGTATTGAGGAGGATTAGAATATTTACTGTACACAATCCTGCATGCTGGCTCAAATATTGGAAGTGGGAGAATGGGGTAAAGCTAGACAAGGTAACCACACAAAATGGCTATACCTCAGGCATGTGGCCTCCAGGATGAATATTGAGTATTGTAATAAAATTTGGAGATTCAGGTGGGACTTAAAGTGTGGAAAAAGAAATGGGAAGGGATCTGGAAGATCAGTGTTCCAATGAAAGCCAAATATTTCCTATGGAAAGTGTACATGTGGGCTCTTCCTCTAGGCTCCAAACTCTAGGCAAGAAACTTCAAAGCAGGGACTTTTACAGTTTTGCTGGATCTGTAAATCTTGGGTCAACATGGGTGAGTTGGATGTGGCCGGTAAGCAATGTGCAGAGAGGAACAATAAGGGAGAGATGATTTGGTTCAGAGAGGTTCTGCACATTCCCAACACAAATGCTGAGGTGGGAGGTGTGGTAACTAGGCAGGTTGATGTAGAGGTTTTGTTATCCAAGAAGGGCTGCAAATCACGGAAGGCTACAGGCTTGAGTCTATTGATTCATGCCTAGAGTATATCTATCACAAGTAATGTATTCAGACGCACTAGTGCAGGGCTAATGGCAGATAAAATTATGGCCAAAGTTGTTGCAACAGAAGATTTAGGAAGGCCCAGGCGGCGTGAAATTACAGGGTCACGTGATTCCAAAGGCTCATGAGGGCCTACAGGTGTGAGTCGCTGTAGATTCATGCCTGTAGTCTTCCTCCCTCATGTAATGCAATTGGCAACAATGGGAAAGACTTACAGATTTAAATCTGGCTAGAGAAGCATTAGCAATGCATTTAGAAAAATTAGAGTTGACGTGAAAATTCAGGTGTGAACCTACAAGCTCACGTGTAAGTCCATAGGTGTGAGTCTGCAAATTCATGCCCACAATGTGATAATGCTACCAATGTGTAATGACTGTCGGTGGCCAATGTGCTTGTAAAACCCTGAATTTATAATATTTATGTATAAACATAAAAAATAATTTTTCATGATTATAATGAGAATCATTCAATTAATCTAGGATGATTAATCCTAGAATATGGTAGGAAGTCCTCTTTTCATAATATAAATGAAAATGATTTATGTGTTTATTTTACAGAAATTTTACCATAGCTCCGCTGCTATTACTGGTAATTCTCAATAAATTTGAAAGAATAAAGTTAGTATTATTCATGTGATTAGAATAACCACTAATTGGATCATTATCCAATTATGGATTGATTCTTAATTTTACCATAAATTTAATAGCATAAAAGTATTAAAAGCCCATTATTTTGGCCTCCAATTAGACAAGCATAGAAATTACTTTTAGACTAGAGAAATGCTTCATGAGAAGCTTCATTCGAATTGAGAATAGGTCATAGGAATGACCATTCTTTGGGGGAGAGAGAGAAATGCTTAAAAATCATTATAAATTAAGCATAAATAGAAATTTATGTGTTTCTTCATTACAATACATTAAAGAACTTCAATAGTATTCAAAAGCCATTCAAATTAATGCTTCTCAAGCTTGAGAGGGGTTGAGAAGAGAAACATTTGAAGATTTAAGAAAAAGAAGACAATAATCCACACTTTACCTCCTAAATTACTTGATTCTTTGATCACAGTAGAGGCCCCCAACCAATCAATTGGTTTGGTATGTTGTTGGAGTCTCCAAGGAAGATTGAAGAGAGAGAGAAGCTCCAATCTCTTCAATTTGTAGAGGGTTTTTAGAGGATAATAGAAAATAAGCTTAACTTAGAGTAATACCGGCATAGTTTAGTTCACAGATGAGAATACAAAGGAATAAGGGTCTATTTATAGATGAGAGAGGTCACTAACTGAGTCCAACTGAGTTCTAAAAATTTTCAGCTTCAGTTTGGCTGAATTTGGACAAGTTTTGGACCAGTTTGGCTCCTTTTTTTATTCGGTTTGATTTAGGAGAGAGGAGAGATAAAAATATCCTATTATTTTTTAGTTTAAAACTCATCCACACATGTGAATCCCTTTTCCTTACCCATGTGTCAAAAATGAATGGTTACTCCAAAATATCTCATTTTTTTATTAATACTTCATAATTTTTAACTAATAAACCTAATACTTAGTCAACTCTTCATCTTATGTGGGCATTTACTCATTTTTGGGTAGTCATGGAGAGGATTCCACTAATCTCAGGGGATTGAGGCATGATGAGAATTTGATCTCACGAGTTAGTGCTAGAGAAGTTGAACTAGTAGTGGAAGAGGGTATGCCACCCCTAGAGTCTATTCCGGAGGAGCCTCGGGATGACCTTGCCACTCTTGCAGCACCACTCTCAAGAAATGGGGAACTGTTACAAGGTGATGTAGAGAAAACTTACACCAAGGATGAGGTAGATGAAATTTTACGGACCCCAAAATTCCAAGACTACATGAGAGGCCTATTGTTATTACAACAAGGAGGTGTTATTCCATTCCTAGGGTTAACAAGAGCTACTTCCATTATCTTACATCAAGGAGTCAAGGTAGACACACCAAAATGTCATACATTCAAGATATGAAGCAATGGTGTCCAAATCTATAACTTGTACGAGTGCCTATAATGGTCCGATGGAATACTTATGACAATTTTCGCTTCAAGAGCATGTGGTAGCAAGTTAGAAAGAAGTCCCAAGTGATGTAATTCATGGATATATTATGAGAGTAGTCATTGTAATAGCATTAGGCCTCTTATGAGCCTAAAGTGCCCGGTCAGCCATAGTTTAAGTGAGTGTGAACACTTGTGGCCATGTATATAAGTGAAAATCTCTCATAATACAAAGAAATCTCCCATTGTGTAATAGAGTCTTGCTTTTGCTAATCATCTTGCTAATCTCTCTCTAATCTATGCTAGTGAGTGTGTGTGAGTTAAGTGAGGTGAGAGGAGGGACGAGCACGCGTAGTGCAACGCGGTGGTGTGACAATGCTTGCAGGAGGCGCGGTGGAATTGCTTCTCAAGGAGTTGTGGAGCTTGGAGACCTTAAGGGTTACGAGCTCAGTCATTGGAAAGATCCTCAAAACGACATTTGCGGTTCACCAGGTAATCTTCTTGTTGGATGTGTTTCAAAGGGGGGTTTGGGTGAGCCATAACATTTTTGGTGCCATTGTCGAGGAGCCATCCCTTGGCTTTTTCCACTATTTGCTCTTTAATCTATGCATGCCCATTGACCATTGTCTTTATTAATGGTTTACCATGAAAAAGATGTGGTTTTGATGGAGATTTGTGTGTGATTTGGTCAGAAATAGCTCTCTTTTTTCTCTTTTGAAAAGAATGATTTTTGGCTTAAATGTGTTGTTTTGTTAGTTTTAATCTAGTTTTTAGTGTTTGTTAAGTGTGCACATAGAGTGTGTTAGGTTTAGTTTGCATCCATTGCATCAAACGATGTAATGCATTATAATTTTGTGATTTTTAGCTCTCTTTAGAGTTAAACATAGAACCAGAATCATTAATTTTTGCTTGATTTTTTGCATTTTTTGTTTGATTTGTATGTATTAGAGTGTTAGCAAGTATTAGGAGTATCTTAATTAATTGAAAATTTTCACAAAAATTATTTAGAATTCTTAAAATCAATTAATCTTTCTTAATTGACTGGTTTTGTCATTAAGGGTGATTAATCTAGTTCAAGAAGCAAAAAAACTAGAAAATGTGTTTTTTTTGTCAAAATTGATCATGTAAGAGGTCGAAATTAGTATTTTTGAGTATTTTGAGAGCATCTAGATGCATCAAAATACCTAATTACATCAATTTCTTCATTGCTTGGAGGAATTTCTATTTTGATTAATTTTGCATAAAGAGATGAGACTAAAATTAAGAGTTTAATTAATATCGAATTATAGACTAATTTACACATTGGTTAAGGCACATAGCTTAGCAATTTCATACCCTATCCAATGATGTGCTCAATGGTGTGAATTAATTAGTGATTAGTGGTTAATTAAAGCCTTGATTAATTCCAAAAGGAAAAAAAATTAGTGGAAGGATTAATTTTTGATTAATTAATAAGCACATTTTATACAACTCATTAGTGGCTAATGAGCATTGAATGAAAAGATGCCAATGAGTTGTCAACTTGTCCATTTTGGGGGTCATTTATGAAGGGTGTAAGGGGGTGTCATAAAAGTGCTGACTTTTCTAATTTAAAATTCAAAAATATTTCCTCCATACAAGGAAACTCGAAATTCTCTCTAGACTCCAAAAATTAAAAGAAATATTTCACGAATCAGCTGGTTCACGAATTAGCTGATTCTTGAATTAGCAGATTCACATGTTAAACCTGTTTCATGGATTAAGCTTGTTTCACGAATTAAGCCTGTTTCACGAATTAAGGGTGTTTCACGTGTTAAGCCTGTTTCATGGATTAAGCCTGTTTCACAGATTAAGGGTGTTTCACGTGTTAAGCATGTTTTACGGATTAAGGGTATTTCACGTATTAAGACTGTTTCACGAATTAAGCCTGTTTCACGGATTAAGCATGTTTCACGGATTAAGCATGTTTCACGGATTAAGCATGTTTCACGTGTTAAGCATGTTTCACGGATTAAGGGTGTTTCACGTGTTAAGCATGTTCCATAAATTGAGCTTGTTTCACGGGGTAAGGTTGTTAGCTACGCTTGTATCTCATAGACTGTGAAACTGATAAACACGTTCTAGTGCTCATTCAAAAGCCCTTTTTCAGCTCTTCGAAAATTTATCTTATGCGTAAAAGGGC
This sequence comes from Cibotium barometz, assembly GCF_041138505.1. NCBI lineage: Eukaryota > Viridiplantae > Streptophyta > Polypodiopsida > Cyatheales > Cibotiaceae > Cibotium > Cibotium barometz. The sequence goes on from NC_141110.1 coordinate 19,569,284, forward strand.
CTCCTAAGGCCGTAACGGGCTATAAAAGCTTATTAAGGAGCAATTGGCAGCGTCAAGACATGGCAACGATAGAGGGATTACGTAGGCCGACACCCAAACTGATCCCAATGGCTGAAATCTTTGAGCCATTGAGATCTATGCCCCAAATGCAACTCCCAATACCATTTGCCATGTCAACAACAAGCGTGTCATCAGGTTTTACACCCCCTATCACATCAATCCCTCCAGGATTTGGTCCCTCACCTAGCATTACCACAAGTCCTCAACCTTTAGGAGGGCTAGGTTCCAACCCTTTGCAACCCCTAGTAGATGCCCACACCTTGGACATATTGACTAATCTAGGAAGGGGGGTTGCCCAAGGACTAAATGAGGTCCTAACCACATTACACCCACATACGGCCTTAGTGACTCATCCAATAACACGGCCATACAGACTTCCAGAATCATGGGCAAATACGATGGAATGACTAATCCTGTTCAATTTATGCAAATGTTTGAATAGAGATGTGAAGATTTTGTTAATCCAAACTGCCCCACCAAGGTACATGTATTGAATCTTTGCTTAGTTGGGAAAAGCTAGTCGATGGTTCATCACATTAATGCCTGCGAGATCAAAGCAAATGTTAAAACCTTGAAAACAACCTTTATCCACGGTTTTTCAAGACAAGGTGATCGGTGGAGTGCAGCATGAGAACTCTACTCGACTGAGCGAAAACAAAACGAAACCATTAGAGATTTTATCCTTCAGATAAAAATCTTAGACTCACAATGTGAGCCATGGGAGAAACTAAATGATGCTCAATTGAAGAGATGTTTCATGATAGGCTTAAAGAAAAACAACTTACACAACTTGATCATTGTGTCCAATCCGAAATCATTCGATCACTGTTGTAAAGAAGCAATACATTTAGATGACAACATGATAGAGGATGATCATGATATGAGATGCTCCTCATCTAAACCAAGTGAAGCAACGGCTAAAGAAAAATTGTTCTCAAAATTTTCATTCCCTAAATTCTATACAGCCTTCCTTAAAGGCCTTGAATTGGAATCTCCAAGAGAGGATGAGCTCCCTTGAAACCAAACATCCTTAATGCCTCTCAAAGTGATGGGTGAAATGCCTTGTGTTTATTGCCATCACTACGTCCATCCCAATCCCCACTGTGCGTACCCTAGGCCTATCTTTTTGGCCAGATCAATTTATCTAATTAAGACTTGACTCGTTAGAGTAATTTCCCGTTAGAAGATTTTTCCCAATTTGGTGGAATCGCCCGTATCATTGTGTAGAGAAGAGAAGAGAAGAGAAGAGAAGAAAATTCAGCCATCCATCTCTCTTGTATGCTTGCCTACTCTTATGTGTGTGTGTGTTTGCTTGCAAGGGGCTCAAATTCATCTTCTCCCCCTATTCTTGTCATGATATTAGAGCACCGGTTTGTGTGAAGAGCTAAAGAGGAAAGCAAATATAGCGATACACGGGTAAGATTAATTCCATCTCTTTTCTCTTTGACTTTGGAGTAGGACCTTAGGTAGGTGTGAGAGCTACAGGTAGATAGAGAAGTCACTATCTCAAATTAAGGCATCCTCCTAGGGTGAAGGAAGAAGACCCTATTACGTGTAGTTAACTTTGTTAATTGATATATATTTGCAAGTTTTGGCATAATTCGGGCACATATCAAGCCTCATTGACTCTGTAAGTTTTTCACAAGCACTCTATGAAAGAGTCATTTTTTGACAGTGTATGCCAATTTATGGTTTGATGAGAAGTTGTAGCAGAATTTTGGTTACAAGATACTCACAAATAACCTAAGTATTACAGATGTTTGGTGGATATATGTTTATGTGGAGGATTCACATATAGTTGTAGTATTACAAGTGTACAGTACCACTGTGTTGAGTATTCAAGTAAGCACTATTTAGTAAGCTACTATAGATAATCATATTTGACAATCTATCCAAGATTGTGAGTGAGAAGTTGGACAAAAATAACTTCCAAGTATAGAAGTTTAGGATGACTAATTTCTTCATAGGAAAAGGATATTAGGAGTTCATCACAGGTATAAAAAGAAGCCAGACATTGCTAGAAGAAAATCCCACCCCCCATAACATATAAAGCATGACATAAAAGAGCCAGAAAGCTACTATACTAGATTTGATATCTCTCCTCATCCATGAGGAGATGAATATTAGGGGAGGTTCATCCTCCAAAAGGCCTTCTACTCAAATACATGTAGTTATAGGGGTAGATCATTATCTAGATGTCAAGGTACAAGCTTCATTAAAAATAGAATTAATGAGAAACAAGGCGAATCTAATGTACAAAGGTTGAGGTGGTTGGCAAACAAATATAAATATAAATAGCATGGAGTGCCACAAATCAAAATGTAAATAGCAAGGAGTGCTATTATTATGGCAAATTAAGACATATTGCAAAGGATTGCTATAAAAAGTAGAACGATATCAAAAGTGGGGAAGTTATAGTAAGAAAACTATGCATCGTCAAGTAAATAGAGTGATGACAGAAGTGAGTAGTTATTTGTGATGCACAACATGCCCTCAATTATTCCATGACAGGAGATATGTGAATATTGAGAGATATTTGGTATGTGGATTTTGGCACCTCTAGCCATATGATGAGTCATGGTGAATGGTTTAGAGATATGTAAAAAATGAAAAACCTAGGGTATATGAAACATGTGATGATATTGCGCAACCCATTGTGTATGTTTGTAAAGTTCCATGATTATCTATACAAGATGGTAAAATGAAGTACCCAGTAGATGTACTTCATGACATTGTTCCTAATATTACGAGAAACTTGGTCTTTGTTGGATGGTTGAGCAGGGTCTACAAGTGAAGTTCAAATCCTCAAAGGGTGCTTTGTGGAAGACTTCAAAAATCAATATTGCTTGTTTGCAAAGGGTAATAGAAATGACATGATTTTTACTTTGGATGTTAACATGACTGAGATAAAGATAGCATGTTTACGCATATGGGATAGGTGTCATTGTAAATATTAACATATGGCAAAAGCATATTGCTCATGTGAATATACATCGAGTGAAGTCTATGTAGACATAAAACATTGTTTTGCAGATTTGCTAAAGTTTACGGTTGATAGTATACACAAAGTATGTGAAACATGCCAGCTTGGTAAGTAGGTCAAACATGCTTTCAAACATAAAAAGCACGTAAGTAAAAGGCCACTGGATGTTATACACTCTGATGTATGGGGACCAATAAAGCAACAATTGCAAGTTGTAGGTACTATGTTACATTCATTGATGTTGACCACACTATGAAAGTGTGGGGTTTACTTCTTGGTGATATGGATAAGCATGTGGTCCATTGTCATTTATTATGATAAGCTAGGACAAATCACATTGAGGTGCATTATTATTTTGTAAGGGAGAAAGTTCTATAGGTGATGTAGGCAGAGGATCAAGTGGTTGAGATCTTCACAAAGGCACTAGTTACAGAAAGTCCACAAGTTAACCAAATTACTTGGAGTGTAGTGTGTAGAGTTGAGCTTGAGGGGGAGTGTTGAGATATCAAGCTCAACTAGTGTTGGGCCATTGATGACCCGCCTACGTGATAGCTTCCACTTTTATGCCACTGGCATGATTAGTGAGATTATGGGTGATATGTAGCCACTAGTGGTTTACATGCTGTGTGATAGTAGCCACTTTGGTGTATTAGAGTTATGGCATAGTTATAGCACCAGCTCATGTAGTCAGTGGGTTCACACTATAGACTGACCATTATATGTTATAGTAGGACCTTCCCTTTATAATACGTACTCTTATCTCTTTAGTTTATGGTTGTAGAGAAGAGAAGTAAATAGAAGAAAATTCAGCCATCCATATCTCTTGTGCTTGTCTACTCTTGTGTTTTTGCATTTACAAGGACCTCAAGGTCATATTCTCCTCCGCATTCTTCTCCAGACAGGTCGGATGCATGTTGAGATATCAAGCTCAACTAGTGCTATGGTGGACATTAATGATCCACCTGGGTGATAGCTTCTGCACTTATGTCACTGGCATTGTTGGTGCGATGATGGTTGATATGCTGCCATTGGATGACAGGCTGTGTGACAGTCACTTTGGAGTACTAGAGTTATGACATAGTTAATGCCAACTCATATAGTCAAGTTCACACTATAGACCAACCACTTTGTATGTTGTTGTAGGAGAGTACTTTTCCTTTATGTATGATACTCTTATCTTTTAGTTATATGGTTGTAGAGAAGAGAAGAAGATAGAAGAAAATTCAGCCATCCATCTCTCTCTTATGTCTTGCACTCTCTTGTGTGTGTGTGTGTGTGTGTGTGTGTGTGTGTGTGTATGTGTGCTTGTAAGGAACTCCATCTCTCTCTCTCTCTCTCTCTCTCCTACATTCTCTTTATGGTATCAAAGCTCTGATTCGTGTGAGAGCTAAGGAGGCAAGCAAGAGGTAAGAATAAGTAAGCAAGGAAGCAGTACACGGGTAAGAGCATCATAATCTCTTTCCCTTCTTGGTTTAGATACAACACCCCTTGTAGTAGCTCCAAGAGCTACACATTTTCGATTGAGGAGCTGTCTGCATAGGCTTGGAGGTGCCTGTGTGGTACAAAGTACTTTGTATTGATGTTTTGTGGCTAGAAACACGTTTTAGGTGCATCTGACTCTTCGTTTTGTCACTGCAAGGTATTTTTGACAATTTCGGGAAGTTTTGGTTGAGAACTATCTCTAGTCGAAATCTAATTATTAAAGCACAACAGTGCTTTTTGGGAGTGCAGACAGTGTTTGCACATGTATTGTTGACATTGGGTGTATGTACATGTACTTTGGTCAGATCTGGTGACCTACAGGTTGTGCTAAAGTACCGTTGTTATAGTAGTCAGAGGAAGATACTGCTATGTTACAGGTTGCATACAGAAATTGTATGTTGTAGTTTTTTTATTATTGCTAGAAAACATGTCGAATGGAATCAATCAGATTGTTAGTGAGAAGCTAGACAAGAACAACTTCCATGCTTGGAAGTTCAGAATGACCAATTTCCTTATGGGTAAAGGATTTTGGGACTATGTCGAAGGAGACAATGAGGAGCCTCCTGAGTTGTTTGAAAAGAATGCCACTCCAGCAGACATAAAGGCATTCAAGGATTAGAACCAGGGTACAAAGAAAGTCATATATTGTCTTTCGATTAGTTTCATAGACACGATGATAGGACACATACAAGATGCCAACACTCCAACAGTGGCGTGGCAGAATCTAGTACAGATGTTCCAAACCAACACAAAGGTAAGGAAATTACAAAGCTAAAGCAAGAGTTGCATAATGTGGAAAAGAAAAGCATGTCTATCAATGAGTATGCTTTAAAGATCAAGGGCATTGTTGAATCCCTTGGGTCCATCTCAACGTATCGTTGTTGGAAGATGATGATTTAGTGAGTGTCTGTTTGAATGGGCTTGGCAAAGAGTATAAGCCATTTAAGACCTCCATTGCAGTCAGGGAGAATATTCCCAACTTTCGGGACTTGGTGGGCCATGCTAATAATAAAAGAAAAGTCACTAGGTGAGGAATCTTCTTCACAAAGCAAGAACACATCGGAACATGCCTTTTACTCTACTTTAGGTAGAGATCGTGGTTGCAGCCAAGGTGGTGGCCCACAAGGAAATCAAAATTCTGGACAACAATAGTCCAATGATTCACAGCACCAATCATACACAGGTGGAAGAGGCCAGTCTAGAGGCAGGGGAAGCCAAAGAGACCGAGGTGGTTAGCAAAGAAATCAGAAGGCAACTAGCATAGAGTGCTATTATTGTGGCAAACCAGGGCACATGGCAAAGGATTGCTATAAAAAGCAAAATGACATTAAAAGTGAAAAGTTGCAACAAGGCAACTATGCATCATCTAGTAAACAGGGAGGTGATGAGAGAAGTGAGCAGCTATTTGTGATGAAGCATATGCTCAATTCCATAACATGAGATGTGTCAAGATCTCAAGATACATGGTATGTGGATTCTGGTGCCTCTAACCATATGACCAATCATGCTGGTCATGCTGAGTGATTTAGAGACATGCAAAAAATAGAAACACCAAGTTATGTTAAAATAGGTAATGATACTACGCATCCCATTGCGCATGTTGGTAAAGTGCCATTGTCAATGCTGTAGGATGGCAAAATGAAGTACTTGGTAGATGTACTTCATGTTCCAAATATTACAAAGAACCTAGTTTCTATTGGTCAGATGGTTAAACAGGGTCTGCCAGTGAGGTTTAATCCTCAAGGATGTTTTGTGGAAGACTTCAAAATTTAGTGTCGCTTAGTTGCAAAGCATAACAGAAATGGCAAGATGTTTACTTTGGATGTGAACATGCCTAAAGTAAAGGCATCCATGTTTGTGCATGAAATAGGTGTCATTGTAGATATTGACATATGGCACAAGCACATTGATCATGTGAATGTACAGCGACTGAAGTCTATGCAGGCCCAAAATATTGTTGCAAGTTTGTCAAAGTTTAATTGGAGCCCACTTGTTTTGAGCAGGCACTTGGAAATAAGAAATGGGAAGATGCCATGGATGAGGAGATGGAAACATTGGATTCAAATGCAACATTGGGAGTTAGCGCCTTTGCCTAAGGAAAAGAAGGATTGGATGTAAGTGGGTGTATAAAGTCAAGCATAATGCTGTGAGTAGGTATAAGGCAAGATTGGTGGCCAAAGGCTCTACGCAGACTTATGGCATTGGCTATGAAGAGACATTTAGCCCAGTTGCAAGAATGGCAATTGTGAGAGCTATCATTACTGTGGCTATAGCAAAGGGTTGGTTTTTACATCAAATGGATGTAAAGAATGCCTTCTTGCATGGTGATTTGCAAGAAGAAGTTTACATGATACAGCCACCAGGTTATGAGAGTGATGCACACCCAAATTTCGTGTGCAGGTTACGCAAAGCCTTGTATGGCTTGAAGCAAGCACCTAGAGCATGGTCAAATAAGATCGGGGAGTATCTTGTTACCATTGGATTTCAAATATCAAATACAGATTTTTCACTTTATGTGAAAAAGACAGATAGAGGGATCATGCTATTAGTCATCTATGTGGATGGCTTGATTATCACTGGTGATAGTGATGTTGACATATAGAATGTCAGGAGGCTTTTGAAGCAAAAGTTTGAGATGAAAGGATTTGGGTGAGCTGCGATATTCTTGGGCATAGAGGTGGTGAGATCACCTCATGGCTTTTGTTATTGTTGCGGAGACAATATGGCTTGGACATGTTGTCCAAGTATGGTATGATAGGCTGTTAGCCTATTTCAGTACCATTGGAGCAAGCAGAACATACAGGTGAGCTTTTGGAAGACCCCACTACATACAGGCGCATAGACTACATGACCATTACTAGGCCAGACTTGAGTTATATTTTTGGACTTGTGAGTCAACTTATGTAGGCCCCTAGGAAGCCACACTCGGATACGGCTAGATAGATTCTCAGGTACATAAAGTCCAAAGTTGATTATAGACTTTTCTATGAGGCTGGTAGAGAGATACAATTACATGGGTACACAGATGATGATTGGTCTAGTAGTGAGGGGGAGGCCCAAATGGAGATGGAGGGTGGGGGGTGAAGGGGGTGTTGGTGATGTAGAGGCAGAGTGGGTATGTGAGGGGGTGTAGAGGATTGTGAGGGAAAGAGAGAAAGGGTGGTTCTTGGGGGTGGTGGCAGTTGGTAGCTGGTACTAGGTTGGGATGGGTGAGGGGGAGGGGAGGTTGATGAGGAGGAGACGAGGGTGGGGTGGCTCATTGGGGGGCAAGAGCCGCTCCTCTATGTTGATCATCATCATCATTATCGTCAGAGGAGGAGGAGTTATTGTTGGGACCCTTGGAGTAGAAGAATCAACGGGTGTCAATGGCCTCTTGGGGGGGGAGAAGTCAAGGGAAATGCCACATGGGAATCATTGAATTGCATGATCCCATTGGCCTAGATAATTTGGAGTTAGAGGCACCACCTATGGTAGAGGATGAGAAGTCCTTCGGGGGTGTAAGGGGGGGAGCTCGTAAGGCAAAGGCACTTGTAGGCTGCGTAAATGATTTCCCACCCCCTGTGTGGTGGAGGAAGCGGAGGTCTTCATCAATGGTGCAAGAGGGGGAGTAAGGATATGGGTAGAGCCCATCAGGGGGATGGCGAGGTCAATGGTGTCTTTAGTGGAAGTGGGTTGCCCAAACCAAAGGAGGTGGGCCCAGCTGAGGAGATTTGCTTGAAGGGGGTGGACACGAAAATCAAAGGGAGTGGTGGGTTGAGTGAAGGAGAGTTGGCCTTAAAAGAAAAGAGTGGCAAGAAAGGAGATGGAGGTAGAGGGGATCTTGGTGAGGATGTATGAAAATGTGGAGGGGGAGATGGGTTTGTCGAGGAAAACAAGGTGCTGGAGGAGGTTGAGGTAGATGGCTCAGAAGTTGAGATTGAGGAGTTGGGCGGCATTTTGGTGATAGATGGCGAAGGTGGGGAGCTCATTGGCTGTGTCCATCATCGCATCTACTTTCTTCTCAATCATGCTAGGGACAGGGCCAGAAGGGGTGGGTGGAGGTTGGATGTCTAGGGCTTGTGCAGCTTGGAGCTAGGACTCTTTGTGGCACAGGGCACCCTCGGCAACTTCCCCGTACACTGAGAGGTTGAGGGTTCGGGTGTCCTCCTCTACACGGGCCACTCTCTATTGAAGTTGATGGGCTTCTGTTTAGATGAGGGAGAGGGCATGAAGGGCCCGCTGCTCTGCATCCTGGGCAGCCTGGAGTTGGTGCTAGATCTCCGTGAGGGAGGCAAGTATGTTGTGGTGAGGGTGACTTCTCGATCCTCGAAGGTCGCTTGGAGGTGATGGTTAGCCAATGTGGCCTCATGGAGGGCCTCTTGGGTCTACCTGCTCTAGTTGGCCTTTTGTGATTAGCATCTATTGCTGCACAATTGTGACCTACTCCTACTACTTGTGCATGTATTCAGTCATTTGGTTCATGCGTTCGCAAGCTAAGCTAGAGAAGCCCTAGGCAAAATTAGGTACTATGCCATAGGTGAAATGGATACCCTTAGAATACGCTTCCTAGGAGTGGAAGTTGCATGCATGTGCATGACGCACGGTATCCATGGCGTTGCACCGAGAAGAGGTGAGGGAGGAAGTGGCAGCTTCAAAGAAGTGAGGAAGGGGTGGAGAGGACACACGAGGCAGGGGTGTCTCATAGAGATTCTGGTCAAAAAAATGCACCGTGCGGCATAGGTCCTCCTCTTCGACGACAGCCTTGCGGGCTTCAACATCCCGTGCCGTTGTGTCTATTCCAGCTCTGGCATGATGGGGAGTAGACTCTTGTTGTTGTTGGGTGTCAAGGTGATGGCACTTGGGGGGTGGAGAGGTTGGAGAAGGGCGAGGTGGAGGAAGAGGGGTGGGGATGGCGGCACCCTCCAGTTGGATAGCTCAGGGGAGGTCAGTCCAGCGTGCAGCATGATAAAGGACCTTGGAGAGGAGTGAGGCAGCCGATCGTGCAAGCTTCCCCTATGGGTTCGTGTAGACTGCATGGAGATCTTTGTGTAGGTACTCAACCCGGTTCATGGGCACTCCTTGTTGGACACGGGTGAGGGTAGAGAAATGGCACCGATTGAAACGATCGGTCCAACGAGTGGTGAGAAGGAAAGAGAGGACACGGGCGGGCATGACCAACTCCTCCTAGGAGATATTCTACCACTCAAACCTGTCCTTGGTGGTGGAGCCCTGGTAAGTGCCATGAACATGGCGCATCACATAACATAAGGCTGCTCCATGCGTGAGAGATGGAGCACCTCCGAAATGAGCTCCAGACTGAGGTGGATCGTCTGGGGGTGGCCCACATTGTCCAACACTTGCCTATGGTCTCCGGTGGTGAAGTATAGGTAATTCAACAAGTTTGGGCCCTAGGGTTCCAAGGTGGGTAAGCCGACGAGCCCAATTTGCTCCAGGCACGGGGGCCACGATGTGTAGGATCTATGATGGCCCTGTGTAATAGAGGAGCTTGTGCTCCACCTTATGATTGCTCTTCATAAGGCTATGGACTGTGTGACTACCCCTACTAACCTGACGCATAAGGGCCTCGCCCAAGTGAGAGGGCTGGGTGGGGTGCTTGCCATACTCCTCAAAATGGTCCCCAGTCGAGCGCTTCTTCTTTTGGGGCATATAAGTGAGGACCTCATTCTAAAATGGATATTTACGCAGAAGGATCTCAACATGCATCAAAGAAGATGGATGTAGACTTTGAAAGAGTCTGACTTTGAGATAAAGTACAGGTCTAGGAAGGAGAATGTAGTTATGCTCTTAGTCAAAAGGTTTCTTTTTTAGCAATACTTATCATCTCCAACTATTTGCTTATTGAGATGAAAGAGGGGATTGGGAAAAATGGGTTCTTCACCTTGATTATAGCTTTATTGAAGTAGGAGAGAAAGACTCCTCAAGAGTTAAGGAAAGTTCATGGATACAAGGTTGAATTTGATTGTTTGTATTTTAACGATCGTGTGTGTGTGTGTGTGTGTGTGTGTCCCTTAAAAGGGTGATTTCAAAAGAAGGATCCTACTCGAGACTCATTGATAATCATCCTAGATATATCAAGACATTTATGATAGTCAAGAGGAGCCACTTTTGGTCCAAATTGAAAAGGGATGTATTAAATCATGTACAGCAATGCCTTACGTGTTAAAACATTAAAGCTAAAAGAGTGGAAATGCCTAGAAAGTTGCATCCTCTTGACATTCCATAGTGAAAATGCCTTATGTGTTTAAACATTAAAGTTGAAAGAGTGAAAATACCTAAAAAGTTGCATTCCCTTGACATTCCATAGATGAAATGGGAATGCATAAGTATGGACTTTATTTACTGGTCTACCATCTCAGTAAGTGCAAGCTATGATTTTATATTAGTTGACTAAACCTGCACATCTAATTCGAGCAAAGAAGAACTTTACAACACCGGATATAGCCAAGATATTTATACCTGAAATATTTCGACTTCATGGATTACCATGAAAAATCATCATTGGTCAAGATGCCAAATTTACTTCTAGATTTTGGACATCCTTTTTTGAGGCAATTGGAACTTCACACTTTATTTAAGCATAACTTATCACACCTTGAGACTAATGGTCAAATAGAGAGAGGGTCAAATCAAGTCATTGAAGACACTCTGGGAGCCTTTTGTTGTGGTGAGCAAAGACATGGTTGAACTATCGTCATCTAGTAAAATTTGCCTATAATGCTTCTCACCATCAAAGTATTGGTAGGATCCTATTTAAGGCACTATATGGACAAGGATGCCTTACACCCTTAAAATGATCCCTTGATCAGAATGGATGTCTCAAACGAGATATTGAATGAGATGAATCATCAAATGTAGTCAACTTTGAGCGAATCAAGTTTGATTATCAACTTTCCTTGATCTAGTTATCAGAATTTTTGTCCCACAATCAACTAGGTTAAGAGTACAGTAACTCTACTTTTCATATTGACAGGACTTTCTAAGTCTTGGCCATTACTTGGCTTAGTTAAGGCAACTTTATTCTTGACTTAATCCAATTAATTTTGAAATTCCATTCACTTTAGGGTGCATTTAATGTAATAAAATTTTGGATCGGATAAGTTGTCAGAGAATCACACCGTGGACAGAAATCAGAGTCGTGATTTTTCATTCTCTAAACGTGATTATGCAGGTTTTGATCCAAAAATCAATGTTTCAAGGTACAAATCTTAATTTTTCCAGTTCAGATTTGCTAGTTTAATTCCTTGCAACTTGAATGTTTCAATATCAACAAGCTATGGAATCAATGGCTCTTAATTTTTGCGATGTAAATGCTAAACTAGTTGATTGCCTAACCTACAAATAATGCAAATGATAACTTTCAATGCTCAAACAATGCAAAATAGTCTTTTTTCCTCCTTTTCTCCTCTTCCTTCATAACCTTATCCACAACACATTCTCTTCTCAACCAATCTCCTTTTCTCCTCTTCCTTAACCTTATCCACAACACATTCTCTTCTCAACCAATCTCCTTTTCTCCTCTTCCTTCATAACCTTATCCACAACACATTCTCTTCTCAACCAATCTCCTTTTCTCCTCTTCCTTAACCTTATCCACAACACATTCTCTTCTCAACCAATCTCATAGCTTTAGACAACCATAGTAAGGCAAAAGAGACTTGCAAGAAGATGTCAGGGAGTGCAAAGAGAGTAGAAAAGAGCGGTGTTTCCCCAGTAGCAGTGCCAAAAATGTTACAAGCTACACCACCTCTTTCCAAAGAAAAATGCTCACCTCCTTAACTTATTGTGGGATACTTGCCAGTGTCCAAGCTCGTATCTTTGTAGACTCCAAGCTTTGCTAGTGGTAGCAAGCACCACTCCCTTGCCTCCTCCTCAAGCTATCACCATGAGGTTGCCACACTTCTCACAAGGACACTCACCCTTCTCAACTCTCACACTCAAGTACACAATCATGAAAGGAACATGTACCAAGAATGTAGCACTCTGTCGTGCTTCTTGTGCTAATAAAGGAGCTTCCAGAAGTCAAAGGTTGATCAGGATAGGTGCTTTGTTTTGGGTGGAACTCATTCTTTGCTTGAAAAAAGAGAGTTGTGTGTAGAGTATCCTCATGTTGAAAGTTATAAAATTGCTTTATGTTAGGTCTACATTGATTTGACTAATGATGAAACAAATCTTTTACCTTTAGACCATAACCACCTCCACACCTCTGCCTTCACATTTCGTGCTTCTCCATCTGCCTCATGATCTTTCACGGCATTATGGACTTGCTTCCACAATCCATAATTAATCCTTGAAACTGTTCTACCTTGCCTTACTTGCTTACTACTGTGTTTGGGTCGAGACAAGGATCTTCTTGCCTTAACACCACCAATAGAGGGCTTGATTGGTACCTCCTTGCCATTGGTAGACTTTTTAAAATCCTTTGTGATATGAACATCACCTCCATGCAGACCTATATCAGATAACACTTTTTCCAATGCTTGAAGAGCATCCTTTCTATTTTTTTTGGGACGAAGTTTCCAAGCAAATCCAATATACAAAAATACCAATTTCTCAATAATTCGACATAGACCATGCAATGAGCATATGTGAACATTACATAGTGGAATGTCAAGAATGGCCTTGAAGTCAAGGTCAACTTTATCTCTATTAGGTGCTCTCTTCCACCACTTGGAATCCATTACTTGAGCTGATTCTTTGCAGTAAAGACAAGGAGACTTTGAGTTGCCTCCTTTACTAACGTTATACATGCACTTAAGTGTTTTAAGATCCCCCGCCATGTGCCACTCTACTTGAAAATCACCTTTTCCTTCAACATGGAGATTCTCTCCTCGCACTTGTCTTTTATTTATTCTTGGTATTTCCGTGTGGTGAAACACCCAATCTAGTGTTTCATGGTCTTCTATCTTTACCTGTGATTATAGAAAACAAAAGTCTTACTATAAAAGATTTGAAAACAATGACTAAAATCAAGTACGAAACAAAAAAATGATCATACCTGAAACGAGCCTAACCACCATATGTGTTTCTCTGACTGCACACTAAAATACTTCGAACTCGCTTCAGTCAATGATGTATCAAGTGCTCCATTCATCAATGTAATAGTAATCCTTTCCATTTTCTTTTCCTTTACAACCTCACACTCATCCAGTTTGATAACAAAAATTTCAAAATGCCTTTGCACTCCTCAAATGTTATTCCATAAAACTCGACCATTCTTCTTTGAAGTTGTTGTAGATCTACAAATATATTGTTCCAAGGGTCATACACAGTGGTTCCTTTACCACCATGAAATATTTCTTCAATATGCTTGTCAATCTCATAGTCTTTTTGTAACATGAATCGTGGAAGTGTGGCAGTATCCATGTAAATATTTTGAAAAAGTGTAATCATCAAGTTCAGTGATGGATTCTTTATGAGAGGCCTGCACACGTCGTCAAAAGAGATGCAGAATCTTCGGGAAACAAAAAAAAACTAAGGAGATATTTAATACAAAATCGTGTTAGTTAGACAAAAGATTATCTTATTCCTTTCTGAATTGACAGTTCTGTAGTCCTTACTGACAGTTCTGAGCCACGTTTCCATATTTTACTATTTTTGAGGTATTTTAGGAGAGAAATAAATCAAAAAATAGTGAATTTCTTACAGGGCTCCAAAATGAGCTCCCTTTTTCCCTAATGGTTGTCCATGTCCTTTCTTCAAAAAATTAGTTTCTTTCATAACGAATGGGTCAACCATATCAAACAGGGACCGATGAGGCTTTCAAGATCAAGAAAGTTGGACTTATCATTGCCAAGAAACCTAGAACGGGTGAGAGATCAAGTAAAGCCAATACTAAAGGGTACGACAACTTCTTCCAGCTTGCCTTCCATGATGGTGAGATTTGGGACATTCAAGAGGAAATCTTTAAGTTATGGGAAGAAGAAAAATTAAAGGTGTCACGAAGTTCATAGAGCAATTGCATGAGGGCTCCATGGGGCTCCGAGTACGCATGCCGGAGAGCGAGCAGCGAGCGAGTCTGGGGTTCAGAGGTGAGACATCCAAGTCATAGCACCGCGGGTGTCCAGGTAGTGTGGGCAGGCATGCCACTACATATAGCCTGGCAAAATGGGGGACTCCTCATTGTGCTATACGATTGGGAGGTGAACTAGAGCTAGGCCTTCTCCCTCTCCGTGTAGTTCGACAATGTAACATTGGTATCAGAGCGTAGGTGTCATCCTCACCACGTGAAAGGGGCCGGGCCCACTATGGTTTTTTTTAAAACCATAGAATTGTATTGTATTTTATTTTTTTTTGGAAAAAAAAATCAGATCTTATCCTGTAAGCGACTGTGTGTGGTGGTGAAAAAAAATGGCAGCTTGAGAGGGAGAGGCACAGCGCATACAGAAGAAGGGAATCTCTCTATCTCTCCCTCATCATCTACAAGGGAACTGGGAGAGCAACATCACAAGGAAAAGAAAGGAGCTCTCATCTCTCTCTATCTCTCCTCGTCCACAGTCGGCAGCGGAATTGTGGTGGGGACGCATTGGGTGGTAGTCTCGAACCTGGGCTAGCCAATCAGCAGCCTTTTCTCGTAGCCAAGAAGACCACATGTGCTCGCATACAGGCTAGCCAAACAACGGCACACAAAGCGTGGTTGGGGGCGCATATACAGTCACGAATCATGGGCAATAGAGCCACCATAGCACGCAAAAACGACAGCCTGCATAATGTCAACATACGACAACACCGCCAGTCACAACACGCGCACATAGTCAGCCGCGTGAGGAGAGATTTGACCACGCTCTCTTTGTCTCATTGCTTACAGGCTGAGGAGTGCGTGTGCTCACTGCGTTCCAAAGTACTGCAGCTCCTCTGCACTGGCCGGGAACACAACGATAGCGGCCACCTATCCTCAACAATAGCCGCCACAACAACACGACCGTCAAAAGGCAGGGCACGAAGAGCAGTGTGCCACGAAGCAGCGCAGCCACAATACGAGACTGGCGCACAGAAGCGCGGAGAGCAAACATCTTTCTCCCTCTCTCATTTCACTTGAAGAAAGAAAAGGTGGGGAGCTCAGTAGCAGAATCTCTCCCTCCATCCAGTGGCGCAACAAATCAATTCGTTGCCACAGCGCACGGGGATATTTAGGTAACTCGTTCCAGTTTTACCTTGCATCTTTTTATTTATTTATTTATTTTAATATGATTTTTCACATATTCAGAAAAAACATTAATTTTTTTTAAAAAAAATCTAAAATGTCTAGTGGGGTAGTCCACCCAGAAGGGGTCTAGGAAATTTTTTTCGTATGCTTTCCTCCATTTTCAGCCTTTCATAGGCTAAGCTTGGCCACATGCGCCAATCAGTGACTCTCCAAACCAACACTTTATTCGCTCCCTCGGTCTCACGTGAGACTCGGGATATGTCCATTGATTTAGAGCCCATTGCGCCCATGTCCATAAAAGACCCTGTGGGTCTATCTGTAGTGGTGGACACCACAAACTTATTCGACGACCAGTCCGTAGAGGCTGGAAATGCTTATCACCACCTAAAAGATGACCTCCTGGACGAGGAGGAGCATGGAGACGATGCTATCCACACTGATACCATGGACCGAGATGAGTCAGATATAGGGTATCTCTAGAGAGTCCATCTTACAACTGTTTGTTAAGACCAAAGAACTTGAAAGAGGCCAATATGAGATTTTGACTATGTTGAGGAGCATCCATGGACGTTTAGATGCTATTCTGGCCACTCCATCAAGGAGTATAGTTGCGCAGCGAACAGCGTAGAGGAGGGTGAGATTCCCTTCTCCAAGAGACGCAGGACACAACACAAATAGGTAGGCCATAGCATTTGCCAAGCAGTGTGACAGTTGCTAATCTTCTCAAAGATCTCAAGTCGCCAAGCTTTGGGGAGAGGAGAAAGAGCGCAACAAGGATTCAGTGAATATCAGTGTACAGAAATGGTCGGATATTCATAATCTTAGGCAAACACCTAAGGATATGAGGCCCGTAGAGGCCAACCTGTTTGAGACAAGCAAAGCATATACATGGTGAATGAGTTTGGCCAACAGTGCCATACGTCCTTGCACCTGGGTGGATTTCGAAAGGTTGTTTCAAAAGGAGTTTTTACCCGTGAATGAGTTGTAGAGATCCTGGCGGCGTGATTGGGATAAATGCTTGATACATGGCATTTCTCTCACCCAGTACATCTCCAACTATCACGAGATTGTGCTTAGTTTGAAAGGGATCGATGAATTCCAAACTTTGCACGGGTTCACGAGGGGATTACACTCAGACTATGAGGCTTTTGTGGAGCCCAAGGAACCGAAAGATCTCCCAATGAGTCCATGAAATATGCACATATTTATGATGATGTTTTGCGTCATTCTAAATCGGATCTTGGTAAATCAGGAGAGGAAAGATCCGAACCTCTTTCCTCTCCTGATTTACCAAGATCCGATTTAGAATGACGCAAAACATCATCTTCATAAATATGTGCATATTTCATGGGCTCATTGAGATCTTTCGGTTCCTTGGGCTCCATAAAAGCCTCATAGTCTAGGTGTAATCCCTCCTGAATCCACGCAAAGTTTGGAATTCATTGATCATGTAGAGCTATGCTGGTCGAAGAAACCTTTCGAGGTGATAGGGAGAAAGGGGGCTCTAATGAGAGCAGAGAAGGGAGGGTGGACACTGGTCGAAGAAACCGTGCCGTCTAAAAGAGAAAAACAAAGTGAGAACCCTTAAAAAAGAGCAGTATGAGAAAGTGAGAAAAAAAAAAATTTATGCTTTCACTGCTTTGAGGTGGGACATAGCGAAGCAGCATGTCCTAAGCTGGGTATTAGAGGGAGTTCCAGTGACGCCAAGAAAGAGGGGAAATCATCCCGACAGGTGTATACCATCCAATGATTGCCACTCAGGTCTGTAGAGTTCCGAGGTAACTATCTATCATACGGATAGTACCCATGCTTGCTGCATTACACAGGCCATGTGGTAGCAATCGATGGGACTGCATGATTTGGTCCATCTATATGGTAGGATAGGTGGCCGTAGAGTCATTGCCATGGTAGACGATGGAGTCACACATGACTTTCTTAACTATGCATTGGTTAAGAAGTTGTGCTTACCTGAAACCAAAAGTGATCATAAGTACACTATTTCATTGGTAAATGGTCATAACAAAACCGTTTGAGACATGTGGTTTTGGGTGTACCTTTGGCTATGTAGGACTATGAGGCTAGATTGGATTTCCAAGTCATGCACTTAGCTAGAGCATATATATATCTAGGTAAGGAATGGTTGTATAACCTCGGCCCTACCCCCTTGAGTCGTAGTTACCAGGATAATAGCCTAGAGTTTGTGCATGAGGGTAGAGTTGTGAGGCCTAAGGGTGAGCGAGAGATTCCAACTGCACCCCTTATATCTTCCCTAGAGTTGTGACGTGCCTTCGACGCCAACTATATCTCCAAGGTATATATTTGTACCCTACTACATCATTTTGTTTCCGTAGATGAAACAAGTTTGAGTAATGTTATTTCCGTAGATGAAATAAGTGATAAAGTTAATGTTTCCATCTTTAAAACTAGAGAAAACTTAATTAGCCTTAGACGAGACCCCTGTTTGTTAAACACTGTCTTGTCTTCTTGTGAACCAAAACAACAATCCAAGGTAGAAACCAAGTCGATAAAAACTAATAAGTACACAGCTACTTTATGTTCTTTATTGCGAGAGTTTGGGGATGTTTGTCCCGAAGATTTACCCCATGGTGTTCCACCATCGATAGGAATTGACCATAGTACTGAAGTGCCCCCGAGGTCAAAACCCATAAGCAAGCCTGCTTACAGGATCAACCACTCCGAGGCACATGAAGTGGAACGATAGTTAGCCGAGTATGTGAAGAAAGGCTTTATTAGACCGAGTTCTTCCCCTTGGGCACTGCCCATTCTTTTAGTTAAAAAGAAAGATAAATCTATGTGGATGTGCATAGACTACTACGCCCTTAATCAAATTATGATAAAGAACAAGTACCCCATGCCATGCATTGATGAGTTGTTTGACCAACTTCATGGTGCGCAGTATTTGGATTGATCTTAGATCGATGTATCATCAGGTAAAAATAAGGGAAAAGGATGTTCCCAAGACTGCGTTCAGGGCTCATTTTGGACATTATGAATTCTTAGTCACGTCATTTGGCTTGACGAATGTGCCAGTGACTTTTATGACGCTTATAGATGGTGTGTTACGTCCATATTTAGGAAAACTCATAGTAGTTTTCCTAGACGACATACTTGTTTATAGTAAGTCGATGAAAGAATACTTACAGCATTTACGCTTGGTCTTTGAATTGCTTAAGGGGAAAACAAGCTATTTGCAAGGAAAGAAAATGCACGTTTTTCGCTAAGGAAATTCATTACCTAGGCCATATTATATCCATAGAAGGAACGCGGATGGACCCTGAGAAGGTGGAATCCATTCTCAAATGGCCTGAGCTAAGAAATCTAGAAGAATTGTAAATTTTTCTAGGATTGTTGGGATTTTACTCATAATACGTGAAGGACTACGTGAAGATCGCAACCCCCTTAACGGATCAGTTAAGAAAAAAAGATAAAACTATTCGTTGGGAGGATACCCAATGAAGGAGTTTTGAGAAACTCAAGGTGGCCATAGCAACGATACCTGTTTTGAGTATTATGGATCCAACGAGCCATTTGTAGTGGAGATAGATGTGTGTGGGGGAGGCCATTGGGGTGGTTTTAATGCAAAGGGGACGCCTTGTTACATTTGAAAGAAAAAAGCTTGACCGTGCTCAGCGTAACTACTCGGCTTATGGACGAGAGTTACTAGCTATTGTTCATGCTCTGAAAAAGTGGTGACATTACTTGTATGGCGCTACTTTTGAGGTCCGGACACGAACCATGAAAGTCTGAAATGGCTTTCTAGTTAGAATGAGTTGAAGGGTAGAAAAGCTTGGTTGGGCAGAGCTCCTACAAGAGTTTGACCTAACTCTTTGTTACAGGAAAGGTAAGTTTAACATAGTGGCGGATGTGCTGAGTCGCATGCCGATGGTGAATGATATTAGTTTCACTATAATTAAAATTAAATTCTTGGATTCACTACACGGTATTTGTGAGCATGATCCTGTTTTCTCAGAGGTATGGCTTGTTGTATGCATGCATACTTGCCAGCAGCCTGCACCTTCCTTGTTGGAAAGGAGTGCTAGTCCGAAGAGCGACCATCTGAGGTTTCCACGAGAAGAAGAGCATGAACTAGTTCGGAGAGAGACTAGGCGAGTCTCTTGGGTTACATACCGAGACGGAGAGCTCGGGGATGGATCCTTCACAACCATTTGACATTGGTTCATTTGGGGGTGATAAAGTTCATTGGGGAGAAAAGTATAGGCATGATTCCATTGACGATGAGTGACTTCTCTACAAAGGTAGAGTTTGCATACCAACTATTGGTGATTTTCAGCGCCGCAGCAAATTCTTATTGAAAGTCACGATAGTCCAAGTGCTGGTCATCCCGGGATACAAAAGACCTATGCAGTAGTTAAGAGACAATTTTATTGGCCTAGTTTGTTTAAGGATGTCCAGGACTTTGTGTTGAAATGCAAGAACTGTCATGTCAATAAACATCAAAGGTTTGCTTCATCCATTGGATATTCCCAAAGGGAAATGGGAAAGTATTTCCATGGATTTCATCACGGGTTTACCTAGAACGAATTGAGGGAATGATTCGGTTTGGGTAGCGGTTGACAGATTGACCAAGATGGTCAAGTTTATACCCACTAAAAAGGAGGTGAAAACTCCTAAGTTAGCTAGGTTATTTATTGAGCATCTCTACAAGCTATATGGCCTGTTTGCAGATATAGTTTCTAATAGAGATAAGAAGTTCGATAGTTATTTTTGGAGGGAAGTCTTCAAAAAGTTGGACACTACTCTGAGTATGAGTACGACAGATCATCGGTAGTATGATGGTCAAACAGAAAGAGTTAATCAAGTGTTGAAAGACATGCTTCAAGCGTATGTAAGTAAAAATAAATCCAATTGGGAGGAGTACCTGTCGCATTTGTAGTTTGCTTATAATAGTTTAAAACATTCGACGACTAGATTTAGCCCATTCATGTTGATGTATGGTTTCCAGCCGAGGTCTCCTGTAGCCATAGGGCTAGAGAAGGAAAAGATTCACTCTGTCAAGGATTTTCTTGAAGACATGCAAGATATGTTGTAGGTAGGAAAAGATAGCATACGCAGTGCACAAGATTGTGCGAAGACATATGCAGAAAAGGGTCGCAAAGAAGTAACCTTTGAAGAAGGTGATTTCGTATTTTTGAAAGTCCCCTGCAAAGTCGGAGATGTTAGAAATGGGAAAGTGTCAAAAACTTTCACCTAGATATTGCGGTCCCTTTAAAATCCTTAAGAAGGTTGGTGGATTAGCATACAAACTTGAGTTGCCGGAGAGCTCTTGAGTTCATCCTGTTTTCACGTCCATTAGACTACGAAAAACTATGGATCATAAAGAGAATGTAGTTTTTCTCCAAGCGTTTTGGTGGAGCTTATTGAACCAACAACTCTTCTTGGATTTAGAGATTGGAACACAAGGCATACTGTGTACCGAGAGGAACTTGTTAAGTGGAAAGATAGAGAGGATGCAGTGTCCACGTGGGAATGCTTGAGTATACTTACCAAGAACTTTCCAGAGTTTGTTTCATGGACGAAAACTCTTCTTAAGGGGGAGGTAATGTCACGTAGTCTGTAGTGACTGCATGAGGGCTCGACCAGGCTCCGAGTACAAATGCCAAATAGCAGGCAGCGAGACTAGGGTTCAGGGTGAGATGTCCAGTTCGTAGCACCGCGGGCATCCGAGGTAGTGTGGGCAGGCATGCCACTACATATAGCCCGGCGGAATGCGGGACTCCTTATTCTGCTCTATGGTTGGGAGGTGAACTAGAGCCAGCAAGCTTTCTCCCTCTCCGTGTAGTTTGATAGCATAACAAAAGGTCATAATGTGAAGCTTCCATCTACAAGTCAAAGTGGGAGAGCCTAGTAGCAATGAAGATGCTCTTAAGCCCATTCAAGGGGAAACGAAGATAACAAATTAGCATTCTTTTCAAGGCATTCATGAGAAGAACATAATCATCAATGTTCTTTCTTGTGTCAAAGCTAGAAGTCTCTCCTTGGATGACATGGGAAAGGAGTTTGATAAGTAAGTTTATCCTTTTTTTTTGTTTTTACTATCGTAATGTAGTTTTTATGTTTCTTGCATGCTCATTTCACATTACTTTTTCTTAGGCAAAAAGCACACATGCAAAGAATCATGATTGAGAAGCTCAATTGTAAAGACTGGGCTGAAGTACATACATACCATCCTCATACAAGTCAATCAAGCTTACTTGAATGTTTCATCCACCTCTTTAAGTCACACGTAAGATTTTTTTCTACTTTAATCATTTTCTTTAGACCATTGGAGTGTTTGTAACTTAGTCACTTCTTTAGTCTTTTTGTCAAGTCTTTCTTTTTCTTAAGTAGACATGTACTAGATTTTGCTGAACAACCTTGTTCTGTTGTTTTGTTAAAGTCACTAAGTCAACTTTCCTTTAGGTCCCTAGATTCTAGAATCCAAATATTTTTTTCTTTTACACTTTATTCTTGTTTTTTTTTTTGTAGAATAAAAGCCCACATGCTCCTCTCAAAAACATTCCTCAAGAGTTTGAAAAACACTTGGCACGAGCTCGAAATGAAAGGAAAAGATTAAAAAGAGTCTCAAATTTTAGAGAACGTTCCGACATGTGGAAGAGGAGCATCCCTTTGTTGCATATAGCTAGTTTGAGTCTTATGTTTAATGGGATATCATGTTTTGAGAACTTTAGTTTTTGGAATTTGACATTGTGTTTTTGCTCAAATCTTGTAAGCCATTTTTGGCAAGTACTCTTGGTTGTGAACACATGCAAATTTCAAGGTTTTTTCTAGTGATCTTTACATTTGTCTTTGAATGTAGACATGAAATTAGAATTGTTAAAAATATTGTATTTGTATACGTAAATTTTTTGGAGTCTTTTGTATGCTTTGAAAGACCTCAGTAAGTTTCTAAATTGTAACTCTATTTTGTTTTTTAAAAATTGAAATATTTGCTAAAAAGAGGGGTTTTCAGAGGTGGCTCATTTTTATAAGTTTTGGATCACTTGAGGAATTTTCATCTTTAACATTCTGCGAAGGTCTAGAACTTGTAGATTTTTAGTATTTTTGGCAATTTTCATAGATTTTTTCAAACTACACCTCTTGCCCCATTGTAGTAGATAACTCGATGTTTACATATTTTTAGGTGAACCCCTAGGGATTGGCGGGTGCGTGAAGTCCAACTTGTCCAACTTAAAGGGAGCAATAGAATGGCGAGATGTTAATATTTAAGTCTAAAGCAATGATTCTTTTATGTTTGCTTATGCTAAAGTTCATGACCTCCCTAGTGTAAGGTAGTCAAGGTTGCAAGGGAGCAATAGAATGGCGAGATGTTAATATTTAAGTCTAAAGCAATGATTCTTTTATGTTTGCTTATGCTAAAGTTCAAGGTAGTCAAGGTTGCAAGGGAGTTTTATCTAGCCAAGCGAAGCCAAACACCCCCAATTCTTGACCCACCAAAGCTCAAGGGAGATGAGAAGTTATTAAATCTTGAAGCCACGGAGATAGAGCTAGAGCTAGAGAGCCTCAAAATCTTCAAGAGGTGAGAGGAGTTATTAGTAACGTGCATGTAAGTGGTCCATGTGGTGTGAGGGCAGGTCTCGGGCAGGTGTGAGAGGGTGGATGGTGCAAGTGGGACAAGTGGTGTGAGGGCAGGTGTGAGAGGGGTGGATGGTGCAAGTGGGACAAGTGGTGTGTGAGCATTGATGAGTGGCTCTGTGAATGCGAGTGGGTACAGCACGAGTGTGGTGCGAGTAGCCCGAGTGATAGTGTGAGTGTGGGGTGAGTGTGATGGTAAGAATAGTGAATCCATCCAAGTTTATGGAGATGCAAAGTAAGCCACTCCCTTGCCACTCCACTCTCCTCCATCCTTCTCCCTTGATCTCACTTAATGAAAAGATCCCTTATGTCTCCCTTATGTCTACTCTTTCTCCATGATCTACAAAGAACAAAGCATTGGGAAAAACCTCACATGGACTCCTACAAGCTTCTTCCAAGTCCCCGATCTCCTTCTCTAGACCTTTCCTTATGGGACTCTTCTTCTCTCTTATGGATCACTTCCCCTCCTCTCTCAAGATTCTTCTCTCTTATGGATCACTTCCTCTCCTCTCTCAAGATTCATTCACTTGTTCATACTCCTAACTTCATTTCAACCCAATGTGAGATTTTTACCCTAAGGGTGTTCACCTACTCAAGATTCCCACACTCCCTCAAGTCTCTTTCTTCAACTGGCACCACTTCCTTCAAGCTCCTTATTGTCTAAGCTCCTAAATAGGGCCTAGGCACATCCTTGGGTATACCCTAACTCCATCTTGGGTGCTTATCAGTACCGTTTACATCAAGCTATGATCCAAGAATGGCTTTCAAGCTGTTGGGTGTCTATCCTTGAGCATAAAAGACCCATCTTTAGTCAATGTGTTTACCTGTTTACATGAAGCTCATAAATAGGGCATAGGCACATCCTTGGGTATACCCTAATTCCATCATGGGTGCTTATCAAAACATTTACTTGTTTACATGAAGCTATGATCCAAGAATGGCTTTCAAGCTGTGGGGTGTCTATCTTTGAGCATAAAAGACCCATCTTTAGTCAATGCATTATATTGATTATTACCAATCACTTTTCACTAGTTTATTCGTGTGGGAGCTTAGCCTCCAAAGTAGCTCCTTGTTCCCAAAATTTATCCTCTTGGGTGATTGAACAAGGTTTAAAGTTTTTCTCTTATTATTCATGGGCTTAGGTAGAACTTCTACTAGAGATTTGAAGGTGCACTTGAATTTGAATGTGAGTAGTAGAAGTGCATAGGGAGTGTAGTAACCAATAAGTTGCTAGGACATATGTATATACAAATAGAAAGTTTGCAAGCATGTGATTATATGGCTAGTTGGACTCTGTGGGGTAGAGAGCCGATATTAAATAGAAAGAAGGATAGTTGCAAAACTAATTAATAGAGAGAATGATGTTTGAAATGGAACTTTCAATTAGCAAATAGAGAACAATGTTCATTAATTCAAGATGAAGACCAATTATACTATACATAAAGGTAAGGAGTAGAATTAATGGAGTTGAGAGTGGTTTAGGCGGACATGAGTCTATGTAACCAAGCTTAGGGTAGTTTGAGAAATCTGGATTAGGTAGCATGGGTTGAGATTGGTTTGAGTATGATGTGCAAACCATACTTGGGTTGGATCGTGATGATGTGGGAGGGTGCATGCTTGTAGGATGGTGAGATGTGGAAGGTGAAACGTTGGAGGAGGGTGGACATGATGAGCTTGGCCTCAAGAAGGGAAAAGTTTTGGCCAATGCAAACTCTAGGACCAAATGCAAAGGGCATGTAAGCCATAGGCCGTTGCTTGGTGGCCTTGGCCACCCCTTGTGCAAAGCGCTCTGGTTTGAAATCATTCACATCATCCCCCCATATCTCCTTGCTATGGTGCAAGGCCAAAATGGGCACCAATAGGCCCGTGCCCTTGGGAATGTGAAGGCCACCAAGGTTGATGTCGCCTAGACCAAATCTTATCATATGCACCGCAGGTGGATACAACCTTAGCGACTCGTGTAGGATCATTGTCATCTGCAACATGAATTTAACAATATAAAGATTGTGAGATATCCGCACATGTTCTTTAACAAAGTCATAAACTTTTCATTAATTTTGTGTTGGATTATTATGCTCGATTTCTTAACGTTTGCATATAAGAGATGATTAAAACTCAGTTTAGCGGTAATGGAAGAGTAAGTGTGTGTGTGTGTGAGAGAGAGAGAGAGAGAGAGAGAGAGAGAGAGAGAGAGAGAAAGACTTACGGTTTTGAGAGAGCCCATTGCTTCGGAGGTTGGGGAGGTGGTCCCACACACGTGTAGGACTTCGGCACGTGCTGTGGCTTGCCACTCGCCATGGTGGGCGAGCAGCATGGTGGTCCACGTCAGCAGGCTGGATGTGGTCTCGTGGCCAGCAAAGAGGAAGGTCTTGCACTCGTCCACAACATCTTGCAAACTCAGCCTTGGTGCTTTATTCTTCTTATGATTATTATCGCTATTATTAGTAGTAGTATTAGTACTACTTTTTTTGTCATTAGCCTTGAACGACTTATCATTGTTTAGATTGGCCATTAGCATAAGCCCCAAGAGATCCACACTCTTGGATTGATTAGAACCATCTCCATTGTTATTCTCCATTGCCTTCATTCGTTTGCTAATGATCTCTTGCAGCTGCACACGAATTTGTTTCTGAAGAACCCATCTCATTCGATTCTTTGACGTGGGTAAGAACCTTATATATCATCACACAAAAAAAAACTGTTATAGGAATTTTAGCCACAGTGTAAAAATTGTCACAAAACAATGCGATTAGAATTATAAACCCTTTATATATTATTACCGTGTATTTAAACAACCCTTAGAGATTTTACCGATAACTCCAGTAAATGCAAGGCTAATATGAATTTGCCTCTATAAAATGTTAAAATTGAACGATGAATTCAGCCAAAAACTACTTTTATATTATTGAATTGTGTAGCTTTTCTTTTGTAGGATTTTGTAGTGTAGTGTACAACTACTATTGTTATTTTAAATTATTTAAAAATTCGAAATAACAACATCAACACTCACACACCCATGGTGCCACCACTTGCACAGGAAGAAATCCAACCCTTAACCTCGGAACTCTGGAGTTCCAAGTTTTCAACTGCACAAGTTCGCAGTTGTTGGCACCCATTTATTAATTTCACTTCGCACTTATTATTAATTTTGCTTCGTTTCTTATAAATTGTGCGTATTGGTACTTGTACTTTTTTTAAGATTCATCTTTATGACGAATTATGATTTGTACTTAGTTAGTGGACATAGACCAAAGGAAAGATAATTGATCTTGATATTAGAATCCAATCGGGTGTATGTCGTGAATGATTTTACCATAGCATGTTTTTTCTTTTTTAACAAACAAATTGAGGTAGATAAATAATTGGTAGAGAGCCTTATACCTAATAAAGCATGTTTTTCCTTATACCTAATAAAGCATGGTGTTTCTTTTTTTACAAGCGAACAAAAAAATTGAAGTATTGAAAAAAATAGAGCATTAAAATGTTATTTTACATTTTCAGTAAATTAAATATATTCTGTGAGTTTTTGAAGAATAAGAGCCATTTCTAAGGTTTCATTTTAGTATGTAATGATTAATACTTGAAAAAGTCAATGAAACAATGACCCTCCTTGTCCTTTCTATTTGCATGCAATATTCACCCATATCTTTTCTATTTAAGGTCTCACAATTGATTCAATATGTAATCATTAATGCTTGAAAAAGTCAATGAAATAATGACCTCCTTGCCCTTTCTATTTGGGATATCCTTTCTATTTTAAAGTCTCACAATTCTCTATAAAAAGCCTCAGAGGGCTTATTCCACAAATAGAGAGAGGGGATGGGAGACTAAGGTTGTATTCATTAAATGCCACATCAACCTACAAAAAGTTGTTGTGAATATGGGTGCCAAATTTTCCATGGCATTAATGAATTACTTGAGAGAAAAGAACCTTAGAGTGGATATGATTTGGGGATATGGGGCCAAAACCTTAGATTAGTGAGCGAATTTTCTCGAAGGGGAGAGACGTGTAAGAGAGGGAGAGAGTGCAAAAAAAGAGAGACGCGGAGGGGTGAGCGCAGTGGGAGGGATGTGTGTGAGGCTGAGAAAGAGGGAGGAGCCAGGAAGGAGAGCTCGCGTGTAAGCCTGAGAGAGAGGGACACAACGCGCAAAGGAGCTGGGCGAGCTAGAGGGGCAATGTATACACGCCGAAGAGGGCCTCAAGCGAGGGTAGACGAACGAAGAGAGCCTGTAGTAAACGAACCAAGAGAAACTATAAGATTTAAACCTTTGAATGTGAAGGTTTAAACCTTAAAATTCAATTACATAATTAGTATGCACTGGGCACTAATTATTAATTGAAGGCATGCCTGAATATACACTTACAAAAAGTTGTGAATATAAACCTACAAATCCTACAAATCGAAGTATTGAAGAAAGTGCAGTGGTTAGACAATTGGTAGAGAGCCTTAGGCCTAATAAAGTATATCAGATTAGATTAGATGGCATTGGAAAAGTTTTAAAAAAATGAAAAACCAAACGATTATGTATGAAAATTATATACCTGCTGCCTGGGATATAAGCTTTGCGGTCGGCTTCTGTGATGATGACTTGCTGCTGTCTTTGCATGTCAAACACGTGCTTGCCTTCGTGGTAGGTGCTACCGAAGGCTGTGCGGGCAATCACATCAGCTGTCAACTCCACATACTCCGAGCACACCTCCATCTCGCACTCGCCCTCATCTTGTTCACCACACAGCCTCTCCCACTTGTCGAACATCGCAGTTGCACACTCTAGCATCGTTGGTACCATAGCCTGTTTCAAAAAGAAAACGATCACATGCGCAACACCTTTTGTTAAATTATATCAGCCCGATTTACATATATTAATTAGCGATTGGCTAGTAGCTACCTCCAAATTCGTGTAAACTTCTGGCCGGGAACGGCCTTAGCCTAACCTAATTGGGCCGTAATTCGGAGGACTGATTAGAGCAACCACAAGTATATCGCAGGATTCAATTAGTTAGTAACTAGAAGTAATTGCTTAATCGTACTTATACATACCTTGAGATTGTCCAAGCGGAATGCAGGGCTAAGCACCCTCCGGTGAGTATCCCACGTATCTCCGTTGGTGTTGGGGAGGCCATTTCCAAAGAGGTCGGCGAATTCAGGACGTGCGGAGATCTTTGTGTACTGCTGCGAGTTGGTGTGCAACACCTCCTTGATAAGCTCCGGAACCATTAAAATCAACCTTGGAGTCCAACCATACCAGTAATAAAATTGCTCACCTGCGTTACAATATATATTGTGCATATAATCAAGTCATTCTAGTAATATATAAGGGTATCATTATTCAATATGGAGCTGCACGTCTGTAACCAATCACTCTACCAGTAGCTGCTGTACGTTGATATTGCTCATCTTACATGATCAGCGTCATCCAGCTAGGAATCAATCTTATAAGTCATGTAAGATCCGGCACATATTTCCTCAATCAAATCAATTGTGCTCTCACCTAATTACGGCACCACCCTGGCTAGGAAATTATTCATCGTCTAAAAATCTCATGAAGGCTTGGACTGCAACCATAGCAGAATTGCCAACTTCGTGTGCATGTGAGATAATCAGCGGTGATCAACTAGGTGTACGTTTAGCTATTTTGAATATAATTGGGTGCATAAGAAAGTTGATAATTGGACGTAATTCGCTGCGAAATGGAATTTTTAATTATAAGATGTAGAGTTTGATGATTTGGTTTGCTTACCATGAATTTGAGACCACTTGGAGTAGTAGGGCATGACTTGAGGGACAACATCATGGGAGACGGTATGCAAGGGGGAGGACTCTGCCATCTTTACAAGGGCTGCATACTCCGGTATATTTCCTCTTAAGAAGTGATAATCCAACCCTTTGATACCTTGTTGTTTCAAGGCTTTATGTATGGTGCGAGGCCTCCACCAATACAATATGATCAGCAGCAGGCACCATATTGCGAGAGAGAACATAAAGCTCAATGTTGCCAAGGTTAGAATTGGCATTGCAAGAGAGGCCCCCATAGTGTGTGTATATGACAAGGTTCACGCTATCATGTGGATTGTAAGATCTGAAAGGTGGTGTGGTGGCATTGACAGGGCGAAATCGCACGTCCTTACTGTGGAGGATGAGCAGCTTGCTGCTAAGGGTAAAAGCAAAAGAAGTGTTGCGATGAAAGGCTCGCCCATTGCTGTATTTATAAGCCATCCTTGCGTAAGCCGGGACCTTTATAGAACGTTATATATTATATATTTAGCTAGGTACTAAATTCGATTTGTGTTTGTGTAAGTAAGTAAGTAATAGTGATAAATAAATAATAATAGTGTTTTAGCAGCAGTCGCAGCACGCATTCAAAGATAATGAATACGTGGTGTGGTGTGGTGGTTATCATTGCAATGCTTGTTGGGAGTGTTCAGCTGCCGACAACGTGATGAATAATTTGTTGTCGCACTCCAGAGTTGGCGGTCACGGGAAAACGTGGCCGGTAGTTTAGACGGCTGCTAGCGGGGCCCTGCCGTCACACGCCTTGTCGGGTGGCGCCCCTGCCGTCACATGACATTTTTCTCACCGCGAGTTCTAAAAGCGACCGAAAATAATGCAATGTTTTTAACTTTCTAGACTCCAATCGTTCTCAAGAGGGCGGAGTGAAAACTCTTTTTTCATCAATAGTAAATATATATAGTAACCAGAAAAAGCCAGGTACACCAGTATCAGAAAGTTACTCAATCACAAATTACAACGTAAAGCCCATCTCTCATCTTCTAGCAGAAAACTAGACTCACCCCATGAAATTTGATACCCCAATAATATGCAAGCTTCCATCATGTCCTGTTTAGTACATTCCCATGGAGTCTATTTTTCTAAAATGTCCCCTTTCTTAGACCATATCATGCACCTGCAAAAATGCGTCATTGGTTAGGACAAACCCCCCAATGTGTTTGAGACTTCCCTAGAGTAAGGCATGAGTCAGGGGATGCTCATCCCTCAGCAACTTCATTAGAAACTGATCCAGACCCTGAATTCTCAATTTATTCACATTAATCACAGACCAACTCATACAAATACATTTGTGCATTACACCTACACCAACCAAAGAATCATTCTGAAACACAATAGCATTTCTGGTAGACCAGATTTTCCACAAACGGCATACTTTGATTATGTTGAATAAGAATCCTGCAGGTTCATCATTAAATGCAAATTTTCCAAGTAACTCGTCCCCCCCAGTAGCTCTAGACTCCTAGACTGTTACATTCCCGTAACGCCGCTACGGGCATTACCACAAGAGGGGACGGCCTCTGGCTCACCACCCAGCCATAGAGGAAGAATGAGGATTGCCCCTCATCCCCCAGGTTATATAGTGTGTGGCCTGCCGTCCACACTAGCCTGGCCGCCCATGACTCCGCATGAGCGTCCTCTCCCACTGAACCCCGGATATAGCCATCCGGTCTGCCGTCGGTCACAGGCGTTACAGCCTACGTGACATTACCCTCCCCTTAAGAAGAGTTTTCGTCCTCGAAAACAAACTGGGAAAACCTTTTGGAAATTGCACTACGGCGTTCCCAGGTTGTTACCTCCTCATCCCTATCTGTCCATTTAACAAGTACCTTGTGGTACACTTTATGTCGGGTTTGTCTGTCTCGATACCCAAGAATCCTTTCCGGTTCATGTGGTATCTTTGGTGGAGTGATCAATTCCACCAAAATATCTAGAGAAACTACGTTCTCTAACCCGCGAACTGATTCTTCAGTTTACTAACATCATGGAAGACAGGATGAACTTGAGAACTCTCCGGTAACTCAAGTTTGTAGGCTACGTCCCCAATCTTCTTAAGAACCTTGAAAGGACCGCAATATCTAGGAGAAAGTTTATCACACTTTCCCGTTTGCATGGTTGATGACTGCGCAGGAACCTTTAAAAATACAAAGTCACCTTCTGCAAAGGTCACTTGTCTGCATCCTTTATCGGCAAATGTATTAGCGCGATCCTGTGCGCTACGGATGCTCTCGCGTACAGCTTTGAGTATATCATTCATATCTTCAAGGAAATCCTTGACAGATAGATTGAATCTTCTCCTTTTCTAGGCCTACAACCATCGGAGATCTCGGCTGGAATCCATACATTAACATGAATGGTGTAAATCCAGTCGTCGCTGAAAGCTTGGAGCTGTTATAAGCAAACTCCAATATGGGCAAATATTCTTCCCAATTTGATTGCTTCTTATCAACATAAGAACGCAATATATCCTCTCGAATTTGGTTAACTCTTTCAGTGTGACCATCAGACTCCGGATGATCTGCCGTACTCATACTCAGAGTAGTATCCAACTTTTTGAAGATTTCCCTCCAAAAATGACTGTTGAACTTTCTATCTCTATCTGACACTATATCTGCGGACAGGCCATATAGCTTGTAGAGATGTTCAATAAAGAGTTTTGCCAACTCTGGCGTTTTTACAGTTTTCTTCGTGGTAATAAACTTTGCCAGTTTAGTTGTCCACTACTACCCACACCGAGTCATTCCCTCGACTCGTCTTAGGTAAACCGGTAATGAAATCCATGGAAATGCTTTCCCATTTCCCTTGAGGAATCTCCAGCGGATGGAGTAGTCCTCCAACTTTAAGACGTTCTGTTTATTGACTTGGCACTTACTGCATTTCAACACATAAGTCTGGACGTTCTTAAACAAACTAGGCCAATAAAACTGTCTTTTTACTAGTGCATAGGTTTTTTGAATCTTAAGATGACCCGCACTTGGACTATCAAAATTATACCCCAAAGACTCGGCTAGCCTCTCCGGACTAACTCTCACCTCGCTACCCACCGCACTTACGGCCAGTTTCTCCGGACTAGCATTACGTGCCGGCGAGGAAGGTGGGCGCGGCTGTGACAAAGTGCGTACGCGTACAGCACGCCAGACCTCTGTAAAGACAGGATCATGCTCACACAAGCCATGATTTGGTATTTCAACCAAGACCTTAAGGCAAATTTCATGCCTTGATTTTGCATCATGTCATTAGCACAGAAGCTAATGTACTGGAGAGCACTCTAGTTACAGCGCAAGTTCTTAGACTATGCTACTAGATATTTGTAGACTATGCTACCATGTTGCATCACCAACTTGTTAAAACTTCTCCTTGGAAAGCTCTACGGCCATAGGAGAAATAAATTAGAACCAATCTAATCATGAATCACAAGGATTAGTTCTAAAGCTGAGAGATACTTTCTCTCTTAGAGTAACATCTTTGCACAAGCATATGCTCTAGAATCTTGTTGAGTTTCTAACTACCATCAATCTACGGATGGTTAAACTCCACTCTAACTCAGAGTAAATGTAAGTTTTGAAAATTTCCATTCAAATATAACAATCAAACTTCCTATCTCTTATGCCATACTATATATGCGGGGACCATATAGTATGTGGAGATGTTTGATAAAGATTTTGCACCACTACGGGTGTCTGGAGTTACATCCAATCACTTACAACTCTTTGTTGCTATTACCAGACACAATCTTCAAGTATTGTCTGGACTCACACAACTATTGCAGTTTATGTGATATTTGAGGATATCCCTCAAGAAAGGTTTTTGTCCTCAAAAACTTTACTCTCAAGCGGACTACGCGCTAGTGTCATAGGTCCAAGAACAAATCTAGACCGTGTTAAATATATTTTTATTCTTGAGTCCTTCCAAGAAACTTTTAAACATCTTGCACCGAAGATGTGGTATAGTGTCTACGCACATATGGTGGTACTATTGATAAACTGCTTTGCAACAGATCAGTGGTTTCACACTTGTAACAAAGTGCTAACCACATTATAAATCCACAGATAACGACTGAGCTTGCTGCGAAGCCATAGGTTGCTAGATAAATGATGGTAATTACACAAGCCCAATGTCTCATTACATCATACATTCAATATAAATGCAAACATCACAGTACTTCGTGATGATGAACTTAGGAATTTCATCCTATCCCTGTTTGGTGTTGGTATGAAGTATAACTATGAGAACATTATTTGCTGCCTCCTCATTATAGCGGCAAAGCTACCTACCCATCACAGGTGGCAATCTCTACCAAGCTATAATCAATGACAAGCAAATAAACGAGTACTCTTGTAAGAACTTCATAACCATATCTCACACCCAACTCATAATCACTACAGATTAAATGCCAGGGCTTGCAAAATTGAATGTTATCTGATAGGTAGAGGGGATCATCAAACTACGGATGACCTCGACAACTCACTAGGACTAGTGATGTGTAACTTTTAAGTTACTCCATTCTCCTTGCTTATTCCATACCATCGAACAAATCGGTCCCTCGATTTGAGCAATATCAACATATTTATGAGTACCTCGATACTCATGGATTGTGGTTCGGTAATTTAAAATGTTGATCTAGAGTATCTTTCACTCGAGGATCTTAATGTTATTAGCAATTATGTATTAGTAGTAAGTAACTGCGTACCCACTATCATCACACTAGTAGCTCCATACTAGTCTGTGAGTAACTCTGTACCCAATGGTGTACCTCCCCCGAGTGGGAGTACCATATACAGCCATCTATAACAAGATGCTTAAGTCACTTGCTGCTAAGAAGTGACTACACAAATTGACCCCTCCATTGCACATTGCAGTACAATTTATGGTATTACAACACGAATTTTTGGACGTCCTTATCATAGAGGTCAACTTAAAAACTAGTGCATAGGTCTTGTGGAGTCTCGGCTGACCTAACCACACCACTGGTGACTTCTTACAAAAAATGTGGTGCCGAAGTCACCACCTATGTACTTTAACTTCGTAAAGTACATGGTCTCATCTATCATCTATGGAAAGTTGTAAAACATTCCTGCGATGGATTTTTATCACCCTAAAATTATTGTTCACTATTTTAGTGTGAAGAGCTTTTTTCCTGGGTACCATGGTTCACCCCAAGCTCATCTTTTGCTAAATTCTCCGATTTAACAAAAGATATGTCTGCCTCCGAACATTCCAGTTCAGCCCCAGACTTTGAGTTTACTTATTAACACTCCGGTTAAGTCAAAACTCACCAGATACAGTAGGATTTACCACTAAGCTCTCCGGCTTAGCCTCCTATCCTAACTCAGCCCGAGTTTATGTACACTTCATATGTCGGATCCGATACTAACAACAACCAGGCTCATCTGGAGTGAGATACTACTCACTATTGCCATGTAAAACCTTATTAAATCCATGGAATGCTCCACTCATTCCCAAGGGGTCATACGACTTATAGGGTTTACACGCACATGAACTTTGTAAGCAAAATAGCCTGTCATGCAATATTACAATTGCTTATGTAGGAAAGTAATATATTTCCCAAATTCATATGGTAGCAACTAAAATGTGCTCACAATCGCACACTTATGTTGAACATAGGCAAGACTACGCTTGCAAAATGCTATAGGGCGTCCCCCATGCATGAAACTGTCCAACCAAACTAGTCTTACTGCTAACCTCTAGATTTAGATCACTCCGGAACTAAATCACTCTGTTAGCACTAGCACACCATCATGGTCTTGCTACCTAGAGCTTCTCCGAACTCTGTAACTGGGTTTTATCCCAACTCATGGCTATATTTGTAATTGTCTAAGTTCAAATTTTATCTTGCACACTTTATCACTACAGACAAGTGTACATACAAACCTGCCAAAGAGTCAAGTTACATGCACAAGCCTTGGCGTCCCATTCCACCAAGACTACAATTGATTCCGTGAGAATTTGATGTCCCATACCATCAAATTACCACCAAACCAATTGATGTGACATATAAAAAGGCTCTTTCCCCCCTCGAAAGATCACCACAAACTCTCGAGCAGTGGGATGTCGACGCATGGCAATAAAAAGAAGAGAAAACCATGCTAGTAAGTTTAAGAACAGTTCTCTTCGTCGATCAATTCTATAAGGGCATTGAGCATTACATCTCAAGACTATACCCCTTCAGATTTGTTTGTCACTACAAAACAAACACAAATTTGTCCGAACAAAACTTTAACTCTAGCAAGATGACGCTCGCAAAAGTGGAAATTGAAATCTGGCGAGGCTACGCTCCCAGAGTCTAACACTAGTCATGTATAGAGAGTACGTTGCTAATGGGGTCATGTGATCAAGGCTACTAGCAGGTAATCGACAAACGCGACCTCAATCCCAGCTATCTTTAATGCCATTGACCAATTTTAGAAGTCATGACCATGGCAAGACTACGCTTGCAAAAGTGTTTCTATGGACTACACTTGTTCGTCACAATGGACCACATCCAAGTAGACATTTTTCATTGGGTCTAAGCACATTGGAGTCACGAACTTCTTCTTGTGGACTTTCAACAAGAACAATGTGTCTGATCTGCTCTCATATTACTTTATGGTAAACCACATGGTTAAACCACTAACAGAGAGAATTTATATCATGTATTTATGTATTGTCAACGAATACTTCTCGAACTACGCGAGAACATTACCATCGATTTCCCTCTTGCCACCTTAAAAAAATTCTAGTGCACTACGGCACAATGTGGGTATGAGTGCACTTACGACGTGACACCAACATGTGCACGCCATGACATGACTTGTGTGTGCAAGACTATCAATGGTTCAGCAGACATGGGCACGCTACGGCACCCTTAGACGTACGTGCACTGCACGAGCAAGTGCGTTATGCCACAAATGGCCAGGTGCACTACGGCACGACTGTGCCACACTTCTCCCAAAGATATAACTCCAAGTGTTGGTGGGGGGTTAGTGTGCTACGGCACATATATTCGTCTACTACACCATGAATGCAAAGCATGTGCACTACGGCACGAATCAGACATGAGGGTATACGTACACTACGACACGATTGGGTTGGACTCTACCAATGCGTCCACAACTGGTACCAAACATTGGAGAATGCAGGCATTGCGTATATTCTCACGGGCTACGGTCATAGACGTGTTCACTAGGCACAACGGCCATAGAACGACTGTCTTTCGAAGGACTCGGCACTACTACCGTGGGTTTTGTCTCTATCTTAGCACGCGGCGCTACGGCCATGTGCGGTGGGTCTCTTTCGTGGAAAACAGGCACTACGGCCACACGGCACGACGGCCGTGTTGGGTTTGTTTCGTGGGGTGTCTACAGAAGAACACATTTGTTTGTCACTACATAACAAACACAAATTTGTCCCGAACAAAAACTTTGACTCTAGCAAGACGACGTTCGCAAAAGTGTAAACTGAAATCTGGTGAGGCTACGCTCCCAGAGTGTTCATAAAAAATTAAAAATTGTCGAGAGGCTGTGCCTTGCCGGGATTAACTTTCCTGCGGGAATTATTTTCCTCACCAGCCGAGAGAGAGCGTTTGTTTGAATTTTTCATTTTTAATTTCATAAAAACGAATAATAAAAATATATTTAAAAGAAAAAAAATGGTTTTTAACTATTTTCTTTTTTTTTCTCTCTTTTTTTGTCTCCTTTTTCTGGCCGCCTGCAGCGCTGACTGGCTGCTGATGGCTGGCCGCCGCCCCTGGCTGGCCGGCGTTGGCTGGCCGGCCTGGCTGGCAGCACAGGCAGAAACGCCCTCCTTCACACAGCGCAAGTCGCTCAACCCTTTCTCGGGTCTGCTCAACCCTGGTGTCCGCTCCCCACACACAGTCGTGTGCTTCAACCCGGCTCTTCACTCCCCACGCTCTTCAACATTTCCAAGGTTGCCTGGCAAGCCCAATCTCACAAGGGGCTACTGTTCGCATTCCCCCACACAATGCAAGTCGCGACTTCTCTCTCTTCGCCTTCAGCAGCAGCTCCACACAACACAAGTCATCGCAGCCTAAGGTTTATCGCAAGGGTCTTCGCCCTCTCAACCTCCACGCGCCCGCCACATCCCCACACAGAGTTTCGATTTTCGCTGGGGGCTGCTCTTCGCCCCTTCAAGGCGGAGCCCCTTCAAGGCAGTCAGCGCAAGTTTCATGGGCTCTGCGCCCCCCCCCCTTTTTCCACACAGCTTCAACGCTTGGTAGACCTTCACGCAGAAAATTTCAATCGTATAGAAAAAAAACGAAAATTGCTTACTTGATTTTCCTTGCTGTGTGTGACGGGGAGAGAGAGAGAGAGATAGAGTTCTTCCCCTCCATTCTTCCATTCTTCCATGGCTGCCTCCCTCCACACCCTCCATTCGAGATAAGGGTGAGAAGATTGTGGATGAAAACCATCGAGTGGGCTCCGGTCCCCCGTTCACGCGCGGACTCTCACGATTCCCTCGAACCACGCTCTGATACCAGTGTTACATTCCCGTAACGCCGCTACGGGCATTACCACAAGAGGGGACGGCCTCTGGCTCACCACCCAGCCATAGAGGAAGAATGAGGATTGCCCCTCATCCCCCAGGTTATATAGTGTGTGGCCTGCCGTCCACACTAGCCTGGCCGCCCATGACTCCGCATGAGCGTCCTCTCCCACTGAACCCCGGATATAGCCATCCGGTCTGCCGTCGGTCACAGGCGTTACAGCCTACGTGACATAGACCCTGCCCAACCCGTTTTCCAATCCTTCCCCTAATGGCTAGGCAATCCCAAAAGGCATGTTTGCCATCCTCCAGTGCAGTTTTACATCTGGGGCAACTTTCATTAGTGAAGTTTTTGTGAAACAATTTAGATTCAATGGGAAGTACCCACATACAGACCCTCCACAAAAATACCTGAAACTTTCTGGGCATCTGACTCTCCCATATCTGCTTCCACCTCTTTTTCTAATCATTAGATCCCCAACTCACTCTCCATATTTTATTGCATTGTTCAACATTGTTCTCTCCTCTTCTCAGCTCCATTTATAATTCTCTTATTTTGCCATTTGCTAGCTTAGCCCCATTAACCCAAGCCCAATCCTTCTCATCCACAGCTGTGGAACACCATCCATTTTGTAGCTGATTCATCACAAGGGTCAACAAGTCTCTCTCTCTTCCAGTCAAATGAAACTCCCAAGATAATTGATTCAGATCCTTCCACCCAATCACAGACCAGTCCCAACATTCATTTAGTCTTGTTAATCCTTTATTGTTCAATCTCTTAGCAGAAGTGGTGTCAAGTAATCCTAGGGGAGGATTAAATTTGTGAGTCCACCAGATCCCCAAACTAAGCATGGAATTACCTGTCACTTGTTACCATATTATAGTAGTGATGTGTGTGAACACACTTAGGACCGCCGGGGCACTTTTTCCCTCACTAGGAGGTTTTTTCCCCCGTGCATTGTATATACGCCCATTATCTTCTAGGGCTTGTTATCTTTCATTTTTGGCACTCATAATACACTACTGTGTTGTGCTCAAGCTTCCTCATCTTCTTGAAGTTGTGTGTGCATTCCTGCAACCCTAATTCCAACAATTGGTATCAGAGCAGGCTTCCTCCTCCCGGGCAGCATCACCGGCACCTGCCGCTTCATCTCCTCCGATTGCGACGAGGTTTCACGAGCGTCTGCAGGTTAGTATATGCCGTGGGCGAGCCCGTAGGGCTCGGTAGTTTCAGAATTTTGATCTGAAGTCATTTCGCCCTCCGTTTTTGCATTCCAAGTACTGCGCAGGCAAAATCGTCCTACTGTGCAGATTTTCTGTCAAGATTAAAATCTGCAGGACAGGTGCCCATTCGTCTGTTTTGGGCTGTGCTACATAGCACAGGTCGATTTTATACAGGTTTACCTCTTACAGACAGCATTTACATCTAGTAGTACAGTCATTGGCCATGGCTGACAACAATGATGTATTCCGCATGTTGGCTGCTGAGGATAAGTTGGATGGCACCAACTATCCATTGTGGGCATATATGATGCGACATGTATTGGTAGCAAAGGGGTTATGGAACATTGTGCAGGGTATTGATGCACGTCCTATTGTGGCTGGGAATGCTGCAAACACATCAGAAACAGGTACTGTTGATGATGGTGCAGGCACAAGTGCTGTAGCAGCTGTTCGAGAACCACCACTTTCAGCAGAGCAGATTCGTTGGGATGGTAGAGATGCGCAGGCTCATGCTTTGATTGCGCTGTCTGTCAAACGTACCATTATCCCACATATTCGCTCCTGCAGGACTTCTAAGGATGCTTGGGATGTACTTGCCACATTGTATCAGGCAAGAAATGAGGCTCGTGTTGCTTATCTCCGAAAACAGTTGGAGAGTGAGCATATGAACGAAGGTGATTCTATGGATAGCTTTTTGACAAAGATCAAGGATTTCAAAGAGCAGCTCATTTCTGCAGATGAAATCCTGTCAGACAGTTCACTTGTGCAGACTGTTTTGAATGGTCTACCAGATTCTTATCAGGGTTTTGCTTCCACTCTTCGCTTGATGATGAAAGGCAATCCCAATGCCTTATCATTTGAGGAGTTAGTTTCTGTTTTGCTGCAAGAAGACCAGTCAAGGCAAAACAGGAATATTATGCGTGTCGCAGATCAAGCTTTCGTTGCTAGTCAGAGAAGCGGGAAAGGTAAAGCTGGCTTTTCTTCTAGTAAGCAGAAATCTGCAAATGCTGCGCAACCAAAGAAGGAAGACAAAGATGAGAAGAAGGGTGACAAACAGAAGACATTTTGCAAGTACTGTAAGGGAAATGATCATGTCATCAAAGCGTGTCCTAAGCTGGCTGCGAAAGAGGCTAAGAAGAAAGAGGCTGGTATGGCTGTTGCAGATGCCTCTCCTTCTAACAATGAATCTGCTAATGTTGTGCTAGATACAGAATGGGCATTCAATGCGCAGTGCAGTTATGACCCATCTTTGCATGACACATGTATGTCTGCAGTAGATTCAGATGTATGGTACTTTGACAGTGGTGCCACTAAGCATATCACCTCGCAGCGCAGTTTATTCACTTTCCTTGAGTCTGCTCCCACAGGGAATACTGTCACTTGTGCCAATAACTCCTCTTATCCCGTTGAAGGAGTTGGACAGATTGTGCTGAATGTTGCAAATGGCAACACCTTTACACTTTTTGATGCATTGTATGTGCCAGGGATCAAAAAGAATCTGCTGTCAGTCTCCGCATTTGCCAAAACAGGTTTGGTTGTAAAATTTGTGGATGACAGATGTACTGTTCATGATCTCTCTTGTGGTGACATCATTGTAGCATCTGGTTCACTATGTCGAGGGCTGTATAAGCTCAATATGGATGGCAAATGTGTAGAGGATTCAGCATGTGCTATTATGGATACGCAGGCTATTTCAAATGCAAAACTGTGGCATGCACGTTTTGGTCATCTGAATTTTGCAAGTTTGCTGCGCTGCAGAAATCTGAAATGGTGTCTTCTTTGCCTAAGCTTGAGGCACCTGTCAAGCATGTTTGTGAGGGCTGCAGATTGGGTAAAATGCAGCGTGCTTCCTTTCCCAAAGATGGATCAGTGAGAGCTGAACGCAGATTGCAGCTTGTTCATAGTGATGTTTGTGGTCCCATGCAAACTCCATCATTTGGAAACTACCTTTACTTCGTGACTTTCATTGATGATTTTACCAGGCATGCATGGGTATATCCTTTGAAGGCAAAGTCCGAAGTGTTT
The DNA here is from genome assembly GCF_041138505.1 of Cibotium barometz. Classification (NCBI taxonomy): domain Eukaryota; kingdom Viridiplantae; phylum Streptophyta; class Polypodiopsida; order Cyatheales; family Cibotiaceae; genus Cibotium; species Cibotium barometz. Next base: position 19,610,106 of record NC_141110.1, read on the forward strand.
TTGCGCTTCAAACAGTTTTTGGTTATGGCTGAAAATGTGTCAGAAAGTAAGATGGGCACCCTCCGTTCAGATCGAGGGGGGGAGTATATGTCTTCAGAATTTAATGCATTTCTGGCTGAGCGTGGGATAAAACACCAATGTACAGTGCCGTATACACCACAGCAAAATGGTGTGGCTGAGAGAAAAAACAGGTCTCTCATGGAAATGGCAAGATGTATGGTTAAGAGTCAAAGTCTACCACATGGTTTTTGGCTTGAGGCTGTCATGTGTGCCACTTATGTACTAAACAGGTGTCCCACCAAAGCATTACAGGTTGTCACTCCATATGAGGCTTGGCATAGCCGCAAGCCATCTGTTGGCCATTTACGTGTTTTTGGTTGCCTGGCATATGCATTAGTGCCTGTGCAACATCGCAGAAAATTGGATGACAAAGCTGTCAAATGTATTTTTGTTGGATATAGTGCTGAGAGCAAAGGCTATCGTTTGTATCATCCACAGACAAAGCGCATTTTGGTTAGCCGTGATGTTGTATTTGTGGAAGATGCAGTTCAGCCCTTGGTTTCATGTACTAAGGAGACAGATATCAGCTCACGTGATGTCTATGATACATTGTTGCCTCTTTTCAGTGGTGCACAGTCAAGTGCAATACCTCATGAGGCAGTTTTTCAGCCTATGCAGGTTTTAAATGATGGCACAGATCAGCCTATATCTGATGCAGATGTGCATGATGCACTTGAGGATGAGAGACAAGAGATTGAGGGCTCTAGGAATATGCCTAGATGGCTGGTGCAGACTTTGCGTGACAGCAAGTTGGATGCCCCTTTGTCTAGTCGCACTCGTTCTGGCTCTCATGGTGCCTCTTATGCGTCAGATTGTTATGCATTGGCTGTTTCTAGTATGTGCGATGAAAGTGAGCCTGTTTCATTTGATGAGGCACAAAGTTCAGAAAATTGGATGGCTGCTATGCAAGCAGAATACGATGCTATTATGAAGAATGGTACATGGTCTTTATGTGACTTGCCCCTTGGCAAGAAGGCCATTGGCACTAAGTGGGTATACAAATTGAAGCGTAAGCCTGATGGCACAGTGGATCGCCATAAGGCTAGGCTTGTTGCAAAAGGTTATGCTCAAGAGAAGGGCATTGATTTTGATGAGACTTTTGCTCCCACATGTCGTATGACCACTGTTCGTAGCATCTGTGCATTAGCAGCTCATAATGGTTGGAATGTACATCAGCTGGACATAAAGACTGCGTTCTTAAATGGAGATTTGCATGAGGAGGTGTATGTATCGCAGCCTCGTGGTTTTGTTCAAAGAGGGCAGGAAAACAAAGTGTGCAGGTTAAAAAAGGCTTTATATGGTTTAAAGCAAGCTCCACGAGCTTGGTATGAAAAAATACATGCATATTTGACTACACATGGGTTTCAGAATAGTCCAACAGAAATCACTTTGTATGTTAAACGTGTGGATGGTGTACATCTAATCATTGCTCTCTATGTCGATGACATGCTGCTCACAGGACCAAATGAGAGTCATATTGCTGATTTTAAGGCTGATTTGAATGCCTCTTTTGAGATGTCAGATTTGGGGCATTTGCATCATTATTTGGGGATACAATTTAAGCAGTGTGATGGAGGTATTGCTTTGTGTCAGACAAAGTATATTGAAACATTGTTGCGGAGATTTGGCCTTGAAGACTGCAAGCCTATTGCTACTCCAATGGAGACAGGTTTGAAGTTGAGTCTTCATGATGCTGGAGATCACTTTGATGTCACACTCTATCAGACAGCTGTTGGTTGCCTCATTTATGTATGCATTACGAGGCCAGACATTCAGTTTGCAGTCTCACAGGTGAGCAGATTTATGCATAGCCCAGGCATTAAGCATTGGCAGGCAGTGAAGCGTATCTTTCGCTATTTGAGTGGTACTCGGCATCTTGGGTTGTTTTATCCCAAGGGGGGATCATTGCCGCCAGATTTACATGTTTTTTCAGATTCTGACTGGGCTGGTTGTTATGACACACGCGTGTCCACGAGTGGTTTTTGCTTCATGCTTGGAAGCTCATGCATATCATGGTTGAGCAAGAAGCAGCCTACTGTGGCCACTTCTAGTTGTGAAGCTGAATACAGGGCAGCTTTCACAGCTACGGTTGAGTGTATGTGGCTCAGACGCCTTATGGCTGATTTGGGTGTTGGGCAGCCATCTGCCACCACCATCTTCACTGACAGTCAGAGCGCATTGGCAGTTGCGCGGAACCCAGTGTTCCATGCTCGTACGAAGCACATTGAGGTGCACTACCATTATGTCAGGGAGAGACTCTCTGCAGGAGAGATCAGTTTGGCTTATGTGCCAACACAGGATAACCTTGCAGACCTTTTCACAAAGGCTCTGCCTCGTGAGAAGTTCGAAGCTTTTCGCAAAGCTTTGGGCTTACTCCCTTTTGTGGATTCGTCCACATAGCTAGACACTTCTCTATACATGAGTGCTAGCTCTTGTTCACCGCATCACTCCAGGGGGGATTTGTTACCATATTATAGTAGTGATGTGTGTGAACACACTTAGGACCGCCGGGGCACTTTTTCCCTCACTAGGAGGTTTTTTCCCCCGTGCATTGTATATACGCCCATTATCTTCTAGGGCTTGTTATCTTTCATTTTTGGCACTCATAATACACTACTGTGTTGTGCTCAAGCTTCCTCATCTTCTTGAAGTTGTGTGTGCATTCCTGCAACCCTAATTCCAACATCACTCTGCATCCCCCATCCCAAGTCATCAAGCTCAAGCCCTCTTTCCACCTTTTACATAGAAGCTTACAAAAAGGGGCATAGTCTCTTCTTTCCTAGCCAGTGAAAAAGTGCTAGGTTGGAGAGTGTAACTTAAATCAAATATTCTATTATTCCTATGAAATATGCTGGTTTTATAATGTTAAAAAATAAATCTTTTATCCTTTTCTCCATATTTTCAAGTTTCAAAATGCACTAAATGCGATTTTTTTAAAGCAACAAATGGTGGTTAAATTTCAAACCTTCAACTATTGTTTTTTTCCCACATCAACATATATGCAATGACACTACGGCTAGTAGAATGCCCCCAACCAAAAGAACAAGAGCTTTCCACACATGGTGGTCTCCTGGACAAGGCCATGCAGCATCGAGCATGGTTACATGGTATATGTTGGAAACAAGGTTTCGAGAATGCGCGCACACACACAGTGAAGAAGCTCAAAGGAGCATACAATGAGATGATAGATGGATAATGAATATGTGATGTATAAAGATGATAAGTATATCCCAAGATGGGTATATACTAGCACGGGGAAAAAACCTCCTAAATAGGAAAAAAGTGTCCCAATCAGTTCTAATGTGTTTACACACATCACTACCAAATATGGCTACAAATCCCCCCTTGAAGTGATGATGTGAACAAGGTGTTGAAACTTGAGGATCAAGCTCCCATGGAGATGAAAGTGTACTAATTCTATATTAACAACATGATTAATACTAATCTAAACTAGGGAGGATGATACCTAAACACAATCATGATGAATACCCTAAACTAATTAAGCTTTAAACTCAAGCACAATTAGGCTACAAGATTGAGACTTGTACTTATGAAGAGGCTTGAGAGCTTGCTTCATATTTCATTGCTTACAATGGTCCCCTTTTATATGAGGAGGTGCACTCTTGGGCTTGTACATCAATGTGGGATAATTCTCCAACTCTTCTCTTTAGCTCACATGTCACCTCAAATCTCAACACCCCTAGTGGTCATCTCTAAGAGTGAGGTCCCCTCCTTGATACAAACTTGACCAATCTTTGAGGTCTAGAGCTCTCTTCTAAGAGTAAGGTTACAAATTTTGGCTATTTCTTCTACCATAGCTACATCATTGGTGCTAGAAAGAAGGACATACAATGGTTTTAGAGAAGATTTTTGGAGCTAGAGGCATCTTGAATTGGTTTTCTGTCACGAAGTGATCTTGTTTCACATAGTTATTTTCTTGATTCTGTTTGGAGTAGCAATGTTCGTCCAAGTGCCCAATTCTTCCACAAGCATTACAAATTCTTTTTGGTTTATTTTTGAAACAACAATTTGCAAAGATGTGACCAAACTTGCCACATTGATTACATCTGACAACTTTTCCTTTTCCTGCATGCAAAGCATTTTTGACTAATTTCTTGAGTGCCATTTAATTTGTTTTTGAATTTATACTCGTGCTCAAGTAGTGAAGACTCAACTTCAGAGTTTTGTCAACATTTTTGAGTGCGGACAAGGAGGTTTTGTCGACCTTGTTGAGAAAAATTGTAACCACTTCATCCCCTTCAATCTTCTTCTTGATTCCCGCTAGTTGTTGCTTGAGTGCCTTGAACTTATTGATGTGAACCGGCATTGTCTTAACTTCTTCTTTGTCTAATTTGTAAAATTGCATCAAAAGGTTAATCTTGGAGCTCTTGGTTTCACTTCCAAAGACTTTGCTGAGTTCCTCCCATGCCTTATTGCAATCTTTTATCCATGTAATGTGATTGATGTATAACTTCATCTCCCAAACTCTGAGCTATTATGCCAAGTGCTTTGTGATTGTTAAATGTGTTAAGTGATATGCTATCTCTATCTTCACTAGGCTCAATTAGATCCCATAGCCCTTTTCTCATCAATGTGTACATGGTTTTCATTTTCCAAGTGTAAAAAGTATCCCCATTAAATTTATTTTGCTCTAATGTGAGTTTCTCCATCTAATAACCAGCTCAATCTTAACCAGAAATGGGTGCAAATCCCTGAGGACCGACGACTATTTTTTTTTGTGATTTCTCCTCGATCAGTGGATGAAACTCGACGAGATTCGAGTTGTAAATGCCTTGTACTATTCTCTAGCCACAACTAAGAGCTCTTGTCACAATTTATTGTGTAGAGGCGGAATGGCGCAAAAGATAAAAATTTGGCCAACGAATGCACTTGATAGAAGGCAAAATTGACGAATCCATGTGGTGTGCATGATCGCCTACCAAGGTGGAAGATGTGTCTAAGAGCTCTTCCCTAATGGTCAAGATGATAGGGAGATTAGAGCTTTGCAATCTTAGCCTCTCTTTTGAGTAGAGGATAAGGTTGGGGTTTAGTGAGTAATGCTAATTAATAAACTGAGATTAATGCAAATGATGCTAGAGAGGGTGAATGCTAAGGTGAAGGGAGCAAGAGACTTAGCTTTGATACCATGTTGAAACTTGAGGATCAAGCTCCCATGGAGATGAAAGTGTACTAATCTTATATTAACAAGATGATTAATACTAATCTAAACTAGGGAGGATAATACCTAAACACAATCATGATGAATATCCTAAACTAATTAAGCTTTAGACTCAAGCACAATTAGGTTACAAGATTAAGACTTGTACTCATAAAAAACAAGGCTTGAGAGCTTACTTCATATTTCATTGCTTGAAATGGTCCCCTTTTATATGAGGAGGTACACTCTTGGGCTTGTACATCAATGTAGGATAATTATCAACTCTTCTCTCTAGCTCACATGTCACCTCAAATCTCAACACAAGGGGTGAGCGGGTGCTAAAAAAACATAGATGTGCCAGGCTCTTTGGACTATGAGAGGGAGCCCATACTAATCCCCAAAGGGAAGTAAGCTCAAAGCTTTGCAAAAGGCTTCAAACTTCTCTCATGAGAGAGTCTACCATGTTATCATGTGTTGGCACATAAGCCAAGCTGATTTCCCCTGCGGAGCATCTCTCCCTAACATAATGATATTGTACCAAAATGTGCTTTGTGCGAGCATAAAAAACTTGATTCCTAGCATGCCATACTGCTTTAATTGTCAAAAAAGATGGTAGTGGCTATAAGGACTCCATTACCCAAATCAGCACAATAAGACATCTGAGCAAAAAACACTCAACTGTAGCTGTAAACACTGCCATGTACTCAGCCTCACAGCTAGAAGTGGCCATAGTGGATTGCTTCTTGCTAAGCTATGATATATATGAATCACCAAGGAAAAATCAGAAACTAGTCGTGGGACACTAGTGTGTCATAACATCCAACCTAGTCTGAGTCTATAAATGCATGCAACGGTGATTTATCCCCCTTGGGATAAAACATAAACACGAAAAAATGCATCTAAAAGCGTGATTGTTCCACCATTTGTAGCAGTGAGAACAATTTTGCCAACTCCTTTTGCACATATAACAATGTTTCCCCGTGGCGCAGAACAAACTGTGATGAGAAGTAATGTGCTTACTAGCACCACTATCAAAATACCTGACATGTACATCTGTAATAGCCATGGTGTATCCTTATGCAAATGGTCAAAATTGCATTGCATAATGAAAGCCCAATAATCATCATATGCATAGTTTACAGATTCTTTGTTTTCTACATTAGATGATAACACATCAACTCTACAGCCATACCCAAGTCTTTCTTTTTCTCCTTCTCCAGTCGCTTCTTGCACTCATTGATATAGTAACCAGGTTTCTTGCAATAGTTGCATTTTCTCTTTTTCTTTGGCTTGTTGCCTTCCTTGTCTGTAAGCTTGCCCGATGACTCTCATTTTAGCTTGTAACTACCTTGAGGAAAGGACTTACCTTTGTCTCTTTGTTGACTGGCAGCAAAAAGCCTGATCTCCTCTACACATGACATATCTATTTTACCTGGATTGCTCTTCTTGCAAGAGCACAGAAACCAACTCCTCGAACTTCAAGGCATTTGGATTGCCTTTTATCATGAGTCTAATGGAAGCAAAACTTTGATACGATTCTGGCAACGATTCAAGGCACTGGACACCAATGAACTATCAGGATATACTTCATCACTCAACACTGGCCAACTGCTCCTTGAAATCCTTGATTTTTGTAAGGAAACTATCCATGGAGTCTCCCTCATTCATATGCTAATTGCTTGCATAGATAAGCAACACGTGCTTCATTATGTACCTAATATAATTATGTGAGTGTATCCCAAGCATGTTTGGTAGTCATGCATGAATAAATGTGAGGAATGATACTCCTCTTGACTACCAAAGCAAGCAACACATGTGACTACGCATCTCTTCCATCCCACTTTGTTTGTTCCTATGTAAGAGGTCTGCAATCATGTGGTAACACACCATGTGAAATCGAGTTTGTATCTGTAGATGTGCATGGAGAAAAATATGCAAGTGATTATGAATGTAGGTGAGTGTGCACATTGCAAGACTATAACTCACTTAAAGTTCTTGCAAAAGGTGAAAAGGTTAAGAGGATGTTTATCTTGGATACAATGCCTACATCAAACGCATGTGCATATACGAGAATCTCACCTATGTTAAAGGTTGAGCTTTAGCACAAAAGACTTGGTCACATAGGTATCTATCGATTGAAGGAAATAGCATACAAAGGATTGGTAAAGGGAGGGATTGCCAACATTCAAATGATAAGCATTGTCTGGATTATGTGAACCTTGTGAAAAAGCAAAGACATAAAGAAAACATTTCAACAAATAAGGATACATTCATGAAAAGCCTTTAGAACTTATACACACGAATCTATGGTACCAATAGAAACTCAAAGCATTGGAGGAGCAAGATGTTACATAACCTTAATTAATAACTATTCTAGGAAGGTTTGGATATACTTTTTGAAGGCTAAAAGCAAAGTTTCTAATAAGTCAACAATTCAAAGCAAGGGTTGAAAAGCTAAGTTTTCAGGATCAAAATCTTGAGAAGTGACAGTTGAGGAGAGTCACTATATCATCGAAATTTGATAAATACTTGAAGCAACAAGGTATCAAAAAGAAAGTGACTCCAAGATACACTCCATAAAGGAATGGAGTGGTAGAAACGAAGAATCGGTACATAGGAGAGAAGGAAAGAGCTATGCTATACATGAGAAAAACATGCCAGACTACTATTGGGCACATGCAAGTAATTATGTGGCCCTCTTGATTAATTGGTCTCCTACATCGATTGATCCAAATACAACTTTAGAAGAAAAGTTCATTGGAAAAAAGCCTAATGTGGTGAACTTGAATATTTTTGGATGCTTCCAAGTGTTATCCACATGTGCTAGATGAGATATGAACAAAAGCCTAATGTGGTGAACTTGAATATTTTTGGATGCTTATTACAAGTGTTATCCACATGTGCCAGATGAGATACAAACAAAACTTGAGCCAAAAGCTTTGAGATGCGATTTCCAAAAGGGTGTTTACAAGTGCTATGACCCCACAAACAAAAATATGTATGTGAGTAGAGATGTTGACTTTGATGAGATGCATAATGGATGGTATAACAAGCATGAAAAAATTGAGAACGAAGGCAAACAGATGCCTAGAACCAAAGATATGGAGTTTTTTTATGTTGTGTTGTTTTTTCAATTTGATTTTTTATGGTCATTTTTTTGGTTTCAAGCAAATTGGTAAAACAAGGAAAAACATTCATCCATGATAGGCATCAAAAGGAAGCTCCCCCCACCCCACACACCACCAACAAAAAATAAAAGATCTCCCCGAAGAGTGATAATTCCCTGAATGTTAGTGCTTCCTCAACTTGACCTTAGAAAGTAAAAGCAATGGATTTCACTGAAAAACATTACCAATTTTGATATTTGCTTCTCGATCTTTAGGCTATAAAGTGATTGCAATATGTCCCCAGTACATGGGACTAGAAAATTAGAATAACAAGGAGCCTCAACCCCTCATGCCTTGCTCATGTGTGCTCTATCCTATGTATAATGGAGTCTCTCCTTATATGGATGTACCCATATATCCCCGATAGTCATGTTGGCAAGACTTGGACATGAAGATGATGAAATCCAAGACGGATCCCTCTAACAAACGTGGTGATTTGTGTAATTACTAGTTTGATATGCAAGCTCATTTACCTCAAGTAGCTTACTATAACACCATAGCTAATGACCCAAATAAATTAACACACGTGTATCTAATCCATAAGTCTATAAGGATCATGATTTCTTACTATAACACCATACCACCATAGCCTAATGATCCATATAAATTAAAACATGTGTATTTAGTCCATAAGATTTGTTACCCATGTCTCTTGGCAATATGGCATATTATATGGTTTGTGGATCAAATTCCCATGGAATGCTTGCATCAACACTTTCATAATTATGTTCATTTTGAAAATCCAAAGTTAGCATAAGATCATTAAAAACTACATGCTTCCATATGTATATTCAATGTTTTTTTGAATCAATAAACTTATAAACTCCAACTTTGCCCTTGATTTAGAAATTCATAAACTACATTTTTTAGAGTTTTATTATTATTATTATTAAACTATACTAGTGTTGGGGCTTCAACCCAAGGCTTGCATGTCCATAGACCAAGGTGTTAGTGTTGGGGCTTGAACCCAAGGCTTGCATGTCCATAGACCAAGGTGTTAGTGTTGGGGCTTGAACCCAAGGCTTACATGTCCATAGGCCAAGGTGTTAGCACTTGGGCTAGAGCCACTACCACCAACAAACTACCTTTTTTCTAGTGCACATAGATTTCGACGTGTTGAGTCTTGTATGTCCATAGGCCAAAGTGTTAAAACTTGGGCTAACAAGCTACCTTTTTCTAGCACACTTACATATTTGTACTCAAAATTTTGTAAGTGTTTCATGCAAATTCACAAAAAGATTTGTACACAAAATTTTGTAAGTGTTTCATGCAAGTTCACAAAAAATATTTGTACTCAAAATTTTGTAAGTGTTTCATGTAAGCTCACATTATATAAGGGACCTTTTCATAGAATCCTATGGGAATATCTTTGTCTTTATATGTTAAGAAAGAGGACATGTTATATGTTCATCATTCATAAGTAAGGGATTTTAAACACTCCTTTATGTAACCCCTTTCTTCAAGTTTAGTGACTAATGCTAAGTAAAGTCACCATTTCCACCTTAAAATATTATAGCAAAATGATGTGCATGGTTGTTGCCTATACTTTGTAACTTTGAGTTTTTGGTGGGTTTTCTTCTTGAGAGAATCTCCTTAGAATATGTAAGAGACCTCAATAAGTTCAAATACATGAGGTCTTTATTTCAAAAAAGTCTCAAAATTTGATCTGCTACTTTTTGTACTCCAAAATGGGTAATTTAGAATCTCAAAATTAAATACCCCTTAAAGGACTTGCTTACGATGGATTTTATGTACCCATACTAGGATTAAAACCACTACTTTTTATATGCTCCATAATAGTTATATTTAAAATCTCAATGTTAATAAAGAAACTTGTTGTTATGGATTTCATATACCAAAACTAGGATTAAAATTATTTCATGTTTCCATACCTCATTACTACAAAAGGAACATGCAAACTAGGAATGTACCGGGTAATTGTAAAAAAGGTTGCCTGCCTGCCAACAAATGATGCCACTAAAAGCTTGCACACCCCATGTTTCTACGTCCAACATAGACGGACTCCCAAAGATGTGTAATTAACTAACATGTCAAGGCAACCCAAGCACTTTGAGAAGGAGTGTAGAAATACCCTACTTCTTAAGGGAATTTTACCCCCCCCCCCCATGTTTTGATGTTAGTTTTCAACACAACAAGGCTTTGCTTACATTCACTCTTATATATGAAAAAGCCACATTTAGCAGCCAAATAGGGATCCAATTTCGCAATCTAGTTCATGCATTACTCCATTAAACGCAAAGGAGATGATTCTCTTCGTTCAATTGAACATGCCTCTAGTAGAGTCTACTATGTAAACCGATTCTAACATCATTATGTCTAGCACCTTTATAAGCTTCTTGCACATGAAATTTAAACTAAGCTAGTAACAACTAAGCGATGTCACACATTTAAAATTGGTGTTCATGATTTTGGTCTATCATGATCATAGGGAAATAATTTCCCACTTTCAAGAAAAAAAATATTTGTAAAATTCCTACTTAAACTTGATAGACGAAATTAATAATAGATAAATATGATCTTCTTAGCACAAATACTAAAAATATTCAAAATATCTAGCTAAAGACGGGAATTCATAGCCATTTCATCCTTAATTCTCCTTTTGCATAAACAATTTACTCACATCCCACAAGTAGTGTGTATTAAGAAGTACTAAAAATCTTCAAAATACCTAGCTAAGGTGGTAATGCATAGCCATGTCATCCTTAATTCTCCTTTTGCATAAACACTTTACTTGCATCCCATTAGGAAGACCATGTTTATATTTTTCTAGATAAAAATCAAAGTGGTGGAGCAGGGTGGGTTTTTTTTGGGGGCACGTGGGGGTGGGGAAAGGTTGTAAGAAACACTTTGAAGGAAAATTGGTATCCAAATTTGGATCAAAAATTCGTTCAATTTCATTGGAAATTTTGGACCATGCCTTTTACTTCCATTTAAACCTTTTTTTGCCATTTATTGGAAATTCCTGACCATACGTTTTTTTGGCATTTGAATTTTTTTCTATATCTAAGATGCTCAAGCTACTTAGGAGATCTCTAAAGTATGTTGTTTGTCTTTAATGGGATATTTAGAAAGGAACATTCAATATACTTTACTTTTTCAAGCTTTTTATTGATCGTGGGTATGAACATCTTATTTTGTGAGTGATTTGAATTATACCACAATGATTTTGGTACCATGTACAATCATCTCAACACTTAAACATATGCCCTTATACTTAAAAACTTTCAAATCTAGTACCATGAACACATGATGTCTCTCTTAAAATCTCATCAAACTTGTATTTCTCAAAAAGAAGTACAAGAAAGTCCTTGTAAATGATGATTACTTATTAACTCCAAAATATTGATGAATCACACTGGACCACTTTTTCTTCATCCCCATTTTCCCTTTGGAAGTTGAAAAAAAATGTGATTGATATAACTCTCTTTTTTTTTAAAGACATGTTTATTCCAAAATTAGCAATGATTATTCTCAAGACACCAACTATTCTCAAGACATCAAATTAGCAATGATTATTCTCAAGCCATCAAATTAGCAATGATTATTCTCAAGACACCAACTATTCTCAAGACATCAAATTAGCAATGATTATTCTCAAGCCACCAAATATAGATCAAATTGCATGTTTGAAATTCCATTTCATAAGCTTGTGTTCATAAAATTAAAGATATGCATTTTAATCCACTCTCCTTTGTAAACCTTACTATCATGTTCACAAAGTTACACATGTGATGATGTACTTCAACATGAGGTAAATAAAACAAAACGCATACATTACTTCTGTTCTTTTTTGTGCCGTCTCAAGACCAACATGGTCTTTCAACTATGTACTTATCTCATAGACCATTTTGGCCTTTTGTAGAACTTGATGTTACTTTCTTCTCTCTCTCTCTCTCTCTCTCTCTCTCTCTCTCTCTCTCTCTCTCTCTCTCTCTCTCTCTCTCTCACACACACACACACACACACACACTTTTTCCCTTTGGAAGTATTATTACTTGAAAAAAATGAGATTGATATAACTCTATTTTTTTAAGTAAAGGAAGGTTGATTCCAAAATTAGTAATGGTTATTCTCTAGCCATTAAATATAAACCAAAATGCATGTTTGAAATTCCAAAATTAGTAATGGTTATTCTCAAGCCACCAAATATAGATCAAAATGCATGTTTAAGATTCCATTTCATAAGCTTGTGTTCATAAAATTAAAGATATGCATTTTAATCCACTCTCCTTTGTAAACCTTACTGTCTTGTTCATAAAGTTAAGCATGTGATGATGTACTTTAACATAAGGTAAATAAAACAAAACACATGCATTATTTCTCTTCTTTTTTGGACCGTATATATTTACCTCACGTCCAACATGGTCTTTTAACTATGTACTTGTCTCATAGGTTGTTTTGGTCTTTTGTAGACTTTGATATTACTTTCATCTCTCTCTCTCTCTCTCTCTCTCTCTCTCTCTCTCTCACACACACACACACACACACGTGTGGGTGTGGGTTTGGGGATGTGTGTGTGGGGGTATGCGCTTGTGTACAGTGCATGTGTATGCATGCATGTCTGCATACACATGTGTGCACACACGCTTGTGCATACGTACATGTGTGTGTGTGTGTGTGTGTGTGTGTGTGTGTGTGTGTGTGTACAAGAATTTAGATACATGCACACATATTATTACCCCTCACCCCCCTTCTTCTCCTGGTCACAGTGAAGAGAATATATAAGATAGCATGTGAGGTCAAGATAAGGGGTTTTATTATTATATGGAGTTACATTATTATTGTTATATGGAGTTACATAAAATATATATGCTTTAGGGGTTTTGAATTTTTAAAAAAGTGAAAGTTTCATACAAAAGGGGCATTTTATCATCTTAAAACTTAAAAGAGGGGTCTATCTAGATTATAAAAATCCATGATAGGGGATTTCTTAAAAACCCCTTGAAAGCATTTTTATCATCTTAAAACTTATAATACAAGTGTATCTAGATTATAAAAATCCATAGATAGGGTATTTATTAATTACCCCTTGAATGCATGTGATACAAATCACATTAAGCTTTAACCTAGGCTAGATGGATGTAACTGTTCATAGGAACTTACTTGTTATTCACGCTGAACCAAGCTCCAAAGTGCACTTTTATTTGGTTTCTCCTTTCCTCCATTTTCGCGGTGTGTCACTCACCATAGTTGCCTTACACTAATAAATGGCTCACTCTCTCACTCAAGCTATGTCTCTCTCACACATGAAACAAGAAATCAAGCGGCACAATGCACAACGTAATCAACTTTCTCAAGATCTCTCTTTCTCACACACAACTTAGTCAAGAGTTTTCTATTATAAACAAGAGTGTTTATATAATATTCCAAAAGTGACTTGTACAATATTCACACATGGCCAAATCAAAACTTAAAAAGGTTAAGACAAAAGATAGTAAGCTTTATAATAACATTAGCCTTACATGGACTTAAAGGTTACGACTCTCGCTAAGCTTTTTTGGCTCTCTATAATTGAATTTATGTATGTAGAAGTAAGCATATATAATTGAATTTATGTATGTAGAAGTAAGCATATATAAAATATGTTAAACCACAAAAGGGTGTTAGTATGCCCCCCTTCCTAAAGTAGATTCCATACTTAGAAGCTAGATTGCTTCTCCTAGCGACCATGGTAAGCATTCTTTCTTAAATGGGAAAGACTAGAAGGTGTAGTTTTAATGGCGGGAAAAGGGTTAATATCATTATAAGGAAAAGGTTTAATTGAAAGGAATAACACACGCATCTTAAAACCATATTTGAATAATGGCACATAGGTTGGTTAAGTGTATACAACCTCTCCAAAATTTGAAATCCAATGCCATCCCCACTTTATACGCCCAATGGTGATCTTAACTCGGTTTATTGAGTAATTTTTTCATGTAATTTCTATTTTAAACTAATTTTTATATATTTTAAAGGTATGCAAGAAGAGTAGTTTTTTTGTATAACACATCTTTATCATGAAAGCTATTTATTTCTACCTGATTAAATGACATAAGGATGGACAATGTGGCCATATGGTCAGATTTCATTTTTAGGTGGTTAGACTTTCCAAGATCTCTAATGGAAATATACTTCAAAGTCTTAGAGAAATTGAACGTAAATAGTCAATTAGAGAAGTTGAACATAATTAGTAAATTAATTATAAAAACATATTTTTCATGATTATGCAATAATTTTATGTGAGATAGTATTTCTAATCATGGTGAATTTGTGAAACAATGTTTTTTAAAATTTGAGTAAGAAAATGTATATTTTCATCCATTTTATGTGAAAATAGCTCTACTTGAGTAGTTTCTCCCTACCAAGCTTTAACCCAAGCCTAACTATGCTTCGTCTAACCTAGGTTAGGAGGAGACCCCTACGGTGGCCATGCATGTGCCCACTTGTCTTGACATGTCATATCTACACATGGGATGCATTCCACCTCAATAATGTCCCACCTCATCATTGTTGCTAAGATAGTATACCAAGCCTAGGTGGAGACCCCTAAGGTGGCTATGCATGTGCCCACTTGTCTGCCTGCTGTGCTGACATGTCATCTACGCATGGGATGCATTCGACCTCAATGTGTCAGCTCATTATTGGTGACATAGTATGCCACCTCATCATTGATAGCATGGTATGCCACCTCATTTGATACCATGTCACATACATTAACACATCATCATGGAGTAGTGCCACATGTCACACACATGTATGCGATGTCAACAATCTGCCTTGCCACATCATCAACTAGAGTTGTCATGTCATCATCACCCCATGAATAGGTGCATCCATTTATAATCTCGCATGCATATAATATTTTTTAAAAGAAACTTGTATATTTAATTCATAGATATATTTAATTTATAAATAATCCATATATACGTATGTAAAATACTCTTATGGTATGAGAATTTATTTTAAACAGAATATATGCATATGTAACGATTGGCCCTAGGGATTCGATACAAGGGAGTGTAGAATGGCCCTAGGGCCATTCTTTCAAGCACATTTTAAATAATACCTATATGTTTTTTTTATTTTTTATTTTCAATATTATTTTTTTAAATTATCTATTTATTATTTTATAAAATATATGTATAATTTAAAGTTATAATATTTTAAATTTTATTTTATTTTTTAAAAATAAAATATAGATTAATAATATACATAAATTAAATAATATATTATTTATAATTAAAATAAATTATTTTTTAAATTTTATAAATATATTTTTAAAAAAATATATGATTTTTTAAGATATCTAATATATCAAAAAATTTCCATTTAAAAAATCTAACTAAAGATATTATGCATTTTTAAAAAAATTTATTTGTTAATCCATAATCACTTAATTAAATAAATCTTATCTCATGAATTAAGATATCCAATACAATGCAAGGTAAGAGAGTGGCTAGTCTTCATTGATATAAGAATTAACTCTTGTTTACTAGGAATTATATATATATTTTTTAATCGGGGACACCCGTATATACTGTGCCTATTGGTACGTGTAATTTGATTTTTAGGGTTGCCTATATCTTATGACGATGTTGAGGTTAATTGATGTGTTCGATTAATTGTTTAACTAACGTGGATTGTGTCTATGAGTATAGGTAACGAGCTGTGCGAGAGTACTGATTTAGGTGTTGCATGATGGCATGAGATGTGCGAGGGTACCGATTGAGGTGTCACACTATACGAGGGTACTTATTGAGGTGTCGTATGGATGGCGGATCGAGCAGTGGCGTGAAGATGGAGATCATTTTTCTAAATCATGTATTAGAATTTCATAAATCATTTATAGCCTTTCATGTCGCACGTGCGAGTATGCACAAGGTTATTTCATGTGTAAAGGCCCATTAGCATTTATATTTGGGCAAAGGTTTTGATATGTACAAACCTTAGGAACTTTGATATGGTTAATAATATGTAAAGCAAAACCCAAAAGTGGGAAAAGCAAGCCCAAATTGTACGCACAAATATTATTAGCTCCTTGGGGTATTTTATGGAATACGATTCTCTAAATACTCAAGTCGTGGAAGTGGGAGATTGCACCCAATCTTGTCTTGTGTGGTACCTTCTACTCTATCTCTTGTTACAAATTTGTTTCATACATACTTTAGTTAATTTGTATTTAATTGAATGGTCATATTCTTGTATTATTTAAATTTTAGACTATTCTTTATCAAGTATTTTTTAAGATCCCGTGATAGTGGTATCAGAGCTTGGAATACTTTGATTGGAAGAATGGAGGAAACTCTCTAAAATACTTGGGGTAGAGTAGTGAAAAGCTCAAGGACCTTTGGACAAAAATTAGAAGGTTTATGGTGGGAAATTTTTGGACCCTTGGATGAATTGATCAAGGGATGGGAGTAAATCATCACCTTCTTCTTGAAACCACCCTACACAAGTAAAAAACCACGCTTCAAGATTGAAAGTGGTTTTATTCTATACTCTATCTCGGACCTTAAATCCAACTGTATGGATGGATTCACCATAGCCCAAAACCAATACGTCTTCGATCAAGACATTCCTTTTGGCCCTTCGAGACACTTCAAGACCCCACATTTACCTCTTAGTGGAGAAACTCATCGACTGCCATAGCCTTTTCAGATTGTATGAGCAGGGATCTTGGCACCCTTGGCCCTAGGCAAAAGATGTACATAAATTCATTTTTGTTTAACCTAGTTTTGAATTATAGACTCTGGAAAAATATGTTTTTCATCCTTTATCATTCAAGATTGTTAAAATTGCTGCTAGCTTTTCATTGTATTTATGTTTGTGCTTAAATTATGAATGTATTGAAAAAATCAACTCTGTATATTGTACACTCTCAAAAACCCCCCGAAAATGAAACCAAAATTAGTTGTAAAACACCGCACCAACTAAACTCAAGAAGTTCTCATGCCAAAATTTTATGTCTATAGCATTATGACTTGGTCATCATCTCATGATCCTTATTCGCCTTCAAAACTCTTACGACTCATGGTAGAGTATAGCCATCTAGCATATTTATCTGAACGGAATGGCACTCTATTTCAACATTTACTACGGATCTTCAACAATCAACAACAGGACGAATGGTCAAAGATTTAGACACATGATCATGAAGAATGTTTTATCTTGATACCCATTGGCAATACTACGGTTTTTTTCTCTGAACTTACATTTTTGTAGCCTTATGGAACAAATAAACACCATTCGCGCGGATATAGCATAGAGGATGACCCATCAATATCTGATGAGCAATTTATTACTCAACTTCATTAGCTTGAAACCAAGTTACCGCTTGAGAAAATAATTGTGCCTGACCACATCCGCATTATTAGAGGACTGTAAAGTTATTGTTCAACTTGTTATACTTATTTTATTTTTATCCATGGCGAATTCCATTCTGGTATCAAATACCTTTTCATTTCACGGTTGGTATCCCCTTATCTTTTACCCATGATTAATTTATCTTTTATTATGATGACAAATATTATTTCAATTGCTATTCCTAGTAGTAGTGCAAAAGAAAGTTTTTAATTCTAACTTTAATTATTCAATAATTTATTGTAAGTTTATAGTCCTTATGCATAGAAAGACATAAAAAACTCACATGTCTTTGAAGTGTTAAAATTGTTTTTACCATATGATTTACGACATTACAACAATAAGATATGTATCCTCCACCAATTTTTCTCATAAAAAATTTTGTTATTTCTTTAGTTTCAACTATGGTAGACTTACCACAACGTCCTACAATTCAAGAACAAATTGACTCTCTTTGCGCGTTCTTATATAAAGAACAAGAACTTTGAGAGAAATTTCAGAAGAAATTTCTGAGACAACTAAGTAAGAACAATAAAAGAGAAATAACACAAGATAATGAGATCAAGAAAATAGACACAATCTATAACTCCATTAATAACAAAAAGTGCAAGAAGTCTGTCTTTAAATGTTACAGATGTCATAAAAAAGGACATTATGCTAAAGATTGTCCCACAAAAAATAGGAAAATGTAGAGTAGGAGCTTCCGAAGAGAGAAAGAGAGAGAGTATATGAATTTTAAAGATGCAATTAAATTGGAGGAGGCATAAGAAAACAAGATTTTATCTATAGATGACGACAAACATCTCAAGCAAGAGGGTATCACCATCAAAAATCTAACAAACAACCAAGGTATGTATACATTTACTTCTTTTGGTACACTATTCAAATTTGTTCTATATTTCTTTAAGCACTTCTATAATATTTTTACGACATAATAACTTAATAGATTCAACATTAAGATTACTTCAAATTCAGTAAATTAAATAAATTTTTAAGATAAAGAAAATTTGTGTCGAAATTTAAGTTTCAAAGGGAACTGGCCACTCCATCTCAAACTTATATTATGAAGGAGTGATGTATGAAATTAATCTAGTGGTATGGGACATCATATTAGTTTCATATACTTACGCCAAACACATTTATATCTTCTATCTTTTACCATCCTATGTGTATATGTGGAATGTGCCTATGTGGTATGGGATGCTTAAACCCGTTTCACATACATTCATTTGAGTGGTTCATTACATATGCATTATGTGTTGATCTAGTCTTCCACTCCAATCATGAAACCACCATCTCATGCACTTTATGCAACTGAGGACAATTCCAACCCCAGCAAGAGGGAAAGATATGAGAATTAACTCTTGTTTATTGGGAATTATATTTCTTTTTTTTTAATAGGGGACGCCCGTGTATACCGTACCTCTTGGTACGTGTAATTTGATTTTTAGGGTTGCCTATATCTCATGACGATGTTGGTATTAATTGATGTGTTTAATTAATTGTTTAACTAATGTGGATTGTGTCTATGAGTATAGGTAACGAGATGTGCGAGGGTACCGATTTAGGTGTTGCATGGCATGAGATGTGCAAGGGTACCAACTAAGGTGTCGTATGGATGGTGGATTGATGAGCGGTGGCGTGAAGATGGAGATCATTTTGTTAAATCATGTATTATAATTTCATAAATTATTTATAGCCTTTCATGTGGCTAGGTTATTTATTTTACGTGCAAGTATGCACAAGGTTATTTGTAAAGGCCCATTAGCATTTATATTTGGGCAAAGGTTTTGATATATACAAACCTTAGAAACTTTGATATAGTTAATAATATGTAAATTAAAACCCAATAGTGGGAAAAGCAAGCCCAAATTGTACGCAAAACTTTTATTAGCTCCTTGGGCTATTTTTATGGAATACAATTCTCTAAATACTCAAGTCGTGGAAGTGGCAGAGCTACACGCTTGAGGGTGGAGATTATACCCAATCTTGTCTTGTGTGGTACCTTCTACTCTATCTCTTGTTGCAAATTTGTTTCATGCATACTTTAGTCAATTTGTATTTAATTAAATGGTCATATTCTTATATTATTTGAATTTTGTACTATTATTCATCAAGTATTCTTTAAGATCCCATGAAATTCATAGTATAAAGTGGTAGGAGCAATAAATCTGAAATCCCCCGTCCATGAGGCCCAACAAAATAAGAAGTAAAGAGGAAGAGGATAGCTCGCGAGCAAAAAAGAGAGTGGAGAGTAATGGGTAGCCTCTGACATTGGGAGGCCAGTCTTGTGTGGTACCTTCTACTCTATCTCTTGTTGCAAATTTGTTTCATGCATACTTTAGTCAATTTATATTAAATTGAATGGTCATATTCTTGTATTATTTGAATTTTGTA
The DNA here is from genome assembly GCF_041138505.1 of Cibotium barometz. NCBI lineage: Eukaryota > Viridiplantae > Streptophyta > Polypodiopsida > Cyatheales > Cibotiaceae > Cibotium > Cibotium barometz. Next base: position 19,630,251 of record NC_141110.1, read on the forward strand.
CTATTCTTCATCAAGTATTTTTTTAGATCCTATGACATTCATAGTATAAAGTGTTAGGAGCAATAAATCTGAAATCCCTTGCTCATGAGGCCCAACAAAACAAGAAGTAAAGAGGAAGAGGATAGCTCACGAAGCGAAAAAGAGAGTGGAGAGTAATGGGCAGTCTCTGACTTTGGCAGGCCAACCCCACCCTCACCTCCTCCACATGAGCCACCTCCACCTCTCCCTACTATTTCCCCTCTTGGTTTGGATGAACTATGTTAGCCTCCCCCTCCTCCTAGTAAGAGTGTGGATTCAAGAGCCACCATAAGTAAGCCAACAATATGTCATCATGTGTGTAAGCTCATTCACACCTTTTTTCAAGATCTCAAACCCTTGTTACATTCTATTTTTCTCATCCCTTATTGGCCATCTTGACCTAGCCCGCGAGTGTAGGGTTCTTGTTGGTATTGGTGATGAGCACTGAGAGAGGAGAGCGGGCGGCATCGAGGGTCCACAATGTTGTTTGTCACTTATATGCATCGATCAAGAAGAGAAATTCTTTGGATATCTTGCATTCTTCACATAACACCAATAGCGCACCACTCACTCCTAGAGATAATTCCTTGGGGAAACAAAGTCTAGATATGGATGGGCCATTGTGGGCTTCTATTTGTGGTGCTCCTAGGTGTGTAATCATTTGATTAATGATAGCACCAAGGCACTACTAGAGCGGAGAATCGTAGAGCCTTGCCAATGTTCAAGAAAGCATTACGGAAAAGAGAAACGGTGTGTCCATCGAACATGGAGCTTGCTTTCTTGAGGTGAGTCAAACTGAGTTATATACTCAATTTATGGAGGCACATCATCATCTCAAAATTGGCCAAATACCTTTTGAGCAATGCAAACCATGGTTTATGTGCTACTCTTGTTAGCACATCACATATTATTGTCAATACCATGTGGAGTTTCAAATCTACTATGATGTGTTCTATTCCCTTAGTGGGAACAATGGGAGGCCTACTAGCCTACATGATTTCATACACTCTCTTGTGTGTCCACACAAGCCGGCTACCTTATATCATCACCTCTCATGTGTCAAGGGGATGTGTGGTGTTGTATGTGGGTAGTTGGCAACACTACCTATGCTTGAGAGCGGTGGCATCGAGGTACTACATTGGTGGCAATATGGGTATGTAGTAGTACACTAACTTGATGGTAGGGGGGAGTCGAGGAGGTTGGAACTTGTTCACTACATCTTTTAGAGAGCACATCTACCCTTATATATGGCACACTCATTGTGCCAGTGGGGCAAGACCGGTAGTTCCATGCATGCTTGGAGCAGTTTCCCATTGGTGTGGTTATCCTAAGTGGTGGACTTTGCTAAGAATTTCATGTTCTTGCCTTACTAAGAGATACAATCTGAGTACTACTTTTTAGAGTAGGTATAAATTTTTGATTATATTGTGGTGTGGTAGATAGCTTTTGATTATTGTATTTAAGATAAAATTTTAATACACTTTCAGGTTGCTATTTTGATACATATCAGCTATATCGTCATGCATAGATACACTTGGATAAAGTTGTCAGCACTCCAGGCTTACATCATTATGATGGAGTACCAGTTTTACATTAGTGACAGTTCTTTGCATGATCATCATTGGCATTGTTTCTCCCTTCATGATACATTTATGAGGGATTGTGGAGTCATATGGCATCAGCAGGGTGGATTCAGTCTGACAAATGTGTTAATCAATCGGTTCAAGTCTTTGAGGCAATTCTATTGGCTATGGTTCGGTGTCTTAATGATTCCTACCCTACTAACCGCAACCTCTGTATTCATCATTGCTTTTGTCGCAACTCCTCGTGCAGATATTGATGGTATTCGTGAGCCTGTTTCTGGTTCTATTATATGAGAAAAACATTATCTCTGGTGCTATCATTCCTACTTCTGCAGCTATCGGATTACACTTCTACCCAATTTGGGAAGGTAGGTGGCACTCAGAGAGGCACTCAGAGACTTGGAAATAGGATAGTTGGAGTTTTTTTGAGACTAAGTCAAGCAAAAATGCCACAAGCAAAGAAGGTTGAAGCAAATAAAGAAAAGAAGGAAAACATAAGCAAATAAAGTAGCATAGCAAGTAGTATAGCCAAAAAAATTATTGCTAGAAAAAGGCTAGAAGACAATGTTGGCCACACAAAAAAAAAGTGACACGACGCATCAATCAAGCATTAAGACTATCTTGAAGCGCTTCAAGGAGTTAGCAAAGCTGACATGGAGTGAGGGAGAGCTCCAATAATTACACGTTATTCTAAGGGTAGATGCTGTTCGATAAGGCTCTGATTGGAAAGTTCTTTTTGAATTTTTGTTTTAGGAAAAACTATTTTAGTCACTAGGAGGATTTTTATATCCAAAAATATTTCAATTTTGCTTGCTGTTGTTGTAGGTTTAACACAAATCCGTTTTTCTAAGTAGAAAATGATATTTTTGATTTACAAATATACTAACATGGAGTTTTTCATCAATAAATTACATTTATGAGAAAAAATAAAAAATAATAATTTTTGGGGTCCCCACAATTTCGGGATCTCATGGATGTAGTGGTTCCTAGACAGTTAGTTATGTTTATGGGGGGTTGTGGGGACCTGACAGTTAGTTATGGATGTACTAGCTCCTGACAGGCTTCTAACGTGACCCTTGAATTACAAGCTTTTTGGAGGGAAAAAATTATTTGCATCATACATATTGGTTGGGTGGCGTTTTTTCCACCTCAAAATGTAAAAATATAAAAAATAAAAAAAATTCACTTTTTGGGGTCCACCTAAAGACGAGAATGTTTTGCTGATGTGAAAGGGAGATATGGTGGGAGTTAATGAGAAAGGAGATTTCAAACTGACAAGAAAGATTCAATTTGTAGAGAGTGAAGATAAAAAAATTCAAAAAGTAAGAAAGTATGAGAAAAGTCAAAAAGTAAGAGAGAGAGTATGAGAATATTCCCTTTAAAAAGTGAAACTAGGGAGGTATGGCTAATGTGGGAAGGCAAAAAATAGGGGTCATCATAGCCTTTGTCTCCCTTAAGCCCAGCTTTTTAAGCTCTAATCCCTTAAAATTAGGAATCCTTAGGAGGCCCTTTTTGGGTCCAAAAAAATCCTAATGGATATAATGTGGATAGAATGTATGTGATGGAATAGTGATGATGGATATGATGTGACATGAATATATGTGGATGTGAAGTGATAGATATGAATGTATAAAAGCATCACAAACAACTGCTCACTTCTGTCATCACCTCTATGTTTGCTAAATGATGCATAGTTGCCTTGCTTTAACTTTCCACTTTTAATGTCATTCTGCTTTTTGTAGCAGTCCTTTGTCATGTGTCTTGGTTTGCCACAGTAATAGCACTCTATTGTATTTGCATTTTGATTTCTTTGCCAACCACCTCGGCCTCTTTGGCTCCCCCTTCTTCTAGACTGGCCTCTTCCACCTGTGTATGACTTAGTGAGTCATACAGACTCCTCGACAACAAGGTTGTTTTAGAGGTGATGATCATGATTGTGGCTAAACCCAAAGTACCTAGATTGGCACTTACTTGTTGATGATGTTTTTTACTATTGTCCGGTGACTAAGTCTATAGTATCTGGGCTAACAACCTTATATTGTAGTTTTATGATTTGTTCTATGTATTATTCTCTCATATCTATACATTATCCCATTTAAGTTCCATTGAAGTTTACAATCTCTCTCTCTCTCTCTCTCTCTCTCTCTCTCTCTCTCTCTCTCCTCCAAGGCACACACATGCACACAAACATTCACACACACACACACACACACACACACATTCATGCACACACACACACACACACACACACATTCATGTGCACAACTCTCTCTCTCTCTCTCTCTCTCTCTCTCTCTCTCTCTCTCTCTCTCTTTGTCTCTCTCGGCGGTGAGGGTTTCATGATGCCAACTGGATGCCCCCTACCCTTGATGTGCTTCGTGTCTCTTCTTATCCCTCCCTCTCTCTCTCTCTCTCTCTCTCTCTCTCTCTCTCTCTCTCTCTCTCTCTCGTACTAGAAGATATATTACCAAAAATTAATTTACAAATGGCGACATGGCCACCATGTGATGTAGTACTAGCTTTGCCTCACTAATTACTCCGAACCACAAGTGTAGCTTGGAGTACCCTCATCCAATATATAGCGGTGTCATTCTCCACCAAATGAGTTGACCGTAAGGAATGAAAAGATGGAGAAAGGAAAAGAGCTTGATCTCTTGCAAACATACAAACACTCACACAAACCCTAGAAGAGAACACACAAGATGAGAGGCTGGAAAAATGTTCTTCTTCTTCTTCTCAACAAAAGGGTTCTACTAAAAGATAAGGGAAATACAACATAATTACTAAAATACTATGTACATACGGTCCATAATGTGAATTACTAAAGTACTATGTACATGCGGTCCATAATGTGAACATGATAATAAGTGAGTGAGCTAGTAAGATAAGTGTGCCATAACTCAATGGTGGACTAGGTTGGTGTAGTCTAGTTGTAGAATCACTGGCAAAGATCTATCATGTAGCATTCTACCAAACACGCCAATGATATAAGTGGCGAAAATGGTCACCCACACATATCATAAGTATCATCTTGTGTTAAGCTTGACATCTCAACACTCCCCCTCAAGCTCAACTCCATCTCGAGGACTCCAAGCATAGTGAGGAATCTCTGAAGCTTCTCTACTCCCAGGGCTTTCGTGTGAAAATGTCAACTACCTCCTCCTTTATGCTAACATACATGAGATCAATGTCTCCTGCTAAGACCCTCTCTCTAATGAAGTGATAGTGGATGTCTATGTGTTTGTTCCACGTATGAAAAATTGTGTTCCTCCACCAAATGTATACTATTAAGGTTGTCACAATAGATGGCAACCTGTCTGTCAACCTACAGCCCCAAATCACCAAGTAGCTTGTGCAACCAAGCTACCTCACATGCTGCCATTGTAGCACCTCTATACTCTACCTCTGTACTCATTCGACAAGGAAACTATTGGCTACTTCGCTGCTCCATGTCACAGCACCAGTCCTAAAAGAGAACACAAACCCACTTACAGATCTCCTATCTACGATACTACCAGCCCAATCTGCATCGGTGTATCCAAACACATGCAACTCTGTACAGCCTCGTAAAAGAGACCATAGTATATTGTAGACTTCACATAGCGCAATATGCACTTCACACAATCCAAATGAGGAACCTACATAAACTAAATCTGTAATCCAATTGTATAGCTTAAATTTGGCCTAATGATCGTTATGTAAATCAAGCTACCCACTATCTTCCATGTACATAGTGGGGTTCTCCAAAATCTCACCCTCCACTGCATTCAACTTGCCATTTGAATCAAATGACATAGAGATTTGCTTACAACCAACCATATCATATTTGGACATGTCTAATGCATATTGCCTCTATGACAGCCATATGCCCTTGGTCGTCCTAATAACCTCAATGCCAAGGAAGTACCTCAACTCCCCAAATCCTTCATGTCAAATTTATGCTTGAGGAGACATTTCACACTCTCAACTTCCTCTCGACTATCACCCCTAACAATCAAGTCATCCACATAGATTATGATGACCGCAAGTCCCTTATCACTCTTTTGCACATAAATTGAATGATCAGCATGTGCAACATGAAAGCCAATGGTGATAAGATATTGTGCTATCTTATCATGCCATGCTCTTGGTGCATGTTTCAAGCTATATAAAGCTTTATGCAACTTGCATACAAAATCAAAGTGACCCACATCTTTATAACCTGGTGGGCTGATCCATATACACTTCTTCTTGCAAATCATCATGCAAGAACATATTCTTAACCTCCATTTGTTGTAAAACCCATCCTTTTTTATGCAGACACCACTAAAATAACAGCTCTCACGGTTGCCATCTTGGTAATGGGGTTGAACGTCTCCTCATAAATCAATGCCATAAGTTTGAGCATAACCTTTGGAAACCAATCTTACTTTATACCTGCTAATACTTCCATCTGAGTTGTGCTTTATTTTGTACACCCACTTGCATCCAATAGCCTTCTTGTCCTCAGGCAATGGCACCAAGTCCCAAGTCTCATTTGCAATGTAGCCATTTCTTCATCCATGGCTTTCTCCCAATCTAAATTCCCAACAAGTTCTTCAAAACATGTGGGTTCAACATCTTGCACAACTTTAGCCACATATGCATAATGATGAGCGACATAATCATCATATGTCAACCTATCAAGAGGTTTCCTAAATCTCCCTAACCTGCATTGTCCATGATCACTACTTGGCATTTTTGTAGCTTCTCTTGGCTTTCTTACACCATGTGTTCTAATAGCTAGAATCCCAAGCTCATCATCAAGGCTCTGATTTGAGCCACTAGACTCTCCATCAACATACGAATGCCTTGCAAAAATGTCGGGCACCTTCTCTTTGCTTTTCCATGATGTACCAACTGCATTTTCAAGACTGGTATTTTGATGCAGCCTGCCACTCCATGATCTATCAATAGACCCAACACAAGAGGACTCTCCTGGTCCACTCAATAACTGTGATTGCTGACTTACATTCTGTGCAATCGCATTTCCAGTTACATCAAGTCCAATGGCATCTTTTTCAGCGGTATACCAGCTACTCATTTCATCAAACACAACATCTCTCCTTCACGTGTAGTAGGGTTATAATATCTATATCCCTTTTTCTAAGAATATCTAATAAACACACATTTTTCTACCTTTGGATCTAGCTTCGTACGCAACTCAACTGGCACATTCACATAGTCAATACATCCAAAAACTTTCAAGTGAGACAAATCAAGTTTCTTGCATTGAATTTCTCCTCTAGCGTTGTTACATCATGTATGGCTACATTGTTACATCATGTATGGCTACGTTGTTACATCATGTATGGCTGTAGTAGGGGTCCTGTTCATGATATAAACTGCTGTAGAAATAGCTTTAACCCAATAGCTATGCGCATATTCTTCTCTGTCATTAATGCTCGTGCTATCTCTACAATGTGGCTGTTTTTCCACTTAGCAGCTCCATTTTGTTGTTGCAGAGTGTATCTACATGTAAACTATCTCTGAATGCCATTTTTTCTCAAAAAACCAGAGAACTCATTGGAGAAATACTCTCCCCCTCCATCTGACCTTAGGCACTTCACATGCTTTCCTGTCTGCTTTTCAGCCACCATCACTCTGAAATTTTTAAAATAAGCAAAAACTTCACTCTTTTCCTTCATGAAATACACCCACACTTTCCTCATGTGTTCATCAATGAATGTTAATACCTCACCCACCTATAGATGTAGTTTTTGTAGGACCCCATACATCTGAATGCACCACATCTAGTACATTCCTTCTCATATTTCTATCATGTGGAGACACATGCTTTGTCTGCTTTCTAAATTGACATGCTTCACATACTTTCTGTATACCATCGACTTTAAAATTATAGGCATCCCTATCTACGATTTCTTTAGTCTACATATACTTCATTCTTTGCACATTTACATGCCCAATTCTCTTATGCCAAATGTCTGTATCTGCAATAACTCTTGAAACCTGTGCAAACATTGTAGCTTTCACTTCAGGCATATTTACATCTAGTGTAAACATCCTACCCACTCTATTACCTAACTAGATTCTTTGTAATATTTGGAACGTGAAGTACATCTACAAGATACTTCACCTTACCATTCTACATAGACAATGACATATTTCTAACATGGGTAATTTGATGAGTAGTATCATCCCCTGTTTCAACGAAACCTGGCTTTTCATGATTTTTCATATCCTTGAACCACTGGCCACCATGACTGGTCATGTGGTTCGAAGCACCAAAATCCACATACCATACATCATCATTGCATGCAGATACATCATCATTGCATGCAGATACATCATTTTCTGACACAGCATTAAGCACATGTCGCATAACAAACAACCTTTCATTGTCCTCATCATTACTTCAACTAGATGATGCATAGTTATTTTACTGCACTTTTCCACTTCTCATGTCATTTTGCTTCTTATAGCAATCTGCGTACACATGCCCAGATTTGCCACAATAGAAATAGCCTCGTGTATCATTTTGTTGCCTTTGCCAATTTCGATGACCTCTTTGACTCCCCTTGCCTCTGAACTCACCTCTTCCAGTTGTATGTTGTTTTTGTGATTTATGGGACTGTTGGCTGACCATAATTTTGTTCGGCCACCACCTTGGCCACGGCCTCGACCTCACCTCATCCTCTACATGCACTTATGTAGAAGGCCTGCTGCTCTAAATTGCCTTTGTTTTGTGAAGACTGGTCTTCACCCAAATTCTTTTCTTCAATGATCAGCATTGACACCAAATCTGTAAAGTTGGGAATGTTCTCCCGAGTCTCAATAGACGTCTTGAATGCCTTGTATTGTAGCTCGAGACCACGTAGACATACTTCCACCTTATCATCATCATCAACAAAAACACCAATAGATGCAAGGGATTCCACAATGCCCTTGATCTTCAAGGCATAATCATTCACGTAGACATGTTTTTCTTCTCCAAACGCTATGAAGCTCATTCTTCAACTGAATTTTTCATGCCTTGGTATTAGTTTCATACAGCTTCACACCAAGGTGTCCCATGCCTCCTTGGGTGACTTGACATCCTATATATTCCTAATCATAGTGTCCTATATGCTAATAGAAATCCAATACATGACTTTCCTTGTTCCTTGATTCCAATCCTTGTATTCTTTTACATCTACATTAATCTCAAGTATCTCTGGTGCCTCCTCATGTTCACCTTCAATGTAGTCCCAATAGCCTTTTTTCATTATTAGAAAATTTGTTAATCTAAACCTCGAAGCATGGAAGTTGTTATTGTCAAGCTTCTCTGCAACAATCTGGTTAATTCCATCATTCGACATCTTGTCTGCAACACAAACTCACCAAAAAACAACACTCTTGTTTGTCCTACACAAACTGTTGTATTCTCTACAGCAATACTATACTGCACTTAAACTATCACAACCAATGATCTTAATTTGTATTCATATATCCAATAGCACCTGTAAGACCTCTTTGCAGTACACATAGTGTCTACACAACCGATTGCCCTTCCTGCAATTCCAAAAATAGAATTCTACAAAAAATTGAAACTTACCCACAGTGCACGTGAACGCTTGTTGTGCGAACTGAAGGTCAATACGCGCCCGAAATGCGTTTTTGCTCGTAACAGTGAAGTCCAAAGGACAATATAGTTGCCAAATAGCTCCTCAATCGGAGTTCATTTATCCGTGCCTCCCGAAGAGCTCCCGACAAGCGTGTAGTAGCCAACACAAAGGGAGAAGAGTAGGCGAAGCTCTTACCCTCGTACCGCTTCCTGTGCTTCACTTTGTCATGGCTCAGCTTCTTAGCATGAACCAAGCTCTCATACCACGAAAAGATGTAGGGAGGAAGAGATCTTGAGCTCTTGCAAGCACACTCACACTCACACAAACCCTAGAAGAACACACAAGATGAGAGGTTGAAAATTATGATGAAGAAAGTAAAACATTTATGGCCCTGCCTGACTTTACAAATAGAGAGACAAATGACACCAATCAAATAGAGACCAAATGATAACAAAAATAAAGAAGATAAATTACAATGGAAAAAGTGAGACCCCAATAATATAATAATAAGTGATGATATCAAACTAATCTCATTAGTAACCCCTTTAACTCTTAAAGAATCTAATATGCTCTCATGCTCATCTACATGAAGCTTCCAAAGAGGTCAATCACCACATTTCTGGCTTTAAACTCAATCAAGCTGCCGAAGCTTAATTGCAATCACAAGAGATGAGAGAAGACGTAGGCCTTACGATTAACCTGGTACTGCATGAAACTGAATGTATCTCCCAATTGTATGAACCTACTGAAAGTAGTGGCCTTCCATGACCATGTAAATTAAACCCCATGGCTAGTATCCTCATTGAGAGTTCTCTTTAACATAGAACATCTCAACAAATAGTAGTCTACCTAGTCCTCATTGCCATAAGGGAGAGAGAGAGAGAGAGAGAGAGATACACACATAGATGGAGAGAGGGAGGGAGAGGATAGGTGGTGTGGGGTGGGGTGGGGTGGGGTAGGGTGTGCAAGCGAGAGAGAGAGAGAGAGATAGAGAGGGGTGGTGTGTGGGGTGTGTAGGCAAGAGAGGGGGGGGAAGAGAGAGGGTTGGTGTGTGGGGTGTGTAGGCAAGAGAGGGGGGGAAGAGAGAGAGAGAGAGAGAGGGGTGGTGTGTGGGGTGTGTAGGCAAGAGAGGGGGGGAAGAGAGAGGGTTGGCAATGTTACCATATCAAGCTCAACTAGTGCTACAGACATTGATGACTCCCCTAGGTGATAGCTTTTACATTTATGCCACTAGCATGGTTGGTGAGATTATGGTTGATATGCCACTAGCATGGTTGGTGAGATTATGGCTGATATGCCACTAGTGGTTTTAGTGACAGCCACTTTGGTGTATTATAATTATGGCATAGTTACAGCCCTGGCTCATGTAGTCAGGTTCACACTATGGAGTGATTAGTAGGAGAGTACCTTCCCAATAGTATGTACTCTTATATCTTTAGTTTATGTAAGATTCCTTCTCGGGTTGAATATTGATTAAGCCTCTACTTCAATCCCTTGTAATCATTCTATGTTTTTGAATACAAGAAAATATTATTTTTCCTTGTTTTGCCTAGTGAGATAAAAATTTCTAGAGAGCGGTAAATCAATATTGGGATATTTTTGGATAAATAAATTCTACAATTATCAAAAAATGTTTCCTTGAAACAAAAAATCAAAATAGATTTTCCAAGGTGCAATTGGAATTAATTAAAAATGATTTAGAAGACCTTATCCTAAGGGTCATGATTTTCTAAAAATTTTAGGAAGACTTCAGTGGAAGACTTCAAAATTTAGGGTCGCTTAGTTGCAAAGGATAACAGAAATGGCAAGATGTTTACTTTGGATGTGAACATGCCTAAAGTAAAGGCATCCATGTTTACGCATGAAATAGGTGTCATTGTAGATATTGACATATGGCACAAGCACATTGATCATGTGAATGTATAGCACTGAAGTCTATGCAGGCCCAAAATATTGTTGCAAGTTTGTCAAAGTTTAAGGTTGATGGTATACACAAAGTATGTGAAGCATGCCACCTTAGTAAGTAGGCCAAACATGCTTTCCCAAGACCAAGACTACAATAATTACAGGTTGTAAGTATTATGTTTCATTCATTGATGACCACACTAGGAAAGTGTGGGTTTACTTCATGAAGGAGAAAAGTGAGGTCTTTTGCTCACTTTTAGAGATTTAAAGCCTTGGTTGAGAAGGAAAAAGGCATGCAAATAAAATGTCTCAGATGGTGGAGGAGAATATTTCTCCAATGAGTTCAACAATTTCCTGAGGAAGCAAGGAATCAAGAGACAGTTTACATGCAGGTACACTCCACAACAACAAAATGGTGTTGCAGAAAGAAAAATAGGCACATTACAGAAGTGGCAAGTGCATTGATGGCTGAAAAGAATATGCCACATTATTTTTGGGTAGAAGTAGTAGCAAAACTGCTATGTACATTATGAACAGGACACCCATTGCTATCTGTTCATGGTATGACACATGAATAGAATTTTATAGGCATAAGACCAGATGTGTCTCACTTGAAAGTGTTTGGGTGTATTGTCTGCATGTTCTTGATGAAGTGAGAACAAAGTTGGATACAAAGGTAGAGAAATGCATCTTTATTGGTTATGCTATGGAGCATAAAGATTATAGATGTTATAACCCTACCACTCGTGAGATGCGAGTAAGCAAACATGTTGTCTTTGACGAGATGAGTAGTTGGTATGCACCAGTTGAAGAAAATAGAAGATGCAAATGTAAGAAGTGTTGATACTGCACCACATGTAGAGTAGCAATCACAAGTGCTTTTTAGTGGACCTAGAGAATCCTAGTAGTGGATCCAATGTTAGCCCATGGTCAGGAAGGTTGAGGATAGATGCAGGTACACATGTATCATGCAGAGGGAAGGATAAGGTAGATTAACCTTTTGTGCCTGATCTGTCAACAGTCACTCATATATGTGGATGGTGACTCTAGCGGCTCTGAGCAAAGCCTTGATGAGGAGCTTGGCGTTCCATCTGTGGTTACTCCTAGTGTAAGGAGAACGAGGGTTATTCTGAGGACACCTTCCAGGTGTACACAGGTCTATGAGGATTAGGTACCCTCTCGGTACCCTGTTGATAGGTTGAGATATGATGGATATACAGGGTACCCTATCAACAGGGTACCCTCTCGGTACCCTCTTGATAGGTTGAGATACCTCTCGGTACCCTCTTGATAGGTTGAGATATGATGGATATACATCCCATCATTATGCTTACATGGTTAAAGCAATACAATAATTGGAGCCCACTTGTTTTGAGTAGGCACTTGGAAATAAGAAATGGGAAGATGCCATGAATGAGGAGATGGAAACATTGGATTCAAATGCAACATTGGGAGTTAGCGCCTTTGCCTAAGGAAAAGAAGGCAATTGGATGTAAGTGGGTGTATAAAGTCAAGCATAATGCTGATGATTCAGTGAGCAGGTATAAGGCAAGATTGGTGGCCAAAGGCTCAACGCAGACTTATGGCATTGGCTATGAAGAGACATTCAGCCCAGTTGTAAGAATGGCAACTGTGAGAGCTATCATTACTATGGCTATAGCAAAGGGTTGGTTTTTACATCAAATGGATGTAAAGAATGCCTTCTTGCATGGTGATTTGCAAGAAGAAATTTACATGATGCAGCCACCAGGTTATGAGAGTGATGCACACCCAAATTTTGTGTGCAGGTTACGCAAAGCCTTGTATGGCTTGAAGCAGGCACCCAGAGCATAGTCAAATAAGATCGGGGAGTATCTTGTTACCATTGGATTTCAAATATCAAATACAGATTTTTCACTTTATGTGAAAAAGACAGATAGAGGGATCATGCTATTAGTCATCTATGTGGATGGCTTGATTATCACTGGTGAATAATGTTGACATACAGAATGTCAGGAGGCTTTTGAAGCAAAAGTTTGAGATGAAGGATTTAGGTGAGCTACGATATTTTTGGGCATAGAGGTGGTGAGATCACCTCATGGCATTTTGTTATTGTTGGAGACAACATGTTATCCAAGTATTCAGTACCATTGGAGCAGAACACAAAGCTTTCTGCAGATATACAGGTGAGCTTTTGGAGGACCCCACTACATACAGGCACATAGTGGGTAGTTTGACTACATGACCATTACTAGGCTAGACTTGAGTTATGTTTTTGGACTTGTGAGTCAACTTATGAAGGCCCCTAGGAAGCCACACTCGGATGCGGCTAGATAGATTCTCAGGTACATAAAGTCCATAGTTGATTATAGACTTTTCTATAAGGCTAGTATAGAGATACAACTACACGAGTACACAGATGATGATTGGGCTGGTAGTGAGGGGGAGGCCCAAATGGAGATGGAGGGTGTGTTGAAATATACAAGTGAATAGGGTGTGTGCGGGAGCAAGCCCTTGGCTAGATGCTGTAAAAGAGAATCTATAAATATAGAGAACCTGTGAAAAGGTGAGAAGAATCTACTGGGAGAGAATAAAGGGTAGCATGAGGAGATTTAGGAGGTGTGGAGATATTCTGGGAGAGGTGGAGATAATCAAGCAAAAGAGGTGGAGTGATTTAAGGAGAAATCAGTGGGATTGGATGCTTGGATGTAAACTCTATAAATTGAGGCATTGGCCTAATGAGAATTTGCTGGTTTTTGATTATCCATGCCTACATTAAGCTATCAGTTAATTGCTCACTAATTACATCTTAATTATCATCTTAATTACTCACTAATCACATCTTAATTATCATCTAATCTCTTTGTTAATGATGTTGATTCTAGCATTTGATCCACCATAGCTCATCACATTGCTGTAATTTTAACATGGTATCAGAGCCTAGCCTAGAATCCATCAATTTGTGAGCCCATTATCTTGCTAATCTCTTGGCTAATTAGGATTAATAACTAATTAATATTTTTACCTCTTTTTTTAACTAACCTCTGCACCCCCAGCCAATGGAGGGGCTTGATCTCCCTCTAGGAGAACTATTAGCTCAAAAGCATTCAGCCATAGCTAGCCATACTCATTGGGCTCCATCCCATTCAAGAATTTTGCCAAACCGCCAAGCACGGCTCACGTTTTTCGTTAATTTTCTAGCGCTTCTTTTGTTGATAAATGGAGATCTTATCTTCCACAGATGCAATGGCTCTAATTCCTCTTGGCCCTAGGGGTTTTCAAGGGTGCTCTACAAGCTGGTGAAGTCAAAATTTGATTTGATCAAGTCTACAAATGAGATCCAAGCTCTTCATCAAATCTGCAGGTGACTTTGGTAAAACAGAGATTAAGCATTCAATGTTTGGTCAAATCTTATGTTTCTTGGCTTAATCCTCTACTAGGCTAATTTCTATTGATGGCCTTAAAAGCATTTGAGCTCATTTGAACTCTAAGGCCTCAAATCTGGGCTCCCCGCTTACTCTATTTTTTGCACACAAAATAGAGGATTAATTTGCTAATCAATATTAATCAGTGCTAAACACTATATTTTGGTACAATTGAGGGTTCAAATTAACCATTAGGTATCTGATACAGATCCCTATAACTTCATATTGGAATTCGGAGATGGTTTAATACTCCAACCATTCCGTACAAATTGGTTACCCTTGATTTAATGTAATTTTTGGTGATTTTATGCTGATAAATCTATTGTAATCATCTCCTAAACACCAAATTGAGTTATAAAAGGGTAAACACTACCCTTGAATCTTGAAATTGGATCAAGAGGTAAGACCCCCTTTACATTATCATCATGAGTACGGCACAAGAAATAGTCAAATTTAATGGGGAGCAGAGTTTTACACATGGCAGACAAAAACCATGTATCTGCTCATGAGGAGAAATCTGTGGGGGCTAGTTGAGGGAAGAGATGAATGCCCAAAGGTGAGAGGGGAAAATAAGTGGAAGAGCAGGAATGAAAAAGCATTGGGACTTATCGCACTCAATTTAAATGATGAAATCATTCATCACATCACAGGGATACAATGGGCAAAAGATGCATGGGATGAAAATAAATTATTTGGCACACAAGCTAAAAATTCAAAGATAAATCTGTCAATTCAATTCTACAAATTGGATATGAAGGAAAGTGAACCTTTAATCACACACTTGAACAGATATAAAAGCATTAAGCAACAACTGGCAACTATTGGCAAAAAGGTAGAAGATGATGAGACACTAGCAGTGCTTCTGAAGAGTGTGGACAAATGTGAATATGAAAACATTGTAGCAACACTAAAGAATGTACCTGAATTGAAGCTACACGAGATAGAAGGAGCTCTACTAGAGCAAGAGAGCAGAGGCAAAGAGAAGAAATCGCTCGACTCAGTAGTTAGCAGGAGAAGAAAAGGCATTTTTCACCCGAGGAGGATTCTCTCAAGGATAAGGACGAGGAAGAGGCAGAGTAGGAGGAAGGACCTTCACTTGCCACAACTGTGAAAAGCCAGGACACATGGCAAGAGACTGCTACAGCAAACCCAGTGGAGAAGGAACGACATCAGCAAACTTCATGGAGGCTCCTAAGGAAGTGGAGTCAGATCATCTTTTCTCAGAGAGAGAGAGAGAGAGAGAGAGAGAGAGAGAGAGAGAGAGAGAGAGAGAGAGAGAGAGAGAGAGAAATCCCACAATCCAATGTAACCTACCCCAATAGAGTAAAGCCACCTTTGAGCCACTGATAATGCAAGCCATGTGGTAGATATATGTGTGAGCACTTTAGTCAAGGTCACGGGCACTTGTAGTAGCCTTTGACACACATAGAGAGAGAGAGTGTCAACAAGGACTATGAGTTTAGGGACTTGAGGCACTGGTCACGGACTATCAAGTAAGAGGGAAACTTGGTATAGGGTCCAAGTGTGCTAGGAGTATTCACTTGAGGGGAGGTGTTGAAATATACAAGTGAATAGGGTGTGTGCGGGAACAAGCCCTTGGCTAGAGGCTGTAAAAGAGAATCTGTAAATGTGAGAGAACCTGTGAAAAAGTGAGAAGAATCTACTGGGAGAGAAGAAAGGGTAACATGAGGAGATTTAGGAGGTGTGGAGATATTCTGGGAGAGGTGGAGATTTAGGAGGTGTGGAGATATTCTGCGAGAGGTGGAGATAATCAAGCAAAAGAGGTGGAGTGAATCAAGGAGAAATCAAGCAAAAGAGGTGGAGTGAATCAAGGAGAAATCAGTGGGATTGGATGCTTGGATGTAAACTCTATAAATTGAGGCATTGGCCTAATGAGAATTTGCTGGTTTTTTATTATCCATGCCTATATTAATCTATCAACTAATCACGTCTTAAGTATCATCTAATCTCTTTGTTGTTAATGATGTTGATTCTAGCATTTGATCCACCATAGCTCATCACATTGCTGTAATTTTAACAGGGTGGAGGGTGAAGGGGGTGTTGGTGATGTGGTGGGTATGTGAGGGGGTGTAGAGGATTGTGAGGGAAAGAGAGAAAGGGTGGTTCCTGGGGGTGGTGGCAGTTGTTGGTAGCTGGTACTAGGTTGGGATGGGTGAGGGGGGGGGAGGTTAATGAGGAGGAGACGAGGGTGGGGTGGCTCATTGGGGGGGTTGCCAAGAGCCACTTCTCTATCTTGATCATCATCATCATTATTGTCAGAGGAGGAGGAGTTATTGTCGGGACCCTTGGAGTAGAAGAATCAGCGGGTGTCAATGGCCTCTTGGGGGGAGAAGTTGAGGGAAATGCCACATGGGAATCATTGAATTGCATGATCCCATTGGCCTAGATAATTTGGAGTTAGAGGCACCACCTATGGTAGAGGATGAGAATTCCTTCGGGGGTGTAAGGGGGGGAGCTCGTAAGGCAGAGGCACTTGCGTAAATGATTTCCCACCCCCTGTGGGGTGGAGGAAGCGGAGGTCTTCAATGGTGCAAGAGGGGGAGTAAGGATATGGGTAGAGCCCAGGGGGGATGGTGAGGTCAATGGTGTCGTCAATGGAAGTGGGTTGCCCAAAACAAAGGAGGTGGGCCTAGCTAAGGAGATTTACTTGAAGGGGGTGGACGGGGAAATCAAAGGGAGTGGTGGGTTGAGTGAAGGAGAGTTGGCCTTAAAAGAAAAGAGTGGCAAGAAAGGAGATGGAGGTAGAGGGGATCTTGGTGAGGATGTATGAAAATGTGGAGGGGGAGATGGGTTTGTCAAGGAAAACAACGTGCTGGAGGAGGTTGAGGTAGAGAAGTTGAGATTGAGGAGTTGGGCGGCATTTTGGTGATGGATGGCAAAGGTGGGGAGCTCATTGGCTGTGTCCATCAGCGCATCTACTTTCTTCTCAATCACGCTAGGGACAGGGCCAGAAGGGGTGGTGGAGGTTGGATGGCTAGGGCTTGTGCAGCTTGGAGCTAGGACTCTTTGTGGCACAGGGCACCCTTGGCAACTTCCCTGTACTGCTTGGAAAGGAGAGGTTGAGGGTTCGGGTGTCCTCCTCTACACGGGCCACTCTCTATTGAAGTTGATGGGCTTCTGTTTAGATGAGGGAGAGGGCATGAAGGGCCCGCTGCTCTGCATCCTGGGTAGCCTGGAGTTGGTGCTGCTAGATCTCCGTGAGGGAGGCAAGTGTGTTGTGGCGAGGGTGACTTCTCGATCCTCCAAGGTCACTTGGAGGTGATGGTGGTTAGCCAATGTGGCCTCATGGAGGGCCTCTTGGGTCTACCTGCTCTAGTTGGCCTTTTGTGATCAGCATAAAGAGTGAATATAAATCATAAACAATACACTTAAGCATAGGAGATTGGCATTACTTCATCTAAACAACAACATAAATCAAGAAGGGAATGGTTTAAGAAGAAACCATGAGATAGAATGCTTCCCAAGCATGTAGAGGAGAAGAAGATAGTATAAACATCATTGTTTAGGCTTACCCTTGATTTGGGGTTGATTCTTTATCTTACAAGGAGATGTGTATCCCTCAAGGAAGAGGCTTGGCCACCAAGAGAAGAGGGTAGTCTTCAAGAGGAGAAGAAGAGGTTTAGTGAAGCACCAAAGCTTCACAATGGAGAGGCAAGGAAGAGGGATGGTGAAAATACACTAAAATGAGAATTACACTAGCATGGAAATAAACTAAGATGAAAATACAAAGGAATGGGGTTCTATTTATAGGTGAGGGAGGCCACCAACCAAGCCCAACTGGGATCTAGAGGCTTCCAGGTTTAGTTTAATCCAATTTGGTAATCTAGTTTGGAAGAGGAGAGATGAGAGATGAAGTATCCCATGCTTTTGGAATATTTTTGAATTAAAAAATGGGGGTTTGATGGGACTTTTAGGTGCCTCCTTTGAAGCTCTCTTCCCACTCCCCTGAGGTGTCAAAAATCCTCCTAAGGTCTAGCCTAAACATCAACTTTTCATCTTATGTGAAAATTTACTCATTTTTGGTAGATTTTCTTTTCTTCTTGCATTTTTCTTATTCAAACATTTGGATTAATCTCATAGGTCCATTAGAACACTCTTTGGACCTTAATCTAAAATTGTTTGAAAATAGGTATCCCTAGGTTAAGGTGTCTAGTGCACATATGTAATTAATTCCTAATGCACATTGGAAAACTCTTTTTAAACTTCTGTTTCAGGGGAATTCATCTTAAAATAAAAGGGTAACTTTATATCCAAAAATATCTCAAAACTATATTATCTCTCTCTAGAATATTTTCTCTCTCTAAGTTAATTTAAGAGAAAATGAACTATTTCAAAGATTAAAGTCAAGGGAAAGGTGTACATTGACATTTTAACCTTCTAGATGTTGAGATTCAAGCTCGATGTCAGCTTGTGCTGCCAGCTGCACCATCATGCGCTGGCATGTTAGGTAGTAACATGTGTGAGACATAAATGACTACGTCCAGCTGGTCATAGTGTGTGGACATTAGCTAGGGTTAGCTGTGTGTGGACACAACACATAGTGTGTGTTGTGTATTATGGATTATGGATTTATGCATTGTGTGAGAAAGGAGATGGCTTCTCTCTATGGTTAGGGTTGCAATATACATTAGGGTTTGCTCCTGTGTGTGTGTCTCCTCTCCCTCTACCTATTTTTCATCATGGTATCAGAGCCTAGTGCTCTCTATTAGGGTTTATGAGTGAGTGAGAGAAGAGGGAGAAGAAGTTGTGAAGAAAAGCTGTGAAGCTTGCCATTGATGCTGTGAAGCTTGGAGCACACCGATTTCTATCAAATCTGAGAGCTTGGGCTACCAGGTAAGGACTACTAAACACCCTTGAGCGGGTTGCAGGTGATTCAAGCACAGACAAGGCAAATTAGGGTTACCCAAAGCAAAAGAAAATTTTGGTTTTTTGTAAGCTTTCCATTGGAGCTTGGAAGCGGTGATGTATTGTGAAAATAGATGCAATCTGGCAAAGGAACATGTATGTGACAAGGATTAATGTATTGGCAACTCATGAGCAAGACCTAAATTGAATTTGGAGCCAAGTTGATGCATTTATGTTAGAGGAAAATCACTGGTTGAAGCCTTCACAAAAACAGAGAAGTGATGCTCATTGTGGATGAAATTAATGCCGGTTTTTTGTAAAAATCAGTCAATTGATGGATTGTGCATATGCCTTGGAGTGTTAGGCAGCTATATATGCTCTCAATAGCCACTCTAAACTCAAATCACCTCAGGAGCATGCGGCGGAGGAGGAAACAGAGTAGATTTCACATCTTTTTGCTAGATGGAGGCCAAAAATCAAGTCTTGTGGTTGATAAATTTCAAAATTCCCTTAGCAATTGTGTGGTACATACACTTGGGAAGGTTGCTATATGATTGGTTAAAGCAATTTTGCATTATGGAGCTAGAAATGAGCTGATTAAACAGGCTGTCTACTATGATTAATGAAATAGAGGGTGATTAATCGGCTAATTATAATTGGTCTAATTCCTTTTACATGGAGTTAGTAGACATCAATGCTAAGCTATTGAATGCCTGGTCTCTCAATTCAGACAAGAATCAAAGGAATTAGAGCAATTTTATTACTGGTCTTTTTTGGTTTTATTGGTTTTTCTCAAAACAGAGAAGGGGATTTGATAAATTTGGTATGTACGCATCTTGGTTGGTGTTAATATTCAACATTGAGCTTGTTTAGGTGTCAATGGAAGTTATCCACACTTGATTGAACCACTACATTGCAATTTGAAGCCTTGGAAAGCGTGCCAAAACAGGGTACCTTGGACTGTATATGCCAGTTCATTTTGGATGGAATCAGTTTGATTTTCTACATCAAAAGTGAAGTTTGTTGAGTACTTTGGAGTATCTAGAACACTCATTAGAGTGTGGTTGAGCTGAGAAATGCTTGTTTACAGATTTGGACGTGTGCGGAAGGTGCATTTGCATTGAGCAAATATGTCAGACAACCCAATACAAATTGTGGGTGAAAAGTTGGATAGGAAGAACTTCCAGGCATGGAAGTACAAGATTAAAAGTTTTTTTAAGAGAAAAGGTTTTTGGAACCTTGTTACAGGTGCGGAGCTAGAGCCAGAACTACCCCGACAACCTACACAGCAGAAGGTTATAGCTCATAAGCAATGGTTGTTAGAAAGAGCATACAAAGTTTTGCATTACCTGTCTATATGTATCTCGGATGCTATACTCATACATATATATGATGCTGAGAATCCCAAGGATGCATGGGATACATTGGTAAAGCTGTTTGATACAGACAACACTAGTGCTCGCAAGTCTCAGTTGAGACAATAGATTCATAATGTGAAACGGAAAGGAAGGAGCATCCATGATTATGTACAAGAGATAAAGAAGTATGCAGATGCATTGGCAACAATCAATTTCCCCATGCCTGATGATGATTTGGTAGACATTACCTTGCGTGGTCTTGGCAAGGATATAAGTCTTTTGATACATCTATCTCGGTTCGGAGTACAGGTTTACCAGATTTTGATGAGTTGGTTTCACTCTTGCTTATTGAGGAAATCAAACTATTCACAAAGGGGATTTAGAGGCAGGGGGAGATTTGCATCACGTGGCCGTGGTGGTAATGGTCGTGGATGGTAAGACAGGTCACCACAACAGAATTTTCAGCCTACATATGGTGCTAGAGATGGTCATGGATATACACCTCAGAGAGGTAGATGTAATCCTTGTGGTAGAGGACGTTGTTGGCAAGGCCAACAAACATCTATGCAAAATGTGGAATGCCATTACTGTGAGAAATTTGGTCATATGGCACGTGATTGTTTCCGCAAACAAAATGATTTGAGAGGGGGTAGAGCACAACATGGTGGACATTATGCACAACATGGTGGAAATTATGCAAGTGGTGGAAATTATGCATCAAGCAGTAAGGATGGCAGCGCAAATCACTTATTTGCCATGAAACATGTTGTGGGATCTATGATGACAAATGATGGAAGTGATGACACTTGGTATATGGACTCTGGAGCATCAAACCATATGACTTGTCATGGCGAATGGTTTGAGCATATGAAGCCTATGGATGTGAAAGGCTATGTGGAGACAGGAGATGATACCCAACATGCTATCACACATGTTGGAAGTGTACCATTGGTTATGCAAAATGGTGAAACAAAATCTATGGCAGATGTCTTGTATGTTCCTTCTATTACAAAAAGTTTGGTCTCAGTTGGTCAAATGGTTGAGCATGGTTTATAGGTTTGTTTCAACGAGCATGGTTGATTCGTTGAGGATTTCAAAAACGGATGTAGAGTCATTTTGCCAAAGGCAAGAAAGAAGGCACGTTATTTAAGTTAGATATGCTGGGATTCCTGAGTTAAAATCATCCATATTCTCTAAAAGCTGAAATGTGGTACAGGAAATTGACATGTGGCATAAAAGGATTGGACGTGTGAACATACAAAGGTTAAAGAACATGCAGGCAAGAGGTTAGTGGGCTGCCTAGATTCAAGTATGATGGGAATATGCATGTTTGTGATGCCTGCCAGTTTGGAAAGCATGCGAGGTTGCCGTTTCCTAAAGAAGGCAACATGAGTAGCAGGCCACTTGAGATAGTTCATAGCGATGCATGGGGTCCTGCACAAAACCCATCCATTAAAGGCAGCTTGTATTATGTGTCATTCATTGATGATTTCAGCAGAATGACTTGGATTTACTTTCTCAGAGAGAAAAGTGAAGACTTCAAAGCTTTTGCAGAGAAGCAATATGGCTCTTGGATAAAATGTTTGAGGACAGATGGAGATGGTGAATACACCTCACATGCTTTTGAGAATTTCTTGAGAAAGCATGGCATAAGAAGGCAGTTAACTTGTAGGTACACACCTCAGCAAAATGGTGTTGCTAAGAGGAAGAATAGAGTCATTTGTGATGTGGCCAGGGCAATGCTCAATGAAAAGAGCATTCCAGACTATTATTGGGCAGAAGTGTGTGCCACCGTGGTGTATATACTTGACACCCACAGCAGCCATACATGGAAGTACGCCAGAGATGCGGCTTACAGGTTTTAGGCCAGACATTGGACACCTCAAAGTTTTTGGTTGCATAGCTTATGTACATGTGCCTGATGAGAGAAGGAGGAAGTTGGATCCTAAGGCAGAAAAGTGTGTGTTTGTTGGATATGCATAGGATCGTAAGGCATATAAATGTTACAATCCACAAACTAGGCAAGTGGTTATCTCACGAGATGTGGTGTTTGATGAACTTGCTAGTTGGTACAAAGCAAAGGATGAGGGTGTCATTGATTCCCTTGATGCTAATGTGCATGTGAACTTGCCACAAGCAAGTTCTATTTCTATGTCTGGGCCAGCAGAGTCTGAGAGTAGCACTATACGTCCATGGTCAGGACGTTTGAGACATGGGAGTGTGAGCACTGGGAGGAGAAGTGCTGTGGATAAAGGAAAAAAGAAGGTTGAAGGAATTGGCATTACAGGTTATGAGTCGTCAAGTTCAGAGAGTTTGGATAAGGAACTTGGCATACCAGTTTTACGCACACCTGGTGCAAGGCAGGATAGATATGTGCCCCCACATGCTAGAGTGACAGGTGTTCAGAGTGATCCGCATGCATTGCGGAGATCCCAAAGGGTCAGGTATCCAGTTGATAGGTTGACATATCGTGATTTTGCTATGCATTACGTATATATGACCTCTTTGGTGAAGCATGTGGAACCTACATGCTATACAAAAGCTATTGGGAAGCATGTATGGGAGAAGGCAATGGATGTTGAGATGGACGCATTGGTTCATAATGAAACATGGGATGTAGTTGCCTTACCACCATAAGGCAAGAAGGTGAAATGCAAGTTAGATGGTTCCATTGAGCACCATAAAGCGAGATTGGTAGCTAAGGGTTATGCACAAACCCAAGGCTTGGACTATGATAAAACATTTAGTCCAGTTGCAAAGGTGGGAACAATGAGAGCAGTCATTGCTATGGCTACAGCAAATGGTTGGGAAATGCATCAAATGGATGTGAAAAATACATTTCTAAATGGTGATCTACAAGGGGAAGTTTATATGGCACAGCCAGAAGGATATGTACACCCGAGGTATCCCACTCATGTATGCAGATTAAAGAAAGCACTATATGGTTTGAAGTAAGCACCTCGTGCTTGGAGTGATAAGATAAGCCGATATCTTATCTCCCTTGGATTTCAGGTCTCTTCGGCAGATTCTTCACTCTATGTGAAGAAAACAGATCATGGGATTGTCTTACTTGTCATCTATGTGGATGACTTGATTGTCACAGGAGATCATGCTACAGATGTTATGCATGTGAAGAAGACATTGATGACTGGGTAGTTTGACATGAAAGACTTGGGTGAATTGAGATATTTTCTTGGGATTGAAGTGATCAAAGACCATACAGGTACATGGTTAGTGCAACGCCAATATGCATTGCATATATTGGCAAAATATGGGATGACATGGTGTAAGCCAATGAGTACACCTTTGGAGATGGTACAGTGGATTTGAGTGGATTTGCAGTATGTGAAGACTGGTGAAGAGCAGGTGGCCAACATCTTTACAAAGCCACTTAGCAGGGAGAAGTTTGAGTACTTCCGTACTATGTTGGGAGTACATGGGATGAGCTTGAGGGGGAGTGTTGAGAGCTTTGATAGCCCAAGCTCATCTACATCTTCATCTATGGCAGTACATCATGAGCTTGAGAGGGGCTGTTGAGATTCAAGCTCGATGTCAGCTTGTGCCAGCTGCACCATGTGCTGGCATGTTAGGTAGTAACATGTGTGAGACATAAATGATCGCGTCCAGCTGGTCATAGTGTGTGGACATTAGCTAGGGTTAGCTGTGTGTGGACATAACACATAGTGTGTGTTGTGTGTATTATGGATTATGGCTTTATGCATTGTGTGAGAAGGGAGATGGCTCCTCTCTATGGTTAGGGTTTGTAATATACATTAGGGTTTACTCCTGTGTGTGTGTGTCTCCTCTCCCTCTACCTGTTTTTCATCACTAGATATAGAAGAGGAGGAATCTTACATCCTCTCCCACTTGAAAAATGCGAGATGCCCTCATCTCACAAAATTGGGGATAGTCTCGAAAAAAAAAAATCTTCTTCTTACTCCCAGAGCGGTAATTAAATCCCAAAAATCATTTTCATGACAGAGAACTGACAATTTTAGACTTGATCATCAATGGTGACATAAATCTGTCCGTCTTCCTCATCCACTGCATCTGCCACCGTTGTGGCGGCTCTAGATGTTGCTGTCTATGGGGGGGTGGAACTCTCTCTCTCTTTGGCTTCCCTAATTTTGGGAGGGGGACCTGAGAGTACTCTTTGCACTAAGGTTGAAGGGTGAGCTGGCATTCTTCTAGGGTTGCAGGGTGAGCTGGCATTCTTCTAGGGTTGCCCTTACTTTGGCAAGAGGGACCTTGATTAGACTAATACGAAGGGGTCGATCTCGACACTCTAGGACCTTGGCTTCCCTGGCCCACTAACATAGACAAAGTTGGGCAGTCCTTGAGCTGGTGCCCAAAACCTTGATAGCCAAAACATCTGTTCTCACTTCTAAGCTCTTCCTTTTGCATCATGGAAGGAGCTGGAGTTCCAGAGAATGTGTTCCGAGGAAAAGGCCTTCCTTCCTTCCTGTATCCTGAGTTTTATTAGGACCTTGTTGTCTCTTAGGAGGTGGAAAGTTGGAAGCACTTTACAGGGTTTGGAATCTTTTGAAAGATGAGGGTGCTAGCTTCAACGGGACCTTGACAACAAAGGCCTTGGTGAAATCCTTCGCCATCCATACTACTTTGGCCATAGAAACTGGCTTAGCAGTCTTCACCAAGGTCTCTAAGGGTTCGTCATTCCCCGAATGAACCTAGCCCATCAGTTGTTCTTCATCCAGCGGGGGCGAGTATTTGAGGAGGAGAGAGAATGCCTGGTGATATTCCTTCGTAGTTCGGCTCCCTTGGTTTAGCTCAAGAAACTCATTCATCTTTATTTCTGAGAAGCCTAGAGGACAAAATCTCTTTCTGAGGTAGGTCTTGAGATCATCCCACGTCTGGGTGTTCTGATCCAAGCGATTTGACTTGCAGTGGTTCCTCCACACTACTCTGGCTGTCTCTACGATCTTCAGCCTGGTAAGAGCCACCTTACTTTTATCATTGTAACCTGTGACATCGAAGTACTCCTCCATCGCTTTGATCCACTTTTCTACGGCCTCACCTAAGTGTTCCCCTTCACCCTTGAAGGGACTTGGCTGAGATCTGTGTAGAGCTTTATGAATGTCAGGGTCAAGCTCATCCTCATCCACGTGAGGATCTGGCTATCTACCAGGATCATTATTTTACGTCATTCGACATTATTTCACATCATCCCACATTAGTTCACATCATTCCGTGTCATTTATTTTACATCATTTCACATCATTCGACATTATTTCACATCATTCCACATTAATTCACATCATTCCACATCTTATTCGGATTTCCACAACACAACATGGTCTCTTTTCGCTTTGAGCGAATTAGGTTTGATTATCAACTTTCCTTGATCTAGTTATCAGAATTTGTCCCACAATCAACCAGGTTAAGAGTACAGTTACTCTAGTTATCAGAATTTGTCCCACAATCAACCAAGTTAAGAGTACAATTACTCTACTTTTCATACTAACAGAACTTTCGAAGTCTCTGCCATTACTACTTGGCTTAGTTAAAGACAACTTTATTCTCGGCTTAATTCAATTAATTTTGAATTTTCGTTCACTTTTGCATCCTCGTTCCTTTCAAGAATTTCAGAATCCTTTCCTAGGAAATCTTGGAATAAGTTAATCTCAAGTATTTACATTCATCTAACTAAGCATGTTTCTGGTCTTTTTTTGGAAAATCTTTTTCCCGTCAAAAGCCTAACCAAGAGACAGAATACGAGTTGGATTAGATTCTTTATCAGGTTTATTTCGGTCAGTCTCAATCAAGAAGTGGAGTCAGATCATCTTTTCAGAGAGAGAGAGAGAGAGAGAGAGAGAGAGAGAGAGAGAGAGAGAGAGAGAGAGAGAGAGAGAGAAACCACACAACCCAATGTAACCTGGCCCAATAGAGTAAAACCACCTCTGAGCCACCGATGATGTAGGCCATGTGGTAGATGTATGTGTGAGCACTTTAGTCAAGGTCACGGGCACTTGTAGTAAGCCTTGGACACATAGAGAGAGAGTGTGTGTGTCAAGGACTATAAGTTTAGGGACTTGAGGCACTGGTCGCGGGCTACCAAGTAAGAGGGAAACTTGGTATAGGGTCTAGGTGTGCTAGGATTATTCACTTGAGGGGAGGTGTTGAAATATACGAGTGAATGGGTGTGTGCGAGAACAAGCCCTTAGCAAGAGGCTCTAAAAGAGAATCTGTAACTGAGTGAGAAGTAGTGAAAAGGTGAGAGGTATCTACTGGGAGAGAATAAAGGGTAGCATGAGAAGATGTAGGATGTGTCAAGATATTATGGGAAAAGATAAGAGGTGGAGAGAATCAAGCAAAAGAGGTGGAGTGAATCAAGGAGAGATCAGTGGGATTAGATGCTTAGCATCTTGTGGATGTAAACTCTATATATTGAGGCATTGGCCTAATGAGAATTTGCTGGTTTTTGATTATACATGCCTACATTAAGCTATCAATAAAATGCTCACTAATCTCATCTTAATCATTATCTAATCACTTTGTTAATGATGTTGATTCTTGCATTTGATCCACCATAGCTCCTGACATTATTGCTACAAATTTAACATGGTATCAGAGCCTAGCTTAGAATCCATCCAATTTATGAGCTCATTATCTTGCTAAAATAATCACCTAGTTAATTAGGATTAGGAGATAATCAAATTTTTAGCTCTTTTTTAATTAGCCTCTGTACCCCCCAGTTGGAGAAGGGGCTTGATCTCCCTCCAGGCTTAACAATACGTATAATTCTAGGCCCACCTAGCCAAGCTACCCACGCATTAGCCAGCCATGTTAAATCACCAAACCGTAGAGAGAAGCTGTTGAAAATCGTGATTTTTCAAGCGCGAGTTTCTGGAAGAAATCTGCAGATCTACTCCTCCACAGAAGCAATTCGTCTAATTCCTCTTGGCCCTAGGGGTTTTCAAGGGTGCTCTACATGCTGGTGATGTCAGATTTGTGAAATTCCTCAAGGAGAACTAGCATCAAGCTCTGCATCAAGTCTGCAAGTGATTATCCATGCCTACATTAAGCTATCAGTTAAGAGTGCTCTATATGCTGGTGATGTCAAATTTGTGAAATTCCTCAAGGAGAAGTGGCATCAAGCTCTTCATCAAATCTGCAAGTGACTTTGGTAAAACAGAGATTAAGCATTCAATGTTTGGTCAAATCTTTTGTTTCCTGTGGCTAGATCCTCTACTCAACTAACTGCTATTGATGGCTTTGAAAGGAGTTGAACTCATTTGAACTCTAAGGCCCCAGATCTGGCCTCCCCACATACTCTGTTTTTCTGCACACAAAACAAGGGATTATTTTGTTAATCAATGATTAATCAATACTAATCATTATATTTTGGTGCAATTGAGGGTTCAAATTTACCATTGGGTATTTGATACAGATCCCTATAACTTCAGATTACAATTCGGAGATGGTTTGATACTCCAACCATTCAATACAGATTTGTTACCCTTGGCTTTATGTAATTTTTGGGAAATTTATGCTGATAAATTTGTTGTGATCATCACCTAAACACCAGATTAAGTTGTAAAAGGGTAGACACTGCCCTTGAATCTTGAACATAAATCAAGAGGTAAACCCCCTTCACATCATCATCATGAGCACGGCACAAGAGATAGCCAAATTTAATGGGGAGCAGTTTTATACATGGCAAACAAAAACCATGTATTTGCTCATGAGGATAAATCTGTGGGGTCTAGTTGAGGGAAGAGATGAATGCCCAGAGGTGATTGGGGAATATGAGTAGAAGAGTAGGAATGAGAAAGCATTAGGTTTCATCGCACTTAGTTTAAATGATGAAATCGTTCACCACATCACAGGGATACAATGGGCAAAAGATGCATGGGATGAACTCAATAAATTATTTGGCACTCAAGCAAAAAAATTCAAAGATAAATTTGTTAATGCAATTCTACAAAATTGGCATGAAGGAAAGTGAACCTTTAATCACACACTTGAACAAATATAAAAGCATTAAGCAACAACTGGCAACCCATTGGCAAAAGGTAGAGGATGATGAGGCACTAGAAGTGCTTCTGAAGAGTGTGGACAAAGATGAATATGAAAACATTGTAGAAACCTTTAATAAATTATTTGGCACTCAAGCAAAAAATTCAAAGATAAATCTGTTAATGCAATTCTATAAAATTGGCATGAAGGAAAGTGAACCTTTAATCACACACTTGAACAAATATAAAAGCATTACGCAACAACTGGCAACCCATTGGCAAAAGGTAGAGGATGATGAGGCACTAGAAGTGCTTCTGAAGAGTGTGGACAAAGATGAATATGAAAACATGGTAGAAACCTTAAAGAATGTACCTGAATTGAAGCTACATGAGATAGAAGGAGCTCTACTAGAGCAAGAGAGCAAGGTCAAAGAGAAGAAATGGCTAGAGTCAGCATTCTCGGACCAGATAGTGGATGGCTTGTCAGACGTTGGTAGCAGGCAGGGACACTTTAGTTCTTGCATTTGTAGGAAAAAGCATTCTTCACCCGAGGAGGATTCTCACGAGGACGAGGACGAGGAAGAGGCAGAGTAGGAGGAAGGACCTTTACTTGCCACCACGACTGTGGGAAGCCAGAATACATGGGCAAGAGACTGCTACATCAAACCCAATGGAGAAGGGACGACATTGGCAAACTTCATGGAGACTCCTAAGGAAGTGGAGTCAGATTGTCTTTTCTATGAGAGAGAGAGAGAGAGAGAGAGAGAGAGAGAGAGAGAGAGAGAGAGAGAGAGAGAGAGAGAAACCCCACAACCCAATGTAACCTACCCCAACAGAGTAAAACCACCACTAAGCCACCGAGGATGTAGGCCATGTGTTAGATGTATGTGTGAGCACTTTAGTCAAGGTCACGGGCACTTGTAGTAAGCCTTGGACACATAGAGAGAGAGAGAGAGAGAGAGAGTGTCAGGGACTATAAGTTTAGGGACTTGAGGCACTCGTCACGGGCTACCAAGTAAGAGGGAAACTTGGTATAGGGTCCAGGTGTGCTAGGATTATTCACTTGAGGGGAGGTGTTGAAATATACAAGTGAATGGGTGTGCGGGAAAAAGCCCTTTTTGTTCATGAGGATAAATCTGTG
Source organism: Cibotium barometz (assembly GCF_041138505.1). Taxonomy (NCBI): domain Eukaryota; kingdom Viridiplantae; phylum Streptophyta; class Polypodiopsida; order Cyatheales; family Cibotiaceae; genus Cibotium; species Cibotium barometz. Next base: position 19,660,085 of record NC_141110.1, read on the forward strand.
GGGGCTAGTTGAGGAAAGAGATGAATGCCTAGAGGTGACTGGGGAAAATGAGTGGAAGAGCAGGAATGAGAAAGCATTAGGACTCATCGCACTCAGTTTAAATGATGAAATCATTCACCACATCACAGGGATACAATAGTGGGCAAAAGATGCATGGGATGAACTCAATAAATTATTTGGCACTCAAGCAAAAAATTCAAAGATAAATCTGTTAATGCAATTCTATAAAATTGACATGAAGGAAAGTAAACCATTAATCACACACTTGAACAAATATAAAAGCATTAAGCAACAACTGGCAGCCATTGGCAAGAAGGTAGAGGATGATGAGGCACTAGCAGTGCTTCTGAAGAGTGTGGACAAAGGTGAATATGAAAACATTGTAGCAACCTGTACCTAAATTGAAGCTGCATGAGATAGAAGGAGCTCTACTAGAGCAAGAGAGCAAGGTCAAAGAGAAGAAATGGCTGGACTCAACAGCTGGAGAGGAAAGAGCATTCTTCACCCGAGGAGGATTCTCACGAGACGAGGACGAGGACGAGGAAGAGGCAGAGTAGGAGGAAGGACCTTCACTTGCCACAACTGTGGGAAGCTAGGAATAATGGAAAAAGATTTCTATAGCAAACCCAGTGGAGAAGGGACGACATCGGCAAACTTCATGGAGACTCCTAAGGAAATGGAGTCAGATCATCTTTTATGAGAGAGAGAGAGAGAGAGAGAGAGAGAGAGAGAGAGAGAGAGAGAGAGAAAAACCCCACAACCCAATGTAACCTGCCCCAATAGAGTAAAACCACCTCTGAGCCACCGATGATGTAGGCCATGTGGTAGATGTATGTGTGAGCACTTTAGTCAAGGTCACGGACACTTGTAGTAAGCCTTGGACACATAGAGAGAGAGAGAGAGAGAGAGTGTCAAGGACTATAAGTTTAGGGACTTGAGGCACTGGTCGCGCGGGCTACCAAGTAAGAGGGAAACTTGTTATAGGGTCTAGGTGTGCTAGGATTATTCACTTGAGGGGAGGTGTTGAAATATACAAGTGAATGGGTGTGTACGGGAACAAGCCCTTCAAGAGGCTGTAAAAGAGAATTTGTAAATGAGTGAGAAGCAATGAAAAGGTGAGAGGTATCTAACTACTGGGAGAGAATAAAGGGTAGCATGAGAAGATTTAGGATGGCTCAAGATATTCTGGGGAAAAGTGAAGAGGTGGAGAGAATCGAGCAAAAGAGGTGGAGAGAATCAAGCAAAAGAGGTGGAGTGAATAAAGGAGAGATCAGTGGGATTAGATGCTTGGCATCTTGTGGATGTAAACTCTATAAATTGAGGCATTGGCCTAATGAGAATTTGCTGGTTTTTGATTATCCATGCCTACATTAAGCTATCAATTAATTGCTCACTAATCTCTTCTTAATCATCATCTAATCACTTTGTTAATGATGTTGATTTTTGCATTTGATCCACCATAGCTCATCACACTGCTGCAAATTTAACATGGTATCAGAGCCTAGCTTAGAATCCATCCAATTTTTGAGCTCATTATCTTGCTAATCACCCAATTAATTAAGATTAGTAGATAATCAAATCTTTAGCTCTTTTTCAATTAGCCTCTGTACCCCCAGCTGGTGGAGGGGCTTGATCTCCCTCCAGGCTTAACAATATGCTTCAATTCTAGGCCCACCTAGCCAAGCTACCCATGCATTAGCCAGCCACGTCAAATCACCAAACCGCCGGGAGAAGCTGCTGAAAATGGCGATTTCTCAAGTGCTTGTTTCTGGAAGAAATATGTAGATCTACTCCTCCATAGAAGCAATTGGTCTATTTCCTCTTGGCCCCAGGGGTTTTCAAGGGTGCTTTACATGCTGGTGATGTCAGATTTGTGAAATTCCTCAAGGAGAAGTGGCATCAAGCTCTGCATCAAATCTGCAAGTGACTTTGGTAAAACAGAGATTAAGCATTTAATGTTTGGTCAAATCTTTTGTTTCTTGGCTTGATCCTCTATTGGACTAACTGCTATTGATGGCTTTGAAAGGAGTTGAGCTCATTTGAACTCTAAGGCCCCAGATCTGGCCTCCCCGCACACTCTATTTTTTGCACACAAAACAGGAGATTATTTTACTAATCAGTGATTAATCAACACTAATCACTGTATTTTGGTGCAATTGAGGGTTCAAATTTACCATTGGGTATTTGATACAGATCCCTATAACTTCAGATTACAATTCAGAGATGGTTTGATACTCCAACCATTCATCAGTACAGATTTGTTACCCTTGGCTTTATGTAATTTTTGGTGAATTTATGCTGATAAATCTTGTAATCATCACCTAAACACCAGATTGAGTTGTAAAAGGGTAAACACTACCCTTGAATCTTGAACTTGGATCGAGAGGTAAGACCCCCCTTCACATCATCACTTCATGGAGACTCCTAAGGAAGTGGAGTCAGATCATCTTTTCACAGAGAGAGAGAGAGAGAGAGAGAGAGAGAGAGAGAGAGAGAGAGAGAGAAACCCCACAACCCAATGTAACCTGGCCCAACAGAGTAAAACCACCTCTGAGGCATCGATGATGTAGGCCATGTGGTAGATGTATGTGTGAGCACTTTAGTCAAGGTCACGGGCAGTTGTAGTAAGCCTTGGACACACATAGAGAGAGAGAGTGAGTGAGTGTCAAGGACTATAAGTTTAGGGACTTGAGGCACTGGTCGCGGGCTACCAAGTAAGAAGGAAACTTGGTATAGGGTCCAGGTGTGCTAGGATTATTCACTTGAGGGGAGGTGTTTAAATATACAAGTGAATGGGTGTGTGCGGGAACAAGCCCTTAGCAAGAGACTGTAAAAGAGAAACTGTAAATGAGTGAGAAGTAGTGAAAAGGTGAGAGGTATCTACTGGGAGAGAATAAAGGGTAGCATGAGAAGATTTAGGATGTGTCGAGATATTTTGGGGAATAGTGAAGAGGTGGAGAGAGATTCAAGCAAAAGAGGTGGAGTGAATCAAGGAGAGATCAGTGGGTTTAGATGCTTGGCATCTTGTGGATGTAAACTCTATAAATTGAGGCATTGGCCTAATGAGACTTTTTGGAGTTTTTCTTCCCAAAGTCAAGCAAGGTTGTGTAGAATTATGTGATTGACGTTTCAAGAGAGATGAATAGCCCTTGCTTCTACCAGTTTAGATGAGGAAGAGATTATTTCATAATTATCATCCATCATGTTGTCGTCTAAAAGGATTGCTCTTCTTTACAACATTGATAAAAAGAATCTATAAAATTTTATACGGCTGTACAATCTAGCAATTGCTTGCTCTACTACTACTGAGATTCTGCTCCTCTTTTGCCTTGTTGGGTCATTTTGCACCCCCAACTTTAAAAATTTGGGTCATTGTGCACCCCCAACTTTAAAAATTTGTAAGACTTTTAATGTTGAATGTACAATCTATAGTCCCTTCCATGTATTTCTATATTCTCATAATCATTGAAAGGTGATTCGTTCTTCATGTAAGAGGTTTGATATGTGTTGTTATGAGTCTCTTTCTCTTAGTTTAGGTAGTTTGGGAGAGAATATAAACTATCAAAACATTGACATGTAAAACAACATCACCTTGAAGATACATTGACATCATGTTCGAAGATAGATTTGCAAGGGAATGTCATTTTTTGAAATGATTGTGGCTGTTATGCAACCTAACTTACACATACCGACTTTCGGAACCTTCCAGCCTTTCAATCACAGGAGATCTAGCCACATCTACAATGAGAGAGAGAGAGAGAGTCTTAGGCGATTTGTTTGGGTCGTTTTCTTTGAGCTTGAGACAATGCTTTGTTTGTTACTTATGTGAAAACAATCAGCTTTATGATTTACAAAGACCTTGGCATCTATTGTTTCGAAAAAATGTTCAAACTAATCAATTGAATTAAATGGAGGCGTTTATTGAAGTTCCATTGTTAAATTTTGCTTTGGGCCGGGAGTGAAAACGCTATGCCGCCCTTTTTGTTGCGGGCGGACGTGTTTGAATGGGGAGCATCTTCTTTTGGTCTCCGTATTCTGCCTGCGGCAATTTTCTCGCTCTCTCGCTCTCTCTCTCTCTCTGTACTACACGCGAGCGAGACGGGGCGAAAACAAAGAATAACTAGCATCATCAATTCAAAGAGCAGGCAGGAGACAGTGTCATCTTCACCATCATCGTCTTCCGCGACGCAGAAAAGCAGAAAAAAGGCAGCTATGGCGAAGCAGACCATCCCCCCAACACCCAGCAATGGCAGCAGTAGCAACAAGGGCGGGCTCTACGAGTCCTCATCGTCCCCTCACCCAGATGCTTACACCTTCCTGGAATTCAGCACGCAGGGCGATGACTATGACTACCCTCCCGCCCTTCCCCCTCCTCCTCCCGCCTCTTGGAACCTACACCCCCACCTCCCAGATGCCCGCGACTTCATCTCTCAAACCTCAGACCTAGCCTCCATCTCCGCCGACCCCGCCCTTATCGAACCCTCCTCTGTCCGTAACCCTAATCCTAATTCTAACCTTAACATTAGTCAGCAGCAGGCGGCGGCTGCCGCTGCCCTCTCCGCCATCGCCACCGGCATCGGTGAGCTCGCCTTCGAGGACACCCCCGATGATGATGCCCACGAGTACTCCAAGCGAGACCTGCCCGAACACGCCTGCAAGTATTGTGGCATCCATAACCCGGCCTGCATAGTTCGATGTAATGTTCCTGCTTGCCGCAAGTGGTTCTGCAACTCCCGTGGCAACACCTCCGGCTCGCATATCGTCAATCATCTGGTAAGGGTTTCTGCTATGTTTTCTGTTTCTTCGGCCTGTCTCTGAATAAGCCGTGGCCTGGTTGATTGTCTTGATTGCATAAGGGCTTTTTCTCGTGCTAGGTGTCTTTCTTGGCCTTGTAATTAGTCCCGCTCCATTACAGCCATCACACGTATAGTTATTTAAAGGCCAGGTCTTTTTCTTTATTATGTTTAGAATTCAATCAATTCCTTGGCAAGTATTTCTGCAAAAGATATATCAAGCATGCTAGTAGGTTCAGAAACAAGCCCGGAACTGGCAATTATGGCTAAGCCTATCTGATACATGGTATTTCTGCATGTCTTCGAGTGAGAGGAAATTATGGCAACCAGGTATTTGGTGTTGTAGAGGCCTGTGACAAGCAAGAATATGGGGACCAGATGAAGAAAAAATGATTAATTTTGGTATCAAACAAGCTGCATATCTGAACATGGTAGGGAGGAAGATTTAATGAGACTGTTGCCACCTAGCCTTTTTAAACTTCTCAATGGCATGAATGTTATCACTCTTTTACACAAAAGACCATACTCCTAACTACCCAGTCTTTCTAAACCTTTGAATGGCATGAAGGATACCACCCTAGACTTTGAGCAAATGGTTTGGATGATACTTTCCACCATGTAGTGGGCAGTGCCAAATTTGTAGGGTTTTACTTGTGAAACATGAATGCATGTGTCATGCGAGAGGTGGAGAGAAAGTCAGCATACAGTAATGACTGATCTTGAATGTATCTTGCCTGTGCTGGAGATGAACTGTTGTATAGGTGATCCCTGTACCAATCATACATGTGGTATGTTGGCCCCTTGAGATTCCCTGCAAATACACGTGGCAACAACTGTGAAAATTTGTTGGGTGGCTTTCAGGTCCGAGCTAAGCACAAGGAAGTTTGCCTCCACAAAGATAGCCCCCTTGGAGAAACTACTTTGGAGTGTTACAATTGTGGCTGCAGGAATGTGTTTCTCCTTGGTTTCATATCAGCCAAGTCAGAGAGTGTTGTCGTGCTATTATGCCGTGAGCCTTGTCTGAATGTTGGGGCATTGAAGGATATGAATTGGGATCTCAGTCAATGGCAGCCATTGATCGACGATCGCTGCTTTCTTCAGTGGCTTGTAAAGGTCAGTATCAACATATACATATATGCACATGCATACTATATATGTGTGTGCGACGGTGCGTGTGTGTGTGTGGGTGGATGGATAGATAGCTAGATAAATACATACACACATATATACAGACTTATGTACTTATATACACATGCACACACAGTGCACATGTATATATGATTTTGCAAAGATCTATACATCCTTGTGCTTTGGTATCGGTATTGCTACAGGTTCCTACAGAACAGGAACAGCTTCGAGCAAGACAAATAAGTGCACAACAAATCAACAAGGTTGAGGAGCTCTGGAAATCAAATCCTGATGCAACACTAGAGGATCTGGAGAAGCCAGGAGTGGATGATGAGCCTCAGCCTGTAGCATTGAAGTATGAAGAAGCTTACCAGGCAAGAGCTTACAGCCAAGTGATGGTGTTATAGAGTTCTACCCTTTGCATTTCGGGATTTGGGGGGGGGGGACTTTTTTTTTGGGGTGAGGTATAATGTTAAGTGGGATTAAGTAAAGGCTGATTTAGAACGCAATCCAATCTTGGCAGTACCAAAACGTTTTTGGACCTTTGGTGAAACTTGAGGCAGATTACGATAAGGTAATATATTACTGTGTGCTTTCATGGCAGTTGTCGTCCAAGTTATTTCTTAGTCAATCTTTTTTGGATGCATTAAATATGATTTATTCTAAACTTGGTGCAATGGGCAGATGATGAAAGAATCTCAAAGCAAGGACAATATAGTTGTCCGCTGGGACGTTGGTCTTAATAAGAAACGTGTGGCCTATTTTGTCTTCCCGAAGGTATAGCCACTATTACTGATTCCTTTTTCACAGGAACTGGTCTTCTCCCAGGAGGCTAGGCATTTTTAGCTGTTCTAGGCTATTTTTGGTGTTGAATTTTGTTTGCTAACTTCGAATTGTGCCCAGGAGGACAATGAATTGAGGCTTGTTCCTGGTGATGAGCTGCGCTTACGATATCCTGGAGATAGCACACATTCTACCTGGCAATCTGTTGGCCATGTGGTATGGAAGTCGTACTGTTTAACTGCCAAGCACTTTGCATGCTAGTGTGGAAGCTCATTGAATGCATGATTGAGCTGCATGTGCATATAAATTTATGATTGAACTGCCTGGGATTATGATTGTGTGACTGAACTACTTGTATTTATTTGAGCATGGAGATGCCTTTAGCGCCTCCCTGGTAATACTGGGACCTCTCTCTCTCTCTCTCTCTCTCCATCAATGGTCTAAATGTGTAGAGCCAAGGATTCAGGATGGACTAGCTATTTTGCTCATGAGAAAAAATGCAATGAAGGGGGCTTCGCAAGTTGGCACTTGAAAGTCTACTTATTTAGCATTCTCGTTACACAGATTGTACTCATTGGAGTTGAAGTATGGGGAGAAAGCCTGTCACAAAGTGCTTGGAAGGATGCAGAGAAGTTTCAGAAAGCAGCGCGTGCGCGTATGTGTGTACATACATACATACATACATACATATATATATATATGTATGTATGTATGTATGTATGTATGATATATACATACATACATACATACATACATACATATATATATATATATATATATATATATATATATATATATATATATATATATGTATGTATGTATATCATACATACATATATGATATACATACATATATATATATATATATCATTCATACATACATACATACATACATACATACATACATACATATATATATGTATGTATGTATATCATACATACATATAGATATATATATATCATTATATAGATATATATATATCATTATATACATATATCATACATACATACATACATATGTATATATAGATATATACATATGATATACATACATACATATATATATGTATGTATGTATGTATGTATGTATGATATATGTATGATATATATATGTATGTATGTAATTAATACATACATACATACATACATACATACATACATACATACATATATATATATATATATATATATATATTTGGGATAAATTTTACCACTATGCATAAATATGCACATTATTTGATAAGCACTCAAAAAATATTAGAATACATAACTCAAAAAATATTAGAATACATAATAATATAAGCTCCATAATTTATGAAAAAATCTACAAACATCCTTTAGTCTATTTCTAGACCCAAATAGTAAAGCCTTTAGTATATATACATACATATATATATATATATATATATACATACATATATATATATATATATATATATATACATACATATATATATGTATGTATGTAATGTATGATATATATATATATATATACATACTTACATACATATATATATATATACATACATATATATATGTATGTATGTAATATATATATATACATACATACATATATATATATACATACATACATACATATATATATATATATATACATACATATATATATGTATGTATGTAATATATATATATATATATATATAATGTATGTATGTAATATATATATATATATATATATATATTACATACATACATTATATATATATATAATGTATGTATGTAATATATATATATATATATATATATTACATACATACATTATATATATATATATTACATACATACATATATGTATACATACATATATGTATGTATGTAATATATATATATATAATGTATGTATATACATATATGTATGTATGTAATATATATATATATAATGTATGTATGTAATATATATATATATATATATTACATACATACATTATATATATATATATTACATACATACATATATGTATACATACATATATGTATGTATGTAATATATATATATATAATGTATGTATGTAATATATATATATATATATATATGTAATATATATATATTACATACATACATATATATATATATGTAATATATATATGTAATATATATATATATATATATATATATACATATATATATATACATACATATATATATGTATGTATGTAATATATATATATATATATATATGTATGTATGTATGTATGTATGTATACATACATACATACATATATGTATGTACATACATACATATATGTATGTACATACATACATACATATATATGTATGTATGTATATGTACATACATACATACATACATATATATATATATACATATGTATATATATATATGTATGTATGTATATGTATATATAAAGAGACTGACGGCGTGATTGACGATAAGGCAAACGCAAGACCTTTGAAGACCAAGTGTTGGGCTGAACTGTACATTGCTGTAGAAGCACCAAAGATGTCCAATCTCGAGCCTATGCACTCTTCCCAATGGAATGAGGTAGGGATGCAAAGCTAGGGTTGAGAGAGGCGCTGTTTGGGACTGTTCTAGACTGAGTATGAATGCTGTAAATGAATATGAATGCTGCGTTTTACCTTCACCAAGTGGTTGGAGCAAAACGGACTGAAGGCTGAATGCTGAACTGCTACGATTTACTGATGCAAGATGACTGAATGCTCATGCGTTGAGGCGCATACTGCTGTAGGAGGAAAATGCTGAGATGAGGAGGTTGAAAATTGCAATTGTTTTACTCCTTGTGTTGAAGATGCTAAGCGCTTGAATGCTCCTTGGCTGAATATGAATGAATGAATGAATGATTATGCAAGGGCTCTATTTATATGGACCATATGAGCCAGTCGGCTGGCTACTGAGCTGGCCAACTGCTCATGTCCAATAAATAATACATAAATGTCTATAAAATGTTGGGAAAAATACCAGAAAAATCCTGGTAAATATCCTGATAAATATTGGATGATATCTGGGGTTCTTGCAATGGTCTAGTTGCTATGCATGAATGATGTGCAATATGTAGGTTGCTTTTTGATGCAAACCCTAAGGTTTCTATTGTTTGTATATGCATGAGTGCGTCTCTTTAAGTGGGTTAAGGGACTTAGACTGACTGACTGACTTGCTATGGCTGAGAATGACCTACGTAGCTCGTGCCTGACTTATCCTGGATTGAGTATTACAATGGGGTCACGGCGTACGCATAGGATATGAGACACAACTGAGAGCACAACGTAGCAAGACACCACGATGAAGATGAGCAAATGAAAGAGAATTACTAGCCTGAAAACGTAGGACTATGTGAAGAAGAGCAAATACAGAAGAGAGAGAAGCTGTATGAACTGTGCTCTATATACAAGATCGAGTACAATTGGGAGGTGGGAACAAGGGTGGTATTTATACCACCCTACAACACTAGTCGGCCAGCTCTAAATCAGTCGACAGGCTACCAGGGTGTCACGACTGGCAAATAGCTAGTCGGCCTGCACAACAGAAGTCGGCTAGGACACATACAACAGTCGGCTAGTGCAGACAGCCCTCCACAACTGAAAAAAATGAAAAAATACATGGAAAAACAAGAGCAAAATGGAGAAACACCTAGTGGGCGGGCACACCCACAACAAAGGCCCTAGTGTGTAATGTATAGACAAGAGATGACTGCTATGGCTCCTGGATGTGGAACCAACCCTAGTGAGCTGAGTGCTGCAGGAGCATAGCCTGAGGTAGAGACTTCGTGAAGAGGTTAGCTGCATTGTCCTCCGTCGAACAAAACTCTAGCAAGATGTCATCAGCAAAAAACTTCTCATGAACTCCCTCTCATACACACGCTCTCTCTCCCTCTCATACACCCCCTCTCTCCCTCCCTCAAGGCTCATACATACACACTCTAGTCTCTCTCTCTCTCTCTCTCTCTCTCTCTCTCTATAAACTTTCACTATATATATATATATATATATATATATATATATATATATATATATATATATATATATAAAACAGACGCCTATAACACGCCTCTAACGTCTCTAAAAAATACGAGTCTTTCAAGGCGCGTACCATACCCGCCTCATACCAAACGCCTAACGCCTCGTAACAACCTTGGCCGTAGTGTATCCACATTCAAGTGGTCATGATGAAATTGCCACACATGACCTGAACATGTAAGAGTGTTGAGAGTTTGTAAATCCCATTCTCCACTCCACCTTCCCATACAGCCTGGCCTATTGCTTTGTCCCGGAGAGCAACAAAATGCTTCTCAAACTCCACCTGTACACTAGTCTTGCAAACCTCATGCACTGACAATAGATGAAAACCAAGAGATGGGACAAAAAGAACCTGGGAGGAATGCTTCCCCTCTCTGCCATCGGGAACGATCTCTAACCTATCCTCATTGTGAATAGGTATAGTGGACTCGTCACCAATCAAGATGTGATTTGCGTGCCTCCGAAGATCTTGTAATAACTCTCGTGAAGGAGTCATGTGCCTGGAAGCACCATTGTCTAGAATCCAGTCCCGAGTGTCCCTAGTGGTGAGTCCAATCGCCTCCCTTGTAACACGCGGAAGCCCTAGGGGTCTTCTTTCAGCCCTAAACACCACTTAGAATATGCTGATGCAAACACGCAGACAGAAGGGGGGAGAGAGAGAGAGAGAGAGAGAGAGAGAGAGAGAGAGAGAGAGAGAGAGAGAGAGAGAGCTGGAAATTCAGTATATTCGTATGGTACAAAAAGGTACTCTAGATCTACAGCCATAGGTTACCTTCTTGAAAAGGTGGAATACACCAAAACAGTCCTATACTAAGGACCCACTCTCTAGTGGAGTGAATGATCTAACTTAATGAGCACGTGTGCCTTTTATAGGCCTTTTTAATCATTGGAGTGTTGGCCACCGACTGGTCATAAAATCCATAAATGAAGATGCGTTTGCAGTCGCCTCTTATCTGGTTTAGCCGACAGCTCCTTTGTGGAGCTCCTTTTTAATCATTGGAGTGTTGGCCACCGACTGGTCATAAAATCCATAAATGAAGATGCGCTTGCAGTCGCCTCTTATCTGGTTTAGCCGACAGCTCCTTTGTGCAGCCGACATAGCATCCAAGTCCTTCTCCAAGTCCAACCCTTGCCAATCCGCACCTCATGCTCAAAACTTCCTGGTTCTAATCTGTTTTTTCTGGTTGCCCCTTCAGTATTAGCTCTAGGATATGTCCAACATCCCTACTCGAAGAAGATGAAACGCCGGTGTCCATAATCTCACAAGTGCATAAAAGCTGGAGTCTTCACGGTTACTGCTGATGAATCTGCCTGTTCGGTGCTCCGCTCAGGACATTTTCTCCAATAGTGGCCTTTCTCGCCTCAATTGTTACAGGTCCTCTTTGCCTTCAAGGCGTCACGATCCACGTCGAGCTCTTGCTCGAAAGACTTCTCCTGTGAAGACTTTCCTTTGCTCTTATTGCAGCCTTTTGATCGTTGGCCAGTCAAGGCCTCAGAACCTCCGCTTTGTGGAGGGTTCGTAAAACGCTCTTCTTAGTCTAAGACCATAGGCACAAGCTCCTCCCACGTGATGATGCTGAGCTTGCTAGTGGTGATCAAAGAGGAGTAGAAAGTTGAGTATTGAGAGGTCAGATGAGACAGCAGAGTGATGGCCATGTCCTCTGAAGATATCTCCTTCCCAGCTTGAAGAACCTCTTGCTGAAGAGCCTGCAACTTGTTGATGTGCTCTCGCATCGTCGAAGACTTTGCAGGATTCATTACCCGCATCCGTATTGTCAAGGAAATCCGCTTCATGGGTGATATCTTGTTATACAAAGAAGCCAAATGTTGCTAAATTCCTTTGGCCAATGTCATATATTTGATACGATTAATCACATGTGGTGTGCAATTAAGGAAGATGGAAGAACGCACATGGGCATTGACATGATTCCACAACTGTGCTTGAGTCTCTCGTTCTTTTCGAGTAGAGGGTAAAAGCTCCCCGTCCTCCAACTTTGGTTGTGGAACACCAACAATAATGAAATCAGCCAAGTCATAAGACTCCAATACAAACTCCATCATAACCTTCCAGATGCCATAGTTGGTCTCGTCCAACTGTCGATCCACTGGGAACGTGGGGAGAGTAGGGATCTTCACATGCTTCTCAGCCATCTCAAGCAAGTCTGCCATCTCGAGGGATTACTTTGGTCCTGTGAAAGGAGGGCGGGTGGGAAAAAAAATGAAGAAGAGGCTGCAACTAATATGCAAGGTGGCTGTCCAACGATGATGGCCGCCTTCTACCCAATCCCCAAGTCTCAAACAGCCCAAGAGATCTCCAATGAGCACCAAAAAACCAGCAGTCCTGCAAGCTCTTTAAATCTCCCGCAAGCTCCAAGGTCTTCAAGAAACAGTCCTGCACGCTCTCCAAAGTCTCCAACCTTCAAGCCACCTGGGGCTTTGATACCATGTCGGAATACGTAGCGGATATGTGAGAAACAATTGAGAGCACAGTGTAGCAAGACACCACGGTGAAGATGAGAGAACCATCAGCCTGAAAATGCAGGACTGTGTGAAGAAGAGAAAACGCAGAAGAGAGAGAGAAGCTGTATGAACGCTGCTCTATATACAATATTTGGTACAATGTGGGAGGTGGGGGCAAGGGTGGTATTTATACCACCCTATAGTAGCAGTCGGCCAGCTCTAAATCACTCGACAGGCTGCCATGCCAGTCGGCTTGCACAACAGAAGTCGGCCAAGACACTTACAGTAGTCGGCCACCACAAATAGAGTCAGCCAGTGCAGATAGCCCTCCACGACCTAGAAAAATGGAAAAAATACATGGAAAAAAGGAGAAACACCTAATGGGCAGGCACACCCACAATAGAGGCCCTAGTGTGTAATGTACAGAAAGGAGATGAGTGCTAACAGAGGCGTGCTAAAAGTGGCCTCCAAGGATGCTTTTTGGAGTTATGGGAGGGCGTCGTCTTTTTTTTTTTGGGGGGGGGGGGGGTTGTTAAATGCCTATCTTTTTCAATAAAAAACGGCATGTTTTAAGCTAAAAACAAAGCTTTGTAAAAAAAAACAAAAACAAAATCAAAAAGCACACATAGTGGTATAAACACATATCGCCTACACTTAACTGAACCATAAAGAGTTTTTTCCAAGAGTCGGCGTGGGACAAAATTGTGGGGAGCAGGGTTCACACCTCTCTTTGTAAATTTCTTGAGGGCCCAGGTGTTCCCCAAAACACTTAACCATTAATGTAATTAAACGATGAAATTGGGCACAGCCTTAAACATATGCCTCTTCATTCCACAAATTGAAAAAGAGAGATGTCCACATTTGACACCACATAGAGGCCGGAATGGGGCAAAGCTCCCCCCCCCCCCTTGGAGTATTTTATTACCCAAGGAGAAAATATCATGTACAAGTTTTGAGGGTCTTACTTTTCCCACAAGAGATGCCGGATTATCCATTTACGGCCATCATTCGACTATACACACGGGCACATCAAAAGAAGTCCCGAAATACCATGAATGTGCGTAAACCACCTCTTCCCGTGAGGGTACTCATCTTCTCCATCACCACGGATCTTCAGGGTGCCATATGTAAGAAAAACTCAGCAATATAGTTGGTACAACAGGTACAATGGCTGTACAATAGGTACAATGGCTAGTATAACAATTACAATATTTGCTAAGCAAGTACACGGGTTGGTACAAATAGGTACAATAGTTGGTACATCAAGTACAGTGGCTGGAAATCATAATAAAATGATTACAAAATAGCTGCCAACAGCCAATATACTTCATGGGTAGTTAGAGAGAGAGAGAGAGAGAGAGAGAGAGAGAGAGAGAGAGAGAGAGAGGGGGGGGGGCAGCTTGTAATGGTGGTAGAGAGCCATAACCTTGGAGTAGAGAACCACCAAGAATAGAGAGGAGTTGCCCACATGGTAAAGGCTAGTTTGTCGCAGGAGAGCCTCTCTGAATGAAGAGAGAGGGGGCTCCAATTTATAGATTTGGGGCACCCATGAGTGAAAAATGGAAAGTGAAGGCTATAATGACAAGTGGATTGCCACACAACAGCTGAAGCGACAGTTGTGAGGCTACTTGTCTCACTTTGATCCACTTTCTAACAAGTGTGGGGTCCCTTGTCTCACTTTGATCCACTTTCTTGCCATGTGTCCCAATCTAAGAGATGGGTCTTTCCATAAACTTTAACTCTAAAAATATCTCAACTGGTAGCCCATTTGTCATAGGTACTTTGGCAACTCTTGGTATTTGCTCAATTCTATACGTAATGATGCCAACAGAATTTCCATCAGAGTCGGCGGGCCAAAAATAGCAACTTTCCTAAATTTTAGGAGTGTGATCCTTTGTATTCTAGGATAATCCCCCACTCCCAAAGCTTGTACTTTCCAAATATTTAGATGTCTTGGAGTCCACTAGAACCCTTTCATATTGGGAAATGTCCAGGCTAGCAACACTCTTTTTGTACATGGAACATGGGGAAGATTTTGGTAAGTAGTTTATGCGATGATCTCATATTTTTTCACCAATGTTCTGTATTTTTTCTATTTGCTCTACCCCCACAAACCCAGTTGCTTTTGCGTAGGCCTGGGAAGAGCGGTAGTGGAAAGCCTAGCACTTGTTGTGAGAGATGGAAAGGACGAAACGACCAGATGTACGATAGATCAGAGCAAAACAATACAGGTGAGTGAGTATATATATGATGGTGAGTGAAAATATGTACAAGAGGCCCACACTGAGCAGAAGACAAGTGCAGAAGCAAAGACGATGTCGGATGTCACATGCACTCTGCACTCAGTGCATGGTGACAAGATGGCTCATCATCAGAAGTGCAGCAGTTGTACAGTTTTAGAACCCAATAGGATGATATTTGTCGTACGCCGTGACCCCATTGTACATCCTCAGTCCAGGATAAGTCAGGCACGAGCTACGTAGGTCATTCCTCAGCCTTAGCGGATCAGTCAGTCAGTCAAGTCCCTTAACCCACTTGGAGAGAATCATTCATGCATGTAGAGTCAGTAGAAGCCTTAGGGTTTGCATCAGAAAGCACTCTGCATCCTGCATAATATGCATTCATATGCCTGTGCATCATTTAGAACATCCCCAAAGCCTTAGGGAATTTACTGGGATTTATCTGGTATTTTTCCCATATTTATTAGTATTTATTTAGCATTATTTGCATTATTGGGCATTTATAAATATTAACTTTATTAAATGACCAACCTCCAGTTAGTATAAATAGGCTTGCCTAGAGCCTCTTTTGCTCATTCAGTCTTCATTGTGCTAAGAGCTCTCCTCTCTCTTGCTTTCAGCCCAAGACTAATCCAACCCTAGAGCCCATAAGCTTGCTTCTCCAGCCCCTTGAGAAACCCTAGCTTCATTCAGCCCTAGGTGCTTGCATTCAGCCCTGAATTCAGCACTCAGTTCAGGCCTAGATTCAGCATACCCTTCACCCTCAGTTCAATGCCAGAAACCAGCAGTTTGCAGCCTGCATACACCTGCGTTTTCTGATCCAGCAGTACAGCAGTGCTGCTTTTCTGTTCCAGCCGTACAGCAGCAGCTCCTGCAGTCCGTGATTCTCATGCGTTTCAGTCCTCAGCCCTCTCTACAGCTCAGCATTTCTGTCCACAGCAGATTCCAGCCCTGAAGGTTCAGTCTACAGCAGTTTCCAGCCCTGAAACTGTTGTTTGCATCAGTGTTCAGCCTTCTGTGCATCATCCACACATTCAGCAGTCATCTGGTGAAGGTAACACAGCATTCATATGTGTTTTCAGCATTCTAACAGTGTGTAGAACAGTCCACCTTCTTCTTCTTTGAGCCTCAGGTGTGCAGCCCTTCCTCATGCCCTTGGGAGGAGTGCATAGGCTCGAGATCAAGTCATTGAGGTGTTTCTACAGCGGTGTACAGATCAGCCGCTCTCCGATCCTCCGAGATCTTGCGTTTGGCTTATCTACAGTCCAAAGTCATTCTCTCTAAAGTAATAAAGCAAATACTATCTCGTTATCGGGATAGGGGGCCCTTCAGTGGGTAATTCGGGACCCAATCTGGTGTACAGTTCTCATATCTCTCTCTCTCATCTCTTTAAAGTTTGAAGTAAATGAAATGGATTGCTAAACTCACGAAACTCAGGATACAGAAGACGGTGTGAGCATATTGTGTGACAGGATCAACCAATACAAAGACTTCTGCTGCATATCACATTGGTATCAGATTCAGATAGTCCACACACACCGTATCCTAGCGTGGGGGCATCATTGGATGGTTAGATTGCGTTCCGGCACGACCACCGACTTCAGCATCATTTCTACACGAGAGAGTACTCATCAGCCGGAAGACGTCTCCCCCGAAGGAGACCTTGCTCTTCTGCCTACAGCAGACACCATAGCTCTTCTAAGAGCTCAGAACCAGCTACTCATGGAGCGTCTCCAACTCTTGGAGGCAGCAGCAGCACGTCCTCCTACACCTCCAGCAGCACCCGACTACATCTCCCTCTTCTTTCAGATGGAACAACAAAGGAGAGAGGACGAGGCCCGAAGGAGAAGAGAAAAAGAAGAAAGACGGGACTATGAGGAAGCCCAACGCAGGATCGACGAAGACCGGCGTCAGGCTGAACTCGCCGCTCGGGAAGACCAACGTGAGCTTGATCGAGAACGTATGTTACTTGAACACCAACGGGAAAAGGAGGCCATACACTTGAGGTATCAGCAGCTCTCCTCAGTCTCCCCAGTCATAGGTGTCACCAGCCAGCATCCCGCAGCAGCATCAACCACCATCATTCGCAGTCAACCGAATTTCAGCAAGTATGATGGTAAGTGTGATCATTCTTCAGTTAATCAATTTATTCATCAGTTTAATGCTCATTTTCCATTAGCTAAGATCACAGACCCACAAGACAAAGTCCACTTAGCGGCTCCCCATCTCATTGGTGAGGCAGTCACTTGGTGGCAGCATTGGTCTAGTATTCATACTGACCAGGCCACAGGTGTCACAGCCTTTGACTGGGACATCTTTGTCCATGACCTGAAGACCAGATTTCTCCCGTCCCAGTACATGACCGGTCTGAAAGACGAGTTCTATGGACTCAGACAGAACGGTTCCCCAGTGCTTCAATTTTCCGGTAAGGTTATTACTTTAGCACATCAGTTAGGGTTATCTGAGCAGGCCAAGATGGAGCAATTCATTCGTGGATTGGACTCCAACATTCGGTTCACAGTTCGTAACTTTGAACCAAGTACTTATGACCGGGCTCTGACTCTCGCTCAGAATGAAGAAATGAAGCTCAACGGGGGCAAGCCCAAGCAGACATCTCAGTCCAGTACCAAACCCCAGCAGCAGCAATCAGCTGCACAGACAGGGAAAGGTAACGCATCTTCTAAAGATGCTAAGAAGGACAACAGTAATAGCTCCAGTTCAGGGGGTAAGAAGGATAAAGAACCTAAGAAAACCCCTGATGAAAAGGCTAAAGCAGGCATTACTGGAGGTTATCTTCCTCCAGAGGAGCAAAGGAAGTACCAGTCAGAAAATAGATGTTTTTTCTGTCATATTATAGGGCATGGTAAGAAGGATTGCCACAAATGGCAAGCGGCACAAGCTGCCAAAGCTCCTTCTGCCACAGCCTCCCCAGCTCCTCCAGCCCCGCCTACTACCTCAAATGCAGTTCAACTTTTACCTTCCATGCATCCTATGCCATCCGTGGTATTTGATGCTAAGCAGGAGGGTGAGAGCGATGCTGCGCAGAAGAGCCTTATCCGAGCTTATGGCTCTGCCCAGGGCCGACAGTTTGTAGTCCTTTTCGATATGGGTAGTTCTGAAGACGCCATCTCTCCCCAGTTGGCTAATAAATTGAACTGCACATTAGTCCCATATCATCTGGATGTGGACGGGTTTACACCTGGTCTTCGCACCCACATTTCCCAGAAGGCACAGCAGTTTGCCTTTGAAGTTCAGAAGGCCTCATTTCAACGAGATTTCATCGTCTCCCCTCTGTTAGGGTGTGACATGATCTTAGGAATTCAGTGGTTCCGCCAGTATGAGCCTATTCCCAATTGGGGGCAGGACACTTTTACTATTTGTAAAGGTTTGCCTGAGCCTGTCATGAGTCGGGGGGATAGAAGCATTCTTGGCATCCCATTGATTTCACATCTCCAGGCCAGACGAGCTATCCGCAAGAAGCAGAAGGAGCACTCCTTTATGTTCGTGCTCAAACAGTCCCTCCCTCATTAGTAGCATCCATTACATCTTCAGTCCCTCAGTTAGCAGACCTCCTATCCAGACACCAGGACATTATGCTTAGGGACGATCTCCCGCCCAGTCTCCCTCCCTCTCGCCTTGAGGACCATCACATTGATTTTGTCCCTGGATCAGATCCTCCTAGCAGGTTTCCCTATCGTCTTTCCAAGACTTTAGAGGGCGAGTTGGAAAAGCAGTTATCTGAGCTTCTCCGAGCCGGATTCATTCGGCCTTCTTCCTCCCCATTTGCTGCACCTATCCTATTTGTCCAAAAGAAGGACAAGTCTGCACGCTTTTGTGTAGACTACAGGGCATTAAACAAACTCACTATCAAGAATAAGTTTCCTATGCCCAGGATAGAGTACATTTTGGAGTGTTTAGACGGTGCTAAGTTTTTCACTAAGATCGACCTCAAGAGTGGTTACCATCAGGTCCGCATTTTTGAAGCTGACATTCCAAAAACAGCTTTCAGGACAGAGCGTGGTCACTACGAGTTCGTAGTCATCCTTTTGGGCTTACAAATGCACCCGCAATGTTCAATAAGATGATGTCTAGGATTTTCGCAGTCCATATTGGGAAGTGTGTTTTCATATTCCTTGATGACATACTAGTCTTCTCAGCCACTGCGGAGCAGCATGAGAAAGATGTGGAGAAAGTCTTGCAACTTTTGCGAGATAATCAGCTCTACATAAACGCCAAAAAATCTATCTTTGGTGTTAAGGAAGTTCAGTATTTGGGCTACATCATTGGTTCCGATGGGATTAGACTGGACCCCTCAAAGGTTCAGGAGATCTTAGATTGGGATATTCCTAAGACCGCCCAAGAAATCCGTTCATTCGTAGGTCTTTGTCAGGCCTACAGTACCCATGTGCATCAGTTTTCCAACCTTGCAGCACCTCTTACCGACTTGCTCAAGGGAGTGAAGACTCGCAAGCAGAAAGTCTCAGTTACAGGTAAGGCACTTGATGCATTCCGTGCACTCCAGAATGCTGCCTCAGAAGCACCTGTATTAAAGTTAGCATCATGGGACGAACCTTTCGAGGTCATCACCGATGCCAGCAATGTAGCCATAGGTGCAGTCCTCCAGCAGGACAATAGACCCGTGGCCTATTACAGCATAAAGTTGGATGTCGCCGAAAAGAGTTATTCGGTATATGACAAAGAGCTTTTGGGTGTGATCACAGCGCTCAAACATTGGAAGCCTTTTCTTTATGGACAGGCTTTCACAGTGAAAACAGACCACCAAGCACTTAAGTGGCTTCAGACTATGCCAAGTGCCCATTGGAGTGATCGACAGGCCAGGTGGAGTCAAATCTTCCAACAGTTTGGAGGTATGATTGAATACATCCCTGGTAAGCATAACCCAGTAGCAGATGCTCTCAGTCGAAAGTCCAGCATCATCCAGGCAGTCCAAGAAGCTACCATTCTCGAAATCACGGGGAAGGACTTGAATAGTATGAAAGACCAATATGTCGACTCCCCTGAGTTTGGTACTCAGTATAGTTTGGCCCTCACTTCTGAGCTTGGCCACTATTCAGTACAGAACGGTTGGTTGTTCTACAAGAATCGTCTGTGTGTTACTCGGGAAAAGCGTTCCGCTCTTCTCCACGATGCCCATGACTCCTTAGTTGGAGGACATAGGGGTATCAACAGTACCCTCGAGAAATTAGAACGGTCCTTTTATTGGCTAAAGATGAGGCGTGATGTCTATGCACATGTACAAGCCTGTAAGATTTGTCAAAAAGTCAAGGTTCCCCATTCAAAGAAGGCAGGTTTACTTCAACCTTTGCCTATCCCCGACGGACCTTTTCTCGACATATCTATGGACTTTGTAGGGCCTCTACCAGCATCCACTGGATCCCATAACACTTAGTGTTTTACCATTGTGGATCGCTTTAGTAAGTTCTGCATGCTCATCCCATGCAAGCATACGGCCACAGCCGAGGACGTAGCCCGTCTGTTTCTCAAGCATTGGTATCCAATTTGTGATTTGCCTAGTACCATAACATCAGACAGAGATTCCAAGTTTACCTCGCATTTCTGGAGGGCATTATTTGAAAACTTTGGAACTAAGTTGCAATTGTCTAGTGCATTCCATCCCCAGACAGATGGCCAGACAGAAATTTATAATCAGTTGGCCTTTGATGTCCTCAAGTCATATTGTCATGACCAGCAGTCCGCCGTTTTTCTTCTCTTTTGACGAGAATGGTGTCTCCATCTTTAGAGGCTAATAAAACCACGGAAGCATTTTCCGAGATCATTGAGTCAGTCAAAGACCGCTTGACCAAAGCTCAGGAAGCATATAGCAGACAGGCAAATACGTCTAGACGAGATGTCCACTGCAAGGAAGGGGATTGGGTCTATTTGCGTATCATGAAGCAGAGATTGAAACAAGTGGGCAAACGCTGTCCCAAGCTTTCATTCCGTAGTTTTGGCCCTTTTCCAATAGTTAAGAAGATAAGTGATGTCTCAATGAAGTTAAAGTTGCCTGCCAGTTGGACAATGCATGATGTTTTCCATGTTTCTTGGCTAAAACCATATGTTGGTCCAGAAGTGTTTGATGTTTCAGATGAATAGCAGCCAGACGTGGTAGACGAGGCAGAAGTGATTGAGCCTGAGCAGATCCTTCTTCATCGATGGAAGCATGGTTCCGGTCGACGAATTCGTCAGTTCTATACGAAATTCCGAGATCGACGCACCCACGAAGCCGTATGGCTCGACGAGGAGTTCTTCCAGGAGTACCCCCAGTTATTGGCGGACTACTTGGAAGCCATGAACCTGCCGCCAAGCTAATCAGGAGGGAATGTCACATGCACTCTGCACTCAGTGCATGGTGACAAGATGGCTCATCATCAGAAGTGCAGCAGTTGTACAGTTTTAGAACCCAATAGGATGATATTTGTCGTACGCCGTGACCCCATTGTACATCCTCAGTCCAGGATAAGTCAGGCACGAGCTACGTAGGTCATTCCTCAGCCTTAGCGGGTCAGTCAGTCAGTCAAGTCCCTTAACCCACTTGGAGAGAATCATTCATGCATGTAGAGTCAGTAGAAGCCTTAGGGTTTGCATCAGAAAGCACTCTGCATCCTGCATAATATGCATTCATATGCCTGTGCATCATTTAGAACATCCCCAAAGCCTTAGGGAATTTACTGGGATTTATCTGGTATTTTTCCCATATTTATTAGTATTTATTTAGCATTATTTGCATTATTGGGCATTTATAAATATTAACTTTATTAAATGACCAACCTCCAGTTAGTATAAATAGGCTTGCCTAGAGCCTCTTTTGCTCATTCAGTCTTCATTGTGCTAAGAGCTCTCCTCTCTCTTGCTTTCAGCCCAAGACTAATCCAACCCTAGAGCCCATAAGCTTGCTTCTCCAGCCCCTTGAGAAACCCTAGCTTCATTCAGCCCTAGGTGCTTGCATTCAGCCCTGAATTCAGCACTCAGTTCAGGCCTAGATTCAGCATACCCTTCACCCTCAGTTCAACGCCAGAAACCAGCAGTTTGCAGCCTGCATACACCTGCGTTTTCTAATCCAGCAGTACAGCAGTGCTGCTTTTCTGTTCGAGCCGTACAGCAGCAGCTCCTGCAGTCCGTGATTCTCATGCGTTTCAGTCCTCAGCCCTCTTTACAGCTCAGCATTTCTGTCCACAGCAGATTCCAGCCCTGAAGGTTCAGTCTACAGCAGTTTCCAGCCCTGAAACTGTTGTTTGCATCAGTGTTCAGCCTTCTGTGCATCATCCACACATTCAGCAGTCATCTGGTGAAGGTAACACAGCATTCATATGTGTTTTCAGCATTCTAACAGTGTGTAGAACAGTCCACCTTCTTCTTCTTTGAGCCTCAGGTGTGCAGCCCTTCCTCATGCCCTTGGGAGGAGTGCATAGGCTCGAGATCAAGTCATTGAGGTGTTTCTACAGCAGTGTACGGATCAGCCGCTCTCCGATCCTCCGAGATCTTGCGTTTGGCTTATCTACAGTCCAAAGTCATTCTCTCTAAAGTAATAAAGCAAATACTATCTCGTTATCGGGATAGGGGGCCCTTCAGTGGGTAATTCGGGACCCAATCTGGTGTACAGTTCTCATATCTCTCTCTCTCATCTCTTTAAAGTT
Organism: Cibotium barometz; assembly: GCF_041138505.1. NCBI lineage: Eukaryota > Viridiplantae > Streptophyta > Polypodiopsida > Cyatheales > Cibotiaceae > Cibotium > Cibotium barometz. The sequence continues at coordinate 19,683,156 of NC_141110.1, forward strand.
TGAAGTAAATGAAATGGATTGCTAAACTCACGAAACTCAGGATACAGAAGACGGTGTAAGCATATTGTGTGACAGGATCAACCAATACAAAGACTTCCGCTGCATATCACATCGGAGCTGATGCACGGTCATGAGACGAAGGCTGCAAAGGCACTCCGAGAGGTGCTCGGTGTCGAAGGCTTGCGTTGATAGATGCAGAGGCACTCCGAGATGTTAGTTGGTGTCGAAGGCTCGTGTCGGTGGATGCAGAGGCACTACGAGGTGGTAGTGGGCAGTAGAAGGTGAAGTGATGCAGGCTTTGGTGACAAGGGTGCTGCGGTACCTGAGGGGTGATGAAGAGCAGAGAGGGCTCCTGTCGCGAGTGGTGCAAGCTCTGGTGACAAGGGTGCTGCAATACCTGAATGAGAGGTGAGGAGCAGAGAGAGCTGGTGTCGATGGTGAAGATAAGCACAGAGGGCTGCCATCCCGATGATGTGAGATGGTGAGCAAAGAGGGCTGCTATCCCGAGGTAAACTCTGTAGAAGAAAAACGATGATGTGCTGTAGCAGAGAGTGGGCTGCTGTCCCAAGATTGTACTAATGATAAATCATTGATGTGCTGTACAGTAGCAGAGAGTGGGCTGCTGTCCCAAAGAATTTACTGAAGATAAAACGCTGATGTGCTGAAGTGTAGCAGAGAGGGCTGCTTTCCCATGAGCTGATGTAAAACAATGGTATGCTCTATGTAGCAGAGAGGGGTGCTGTCCCAGTAAAAACTGACATGAAACGATGGTATGCTCTATGTAGCAGAGAGGGCTGCTATCCCATGATATGATGTGAAATACTGATGTGCTCGAGCTGACAGCTGATGCTGATGAAGCAGATGATGTGCAGGTGCCGGCAGCAGCAGTAGCAGATAATCATGTGGTACCTGATATGGTCAATGGAGTGGTACGATCTTCTGAATGATGAGGATATCCTATATATAGCAAGTGGGGCTGCTGGTCGGCCAGGCCAAGGGTTGTCGGCCAGTAGCAAGACCCAAAAAACAAATAATAAAACCAATAAAATCGAGAAAATTTTCCCTTTTTAGGGCTGGATAAATACCATTTTCACATAGACCATACAGATAGTTCTTGCTCTTGCTGCACACTCTCATTGGCCTATATTTTAGATGGATGTCAAGCCGGCATTCCTCAACAGAGAGCTAAAGGAGGAAGTTTATGTGGAACAGCCCCCGGGATTTCAAGTTCTTGGCTCCAAAGGTATGGTCTACAGGCTGAAAAAGGCCTTGTATGGTTTGAAACAAGCACCCAGGGCTTGGTATGAGAAGATGAATGCTCTCTTTCAACAAAAGGGTTTCAAGCGATCGGTGACTGATCCAAATCTCTACATCTTTCCCAAGAAAGGGTTGTATACTCTTATCATTCTCTATGTGGATGCTTTGATCATCATAGGCAGCCATACAATGCACATTGCTTAGACAAAGGCTGCCCTCGGTAAGGAATTTGAGATGACAGATCTTGGGTTGCTTCACTTCTTTCTTAGATTGGAGATTTTTTAGCGCTCAGATGGCATATTCATTTCTCAGCAGCGGTATGGTACAGAACTGCTAGAGGCTTGTAGGATGACAGATTGTAAGCCCATCACTTCCCCCCATGAACCCCGGCATCAAACTCTCCTCTTTTTGGATCTGATCCAGTGGGCAGATACACTTCTGTACAAGAAATTGGTTGGTTCCTTGATTTGGTTGCTCAACACACTGCTTGATTCTGCATTTGTGGGAACTCTCAGTGCTTTCATGCAGGCACCTTTGGACACTTATTGGGAGGCAGCACTCCGCGTGTTGCGGTACTTGAAAGGTACCAAGGATTTGGTATTTTCTATGGAGAGGAGGTCACTTTAGGTGGCTGGAGCGACTTCGACTAGGTTGGAGATGCGGATACCCGACGGTCTACTACCTTGGTACCCGACGGTCTACTACAAGGTATTGCTTTACTCTTGGATCTGGAGCAATTTCATGGACGAGCAAAAAGCAGCCTACAGTGGCGCTTTCATCGACGTGGAGTATCGAGCAGCTTGTTCGGCTGCTTGTGATTTGGTTGAGGAGATCGGCGTTCGACAACAACAGCCTACCCTTATCTCATGCGACAACCAAAGTTGCGTGGCTATTGCTAAGAATCTGGTATTTCATGCGCGGACCAAGCTTATCACTTTGTGTGGGAGCGGATCCTGGAGGGAGACATTATCCTTGAATATTGTCCTACCTGTTGACTTATTCACCAAAGGATTATCTCAGTCAGCTATTGGCATTTTGGTAGCTTCTTGGGCCTTGGGCCTACCACCTAGGACATGAGAGGAGGTGTTAGCATATATCATCTCCTGTTGGTGGCTATCATAGTTGTTAGGCATTTCATGAAATGCGTTTCCCAAATGCGTTTGAAACGTTTCACAGCCTGGAAGGCATTTCAACTTTCAAATACATTTCATACAAGAGGGGGGGGGGTACATGTTGCAAAAAATAGGAGATATGAAAGTTTTATGCATAAAAAAACCCAGGCAACCAACAAAGTATGGATAAATGTTTAAAACAAAAACAGTATGATGTATCATCATCATGTATCTTGATTCTTGCAGCCTACTTAGTACTTACTACTGTTTGTTGCTTGCAAGCTGCAAGTGAACATTGAGTGACCAATGATTGTTGAAACTTGAGAAGAGAGAAAATCAATTAAAAGGATAGATGATAGATGACCTCCCAAAAGGAAAACTCCCATTGCGAAACACTAGAAGCTCGTCCTCAAGTTGCCTCAAGAGTGCAAGGTCACCTCTTGTCCATCTCTGGATGTACTCCTGCCAACCCTCTTCCAACTCCTCATTGTTATACTGCTCCTCATTTTGCCAAAGAGGGTGCAGTATATGGGCAACCTGTGAAACCAATCCCGTCTACGGTTCCAAACCTCTCTGATGTCTTGGACCCTATGAAAGTCAATTATAAGTAGCAATGAGTACCACATGGCACCATGTACGAAATAAATTGAACAAAGCAAGCAACAGATCTATACCTCGCAGTAGGTAGCACAGTGTTGTGGTCAAGTGCCTCTTCAATGCAGTCCATGAGCTCGTATAAGAGTCCAAGGGTGCTACCCTCCATATCTGTTATGCGGAGAACACTATAAATGGGTTGAGTTGCCTTCACAAGTGCGTTGGCTTCATCCCACCAACTCTCTCGCATGACTTTGTGCACAAAAGCCAATGCCTTGGGTTGCTCCTGATCCTCCCATGCCATCCACTCTTGTGACACAACAGTGCGGAGTAGTTCCAGTTGGACTCTTACTAGCTTCCAGTTGGTCTTTGAGGGCTTCAGTAGCTCCAAATCACTATAGGTACGATACATGGCAAGGACCTTTGGTCTCTTGGTGACAAACTTTACCAAGCTCTGAGATGTGTTGAAGATGTCGGAAATCCACCCCACCTTGGCGACATCCTCTATCAAGAGGTCCAAGCTATGGGCTGCACATGGTGTCCACACAATCTGTGGGAACTCATCCTCCAACATTCTACCCATAGACACAATTTGATCCATTGTCTGTGATCACTTGTACTACATTTTGAGGATCAATCTCTAATAAAGCCTGGCGCAAATGTCCCCAAATGAAAGTGCCTGTCACAATTGTCCTTGGAACCAAAGCATCAATGGCACGCAAGAACATTGTACTCTTACAAGAGGACACTAAGATTGTCATGTGCAGAGTGTGTATCTACCGTGTGCTACACGCACAAGACTGGCTTCGAGGCTTGGGGAAGCTTGGAGTTAGGCAGGCTGATTGGCGAGCTTGGCTAGGGATAGACTAACGAGCAGGCACCCAAGTATGGACGGGCGGGCGCCCAAGTGTGGACGCCTGATGACCGGCCAAGAGCCTATAAAAGGGTGGCCAAGGATAGTCAATAGTTTATAGAGTCTCGCGTGTCTTTGTGAGAGCTCTATGGTCAGGAGCCTGGATCTAGTATAGACATGCACTTGCTTTATGCAACCAAGGCCGGTAGCAGTCTCGAAGCCCGCGAGGGTAGCTTCGTAGCGGTATGGGATGTCACGAGGTAGAGATTGGTCGGTACGTCCATCTAGTTAGCTCAGCTTGGAGTCGGTGGGGACAACCAAGACTTGTGGGCTTGCCCACGGTTGTCAAGGTTGGGAGGTGAGTCCGGCCTGCCACCCCTTCACATTTGCTTGGTTTGTTTTGCAGGTTTCGAGCCTTGTACCAGGAGCGTTCTATGAGGCGATCCTTTGGGGATTTGACAAAGATGTTGTAGACATTCCTCTTGCACATATCTGTCCAGCCATCACATAAAATTGTACAACCATACTTTTGCCAAGTTTCCTTGAGAGGCTCCATCTCTAACTGCACACTAGTTTTCTCATTTTTTAAGTGCGTGGAGCGTAAAGACTCATAAGATGGGCCCTCCACTCATCCCCAATTGGGCTAATAGCTCTCATGGTCTTCTTCCAACGTGGGGTGCGCAAAATGTGAAATGACAAAGCGCATTGAATAAACAACTTTGTTATCTCATGGGTAGCCTCAATGTCAACTTGCTTTGAAACCCTGCTTTGAGGCTTGCCCTCTTCAAAGTAGGCTTGGTGGGCAAGGAAGGCATGTGGAGCACCAACGGTGTTGGAACTAGGCAAATCAACCCGACTATGCATATCGGGAACATCTTGGCCCTTTTGCTTTCATCCTCTGAATCATCCTGGGTATCATCACCACCACCCCCAATTCCTTGCATAGCCTCCTGTTCTCTCTTCCATGGTTGAAGAGAGGCTTTCAAATCTGCAGGGACTCTAGGACACGGACCAATCCCTTTCCCCTTCAATCCCGAGAAATGGGCCTTTATCCTGACTGTAGAACCACCCGATACTTTGTCACAGTGCTTGCATTTCCATTTTTCTGTGCCTTAACCCCCGTATTTGCCAACGGGGGTTACATGGGTCCACATAATATCCCTTGCTCTCGGCATTTTGCCAAAAGAGGGGAGAGATTTGGGGCAAGCTGATGCAAAAAGCCCAAATTTCATAATCTGAAATTTACAAAGAAATTGCACAAAATCATAAAAATTAGAAGAAACCAACCTGAATAGCTGGCCACACAAGTCCCACGGCTGAACCAAGGCACAACTCTCAAGGAAAACCCAAGCGTGAGGGTATAGATGAAGACGGCGTAGCAAACGAAAAGATATTGTACTACATAGGTACAATTTTAATGTAGGGCACATTTTTTATTCATAAAAAAAATGAGAGCTTTGAAACTCGTTTCAAACGCATTTCATATGTTTTGAAACGCGTTTCATGGCAACTATGGTGGCTATTCTAGTGTCTACGGGGGCCCTTCCCATGCTCAGGCACTCCCCTATTTTTTCCCATATTTTCTCCTTTTTATGGGCCTTTAATGCGGGTTGCCCACCCTTTTTATGGCTTTTATGCCTATTTTCAGGTCGGGTAGGAGTATAGGAGGTACACGGCTAGCTCATATGGAGTGTGTATATATGCTGCCCTCTTCCTCACTTTTCATCATCGTTTCTTGATCATTTGGTGAGCACCTTCAGCCCTCTGCCTACGGAGTCCACTCCTCGCCTACAGGCAGGTTGTTTCCATCTTTTCTTGAGGATTAGTGCATCAGTGTTTTGCTGTTTTCTCTCATCTCTCTTGGAGCTTCAGCGTTTTGTCATTTGTCTACATGTTTTCACTGCCCTTTGACATTTATGTCATATTACCAAGGAGTATTTATTAGTTACAAACTTTAGGGGCTAAGTTTCAAAAGATTTCCAAATATCCCGAGATTTTTGTGAATCAAAGAAGTCCACATAGCCTTCAATCTTCACCATGGAGCACATGGCGCTCTCGAGATACGGTTGGTGACCAAGAGAGGCAGCCAAGAAGATTTACCGAATTCCACCAAAACCGAGGTACAGATGGTACAACTGAAGTGTGTGTCCACATGTCTCAGGTCTTCTCCAAACCCAAGAAATCCATAACATGAAATATATAAATAATAAGTCCCACACGCTGTCATTGTGACCGGAAAATGGTGTGGACAATTGCATACTAAGATTGATTCTCGGATGAAACAATTCATGATCTGCAACGGCATGATGTCCCATAGATTATCTATGATAACATCACTCTCCGAACACATACATGTGAAGAGAGAACAATCCATAAGCTGTCATGGTTGGTCCCAAATCAGTTTGGAAAGCAGAAAAAGCCTAGAAATGGCTCGATAAGGCCAAAAATTGCCCGAAAGCAGCCGTTTCAAAGCCAAACAGCCAAGTGTCAAATTCTGGACTCTAGTACAGGTCTGTCCAGACACAGACAGATCTGCACAGGTCCGCACGGTGTGTCCTGTACAGGTCTGCTTGCATGTGTACACCAACATTGCAAGGTGCAAGTGGGCGCCAAGGCGATGGAGATGGCGAGAGTGAAGCCGATGATGAAGATCGCTGCTGTTCTTGTCCTTGTGCCCAAGAGGGCTCATATATATACGTGTGTGTGTGTGTGCATGCTTTGCTTTTTGGTAAAATCAAAGCAAAGATTTTCTTTTATTAAAGCATGCCTTTTCTCTTATAATATTGGTAATAATGATTTATAACTAATAAAAGGTTTCCACACCTATAAAAAGTCCAGCCCTTGTTACTAAACCAGTCCACTCTTTGTGAACATGCACGAATAACTTGCTTTGACTCTGTTTTCCACACAAGGGGCGTTCTTGTCAAGCCCATGACCTGTTAGGCACATGCCCTGCGTTCTCGAGTGCCCATCAAGATGTTCAGGGTGCACGGAACCTAAATTTGGATAACTCCCATTCCCAAAGCTTTTCCAAAAGTCCATGAATCCTGTAAATCTGATAAAATACGGATTAATGCCTGTAAATCCTGAAAATGGTGACACCGATTTTAGAGTCCACCATTGTCATGTGCATAGTGTGTACATGACAACCACCCATGCCCCCATGCCCTAGAAGAGTTCTTAGTGAGAGAGCCCGATCCATTCTACGAGCCAAACGCCCCCGACCCAGAGCATTAGGACCCTCAACCACAGAGATAGATCCGCGAGGTTCTCCAACGACATGACATGCTCCCATCACTGAGGCCTGACCCTCTTTTTGCCTTGTGATTGGTACTGGCTGAGGAGGGATCATAGGATAACCATCCGCCATCTGGAGGTATACACTCGTCGGTGTTTTTTCCATTTTCCTTTTTTAGTTCTTCAATGCTTAGTATATCCATGGTACCATTGTATTACTTATGGTCTCAGAGACCCTTGGCGTCTTCCGTAGACGTTAATATAACTTTTTCCTTCCTCTCTCTCTCTCTCTCTCTCTCTCTCTTTGAGCTTATCTTTTTTTTCCAATAGGAGACAAAAATGATTTTGTGCATTAATGGGCAGATCATAGTTGCATTCCGTACTCGTGCTCAGCCTTGTGATCCATACGGTGCTTTGTGTACCACACGCATACCGTACGGGTGTATCGAATGCTATACAAAATGCACAAGCTTCTATAGAAATTTTTGAGTTCTTATTTGTCCTACACCTTATTAGGTGGATCCTATATGAATCATTCATGCGGTCCCATATGCATACCCATGCAATTTGCACACATTATTTACCATATTTTATCTTTATACTATCCAAACTAGAAAAAGTTTGGTGTACTTAAGTACCTTATCTTATCAGTACTTTCGGGACTCTTATCAAACACATTTTTCATGTATCATACCTAATGTTTCAAATCACCTTGGTGCAGATAAAGCTTACTTCACAAGAGGAGGTAGCTCTTGAGTTGAGGGCCAGCCAGGTTGATGTGTTATTTTGCTTTTTTTTTTCCTACTAATTTATCAAGCGATGCCAAGCCTAGGAAATTGTAAAGTTTTCTTGATTTTATGTTCTCCCAGGGTGTTCCAATTGATGTCAATCACAATTTCAGTGTCGATTTTGTCTGGAAGAGCACAAGTTTTGACAGGATGCAGGCAGCTATGAAAACACTTGCTGTAGATGACACCAGTGTCAGCGGGTACATCAACTTGCTGGTGCCTTAGATGCTTTGATGAGGGCTTGGATTTAAAGTTACAATCTGATCTTACATTATTGATTTTTTTGTAGGTACATTTATCATCGGTTGTTAGGCCATGAAGTTGAAGCACAGTTGATCCGCAACACTTTACCTCGTCGGTTTGGTGCACCAGGTCTCCCAGAATTGAATGCTTCACAGGTTTGTGCATCTCTTGCTCTCTTTTGAACTTAGTTGCATGTTGCTTGCTCTTTGCCTCTCTGATTGTGGTTGGGGACTACCAACTGCGTAAACACCTCCCAACAGAGTACTCGAGCTCATCTGTGACGAAACTGTAGCAGACACCATCAGACAAGGGGTTGTTTGTTGGGGAATATCAATTTTAGCCCAGGGCAAAGCATTCAGCACTGATAGGGATGTATGAAATGTTTTAGAGGGTCGAAGGTTAAAATTTCTTGATTACATTCTGTCCAAGTCCACAAGTGTCTGTAGTTTCTTTGATGCGTGGGACTCTTCAGAAGAGAGAACAGTAGCATCAGCCATTTGCTCAGAATATGTCAGGAGTTTAGCCAAAAGGTGGGATGATAAGAAAGTGTGTGGCCTGGCTCTGTTACTCTTAAGGCCTTGTGTTACCTAGGGCTAATTTTGTAGTGTACATAAGTCCGGGGATAAACTTATGGAAAGCTGGGAAATGAAAAGGCCGTTCAGGGCTTGCTGAAAGTTACGCTATGTCAGCATGGGAGTCTTGCCTCTCTGCAAAAGGGAGCTTATGGGTGAGGCAGATATCAAAATTGTAGTGGTGGTCATCTTGTGTTTAGAACTTTTAACTGCTTCATTGGTTGACGGAATACCTTAAGGGAGCAACTAAGGGAGCAACAATGTGCAAGGCACTCCGTCCACTTGGAGTTCAATAGTGTACTTCTTTGTTTTTTGCACTTTACAACTTGATCTTTGGCAACCTTTGCAGAGGGTGCAAGTTGGAGTTTGAGCATGGTAATACATCATATAAGTCACCTAGCATCTCCATGGCATGTACCGTAATGTTACACACTGAAAATTAACTAATAGAAAGAAATAGAAAGCCTAGCAACCTAGAAAGGCAGGCTAGCTAGTGTAGTGGAGAGAGAGAGAGAGAGAGAGAGAGAGAGAGAGAGAGAGAGAGGCGAAGGGGTGCGTGGGCACTATTCTCCTCAAGCCTACTGCTTATGATCATTGATTTTAATTGAGTGAGGCTTCCAAGAGCTTCGTGCAATTTGCTCACATAGGGGAGGCCCCCTCTGTGAGGAAGTCACCCCAGAAGTGGTTCTACACAGAGAGAATCAGGGTGACCTCCAGAATTCAACTAGGAAAAGAGAGAATCGCAGGCTCTGGATCTGTACTAAACTGGTGGGACTGCTCCATAGACTGGATATGAGGAAGGTGTGTTGGGTGGTTGCTTCCTTTGCATAGATCAGGAAGGGCAGAAATGGGTGTGCTGTAATGACCTGCTACTCTTTACACACAGGCTGGCTAAGCCTTGCCTGAAACATCACAGGAATTTCTTGATCTACTCTTTGATCATTTCCTTCTTTGTAACCCTCGTAGTCACTAGTGTCTGGGTTTGTCTGGTTTCTTGTTTTTTCCATCTTTCAATGTATAAATTGTTTACCATAAAAAAGCAATAATGTTTTTTTAAAGAATTCTAATATAATGTGTGCTTTTGTAGGTTTATGCTGTGAAGAGTGTGCTGCAAAAGCCAGTTAGCTTAATACAAGGCCCTCCTGGAACTGGCAAGACTGTTACCTCTGCGGCTATTGTATATCACCTTGCTAAGCAAGGCCAGGGCCAAGTATTTTCCTTTCTTTTTATTTAGAGGAATCATTTTGTTTATGTTCTTGGAAGGATTGAGGTTGGTGTGCTTTCATTGTTGCAGGTACTAGTTTGTGCTCCAAGCAATGTGGCTGTGGACCAGCTTGCAGAGAAGATTAGTGCTACTGGATTGAAGGTAATCTGTCTTGTAAAAATTGCAAGTGTTGTTCTCAAACCCTGCAGTTCATTCATTCTTGTACTGCTTCAAGTTTCATGCCTGATGGCAGGTCTTTTTTCTTGTGCTTGCATTTGTTTTACTTGTAAAAACGTTTTTTTTTTTGGGTTACTCTCTTAGGTTGTCAGACTATGCGCAAAGTCTCGAGAGGCTGTTAGCTCTCCTGTGGAGCATCTTACTTTGCATTATCAGGTCCTCTCTTTTTCTTGAATCCTACTGGCACACACACACACACACACGCACACACAGACAGAGAGAGAGAGAGAGAGAGAGAGAGAGAGAGAGAGAGAGAGGATTTTATTAATGTCTAGAAAACTACACCCGTGTACTACATGGGTCCTACATGTACAATGAGAAGGTTGGTAGGACCAGTGGTGCTCATCCTGGAGGCAATGTCCACTACACAGGGCAGAGCCTCTCTATGTCATTGGAGGATTTGAGCGGAGGACGAAGACGCCTGGCTCTGTGCGCCTCATCCTGGATATCTCCATGTGTATGAGGTACCAACAAGTCTTGGTTTTGGGGTTGGGTGGTGTCCCATCCATGGTCTCCCAATCCTCTGGAGTGTTGACGGGGCAGAGAATGTCACATACCTCGAGGAAGTCAATGATCAACGGCTGAGTGATATTCTGCTGAGCCTGGCGCGCTCTGTAGCTTCAATATGGCCTCTTGGTGATGATGCAGCTCCCTTGAGTCTCATAATACACCTAAGGGGTTGGGAAGATGACCTAGCTGAACAATGGCAATTCCTCATGACATGTGATGTGTGTCTGTACAGGTATCCCGGTTTCTCAATGAAAGCACCCTCTGTCACTCTTGAAAGTGGTCCCCTTAGAGAAGGTTTGTGAGAAGCTCGGCATGTCTTGCTTGTATAGAGGCGAGCTAGGTTGAGAAGGATGATGCGGTTGATCTAAGTCCACAGTCTCACACGAGTGGCATCAATCCCCGGCATATGCTACTGCCAAAGCATGGGTGGACCAATTGGGTGGCCAAATGGTGACTGAAAGAAAGAGCAAACACAGGTTGTAGAGCCAAGGCTCAAATTGTAGGGCCAAGGCAAGGCTGGGGAAAGGTTGATTATTGCTTAAAATAAGCACGAGGGAAGCCCGTAGGTGCTTACAAGCATAAGAGTCAGTTTCTACAGCCAATGACCTCCAGTAGATATGCAAGAATGAGATGAAAAGTGAGGTGAAGGGTGAGATTCCTTATATACCTGCAATATGTTGTAGTCGGCCAGTTGTAGCAGTCTGACAACAGTCGCGAGCATGAATATGCCATAAATAGCATAAGAATGCTCATATAATGCTGGAAAAAAACCTGCTAAAATATGCAAATGCAGGGTCTCATAAAATGACCAGTATAAGCATGAAAAGGTACATGAAGACCCTCTGGAGATGATATATATTCCAACACCTCTTCAACGCTAGAGAGGCAGTCCAATACTAGCACGTTGAAGCAACACCTCCAAAGTAGCTCTCGGAAGTGGTTTGGTGAAGAGATCCGCCACATTGTCCTTGGTAGAACAGTAGGCTAGCCGAAGAAGTCCCAACTTGATCCAGTCGTGTACAAAATGATAATGCACCTCAATATGCTTGGATCGTCCCCGTATCATAGGATTCTGTTCTAGAGCATAGCACTTTGAGAATCCGAGAAGATGGTAACTTGGGATGTGTCGGCACAATACAAATGCTTCAGAATTCGAGAATCCAAAGTGCCTCAGTGGAGGAGAGAAGGTAGGATTTGTACACAGCCTCGGTGGAAGAAGTAGCAACAATTGTCTGCTTTTGAGATTTCCAAGAAACCAATCCAGTACTATCCAGATGTAGACCTCCGAGTATCAATGCAACCTGCCCAATCAGAATCTGTGAAACCAACCAAATCGGCACCACTGGAATAGGTGATGCCATAATCTGGAGTACCTTGAAGATAACGAAGAACTCTCAAGGCTGCTTGCCAATGAGACTTTCGAGCAGCTGATGAGAATTGACTTAGAACATTCATTGCATAGGAGGTATCTGGACGGGTGTTGGCAAGGTAAAACAATGAGCCAACAATCTGCCGGTACTCTGTGGAATCCGCCAAGGGTGTATCATCCTCCTTGGATAACTTGGCATTGGGATCCATGGGACAAGAGAGAGGTGTATAGTCTGACAACCCATAAAGTGAGAGCAGCTTCTTCACATACTTTTGTTGAGAAATGAAGATACAATCAGCTTTCTGCCAAACCTCTAGCCCAAGAAAATAATGAAGAAGGCCAAGATCAGTCATCTTAAATGTCGCTAAAAGCTTGGATTGAACTTGTGTGACCAACTCAGCATCTAAGCCAGAAAGGATGAGGTCATCAACATACAAAACAATGACACAAATATCCCCATTAGAAAGAAGCACATAGAGATTGATGTTTGCATATGTCCTCTCAAAGCCAAGAGATAACAAGAAGGCATCAATTCTCTGATACCAGGCACAGGGTGCTTGTTTGAGACCATAAAGAGCCTTCTTCAGAAGATACACATGGGTGTCTTGTCCCTGAATCACAAAACCAGGAGGTTGCTCAACATAAACTTCCTCCTCTAAATCTCCATTCAGAAAAGCGGATTTGACATCCATCTGGAACACAGGCCATCTGAAGTGTGTAGCCAGAGCCAAAATAATCCTGATGGTGGTAAACCTGGCTGTAGGAGAAAATGTCTCATCAAAGTCTTCACCTGCCCTCTAAGCATATCCTTGAGCAACAAGGCAGGCTTTGTACTTGTCCAAAGTACCATCTGCATGAAACTTGACTTTGAAAATCCATTTCACACCAATTACACGACGATGTAAAGGTCGTGGCATCAAAGACCAAGTGTGATTCCTCTCAATAGAGGACATTTGTGCTTCCATTGCTGTGAAAGAGCCTCCTCTGGACTCTTAGGCTTATCGATCTCCTAGAGAGAACTCATGAGAGCATAATTCTTTGTGTGATGAGATGTGGAAGCCTGAGATGAACGGTGAGGTCCAGGGGTGGTGGTAGAGATCTGGTTACGGAGCTGTGCAGCATCAGTGAGACCAGAATCTGTAAAGTGTTGCTGAACCGATCGAGGTAGGCCAGCCTTCCTCTCAAAGCGTGCAGAAGAAGAAGATCCAGCTGCAGTAGAGGACTCATCCGATGCTGTTAGGAGTGGTGATGAAGTAAGCACCGTTGGGGTAATTGCGGAGTCAAAGCAGGACTCGTAGAGGGATTGGGAGCTGTAGAAGCTGGTGCAACAAGAATTGGTGGCTGTAAAGTAGCAGCTTGGCACCGGAGTTGCAGCAGCACCAGGAGGAGGAGGAGGAGGAGGAGTTGGACATGGAAGAGGTATAAGATCACTAACATCAGCCGGGAATGGATCATCTAGAAAGTCGAAAGATGCATCAGGTGGAGATGAGTCGATGCCAAACAAGCTCTCATCAAATCGAGCATCACGAGAAATGATGATGTCATCAACCTCTGGATGTGGAAGAGGTATAAGATCACTAACATCGACCGAGAATGGATCATCCAGAAAGTCGAAAGATGCATCAGGTTGAGAGGAGTCGATGCCAAACAAGCTCTCATTAAACCGAGCATCATGAGAAATGCATCAACCTCCGGATCCTAGAAGCGATTCCCTTTGGATCTCAGACTGTAGCTTGTGAAGATCATCCCCTTTGACGTCGGTGAGAGTGTGGTCCTCTTTTGATCTGGGACATGCACGTAAGCATCACAACCGAAAATACGTAGATGAGGAACAGAAGACTTGTGTCTTGTAAAAGCCTCCTCTGGAGTCATCTCCTCAACCACTTTTGTGAGAGAGTGGTTAATGAGATAAACTGAGGTAGCCACAGCTTCACCCTAGAAAGCAAGAGGAAGACTTGCATGATGCAACCAAGAACGAGCCATCTCTTTTACGGTCCAGTTCTTCCGTTCCACAACTCCATTCTACTGAGGAGTGTAAGGAACTGTGGTCTGTCGGTGAATGCCCTTTAACGCAAGGAAGTTACCAAACGGTATAAACTCGCTACCATTATCAGTCCTGAGAAAAGAAACTGCACCCCCAGATTGATTTTCCACCATCGTGATCCAAGTCCTGAAACTGGCAAAAGCATCTGACCTGCGAGCCAAAAAACATACCTAGACTTTGCGAGTGAAATCATTCACAAGAAGAAGAAAATATCGAGCCCCTCCAAGAGACTCAACCTCCATGGGTCCCACAAGATTTGCATGTATAAGCTCCAGTCTTCGGCTTGCTCGATGAGTGGCCTCCTTTGGAAATGCATCTCGATGATGCTTGCCCATCTTGCAAGATGAGCAAATGTATGAAAGAGACTTGAGCTGAGGTAGTCCGCTGTGACAACCTGCTGAGAATGGAACTTCTGTAAGGCAACAATGGATACATGACCGAAGCGAGAATGCCACAAAGAAGTATCTGCCTCAAAAACCAAAGCCATCAAGGGGGAGAAAAGCTGATGAATATTTGAGTCAGTGCGAGGGATCTGGGAAGAAAAGTTGGTGATCTTGTAGAGACCCCCATCATGGACTCCATTGGCAACAACCGAGAGTGTCTTCCTGTCGATCACTTCAATGACCTCATCATCAAAGTACACACCAAGTCCCTTTTGAGAAGCTTTGTACACTGAAAACAGTTTTTTGGAAATCCGTGGTACATATAAAACATCATGTAAGGTGGCAAAGGAACCACCAACACCGGTGACAGGAAGCGAGGAGTTGTTGCCGATGCGAACTGAAGAAGGGAGAGTCTGGTAGTGCTCCAAGATATGGGCTTGATTGGTCATGTGGGCAAAAGCACCACTATCACCAATCCATTCCACGGCTTCAGGTGTGTCATTGACCTCTTCTGGATAAGTCATCTCTGTGATCACGAGGAGTGAATCCTGTGAAGAAGTGGATGAATCTGTGACTGCCATGTATGCAACTTTGGTAGATCCCTCCTCTAAAACTCTGTCCTTGCCCTCCTTTTCCGCGAAGCATGCACTTGTCGTGGAGATAACTCACGACTTCCTCAAAAGGGGGAAGAGGATCACAAAAGTAACTATTATCCTTAAAAGAATCAAAGGAAGCATGCAATTTTCCAAGAAGTTTATGGATAGGATTGTTGATTGTGCTCTCGTACTCCTCAAGCTGCAGCTTGATACGGATGAACTCTCCAATCTTGTCAATCATGTTATTGATTGTGAGCTTCTCCAGATCTAGATCTGACTCCAGCTTGGCAATCTTCAATGTCGAACCTCTCCCATACCTCCTTTGGATCTCTGTCCACATCTGATGAGCATTACTCTGAGTAGAGATAAACTGTGCCTGTATAGAATCTAGATGGAGTCATACAATGGATGATGATAAGATGGGCCCGAGCATCTAATATGCTTCTCAAAGGAGGGTCCACCAAGTGAGGTGTGGAGATGGACATCCACACCGGCTCCTTCTAGCAATAACTGAGTGTAGGAAGACCAAGTATGATAGTTGGTTGTTGTAAGCTTCACGGAGTCACTGACTTGGGGAGGATTGTAGGAAGGTATATGGGTAGGGGTAGGAGCAAGACTTGGATGAGAGAAACTTAGAGAAGAAAGATTGGGAAGAGGAACCACTTGGGGAGCGGGAGCAGGGGATCCAGGTAGTGAAGGGGCTGGAGTATCAATTGGAGAAGGAGCAGCAGTAGAGAAATCTCATGAGCCATGTCTTTTGACTAGAAACCTTCTTTGAAGCAAGAGGGCTGTAAAAAAACAGAAAATAGCCTCCTCTCAAGCTATGCAGAGCAAGAGGAGAGAGAAGAAAGGGAGCGAGGATGGGAAAAGAGAAATAGAGAAAGCAAATCTCTTAGGAATCCTGTCCTTAGCACCTAGAAGAGAGCTTTAGCCTCCAACAGCAAAAACGCAGCAGTCCAAGAGTACAGATGCAGAAAATGCAGCAAAGTTGATGAAGCCTCTGCTCCAATCAGAAAAACGCAGCAATTCCTTACCTGTAGATCAATGTTAATAACATCTACTCTATCCAGATTCATAATCTTGTGGGCTTTGAGTAGCTCTGTATCATAGTCACAGGGGACGGGGGGGACGGACCCTTGGAACGGGGGGACGTCGTCCCGGGAACACTGTGGGATGGGGACGGACGAACGTCCCCAGCTGGGCGTCCCTCACAAGGGACGACGTTCTGGGGGCGGATCCAAGAGGTGACAGTTGTGGGGGACGACTGCATGGGAATGCTGCAGGTTACTGTTTGGGCAATGGTCACATTTTGACCTTTTTTTTTGGCCGTTTGGGAGGAGCTTTTCATGGGCCTTTAGCCTTGGCCCATAGGCCTTGAGCCTTTGAGGCTTTGGGCCTTGGCCTCTCTTGCCCCCCTCCCTATAAGAAGACACACACACACACTCCCTCTCACACTCCAAGCCTTAGCTTCACACACACACTCTCTCTCTCTCCCTCAAGCGTCAAGCCTCAAGGGCCAAGGTCTCAAGTTTCAAGCTCTCACACAAGCAAGTTGTAGCCTCTCAAGACACACTCTCCCTCACACACACTCTCTCAAGCTTCACACACACACACACACACACACACACACACACCCACCCCCACCCACTCACACTCTCAAGTTCTCCCTCAACTTTCAAGGTTCAAGCCTCACTCCTCTCTCTCCATGCATATAGCTTTGCATTCTCCTAGTAGTAGAGCTCCATCCCCTCCCCCACTCATTGTACTTATTGCACACCCAGATTCAGCTTTTTAGTTCAATACTTTTTCATTTTGTTGGAATGACAGAGGATACCCCATACAGGTACACCGATTTGTCTCATAGGCCGAGTTCGGTCTTTTGGAAGACGTTAATAAAATCTTTCTTTCTTTCTTTCTTTCTTTCTTTCTCTCTCTCTCTCTCTCTCTCAAGCTATCAAGTGACAAGGAGGCATCCATCATCCATGGCATCCTCCTCGTGGGGGAGTGGCTCTTTAAGTTCCAACTACTCGTAGAAGGACGACCGGATGGACATGGTGGGATGAGGACAATCACACCCCATCCCCTCATGGAGGTGGTGCACAGCCATGGACATGCAAGCTTTGCCTGTATAGGCGAGTGGGTGGTACTGACAAAGTAATTTTTAAGTGCCGTTCCTACCCTCGTTCCCGTTCCCTACATATGGCCGTCCCCGTCTCCATCCCCCGTTACCGTCCCTCGTTCCTTGTGACTATGCTCTGTATAGTTGTAGGCAAGTGAGAACACTTGGTGATCCCAAAATTGTGCACCCAACGGCATGTCGGCATGATATTGGTGATCACTTGGTGTGCCTCTCACCATTTGGCCACCCGATTGGTCCACCCGTGCTTTCTCATCATGTATATACATTGGACTGGTGTCCATGATAGTTGTATATGCCGGGGATTGATGCCACTCATGTGATACTGTAACTTGGTTGAACACAATGCTAATCAATACACTTAAATACACTAAGATTTGAAGGACACTTGCTCATATAGAAGAAGTAAATTGCTGAATTGACAAGAGACACGCAATGAGCCCCCTCCCTTGAGTAAATTGTATTACTATTGGAGAAATTCAATACATAGCTTCACGGGCATCCATTGCGAAATCCTCCATGCCAAATTCAGCATTTAGAAAACAATGGTATGTCGATGTAGTTCACCAAGGAGCTGCCTTGATGCCTGGCCCGACTTCAGTGCCCATATTCTCTACCATTGGCTCTATGCTCTACCAAGCAAGGTAGCAACATCTTCAAGAGCACATAGGACAAGAGAAATACTATACAGGGCGGCTAAACAAGGAGTCCTGCCCTTCTACTGAGTAAGTAATGACAACACATTGTCCAATTAGCTTACCAGTCTTCATAGAAGTTGTTGCAAGCGGAAGCCTTCGCGTTGGAAGCTTTAGAAGTGTTGATATCTTCGATTTGCCGCACTCCTTCGCGACAAAAGTCTTCAAGAGGATGAAGGGAACCCTGGGAAAGCTTCCCCTATGGTTCAACTTCAGAAAGGAAGACTGAAATTAGGGTTTTCAGCAAAAAGACTAGAAATTACAGCAAAAATGAGAGCTGTTTTGCTGAATTTCAGTCATTGGGAGTGAGTAGGAGAGTGATTAGCACTTGGAAACACTCTTGGAAGCTTGGAAAACACCCTAGCAAGTTGGGTATGGCTATGGAGAGCTTGGAAATGGAGAGAAATGGTGGAAAAACAGAGTTTTCAGCCTCCAAAAATCCTCATGAAGAGAAAACACGAATTTTCTCTTAATAAGTAAGTGAATTGGGGTCCAATCAGGTGAGAGGACATGGGGAGATGCCCATTTATGAGTAAAAGGGGAGGATCAGGTCCTGGACATTGAGTCTTGTCTGCCTCGGGACTTCAGTGAGTGTGAACTTGGAAGCGGTCATAATTTATAAGTGACTTTTGGGTGCCCAAACTTTAATGAAATGGGAACGCACTCACTTATAAATATTGGCTAAGTCCTAAGGGCGATTTGAGCCTAGATTGGGTAATACTTACTACTTGTTCACATGCCACACAACCATGTCAGCAGACAATTTCACACGCACGGTTCACGGGCGAGCGTCCCCTAGCCCGGAACTACACATAGGTCATGCAGGCATGAAAACAGCATGCAATTTCATTTGCAGGCAAGCACATAAAGATGCTATGCAATGCAGCATTGGCATGAGCGATTTCTGTTCATGAAACCATATAATACCAGGCGTTTCCAGGCAAGTATATGCGATACCAGACCCAATGGAAAGCCAATCCTCCAGGCGTTTCCGGGCATGTACACAAAGGCACAAGTCCCAGCGGAAAGCCAAGTCCTCCAGGCGTTTCCGGGCATGTACACAAAGGCACAAGTCCCAGCGGAAAGCCAAGTCCTCCAGATATTTCGGGCATGATAACATCAAGTCCCAGCAGAATATCATATCCAACTATACAGCATGACACGTGTCAATCACATGCATAGGCACATTCCATAAGCCATGGACACCAATCCAATATGTACATAGTGTGAAAGCAAGAGTGAACCATTCGGGTGGCCAAATGGTGACATTCCCCCCCCGCTTCTAAAGAGTTGTCCGCAACTGAAATGCATCCAAATATGTCTGAAGCACATGCGGGCAATCTTTGAAGAACTCTTCATCTACCCATTTAGCATCAATGGGAAGATAGTTCTTAAACTTCACAAGGTAACGCCTCACAACTTTGCCTGCAGCAAGCTTGCATTCCTTGTGATACACAATCTGCTCTGGCTGCAAGATCTCCTCAAGCTCATGCACTTCTGGTGGATCCTCAATGACCATTTCACTGGGCTCCGGCCCTATATACTTTCGAAGGAGACTCACATGAAAAGCATTGCGTATGTGCCAATGACTAGGTAATGCCAATCTGAAAGCCACTTCATTGATCTTCTCGATCACTCGAAAAGGCCCATAGTATCTGGTTGCAAGCTTAGGATATGCACCCTCTTTGCCAAGCCTCTTTGCAAGTCTTGCTTTCTCAAATTTCAGCAATACCCAATCATTCTCTTTAACATCCAATTGCCTTCTATGCTTGTCGGCAGCCTTTTTATGCTTGTCTTGTGACCTTGCAATGGCTGTCCGCACCTGAGCAAAAGCAATATGCAAGTCTCTTACATACTCATCAGCTGCAAATATCTCATCCTTTGTGCGAAGGATGGGTGGCAAAACCACCTTACCATAAACAATCTCAAACGGGGCCTTTCCCGTAGATGCATGCACCGTGTTGTTGTATGCAAATTCCACAAGGGGTAAGTACTTCTCCCAAGAAGACTTCTGATCCGCTACATAACATTTCAAGAGATCCAACACGGCTGAATTTGCAGCCTCACTTTGCCCATCCGTTTGAGGGTGATAAGCTGATGAGAAGTCCAATTTGGTGCCCATATTATCAAATAAGGTCCGCCAAAAGAGACTTGTAGTCCTGGGTCAGCATTGATGGTCTTTTTGACCGGCAAGAAATGAGCTTGCTTGCTAAACCTGTCCACAATTGTCCAAATTGCATCATTACCCTGTTGGGTACGTGGCAAGTCCATAATGAAATCCATTGTAATACTTTCCCATGGCTGTGTAGGAATAGGCAATGGCTGAAGCAAACCTGGTGTCTTTTGCCTATCAAATTTGACCTTTTGACAGGTGATACATGCACGTACATGTGCCTCTATGTCCTTCCGCATACCTGGCCAAAAGAAATACCGCTCAATCATGTGCGTAGTAGGCATTATGCCTCTATGACCAGCATATGGAGGAGCATGGCACTCATCCAAAACCTTTTGCCTCATGTCAGACACCACATATAGGCAATTATCTTTCATGAGATAACCCTCTTTGATCACATATGAGGCATGTGCATGACCAGCCATCAAATCAGCCCAAATAGTGGCAAAATCAGCATCCGTATGATACAAATCACGCATGGTAGACAAGTCCCCATGAGAGGCAACCGAGATAGCTGCTACATACGGCTTTCGTGACAATGCATCGGTGACTATATTCTTCTTTCCCGGGGTGTGCAAGATCTGAAAATGAAACATAGAGAGGAAATTGGCCATCCTCATATACTTCTCTGACAACTTAGTTTGAGTAAGAAAATACCTCAAACTCTGGTGATCTGTCTTCACAGTGAAATCAGCCCCAAGAAGGTAATGTTTCCATATAGTAAGTGCATGAATTACAGCCAAGAGCTCTTTCTCATATATGCCAAGAGATAGCTCCGCATCATGCAACCTACGACTCTCATAAGCCACGGCATGTCCCTCTTGATTGAGGACAGCCCCTATGCAATTTCCAGATGCATCACATTCCACACAAAAAGGCTTTTGCAAATCCGGAACGATCAACACTGGACCATGAGTAGTTGCATCTTTCAATTTGAGGAATGCATCTCTCTCTACATTAGTCCATTTGAACACGGCCTTCTTCTTTGTCAAATCATGCAAAGGAGAAGCAATCCATGCAAAGTGCCGAATGAACCTGCGGTAGTAAGAGCATAATCCAAGAAAACTACGGATCTCATGGACCGAACTCAATTCGGGCCAATTCCGAACTGCATCAATCTTTGCAAGATCCATCCGCACTCCATCTTTGGAAACAATATGCCCAAGATAATGTATCTCTGACAAGAAGAACTCACTCTTCTTTGCATTTATGAAGAGTTTATGCTTATGGAGCTCTTCAAAAACAATAGTCAAATGAGCTTTATGCTCTTCTTCGGTCTTCGAAAAGACTACGATGTCATCAAAGAAGACACCTGTAAATTTCCTGTACCCACGGAATATGCGATCCATCATTCTATTGAATGTAGCCGGGGCATTTGTAAGACCAAAAGGCATAACAAGATACTCATAAAGCCCAAATGCTGTCCTGAAAGCAGTTTTGTGTACATCCTGAGGCACTACACGCACTTGATGATATCCACTCTTGAGATCAATTCGGCTAAAGCATGCCGATCCATCCAACTTGTCAAGGATGTCGTCTATGCGTGGAATCGGAAACCGATTCCCCTGCAGTTCTCTACCAACAAAGGCAGCCCCTGCTTCAATTTGAGGACCCATGTCCTCCACTTCAATACCCAAAGCAGCTGCCATATGAGTGGATATGAAATTTTCAGATGCACAATCATCAAACACTTCATATTCTCTCTCCTCTCTCTAGAAAAAGAGAAAATAGAGTCATCTCCCATTCGTGTTGATCTTCTTGGATAGTCAAGGTTTCTTTCAGCAGCTGTAGGTAGCCTCTGTTAAGCACACCGCGTCCATTTGGCTCTGTACTTGCGTTGACTTGGGCATGAGAGAGAGAGAGAGAGAGCAGGCTTCCTGGATACAAAGGGTTGTTTTTCAAGAAAAGTGAAGTTAGTGTTGAGCAATTTCCCATGCTTGCTCCAAGCAGGTGAGGCATTTGGATACTTCTGACAAAAGTGAGCTCCACAAGTTGCAACTGTTGAAAGACGAACAAGGTTTGTGGATGTGTTAGCATTTATCAATCTTAATCCTGCCTATGGATGTTTCTGCCCTTGCAAGAGGTAAGCCATGTTTACTGTTTTTTGAAACCCAGGTGAGCTGTCCAGTGCGGATGAGAAGAAATACAAAGCGCTTAAGAGGGCAACTGAACGGGAGATTGCACAAAGTGCAGATGTCATATGCTGTACGTGTGTTGGTGCTGGTGATCCTCGCCTGTTAAATTTCAGGTTCCGACAGGTCTGTAGGTCAAAATCTGAGTCCTATTTTGAATATTGCTAAGGTTCTGCCTGCTCTCCCATTCTGAACTTGGTAATGTTTATATATACCCTCATTGCAGGTTCTGATCGATGAGTCTACACAGGCAACTGAACCAGAGTGCTTGATACCATTAGTATTGGGTGCAAAACAGGTAAGGATGAGTTAACCTGTAGCTATTTAGTTCTTGGATGCCTGTACTTGTGTTTATCTTGTACTCAAGCAAAGCAATTTTGTATATGATAGCCTGTGTTGCTATGCAGGTTGTTCTAGTAGGGGACCACTGCCAGCTTGGCCCTGTGATAATGTGTAAAAAAGCAGCACGTGCAGGTCTTGCGCAGTCTTTGTTTGAACGCCTGGTCTTACTTGGAGTCAAGCCGATACGCTTGGTGGTAGGTCATATTTGATGATACGGAGAGTATTTGTGTTCATCAGGGACCTTTGTGGGCTTGTGGTGAAGCAGTTTTGGGTCCAAATTTTAGTTTCTGGATTTGCATATTTTTGGTATTTTCTTTGCAGGTACAATATCGGATGCATCCCTCACTTTCAGAGTTCCCTTCCAACAACTTCTACGAGGGTACGCTGCAGAACGGCATCACTATGAATGAAAGACTGTCTGTGGGGATCGATTTCCCTTGGCCTGTACCAAACCGGCCGATGTTCTTCTATGTTCAGGTCTGCATTATTGTGGTTATGGTGTATAATGTGCATAGGGGCTTCACACACATTGTCTGTGTCTGGGTAAAGGTGGACACTCACCTTACCGATGGGTGGAGAATCCCCGTCTCGACCCATGCCCGTCAGATGGTGACCTGTAAAGTCCCTTATTTTCGGTGCAGTCTTTTTAGCATTGGACTCCTATTATGTTCTTAATTCTTCTATCTTGCATTGAGCAGATGGGCCAGGAAGAAATAAGTGCCAGTGGTACCTCGTATCTGAACAGGACAGAAGCTGCAAATGTGGAAAAGATTGTTACCACCTTTTTGAAAAGTGGAGTTGTGTCCAGTCAGGTAAAGTACCTCTAACCTTGCAGAGTACCCTTTTTTAGATCAATTTCTTTGAATCTCATTTCACAGCCCACTGTTCATTCTTTATCCTTTAATCCGGCTCAACTACTTCTAGTCTTCTCTCAGATTGGCGTTATAACCCCCTACGAAGGTCAGCGGGCATACATTGTGAATCATATGTCAAGGAATGGGTCACTGCGTCAGCAATTGTACAAAGATATCGAGGTATTTCATGGTACGGCATGTGTTGCTAATGGTCCAAGCTAGTTGCTTGGGGCTTGCTTAGTGGATTGTTGTGCCTTTCAGGTTGCTAGTGTGGACTCTTTCCAAGGCAGGGAGAAAGATTTTATCATTCTTTCCTGTGTTAGAAGCAATGAACATCAGGCAAGTGTCTTGACTTCTGAACTGAGCATAAGTTATCTTGCTATTAGCTAGGCCAGATTGTATGTCATACTAGGTGGTTTGTCTAAGCTGGAGTCAACTGGCAGGGCATCGGCTTTCTTAATGATCCTCGCCGTTTGAATGTTGCGCTGACAAGAGCACGCTATGGTATAGTTATCTTGGGCAATCCAAAGGTCCTTAGCAAGCAGCCTTTGTGGAACAGCTTGCTGACTCATTATAAGGTAGATTCTTTTTTTCTCTGGGCAATCATAGTAGTACCCTATAATCTGTTTGTGTAATTCTACATGTCTGATCCATTGTCACACGAATCAGTTTCAACCCTCAAAGGCAGTTGTTATGGTAGGGCTACTAGTCAGGGTTAGGGTTAGGGTTAAGCACATGAATCAAAGAGTGTGAGGTAGGGTGAATCAAATGGGAAAAAACAGGCTGCTCAGTAAACTAACGCAAGTGTGAGTGCGCTAAATGCAGAACACACATTAATTCAAGTCACCCTACTTTTTGGAGATCTTTTAAACAGAATCTCTCTCCTCATTATACAAATCTTCTACAAGTCTTTGGGGGCAGTCAAGGGAGAGAAGATGAGAGTGAGAGGTTCAGCCTGAACAGTACCAATTTTCTTGATTAGTACATAGCCATGAACTCAGAGCTTACTAAGTAGTTCAGTTTTTACCAGACCTAGCAAGATCCTTCTTTTTAGTTTTAACCAGACCTAGCAAGATCCTTCTTTTTAGTTTTAACCAGACCTAGCAAGATTCTTATTTAATTATGTACGCTTTATTCATGCAGCTATATACAGTAGGCAAAGTTGAGAGAATTAAGGTTTTTGCTGTCATTTGTCCTACATCTTTTCATGCAGATAGTGCATGATGACATGCACCTTTAAAAATTTGCTGCTGCGGCTGCTAGCCCTCCTCCTCCTCCTCCTCTCCCTCTCCCTCTCCCTCTCCCTCTCCCTCTCCCTCTCTCTCTCTCTCTCTCTCTCTCTCTCTCTCTCTCCACCCCCCTTTAAATTCAAACACATTTCTCAGAGAGGATGTAATGGGGAGTGGATCTCAGAGCACTTAAACACACATTTAAGCACAAAAGAATATGCCACAAAAATAAGAGTTTTTGCAATACAAGCTTGTGGGCGATCATTCGATCACAGATTTCTAGTGCAGTTTAGCAGAGAGTACAATGATCAAACAAAGTGTTGTTGAGACGGGTTCACTGGGATCCTTTGGTGGCTAATTACCGGACTAGGGAATCCTCATTACAGGCATACAAGCTCTTTCCCAAGCTTGTTGTGGGCGTGTAAAAGGGGCAACCCGGTTCTCCAAAGCTGCAGGTGACAAGCCCAATTGACCTTGGGATAACTCTTCTTCAGCCTGGATAGCTTGGTTCTCCAGAAAGAAAGCTTCTGAAGCCTTCAAACAAGCTCCCTACTCCAGTTGCACCGCATGTAGCACTTCTTCCACATGTATGGTACAGATACTAGGGGCAGATTTAATGATGGGAGATAAGTGTATGTGAATCTAAGAATTGATTATATGACTGGTCACTTAAGTTAAGTACTGACACAGCCCTTATATAGCCTGTATCCTTGATTGGCATGTCTTTTAGTTCTTCAAATGCTCTTCAAGGGGCTGAAAAGTTCTTCCAAGTCTTCATCGTATGTCTTCAAAGTCTTCATGAAAACCTTCCAAATCATTCAAAGAGTCTCGGTGGTCTTTAGAGTGCCTTAATGTGCTTCAAAGAGCTTCTCCAATGGATATGGGCCAGCTTTCTAATGAGTTGAATAGCCTTCAAGAGATATAAGATGAATTTGGGCATGTTCTTGGATTCATCTAGGTATATCTTTATGGTGTATTAGCGGACATGCAAATTTCACATCGTGAAGGTTTGTCCGAGTTGCAGCCAGTTGATATTGTGTTAATTCTTTCTGTCTTTAGTGGTGCATATGTCCTATCAACTACCTTTTTGTTGTAATAATTCTTTCTATTTGTTATGATCCTTAGTGCTAGGCTTCATTATGGCTGAGTCTGCCTTGTATCTCTGGAGCTCTGACAGAAACTCAGTACATAGACCTTTGTATGACTGTATGCTCTTAGGTGTGTGTGTGCGCGTGGGGGGGGGGTGGGAGCATATATTGATACCAAGTTCTACACCCAGTATTGGGCATTGATGATGTTAGTGGGGATGTCTCAGTATCGAGTCCATACTATGCATGATGCAGTCGATGGTTTATTGGTGAATTTGGGCATGTTCTTGGATTCATCTAGGTATATCTTTATGCTGTATTAGCGGACATCGTGAAGTTTTCGTTCAAGTTGCAACCAATTGATATTGTGTTAATTCTTTCTATCTTTAGTGGTGCATATGCCCTATCAGCTACCTTTTTGTTGTATAATCCTTAGTGCTAGGCTTCATTATAGCTGAGTCTGCCCTGTATCTCCAGAGCTCTGACAGAAACTCAATACACAGACCTTTGTATGAATGTATGCTCTTGTGTGCGCGCGCGTGCGCGTGGGGGGGGGTGTGGAAGCATATATTGATACCAAGTTCTACACCCACTATTGGGCACTGATTACGTTAGTGGGGATGTCGTAGTATCTAGTCCATACCATGGATGATGGAGTTGATGGTTTATTGTCTTGTGGATGACTACCATGAGGTTATAAATTGCACTTTCTTATAAGGTGAATTTGGGCATGTTCCTAGATTCATCTAGGTATATATGTCAAGGACAGCCCCAAATTGGTCATTGAGTGGTGCATATTTGTGACTCTACCTACAGCTGTTTAAAGGTACCATACAGCCCACGGATAGCAAGAAGAGTCTCGCCAATCTGCCGTACAGGCTGAGAGATGTGCAAGTCCTTACAGCTTTGAAAGAATAGACAGGGTCACTGTTGCCAAACAATGGAGATGAACAGATTGCACAGCTTGTGAGAGTCTGTTCAGCATCAAGAAGGCTGGGACCTTGCCAAGGCCCAATACTGAGTTTTGACAAGTATGATCTAACCAGATCGATGGTGTGACATAGTGATATGGATCATATGTGGTGCACAGACTTGGATACATAGTTTTTAAAACCCCCAACCAAACACCGAGTTTTGACTAGTATGATCTAACCAGATCGATGGTGTGACATAGTGATATGGATCATATGTGGTCCACAGACTTGGATACATAGTTTTTAAAACCCCCAACTCAACACTCCACCCCAAACAAGGAAAAGGAAGAAAGAAAACCACCACCATAAAACCACCACATGTGCACATGCGCTTGCAGGACCTGTCTTTGTTGTTTGTCCCCTAGTTGAACCACAAAAATAATACTCTCTTTTTTTTTTTGGGGTAATAACAGGAGCATGAGTGTTTGGTTGAAGGCCCGCTCAATAATCTGAAGCAAAGTATGGTTCAATTCCAGAAACCAAAGAAGGTAATGCTGTTCACACCATCCTAGTGGAAACATTGCTGTCTTTCTGTTTTGGGGTATGCTCTGCTGCTGCAGCAGCTTTGCAGTTGTCTCATGCATGTTTTATTCATTTCCCGGCACAAGCATATCTTGCTACCAATGCATGAACCATGCAGGTGTACAATGATCGTCGAGTGTACCCAGGAGGGGGATCACTGGTCCCTGGAGATAGTTTTCTCTCTCTACCAACTGCTAGTGCCACTGCTGGGCTTTTGGACAGGCGTGGTAGTGGCCGCGGAAAAGTGGATGGACGTGGTAAATTAGAGTCTAGTTTTATCACACTTGTTTATGAATTGTGTGTCTTTGCTTTATTGAGATCACATGAATAGTTCTGGAGCTTGCTTTGTTATGTATCATGTCACAGGAGGTTCATATATGCCTTTTGGACCACTTGCAAATGGTGGCCAGAAGCCTGCTGGTACTCCTTTCGCAATGCCTCGTATTCCACTTCCAGCATTTCCTGGTGCTCCACTTACCCAGCCATATGCAATTCCTTCTCGGGGTGCTGTGCATGGGCCCATTGGTGGGGCACCTCAGGGTCCACAAGCAGGGAATAGGGGTTTTGGAATTGGGCGTGGTAGTACAGGAGGTCCAATCGGGGGCCATCTCACTCACCATCAGCTAACGCAGCAGTTGGGTAACCTTGGCTCTGGTTTCAATTTTGGGGGTATTGAGAACCCTAGCAGCCAGGCTTCTGTTGGTGGGCATCTATCTCAATCAGGATTGATGACACAGGTATGTTATGCCTCGGTTAAGTTCAAAGTTGATCTAGGGAGTTTAGTCATGGATCCTGGGCACCCTTTTGAGTATAAAAAAAAATTGAAAATGTTTGTTTACGTTTCTTCATGAGGTTTTTTTGCATTCCTAGTGGCATCATGTTTGTTTATGTTTCAGATGCCATCACAAGGTTTGAGTCAAAATCTACGAGACGGGTTTTCGCTTGGTGGAATGTCTCAGGTGTGGATCGTAAAAAAGCCCTATTAGAGAAATGCATGTTGTAGATTAGTATTAAGGTGCAAGGCTAGTTGGTTGGGCGGCTATTTAATTAGAGTATCACACAAGTTAATGGGTCTTTACAGACACGACCACCACTCTCATCCAATCCCTGCACTGATCATGAATGGGTGTAAAGTCTCGTAAAGTCCCAATGCTTGTTTAAGATTTTTCAAGAATATTTGCAGAGTAGCAAATTGAGGCTTTGATGTTCCTCTCTTGACAGGATTTCTTAGGTGATGATTTTAAGAGCCAGGGTTCCCATGTGGCTTATACTGTTGCAGACTTTTCTACCCAGGTACTGTGTCTGAATTTCAAATGTACACACACCACACAAACACATGCTTGCATGCATGATGAGTAGACTCAAAGCGCACACTTGATGTCAAGATTTGTTATGTGCCGGTTGATGTACACTTCATGTGTTTGTGACCATTGCGGTTGCTGTCAGGCTGCCCAAGGTGGCTATGGTGTTGATTATGTGACTCAGGCAACCCAAGGGTCTTTTGCTGGGGATTTTTTGAACTCAAACTCACAGAGTGGGTATTCACATGCATCTCCAGGCAACGATTTTGGCTCACAGGTAACACTTTTTTCTCTAGAAAATTTTGGAGTGGTTTGTTATGCCTTGCTGTATCTATTAGAACACTGGTGATGTATGCTTACATTTTCAGCATCCAACTTGCAGGATTACATGTCCCATGGATCGCAAGGGTTGTTTACACAGGTGGGCTATAGTGATCGGATCCAAGATGATCCTTCAAGTCAGACCCATTTTGGGCTGGGGGGGCACCTTCCATCACAGGTATTGTACAGGATTAAGCTCTTCCCCTTCTAACACTTCACTTCAAAGAGATTCAGCTAAACCTGCTCCTCACTTCTTTGCAGGGGCTGATGAATCCCATGTACTCTCAACCGTTTACGCAGTACACTCAACCATTCGATCAGCAGCCACAACAGCAGCATACCCAACACCAGCGCATGCAGTACAATGGCTGACATTGCTTGGGGTTTGCATATACTTATGTCATGTCAGGTCCTACAAGATGTGAAGTCTCCTTTTGGTAGTAGGTGGATGGTTGCATTTGATGCCTCAAAGTCTGGAGTACTAATGGGCTGTCCAACATTGCATGCAGCTGGTGGGTGCAATCTTGGAAAATCTCACATTCTGTTCCTTGTTGAAAATCAAATATTTAATCCCGAGTGTAATGGAGGAAGCACAGTACTGCTCAGAGAAGCAGGCAAATACAAGGGCCCATGCTAACTTGCCTTATGTGGCTCGGGGCTTTCGACATTAACAAGGGGGTTTGAAAGGTCTCACAACGACTGAATGCTGTGTACATGTGCCGTTCTTTGCAAGGAATGCAAGAGGTGGAGCTAAGCCTGTGTATTGTGCAGGTTTTTGTAACCCAGGCTGTAACTGCCAGAGTCATGGCCTCTTCATGTAACTTTGGGGAAGAATTTTTTTAGTCCCAATTATCTCGTGGTTGTTGAGAACTTGACATTTGGATGGTGCCACTTAAACCTCAATTTTTTTCTGAAAACATATCGAAAGTGTTTCATGTTTCTTTTACATGGCATCAATCTGTGACCTTGCATCAGAGCCAGCCTCCTTTTGTATTGAAAAAATCATATCCCTATTAGCTCCTTGAGAGTGTTGGGAAGCCTTTGGAGGACCACCTCTTGTAAAATTGTTGTGTATGATTCTAACATTGAGTATTGGTCAGTGTGCTGGAAGTAGTGGAGTTTGTTGACATGGACCCGGACATCCTTTTGTTCTCTGTTTGTACCTCCAGAGTGCTTCCACATGCTCCATCCTGAGATGCTTCTCTTTAAGATTGGTCAATGATGTCACACTCGGATAATCTATATGAAACTAAGACAATCATTCATGACTCGTTGCTTATTTGTTTTGTTTGAGGCTGCTTGTGCTGCAAGATGTTGTGAAGTGGATGATAGATGGGGCTGCATGACTTTTTTCGACGTTTATGTCCAGCATGTGTATTGTGTAAAGCTTAATGGGTAGGATTTAATTTAAAGCTAGAGTGGGGCATGTCAGTTTAGCTTACGTAGGTAAGTCTTGCCAAAAAGTCGTCCCATTGCTTGGGCTAATAGCTTAAAGTTGTCCCATTTTTTTTGTTACTAGTACTCAACAAAAGACATTAAGAAGCAAGACGCAAGAATGGAAGCCGGAATACAAAGGGCCAAATAAGGAATGGAAGCTGGAATACAAAGGGTCAAATCGGAGGGATTTTTTTCTTATTTTTTAGAAATCCAAGATTTCTTCTCTTGTGCCTTGGTTGTCCATGCTTAATATGTAATAGATGATTGTGTATTCCTTCTGTGTAATGGATTTGAGGAGAAATATAGGGGCAATTCAATGCTTATAAACAGGTTGAAAATCATATAGAAGTCTTATGCAGCTTTGATTGAAATAAGATATTATGTATGTATGTAAATACTTCGTTATTTTCTTTTCGTGGACACTTTTCCTTTATGAATGCAGGACGTACATGGAATTGTAGAACTTTATCCTAAGACATTCAACTAGAATGATTGGGCAGGTGGCGGCCATCTATGCTTTCTTGTGCACGTTTAAAATATACAATACAAGCATTGAGTGTTTATTGCAACACATCAATTCTTGCAATTGCATATACGTAAAACACTCGATGATTTGATGGCTTCACCATGTTTGGTAGTAATGGTAGATCACCCTATGAATATGCTATGGTGTGGCTTCTTAAGTTGGAAGTAAGTACGGTGTCATCCATTTCAAGTGTAGGTATGGCAAATGTTCCATGATATTTGAATGCCCAAGTACTCACAAGCTTCCATGAGGACAATGTTTCCAAGTGTAGATGATTAGTCTAATAATTGGGGCATGTTAGTAGATATTGAGTGACTTGTATAGAAATGCCAGCACGTCTTAAGCACACCTCAATCACTAAGGACTTACACAACACACTCAAAAAAACAATTGAGTCACGATTGACTACAATGAAGATGAAGGTATGAATGACTTCTTCTTGATTGATATTCTCAAAATTTGCTTTAGAGCTTTTAAAAAAACAGGTCACCTTATTGAATGGTGTCATTGGTGCAAATCTGTGTATGTGGAGCATTGATTCATCAATCATTCTCAATGTTACTATGTAGAAATTAATGTGGCTCATCAAAACGGCATAGCATTGATGCAAACCTAAGCGTAATGCACTAGTTGATAGGTAACTCATTGCCACATTTGCTTCACGGAAACAAAGATGATGTGCTAGCTTGCTTAATGGTAGCATTGATGATGTCCTAAGCATGCAAAGAAATAGTCAATGCTAGATTCTTTTTTGATTCCAATTACTCACTAATGTGTAAACAAGGATGCTATTAGAAGTGCACCTACTAGAATTTGAGAGAAAATTTCGAGAGCAAGGCAAATGCTCAGATTGTTAAATATAGAAGAAGTCTCTCATGGAGTCTTTGCAAATCAATGTGATAATGAGCATTCGTCATTGATCAAGTTAATTATTTTGTCTACAACACTTTTTAAGTGTACTTGTGTGGGATTGGAGAAAAAGAAAAAGAAAAAGAAAAAGACCATACACAAGGTATAGCAGGAAGCTGATACAAGTATTTCCTAAAAAATTGAATCATAGGGGAAGGTGCCATTCTTCCGTTTAGCTATTTCATTGATAAAAGTGGAGAATGGAAAATTGTTACATAGTCATCTAGTGTAAGACAATGTACTTTTATGGTATCTACTTATGTTGAAATTTCATGGTATTCGCTTACTTTGAAACTATGTAGTGTTCCCCTTGTGTATTTAATTTGTGTTACTGAGTCCCACCAAAGCACTGGAAT
The DNA here is from genome assembly GCF_041138505.1 of Cibotium barometz. Lineage (NCBI taxonomy): Eukaryota > Viridiplantae > Streptophyta > Polypodiopsida > Cyatheales > Cibotiaceae > Cibotium > Cibotium barometz. The sequence continues at coordinate 19,715,151 of NC_141110.1, forward strand.
GCTTAGTTGAATGGTCCTTGGGCCATTCTATGTTCCCTTGTGCTACATCAAAACATTAATCTGCCTAATTGAATGGCCCTTGAGCTATTATGTACCCCCTATCAACCTCCCTTGAGCCGCATGAGACCATACGGATGTATCTACCATGAGTAGTTACCCCAATATCAATTGGTCACTTGTGACATTATGGACATTACATAGCCGTCTAGTGTATGACAATGTAACTACATGGTATCCACTTACTTTGAAATTACATGGTATCCAACTACATGGTATACACTTACATAGTATCCACTTACTTTGAAATTATATGGTATACACTTACTTTGAAATTATTTTGGAGTGTTTCCCTTGCCACTCGCATGATATCCACTTACTTTAATATGGTATACACTTACATGGTATCCACTGAGTGTTCCTCAAGGAAATCTTCAGATTGCATGGCCTACCCAGAAGAATAGTAAGTGATCGAGACCCCAAATTCATGTAAGGTGCAACAACTTTTTTGGTGACATCTTGGAAGAGAGTCCTTGCAAAAGGTGTAACTTTCTTGGTGACATCTTGGAAGAGAGAGCTCAAAGGAGAGGAGGTAGCAACCATTAGTTGGGTTTAGGTGTCTTCTCTAGAGACCCGAGCTTAACCACGATGGTTGTTGTTTGTTTGTTTTTTTTCTGTGAATGAGAGAAAGTTATGTGAAAGAGAGTTCTAAACAGAGTGTGGACCATAGCATTTTTTGCACTGCCAGGGAGGAAGGAATCTTAAGTCTCTACTCCCAAATACAAGTAATTTTTCCCTTAGACATTACAATGTGGTAGGTTGAGAAGTGGATACGGTTGAGTGTGTTGAGTAAAAAGATGGAAAAAATGGTGGTTTGTTTTGGTGTTTTGGTTTGTGAGTAGTACTTAGGAGACTTTGAGGAAAAGAAACCACTTGTTTTTGCATTCATTTACATGTTCTTTTGCATTGCACTTTCACGTAGTTTCACTACGTGAGTGCAATTTTTGTTTTTTTCTTTTAAAAAACATAAAAATCAAGGTTGGGAGAGACGACTACACAACCTTACATTGTGAAGCCTTAATCGAGGAAATATGGAACAATTGTACACACAAAAGATGACATTAACAATCTGTTATGCTGATCGTTCACGTTCCTCACTTACATGCACACAAAAATGTCACAAAATCATGAGGAAACTCTAGTCAGTGACATTTGCGATGATTGCACTCCTATGATACTTGCCTAATTTGGGACCCACATCCTAAACTAGGAAGAAGTAGGACGAGGAAGGGAAGTCTTAACCTCGATAAGACCTAGTCGAAGACCAAATACATGTGGTCCTCCAGGACCAACTTCGTAAATTGCCACAACAACCCCACCTGATCTATTGAGAATGGTTGCTACATAGGAAGGGGGATGGCTAGGGAATTAGAAACATCCCATGTACCAAAATAATCATAGGTGAGGCCACATCGCATTGGTGAATTGATGCAAGTATTTATGGGTGTGATGGGGAGCCAATCTAATAGATAGAAATCTTGGAGGCGACATGTGAAACATGTGGGCTAATAGATAACGTAACAAAAACTCATTATTTTTCCTTAACATTAGATGGGAAGGTTCACTAATGGTATATTAGATGGGAAGAAGGATCACCAATGGTACACTAGATGGGAAGGATCACCAATGGTACATAACATTAGATGGGAAGGAGATCACCAATGGTACATAACATTCAAGCTTGGATCACCAATGGTACAAAACATTAAAGCCTGCAGACAAAATCAATTTCACTCTCGGCTCAAAAATGTGTTTGTGCCAAGTTTTGCTTCGAAGTTGTGATAAATGAAGCCCAATGACACAACTCCATAACATTAAGCAACATAAGCATGAGTCAACGAGAGATTATGTCTCAATATTAAAATATCTAAATTCTTGATATAAGCTTTAGGAGAGGCTTTAATACCATGTTCTTGTAAGGGAGTACCAGATCCAACGATGTGTTAGAAATATAAGTGATGAAGGCTGTAATAATTTGGCACTGATGAGGACATACAACCTTAGGATATAATGGAGGTGGATTTGATGTAACTTGTATATGTACAAAAAGCACTACAATGTGAACAATAGTCATCCCCAAAGTAGCTCAAAAGTAGGCGTTTTCTTCAAGTAGGCTAGTGAAAGAGTTGTAGTCTCAACAATTAACATTTAATGCACCTAAAGGTGGGGGGAAGTGACCCTTGATTAGTGGGAGCTTCATTGTGTGCATGATTAACACTCATGAAGATGATGCTACTGATATTATATCTCAACCTATTTAAAGGTGTCCATCTAATGCAAAATCATTATGTTGAGTCTAATCTTGTCTCTTGTCATCACCATTGCCAATCTTTTCTTTAATCCTAATTAATATCTAGAATATGCCAAATCCATGGGTAAAATGCATTTATACACACCTTAATCCACCTTCCCACTTGATTTTCAAATTGGTATTAGAGCCAACTCCCTAATCTCCAACCAATTAAGATCTTAGGCATTCCAATTAATAGGTAACTAGTTTTTTTTTGGCATAATCACCCCTCTTACCCATCTCTACAAATCACCATTTCGGGTGGTCTCTATTGAGATTTGAATCTATAATCAAAATTTTAAGCCTCTAGGGGACTCACATGAGGATCTACATCAAGTAAAACCTCTAGAGTTGAAGCACAAAATTTTGCCCAAAGACAAGCACTGAATTTGTGGACTAGTTGAAGAAATTGAAGCATAAGCTAAAGATATTGCTCAAACCAAAACTTGGGAGCACTTAGAATTGACCAAAAGAGAAGATATGTGTCCAAGTGCTTCAATCAACACTTGCATTGGTAGGTAAATCGGTCAAAACCCCCAAATCTGGAGGCATTACTAATAAGTGTGAGTAGTGCTAATCACAATGGGTTCAATTGGTGGTTAAAAACACACATCCATGGAGTTTTTATAGCTTTTTTTGAATTACTTCACAAAAACCCCTTGATTGGATTGCCAAAATTTCTAATCCAAAATAATGTAAAGCTAAAGCTTAAACCTAGGATTAGTGAAATTGAGCATACATAGAGCTTAATTGCATGTATTTGAAGTTGTACAAGGGATAGACACTAACCTTGGGAAAAAACCAAGTGTTAAGATCCCATATTGCATAATGGCATTCGATATAACCTCATTGGTGAAGGGTTTTCACATATGGGAAGTCAAGGTTAAATACTTGTTAATGAGAAAGCACCTATGAGGCAACACAATACGACCAATCTTGTCGATAAAAGTTGAGGTTTTCACATAAGAATCATCCTCCCCGATTTAATTAAACAGTAGGCCCATTATAATGTATATAGCATAGACAAGTGCCCAAGAGGAGAGGGAGATAATGTTTGGAATAGTAAGGATGAGAAGGATTTAGCCTTAATTGCATTAATATCGAGAGATGCATACATTTATCACATTGCACCAAAGAAGAAATTCTTTGAGACCTTAGCAAACAAGAAGCAAAAACAAAAAGCAAGCCAATGAGGAAGAAGCCACATTAAGTCATCCACACCACAAAGACCAAGCCAAGAAGCAAGGGCTCTAAGTCCAAGCCAACCACAACTAACAAGAAGGCTGCTAAAGCTGAGAAAAGCAAAAAAGAAGAAGAAAAGGCCAACATAATGGTTGAAGAAGAAGACAAAGACGAGGGTTCCCATGAAGGAAGTCAACATGAACACCTCCTCTAAACACATTTGTAATATAACACATATCTCACTCCTTATAATTATAACCCTAAACTATACCCTTATGCAAAATTCCAAGTCATATCTACATGGTGTGCCTATAGTATAAAGCTAACTAGAGTAGTCGATTCATAGCATATAGCTTGGGGTGTAGACTCTAGCACATGATAGAGATAGGAAATTGTCACTTAAGAGGGGGGGTGTTGGAAATACAAGTGATGAAGCGGATTTGATGTAGCGTTTATGCATAAAAAGGAGTGCACTGTAAACAAGAATTATCCCAAAACTAGCTCAAAAGTAGGCACCTCCTTCAAGTGGGCTAGTGGATGACTTGTAGTCATCAATAATTAGCATTTAAAGTTATGCATGATTGTCTACTCTTGTCCATACTAGCTTCATTGGATACTTGTGGCCATTGAAATTAAAGACAACATACTGAAATTACCACACCAAGATGATACAATGTCTCCAGCATATTGGGTGCACCATCTTGGGTCTTTTCATGACTTTAAAGTTCGGGGAAAGCAAGTAAACAATATAATGGTCAAACGAGCTAGGCACAACCATATTAGAAAAGTTACAGCTAAAAGAGGTAAGAGACATGCTAACAACACACATCTCTACTCAATCAAGTGTTAAATATGTAGACAAAATCACAGCGCCCACATCTCTACTCAATCGAGTGTTCAATATGTAGACAAAATCACAGTGCCCATATCTATACCTCAAACAAACACATTACTATACTGATTGCACACATTTAGGGAATCACAATGCATAGGTTTCCTCGACCTCAACAAGTAGTTCAATTGCTTACACCAAGGCCACATTTATTTATTTTAGCACCACCAATTCATACCAACATGGCCACAAGTCATGTATAATAAAATATGCAAAACTATTTTTAAGGAATATGTATAGGCTACGTGACATACCCATATCACTGTTGATCTTACCGCCACAACCACCTCCACCTGATTTAACACTGAATCAAATTTTGTTCGAGGAAGAAATTGAGCATCCTATGTTATGTAAGGAACTACGTAGTATTTCAAAACTATTTCCCCCACTGGAAGAGACAAGATATTAATTCAACTATTAAGACGTCTGCATTACAATGTTTCTATTACCAAGGACCCCTCTGAATAGTGGAATGCATGCTTTTAAAGAAGTTATGCCAGTTCAATCATAAGATCTTGTGCAATAATTGATAATAATTCCAGCTTATACATGCTCAAAATATAGAGTTGATCATTTGACTGGCCATACAAATCAAGTGGAGTGGTGTCAACTTCTACCAATCGTGCATCACAAGCCTTTGCATGTACAAGTTGGACAGATAATGTTTTAACTTATACCCACACTCTGTAAACAAAATAAAGAGAAGGTAGATGTTCATCTATCAATTTCAACCTCTAAAATAGGAGGAAGCAGGCAAGATAAGAAATTGGGTTAGGTAAATTCGTGGTCCAAATTCAGGTCCATGGTTCAGATGAAGGAACCAAAGAAATAGGGTCAACACAATCTAGTAAACGTGGTTTGTTACTGCAAGAAATGATGGCAGATTCTAATAAATAGGATCAACATGACATAACTCCTCGAGGAGTTGACAAAATACCCAAATTAATAAGGAAGAGCTACGTGGCCCCAAGGCCTCAAATATCCACCCTTTTACTTTAAAATGCATCACAGTGCATGGAATAGTGGCCATGGGGGCATCCAAGAATGGCACAAGAGCCATTCTTGCATGCCTCCATGGGTGCATCCAAGAATGGTCCTAGGGCCATTATTTTTCATGCACAACATGAGGAAGAATGGCCGTGGGGCTATTCTTGCATGACCCTAAGGCCTCAAGGTCATTTTTGGGATGGCCATGGGGCATCCAAGAATGGCCCTAGGGCCATTCTTTTCATGCACAACAGGTGTAAGGCCACCATTTCATTCATTGTGATGCATTTTAAAGTAAAACGGTGGATATATGAGGCCTTGGTGTCATGTAAGAATGGTCCTTACACCTGTTGTGCATGAAAAGAATGGCCCTAGGGCCATTCTTGGATGCCTCATGGCCATCCCAAAAATGACCTTGAGGCCTTGGGGTCATGCAAGAATGGCCCCACAGCCATTCTTCCTCATGTTGTGCATGAAAAAGAATGGCCCTAGGACCATTCTTGGATGCACCCATGGGGGCATGCAAGAATGACCATTGGGCCATTCTTGGATGCCCCCATGGCCACTATTTCATTCACTGCTGTGATGCATCATGTCAGAATAAATTGCATTGTTTATATGGACACCTTGATCCATTGGATGGAAGAAGAGCTACGATGCTCCAAGAATCTTCACCAGCACTTACCATCAAGCTCCAAGGGAACATCTAGGTATCATTGGGTGTAATCACATGATCACCTAAGGGAACATCATAGTGGTGCCAACAGCAATCAAAATAACTTGGAAGGAATTCATACGTCAAAAATCACTAAGATTTTTATATCGTGAAAAACTATTAGATTTTCATGACATTATGTTGACTACCACAACAACTGAAGGAGATGAACATAAGATACCTCTGCTGAAGACCTACATAGACTCTCCATCAACTTTAAATCCCTCAAGAGCAAAATATGAAGAAAATTTTCACGACGAAACCAGTTAGGTTTTCATATCGTTAAAAACATAGAGATTTTCATGCCATGAAAATCTAAAGAGAAGATTAAATTGACAAGTGTTGCTCACATGTTAGTAATCATTAACACTTATTAACAAGTGATTCTCACACATTACTATTTATTAACACTTATTAATAGCACACAATCATAAAAACACAAAAATACACATCCATAGTTTTTGATGCCATGAAAAATTACCCTGCATTTTCATAGTTTCTTGTCCATATTAATTTGACATTTATGTGTTCTAAATGCACTCAATTTTTCATGCCATGAAAAAGCACAATCCCTAAGAATAAATGCATGCAATCATCCCTACCTTGCTTTTAATTTAACTGCCTTGTCCATTCCTTTAATCTTATTTTTGGATTTCTATCCCCATTTTACTACTTTGTTAAAAACTTTGTTAAAAACTTTGTTAAAAACTTTCCTTTCAGGCAAGAATAGTAGCTTCAAATGTTCCTTATGATCTTCAAACTTTTTGTTGAAGATTAGTATGTCATCAAAGAGAATACGGCCACAAAATCTTGATGTTTGAGGAATATGTAGTTCATCATTCGACAAAGTTGTAGGAGCATTGGTAGGTCCAAAGTGCTTTACCAAAAACCCATCGTCACCATACTGAGGCCTAAATGTATTCTTATACACATCCTCCTCACCATTCTTTCTTGATGATACTCGGACTTAAGGTCAATTTTTTTGAGTTCCCTAGCCCCTCCCAATTTATCCAATAAGCCATCAGCTCTAGGGATAAGGCACCTATTCTTTACCATAATCTTGTTAGAGCTCTATGGTAGACACACATACGGTGAGTACTGTTCTTTTTCTTAACCAAAAGTACGAGAGCACCATAAGGTGAGCTGCTAGGTCTTATCAAACCTCTCTTTAACATTTCTTTTATTTAATGTTATATTTCTTTTTTTTTTCTAGCATATTGACTCTATAAGAAGGTGCCTTACAAGGTGGCATATTACCAAGGAGAACATAGTAGGAGAGTACTTTTCCTTATGGTAGGAGAATACTTTTCCTTTTATTTTTATGGTATGACTTTATACATTATAGTAGGAGAGTAATTTTACTTACTCTTATTTTTATGTTATGGTTATAGAGAAGGGAATGGAAGAAATTTCAACTATCTATCTTTCATGTGTACTTGTCTGCTCTTGTGTGTGTGTGTGTTTGCTTGTAAGGAGCTCAAGCTCACCCTCTCGCCCACATTCTTCTCATGGTATCAAAGCATTGGTTCATGTAAAGAGCTCAAGAGGCAAGTAAAGGAAGTAGTACATGGGTAAGGGTAACTCCATCTCTTTCCCTTTGATTTGGAGGCAAATCTCTACAAAGTATTTGCTATAGGCAAGAGAAGCAGGTAAGCACAACAGGAAGATACATTGTGGGTGTAGTCTATAGGACCTTAGTCATTTTAAAATTTTGATTCGAGGCCATTTTAGGCATGCTTTTGCTTTGCAAGTTTGGCACAGGCACTCTCTATGGAATTGTCAATTTTGACTGTGTATGCCTAATTTTTGGTTTAGTGCAAGGTTGTGAGGGAATAAATTTGGTTGCATGGCAATTTGATGTAGAGAATTTGAGATCTACAGGTTATTGGTGGATGTATGTTTATGTGACTAGTTCACATATAATTATAGTATAACAGGTTTACAATATCACTATGTTGGATATTACAACACTTTCCCTCACAAAGTGATAATGCACCTCTATGTGCTCCATCCTAGCATGATACATTTGGTTACTAGCCAACTGTATGCTACTCATGTTGTCACAATAATACCAGCCCTATCCATGGGCTCACCCATATTTCCTAGTAGCTTCTACAACCAAGCAACCTCACATGTTGCCATAATAACACCCTCTGTACTTGACAGAGTAACCATTGGTTACTTCTTACTACTCCAACTAACAACAACACTCCTTAAATTAAACATAAAGCTGCTACTAATAGATCTCTTGTTTGAGACATTACCAGCCCAATCTACATATGTATAGTATGTAACTGTACCTATACTCTATCCACATAGAAAAGTCCATAGTGTATTGCGGACTTTATATACATGAGTATTCTCCTAGCCACATCCAAGTGTAGCTTCGTTGAGGCCTGCTTAAATCTAGCTTAGTGATAGTCATGTAAATCAAACCCCCTTCAATGTTCATGTACATAGCAGGGTCCTTCACGTGTATCTATCTATAACTAATTTTATGTTCTTATCATCCCCCATACTTGGACATCATGTTCAAAGCATATTGCCTCTACAAAAGCCAAATCCCATCATGTGATTTGATCATCTCTATACCCATTCGGAAGTATCACAACCCACCCAAATCCTTCATTTCAAACTTCTTATTGAAGAGCATCTTCACCTTATGAGGATGATGTCAACATCATTGTTCCCTGTGACAATCAAGTCATCAACATGGATGATTACTAGAACAATGCCCCTATCAGTCATATATATACTTATCTTGTCTAACCATGCTCTAGGTGCCTATTTCAAGCCATATAAGGCTTTACACAGCCTACAACTTTGGGTGTGCATGATCCTCATATCCTAGTCGCTTCACCATGTAGATCTCCTCCTATAAATTACCATGTAGAAACGCATTCTTTACATCCATATGATGTAAAGACCATTTTTTCCTTAGTTGCAGCCAAAGCAATGACCTCTCTCATAGTTGCCATCCTAGCTACCGGGTTGAAAGTCTCCTCATAGTCAATCCCATAGGTCTATGCATATCCCTTGGCTACCAATCTTGCATACCTACTCACAAATCCACCTAAATTCGGGTTTTCAAATTTTCTCAACCTCTTGTTGATCGGTCTATACCGATGAAATTGGCATACAAGGGAGGAATCAGCTCCACTTTTAGATTGCTAAATCACTGCCTATGACAGAATTCTATAATGGATGGTGGATACTTGCCCATAAATCAATTTGGAGGAAAAAGCGATTTGCTATAAATTTCTAGATTAAAGATTTAATTAAATAGGAAATTTAAGCTTTTAAAGGATAATCAAGACTATGAAAAATTTTCCCTTTTCTCCTCTCCATCCATAGGTGGAGAATCGCAAAGTGTTGGCAGGTTTCTTCTTCTTCATAGATGTGCGCTACCACAAGCGTTTATACCCGTGAAGAAATGTTTTTATTTTTTTCCAAGCTTAAGCTTTAAAGCTTATTAAACTATGAGTTTTTAAAGCTTATAACATTGAAAAGCTTATCACTTATAAGCTAAAAAGCTTATATATTTCTTAAACCTCCAAAACCCTTCAAAGTCTACCCAAAAAAGGGAGCTATACGGAAGAAAATTCCAGCTTGTAATAATTGTAGGGAAATTTTAGAAAAAAAAGTTTGTCCACTTTTGGAAAATTGGAAGGCGTCTTGTAAGCAAAAATTTTGGCCATTACTAAAACGGATCAACAACCAAAAACTTTTGGAGGCGCTAGTTTCTTCATTACATCAAGCTTTCAGTAGGACTTTTGGACACTTAGCGATTTCAAAGTGGCTTTAAATATCTTGCCAAAGTCAACCGAAACTCAAGAATCTTGACGATGCTCGGGATTCATTCAAAATTGGAATAAAGAACGGTGCTAAGATCAACCTTTTAACAAATTTCAAACTTGGATTCAACACAGTTCAAGAGCGAAGTATCTCATTTTTATATACTTGTATAAGTTATATTTTATTTATTTGCACTGGCTAATTTACTACATAACCCACTATGCAAGAGCAATTTTTTGCACTTCAAGAGTAAATTACAAGTCAGCATAAACTCCGATGCAAGTTAGAGCGATATATGAAGCATTCTAAGCACAAGCGTGACTCTTCCGAATCTGACGAGAAGAAGGAAAATGGTCATGTTAGGTGCACTGTGTCAAAGCTACTTTGCATGCCCAGAGTTCCTAGAAATATTCACGGATTAGCCAAAAATCATTTCCCAGTTGATGGCAAGAAAGACGCACGAGTACTTATTGCATGGCTCAATCAACCGGATAACAATTTTTCAAGCAAAAAATTCTTGGAAAAGGACAAGATTAAATGTGCTTATAACCATTTGATTTGAAAGTGTTGCTTTGTGGTGGAATGTGATCAAGTAGGGTAATACCTACAACATGGAAGGAGTTCCAAAAACTTTTAAAGAGACATTTTCTTCCTTCTCAAAACAATCTTTGACATCAACAAGGGTCCCATACTTGCTAAATACTCAACTACTTCAAGCAACTATAGTGGATGCAAGGCTGGTGCATGCTTACATTTAAAGAATGTTTGAAAATACCTTTTGGACATCTTGCAAAGCCATCCATCGAACCACCTAGTACACGAAGTCCCGCTTTGACTTCTATTGGAACTTTAATGGCTTCTACCACTAGCCTCCCAAAGCTTCATTACCGATTTCGAGGATAAAACATGTGATTAGGGAGGGGGTGTGTTAACCGATTAGCCTCCTAGAGCTTCATTACCAATTCCAAGGATAAAACACGTGATTAGGGAGGGGGTGTGTTAACCACATTGCTTAACATTACCCCATGTGCGGCAACTTCTTCCATGTGCAGCAATTTCTTCTACCACTAGCCTCCAGAGCTTCATTGCCGATTCTGAGGATAAAAAACACGTGATTAGGGAGGGTGTGTGTCAACCATATTTCTTAACATTACTCCATGTGTGGCAAATTCTTCAAGCCATATTTTTATAGCGTGTAATGCACTTCATTTGGGAAATCTCCAAGCTTATGACTTGTGTAATGCCAGAAGATAGTTACTGAGCCTATAACTTATGTAATGCCAGAAGATAGTTACCGAGCTTATGACTTGTGTAATGCTGGTGATGTACATTTAGGCTAGGGAATTAAAAGCTCCCTTTTGGTGACAAGGGAGGCAAGGTTGAGAACTCTAGCTCTCTACAAGAGAGAGTTACTCTTCCACAAGTGGCTTAAGGTGCACACATCAGCATGACCTTTGCATTTCTCTCTTATGTTTCAAGGCTTGAGTTTTCTCTCCTATGAACAGGTGGGTACAAGACCAATATTAATAGTGGAGGTTATAACTCTGCTTGGGTCTACTTATAAAATCTTAACAAAGGCAGTGAGTGGTATGAGGCTTTAGTCCGTTCTTTAGAGGGTTATTCATGCTACATAGAATGGCTTCCTCAAGGAAGGAGTATTTAAAACATCTTTTTATTCCGAGAAGCTGTGGAGTGGGCTAAATCTAGCAAGCAACCCCTTGCCAGTCTCTTGCTAGACTTTGAAAACACTTATGACGGAGTGGATTGGGAATTCTTGGGAGGCACGATGGCATGGACAGGTTTCTCACATGACTTGATCAGAGGGGTCTTACATGTATAAGGAGGCCCACAACACTGTTTTGGCCTGCGGGGCTCTGGTGTGAGCGCTTTCACATCTATTATGTGAAGCAAAGATGCCGCTTAGCTCCACTACTTTACATCATAGTAGTAGATGCTATGAGTAAGTTTCTCAGGGTGGTTACCCTAGGGGTTTTGGGCCTCAAGTTGCCTCTTCGCACACAGCGGAAGAGTTACTAGACTCACAGTTAGCAGATGACAGTGCTATGTTTTTGGAGGCTTCATAGGCATGCCTCTATGCTTTTTTCACAGTGCCTTTGGAGATGTTTTATTTGGCATCAAGCACCACCATCAATTGGCACAAATTAATGGGATTCTTGATAAGTGTCTCTCCATAAACAAATTGGGGTTTACATTTACTTGGATTGAGAGAGGATTTACTGCTTGATACCTTGGGTGTCATGTTGGCATTGACATCTCACCCACACAATAGTTTGCTCATGTGTTTATGAGCATTAAAAGAAAACTTTAGCATTCAAGTAGAAAGACACTTGATTTGGCCTCGAGATCCTTGGTAGTGAACTAAGTGCTACTGGTGGGGACGATTGCTTGGTTTGTTACGTCGTGCTGGGTTTTTCATAAGGGATGCATTAGTCAGCTTCATCGGCTTATTCGGGGCTTCCTTTGGTTGGCACTGTACACATGAAGGTGAGAGTGGCTTGGGATACCATTATTATGCCTAAGCAACAAGGTGGATTAAACATCATTGACCCAGAGGTGCTGTGTAAGGCTTTACTTTATAAGCTAGTAGTCAGAGGATTTCTTTCTGGCACTGAGCCTTAGAAGGAATTTCTTTTGTAGTAGTAGATTACAAGGTGCACTCCACTTAGGGAGGTGATTGGATTTATAACCCCTGTTTTATCTTCTTGGATGTAGAGCACTGACCCACCATCTTCACCCTTGGTGACATCTCTTCTACAAGCTTGGGATTGCATAGGAGATTCTTGGTTCATATTCCTCTGCGGTCACTTGAGGAGGCTTATAGGCAACCCATTGTGTGGAATGACTTGAGCTCTTCTGCAAGCTTGGGATCACATTAGGATCTTCTTGGTTCATATTCCTTTGTAGGCAATTGAGGAGGCTTACATGCATGCCATTGTGTGAAACGACTTGATCTTGAATGAATATGGTAGACCTCTTGGAGTAGCCACACATATCAAGTGGGCTGCCTGGGTGACACTTCTCCCTTTAGTGAATTGGTATCACATGGAGGATGAAAGAATGCTTTGTACCCAGCACTTAAGAGGCACTAGTCAGAGGATTACGTAGATGAATGCAGCCATACTCAACCACTGAATCACAAGGAACTTTGCCAGGAAGGGCCTCAGCACCACTTATGGTACCTCTTCAGGTCACGTACCTTCCCACTTTTGGTGAGGATGATGTGGAGTAAATTTAAAAGGTACTATGGCCCTCTCACCTACGAAGCCTTATGAGCCACACATGATAAGAAAGCAGCCAAGGAAAAAGCCGAGTTAAAAAGGATCCATGCTCTTGACAAGAAGCAAAAGAGCGACAAATCCAATAGCAAAAACGATAAGAATCTGGCCTTAGACTTGCATAAGCCTTTGTCAAAAGAGGTTGAAGAGGGGAGAGATGACCACTTAACACCTCTTCAAACACCCATAGAGTTGACTCATTAAGGAAACCTACTATTTCAATTCCATCTATAGTTTCAACACGCATGGTACCTTGAGGTGTTATTTCACAAACTCTAAATGGTCCTTTCCCCATATATTTGAGTTTCTCTTCCTTGTCGGTAGACTATTTCTTTTTGCACATAGTAAAAGATCTCTAGTTTTAATTTCTTTATCCTTGAGTTATTATCGAATCATTTTTTGGCAAATCCTTTTGAGTTAACATGTTTTGTATAGCAATCTGTCTTTCTTTCTCAAGTTGTTCAAGCATCAAGCAAAATATGGACTCTCATTTTTTCCCCTTAAGGATTTCCACACCTCCTCTCTCTAGAAAAATGGGCTCATGGTGAAATTTTTGCAAATCAAATCAAAAGTTCGCGGAGATTGCACATTTGGAATCTACTACTCGAGACCTTTCTAATGATATATAGCATGATGGGCAATTTTGCATATTCAAGAAGTCTCCAAATCGGTGATGATGTGGCAATTTGGAGACTTCTTGAATATGCAAAATTTCCCATCATGCTATATATCATTGGAAAGGTTTCGAGTAACATGCCATGTCATCACCGATTTGGGGACTTCTTGAATATGCAAAATTGTCCATCATGCTATGCTATCATTGGAAAGGTCTCGAAGAGTAGATTCTAAATGTCCAAACTCCACTCACTTTTGAGTTGATTTGCAAAAATTTCACCCCCATGAGCCCATTTTTCTAGAGAGAGGAGGTGTGAAAATCCTTAAAGGGCAAAAATGAGAGTCCATATTTCGCCTAATAAATGAACAATCGTCTGCCAATATATTACCTTCAAGTCTCTTGGTTGTTGCTACCCTTAAGATAGGTATCATGAATTCCCAAGGCATTATTACCTCAACCCTATATTTCCAAGGCATTACTACATCAACCCCATATTACCTTCAAGTCTCTTAGCTATTTGCTACCCTTAAGCGAGATATCATGAATTCCCAAGGAATTACTGTCTCAATCCCATATACCATCTTAAAAGGTGTCCAACCAATTGTAACTTTGTAAGACGTGCGATAAGCCCATAAAGCTGCGGTGAGACGATGAGCTTAAATTCCCAAATCATTGCAATAAGCCTCAACAGTTTTAGTTAGTTTAGAAATAAGGACTTTGTTTGGTGCTCTCGGCTTGTTTGACCATTTGTTTTCTGGGTAGTATGGCATGGATTTGCAATGTGCAATCATGAACATTGTGGTAAGACGTATAATTACATCATTTATAAAGTGCTTTTCTTGGTCACTTCCATTTCAAAAGGATAGCCAAAATGGGTAATAATGTTCTCATAAAGAAACTTAGTTATAGTCATAGTGTCTGTTGTGACACTCGTCATATCCTCTTATAAATAATGCGCAATCCTTAAAAATCATGGGCCACTAATGCCCAGATTAAAGTATCTTTCTTGCAAAAATTTCCATTGCAAAGTGTCCACACCAGCTATCCCTTGGTGCACTTGTTCTAAGATGTATAAATATGCATCCTCCGTGTTGGGGCAGGAGTTCTCTTCTTTTAGAAATTTCCTTGCTAGATCTTGCCTTAACTTCTTCAGTTCTTGAAAACCATTAGCTTAAAAGTTAACGATTTTCTCACTCCACTCTAGTAGTATAGCTTCAACCTTAAAAAGTGTAGCATCAAGTAGATCATCATTTACTCCAACTGGTGCTTCACCATTAGGTAGATCATTATTTACTCCAACTGGTGCTTCACCATTAGGTACGCGAGATAGATGATCAGTCATGACATGTTTTTTGCCAAATCTTATAACCACTGTAAAATCAAATTCAAGAAGGATCAACAATCACTTGGGTGATTCTCCCTATGGGACATAGTTTATTAACAAGATATAATAAGGCTTGGTAGTCAACATAGAAAACAAACTTATTAGCTAAAAGATAATGTCAAAATATCTTCACTACATACACCATACGACAAGGTTCCTAGAGCAATCCTCCTTGTATTTGGGCAAGTTGTCCACCCTTTGTTGTTGCAGCCTTTGTGAATTTGCCCACTCTTTATCCAATTGTTCTGCCAACTACTGACAGCGAAGGCGCAATTCCTCATTAGTCTTTTTCAGGTGGTGTACTAATAATAGAGGATTAGGACTCTCGGAGGAGTATGCTCCCATTGGTTGGTGGGCACTACGTGATCTTATAGGGCTGCTATTTCTTGGCTTCCCATTTGAAGCCACCAAGCTATGAGGTCTTCGAGACTCTTTTGGGAGCGTTCTAATTGACCCACCCATACAGTCATGTTTAGCTTTTACTAATTCCGTCTCGAGATGAGCTTTGTCCCTACGCTGATCTGTTGTGCCGAGCAGGGAATCTGTCGCCTCCGCTAGCTGCTTATTTTCCTTAGAGAGTTCTTCAATTTCATCCTCATACTCTTTCAGCTAGAAGCGTAGAGAATTGTTTTCATCTTTGATCACTTGAAGCTCCTTCTAAAGAACTAAGGCATTCTCCCACAAAATGTAAGAACATCAAGATTTGTCAATGGCTAAAATCAACTTTTTCTTTTCTGGGCTCTACCACCTCCTGCAGGATTCTGTCGTGGGGAGCTTTAACTTCTTCTCAAGGACAGCCACCTGTTCTTGCAGGTTATCTACTCGACTCTGGAGCATAACTTCTGAAGAGGTAGGCTGGGTCTGCCCTGTGTAGAAGATTGTAGCCCATCCACCCTATCATCAGAACCTTCTTGACCACCACCCCTACTCTGGTATCCCCATCTGGATCTGGTTGATTCTTGTTGTGGAGGATTACTTCTTTACAAGTAGGTGGCAATTTCTCCAAAGTTGCCCCAGGAGACACCATTCCATATCATCATAAAGCTTAGCCATATCAGCAGCTAGCGCCTTAAGCTCCCAATTGTCCCATTCCTACGTCGTCACCACCATAATCAATGTTGTGTCCTCTACTTTTGTGTCAATGGCATCGTGGGCATTCTGTAGCATTTTTCGGAGATGTGCCATCCATCAAAAGGATGAGAACACCTGTGTGACCATCTCAACGATGAGAGGTGCATAGCCCCCCTCTGGTTGCAGCACCACCGCTTGCATCTTTAATGCCTGAAGTTGTTGCTACTGAGCAACCAGACCCTGATGATCCTGCACTACCCCCCCGGTCAAAGCTGCAGTTAACCGTTCTTTGACAATCTTGCTCGCTTTCTAGCTCCTCCGATGTCATCCTCATCCGAGACTTCCTTCAAATCTTCGTTGCAACGTATATATATCCACACTGTCGTTTGGAACAAATTGTTGCCTCCACCGGGTCCTCACCGCAATATGGGCCAAATCTATTGAGGCCAATTCTTGCTGGAGCTTTGGTTGTAGGCCATGTACGAACCATCCACCCATAACTTCATTAGACGGCTGATTGGCTGTATCCACCTATCCACAGAGAGTGCAAAATTTCACTGCATAATCCTCCATCAGCAACGTTTTCGGCCAAAGAGATCAAAGTTTATCCAGTGCCTCCGAAGACATCTTGGTAGTGCAATACCAAGATGGAGCTTTGGTTGTAGGCCAAAATGTGCATCTGGGTATTGAGCCTTCCATCCTCCAGCTTTAGATTCCAAGGTAGATGCAAACACATTGCGCTTCAATTCATTGGATCGGTTTTGATTACTGTTGGACCACCAGTGACTTTCAAAGGTGCTCACATGAATATCAGGATCCTCTGCATGTTTTCCCTTAAAAATAGGATATTTCAATTGCACCATCTTGAGAGGTGGCAATCTATCTAGTAACCCTACACCATGGGTCCTCCGAGGGGATGGCCGGGCCGCCAATTTTGCCAAGAGAATGCCAGTGACTAAGAGCTTGGTGGCCACCACCCTTGGATCCATGAGATAATCTGGCTCATCATCCGAGAATTGACTTCCTCCATCAAGGGATTCCTTCGATTTGCTGAACGTGCCCAATGTATTCTCCGAAAGTCTGGTAAATTTATAGAACTGATCGGCCTCATCATATTGGTCAAGGACTGGTAGTTGGCTGCTGGCAATTGCCTCTCGTTGACACCCATGTGAGGATACGTTGATCACGTGGCGTTAGTGACATGACGCAAGAGCCCCGACGCGGCAATCGCCATGAGCGAGAAAAACACCGTTACTTCGTGTCACCCAAGAGAGCCGCCATGCCATCGTCCACCCAAAAGCATTTGAGGAACAACAAGATTGCCAAAAGTGTTGTGGTTTAATCAACACCTATACTGAGGTTTACATAGAAAAACATAAGTATACAGCATGCACAGGAATACGTCGAGACATATTTGAAAGGAAATTATATTAATTATAAACTATGTCATCTTCCATTAACATCTCTCTCATTACATACAGATATCTCTACAAGCACTTTGCACGTGTATAGAAAGTGTTTTACAAAGATGATCTGAACCGGCACATGTGCTGTATTGTATCTCCATAGATAATCGGCCTAAATAGAAGTAATTTGCTCAATGTAGTATGTTAGCACCACTAACACCAGCCTCACACAATTGTCAGCTAGCAAAACTTACAAGGTAGTGTATTTTGTGTTCACTCAACCTAGGACGCATCCAATAGCAAAGTTAGAAGCATCTATATGCACATTAGCACTTGTAAGATTAGAGAGCTAGCTCTAACATATCATAAGCATGTTGACACTCTTTCATCCACTCAAATACAATGATAAGCTTATACAACAGATGAGCAATCTCAACATAGAAGAGTATAAATCATGTACAATAACCTACATGCCCCATAAACCTTTGGATTCCCTTGTAGTTCAAGGTGGGGGTAATTCTAAGATAATTTTTATCTTGCTCTCATCTGGGGAGATCCCATTTTTGGACACTATATGCCCTAAGATGACTCCATGTTTTACCCAAAATTGGCACTTGAAAGGGTTTAAGGATGCGCAATAAAGTCTGCGTCGTTCAAATACCTTCCACAAACAAGATAAGTGCTTCTTCCACCATGACAAATGAATGCCTAAATCATCTAAGCCAGCTTCAAGAAACTTACTTAGAAAATCCTACTATTCATAAGTCATCATGGAATGTGGTTGGTGCATTTGTGAGACCAAATGGCATAACTTTATAAGTAAATACACCATGTTCTACAACAAAAGCAATCTTAGCTTGATCCTTAGGAGAAACAAAAATTTGATTATATCTAGAGTATTCCTCTAAGAAGATGTATGCTTCCTTGCCAACTATGCATTTGAGAACGTGTTCTGAATATGCTAGGGGGGTATTGGTCACTTGTCGTAATCGCATTTACCTTCTTGAGATTGACATATACTCTCAAATTTTCATTCTTTTTGGGTACAACCAGAATTGGTGAAACCCAATCTAACTGTTCAATCTCATAGATGAATCCACATTCAATAAGCTTGCTGATCTCTTCCTTAATAATTTTAGCGTACTTGGGATTCATAGGATAGGGTCATTGGCTAGACAAGTCTAGTATTTGGTACCATGGGTAACCTCAACGGTACTCCCTTCATTTCATGGTAAGTCCATGAAAAGCAATCCTTATATTCCTTGAGGAGAGTAATGAGTTCTGCTTTCTAACTTTGAGTGAGGTCTTTTGCTATAAAGACTAGTTTAGGGTCTTCCCAAGGTTTAGCCTAGTCTACTTCTTTCACTTTAGTTGGGGCCATCGTAGACTCCTCCTACCTCACTTGTTGGTTTTCATGTGACATTATTAAACAATAAATTACGGTCCCCAATTGTAAAAGAATTATAGTGCTCCTACGCAAGACGCAAGTCAGGTGTTGGCTCATGATCTTCTTTGGCTGCTTTAGCTGTGCAGCTTCTTCTTCCTTCTCCTTTTGGGCTAGCTCTCTCTTTTTTTTTTTGGCTTGGCTAAATGACAGCTTTGGTTCATCTCAGCAATGACATCCATTTTAGCTATTAACTCAGTGGGAGGAGGGTGGTAATATATATCTTTCTGTAATTTCTCTCCCCTGAGCTTGTGATGTGCATAAAATGCACCAACATAGCCATTGGGCAATAGTAGTCATCCTTTCTTGTAGCCTTTTATGATGATTGGCTACATAACGCTTATATCTCTGCCATTTTTTAAGATATTCCTTAGTTTTTTTAGAATGTTCATTCCTTTCTTTAGATTAGGACTCAGTGTTGGTTTCATACCTATTAGTCTGTGTTTCAGTTTCACTTCCCGAGGTATCTTTAGATATTGTTAGTTGTGTTTTGTTCATGGTTTTTGCAAAGTCAGTGTCACTTTTGGTTTCCATTTCAGACTCATCACCACTAGTGCACCTATGTTAGAGTCCTCCCATGTGAATTCAAGCTCACTATATCCAATCCCTTCAATATGAGAGTGTAGAGCACAAATCATTCGTTAATGGCACAACCTTTGGGAGTTCTTCACCATCATGTGTAACCCACATAGACCCTCTTATTCCCCAGCTATCAATTGTGGCCATCATGTGTATCTAATTTAGATCATCTTTAGGTTCTATGGGGCTTATTTTTCACCATCCTTATGGTGAGTCCTTCTCTACATCAGTCTCTTCTCTACAAGTATAACAATATTTTAATGGATCTGAATGGATGGTGGTGTCAAAACAATTTTCAAATAATCCTCCATTACCCATAGGATGTATGCAACCCCGATAACAAGATCAACCCTAGTGATTGAATCATCAAATTAGAGGTACACATGGTTCTTAGACCAATCATGTACTATCTTGGCTTCTCTCATGAAAGGACATCTTTCATATGATTCAAGTTATTTACAAAAGTCCATAAAAATAAAAGTATGTTCAACTCAATGTTTAAGCACCTTGATCTTAAGATCCAATAGATTTGGCAACCATTCCATTAGCCATCTTGACAATAATATATAAAACTTCAATAATACATGCGACTTCACGATGCATCTTGCCCATCTTTTCCCATAATTTTTTTGAAAATTATGCTTACTTCCTCACCTCCATCTAAGACTCCCATTAGTTTATTGAGTGTAATTTTAACACAATATGTGTGTGTGAATGTGTGTGTGAACACCTACTTACATGTGAACCCTTATAAAAGTGTGTATCTCATCACCTTCTGGTCTAGTTTATTGAGTGTAATTTTAACACAGTATGTGTGTGTGAACACCTACTTACATGTGAACCCTTATAAAAGTGTGTATCTATGTGTGATTGTGTTGAGTCAAAGGATAAGGTTTCAAACCTACAAAAAGGCATTGTACTTGGGTGATAACTTCAATCAAAGCATTGTCCATGAGTCGTGTAACCATTATGTTCTCTCTCTACATCTTTTCGTTGTTCTCTATATATCTCTCTGCTCGCGCACACACACTATGGACATGTTTGATCCTGTATAGGCTTTGCACTATCCAAACCCTACGGCCTGTTCCTACAAACCTCCTTCCTCTCCGCTGGCACATTACAACCATTTTGGAACCATGGGCAACCACAAGCAAACTAGATAGTCAAATACATAAGAGGTTTCAGAAATGACATCTTATAAGTAAATATCGTAAGGTCATGCATGGATACAGCCAGAACCAAAGTGGAATCAAAGGTGCTTCTTAGACGCATGAAGGAATCAGCAAGCAACCCCTTCTCAAGCATCCATATAATCTCATGGCCTTAAAAGCATGTTCATGATCCTCCAAGAGCAGGATCCCAGCACCCACCATACAACATTCACACATTCCACATCACATTCCTCCTTCATTTTCATCTTTTTTAATGGGCTTATAGATTGTAAGCATTATGTACAACTTTGGCCTCAAGACCTATGCTAGCCTTCCTCTACCATTAATAGAACTCTTGCCTAGAGACACAAGGATACTCCCCTACAGAGGGCCTGTCTGACCTCCTAAACAAAATCAATGAAATAAGTACCGAGAGGGCCACCACAGCACCCACAAAAAGTGTACAATATTTTTAACACAAGCATGGAGGAAGGGCATTTTGACTTAGCCATGAATAAACTGCTTTCAGATATGAGACTATTGGCCCACAAATCTTGCCCACAAAAAGTGTAGAATATTTTTAACACAAGCATGGAGGAAGGGCATTTTGACTTAGCCATGAATAAACTGCTTTCAGATATGAGACTATTGGCCCACAAATCTTGCCCTTCAACAAAGGGGGACCCTTAAACAAGCTTTAGCAACATTTATTCCACTCAATGTGTTATGCCAGGGTATCAATCAGTGATGCCCGCATCTCCTGCACAATGGCACTAGGTTGAGCCTCCCTTAGCTTGAATACACTTTCTATTACAGAAAGCTCGGTTGCAGTAGTATCGAATCCACAGAAAGCCGTCCAGTCATTCACGACCAAGCCTGCTCCAATCACCTCACATCCTCTGTTCACAGTCCCAGCTACCAAAGGCACTTGCAGCAAGGAAGACAACTCATCCAAATCTTCTACAGATGTGTGAGGATGGACCTGGTTCAGAAACATGACAATTAAACAAGTTGCTATTCCTTCCTTTAAAAAGCCAGAAAATGCAACTTGAACAACACCACCTTAAAAAGGCAAACAAAGTAAAGCCCATAAAGAGGCTAGACACGCAAATCCCCATTGCTTGGACGGTAAGATTGCTCATCCAAGCCTAACAGGTGGTTATGATGGTCCCCCTCTCCCCGCCATGAGCAAGAATCTTAATGCCTGAATGGAACTCCATGACCAATGATAAATCAGAGAACAAAGCAAGAACATGTACATACCAAACCCCCTCTATTGGAAAAAGTGCAGTAGCTCCCAACCAGAATGTTGCCAGCAATTGTCTGTCTAAAAACCTCCACATTTAGCACATCAGCTATTAGCTCCTCTGTTTCCTGCGAAAACCATACATACAAGGATCTAAGATGCTCCACTTTTAAAATTACTTCCTAAAAAAGATTCCTTTGTAACTAAGTCTAGTTTAGATACTAAGGAACCCTATTAAAAAGGTAGCAAAGTCTGCATTAGAATATTCAGCTTTTGAAGAAAAAAATAAAAATAAAAATATGATGAGCAAGCTGCAAGAACTATCCCACTGGGAACAGGTGGTGAATCACAAGTCGTCTGTAATGGTCAGCACCAAAGCATGGGCAGAAAGATCATCCACGTCCCAATAGGCAGCCGAACATATTAAAGAGTAAAGAAACTTTATGTTATGGCAGGAGGGCTTACCGCTGTGAGTGCACATGTAAGGGAAACTCAATCTAAACTTGACCTCTCCTAAGTGAAACGTCCTCTGCAAAAGCCTCTAAGAGGAGTGCAATCGCTATCTGCTGAACCAAGGTAAGAGAGTGAATCAGAATAGCTGTTTGCTGTAACTCATTTGGCAATTTCTCAGTTCAATCCATAAAGGAGGCGGCTGAAATATCCTCAGCAGAGCACTGCACTTAAATTTAGATGATACTCAGCAGTTTGAGCAAGCTAGACAGAACCTGGACAGGTGTAGATGGCTGGGACCAGAGAGGAGGTGGAGGACGTGTATAGGCTGGTTGTTGTTATGTATCTACTATCTAGTATTTTAGGGACTGATCCAACAGGGCTGGCCTGCCGGGGGGGGGGGGCACGCGCGCCTAGGATTAGGGAAAGCAAGCGGATTCAAGTGGCTAGGGTTCAGATTTAATAAATCCAAGGTTATTGGCTATTTATGATTGGACTGTTGTTTATAGCAACAATAAGCACTATATAAATGAGTCATTATTGATTCATTGTGGTATGGACCTAGACCAAGAGGCTTACTCCTACCATGGACATGGTGGATCACATGTAGCCTTGCCGACGGCCCTTGTGGGCAAGCAGCAGTGATGGTATGGGACGCCAAGACGCACTGGCATGGACTCATGGGAGTCGAACCTTAGGCCCTAGGTTGGGTGGTGAGCTTGCCTACACCCCTTTTATTTTGTTTCTCTAATCTTGTTTATGGATGTGTATTAGGTGATCCTTGGGAGGAGACTCGATCAGTGGATTGTTATTTATAACAACAATAAGCACTAGCATCAGAAACTGACATACAAGAAGAAGGCATAGACGGAGTACTACATGTGACAAGCAATGCATAGCCATCATGAGCCAAGTTGGCCTCTTCCTCATTGTCACCTGTGGTAGCCA
Organism: Cibotium barometz; assembly: GCF_041138505.1. Lineage (NCBI taxonomy): Eukaryota > Viridiplantae > Streptophyta > Polypodiopsida > Cyatheales > Cibotiaceae > Cibotium > Cibotium barometz. The sequence continues at coordinate 19,738,660 of NC_141110.1, forward strand.
CCAAACCTTGCTGCTTTTTCTTTTGCTCACTCGCAATACGCTTTCTACATTCTTCAATGACATGTCTAGGTTTTTTCTACAATAGTTACACCGTTTCTTTTTGTCCCCACCCTCTTTTGAGGCAAGAGGATCTGAATGGGCAGGTGCCTTGCCCTTAGGCTTAGCACTAGAAGATGCTCTAGATTTTCCTTTGCCACGAAAAGAGGTTGCAAAGGCTTAATCTGCAGCAATCATAGTATTCTAGTTGGACCGAGATTGCTCTTCCTGAACAAGAGACCTACCAAATCATCAAATGTGGACAAATCTGAATTTCTCTTCATCAAGAGCGAAAGAGTGGTAGCAAATTCTTGATAGGATTTAGGCAAACCATTGAGAACTGTAGAAACAAGTGAATTGATTAACTGCTCTGGCAAATCCGTAACACGGGAATTACCCTCCGTCATATGCTCTAGTGTCAAGCTTTTTCCAGAGATAGGCTACATGAGCTTCATTGCAGATCTGATACAAAGAGGCATGTATATGTCAGAATACGCAGCGGAGATGATGACCAGATCTGGGAACACGAGCAAAAACGCATGCAGAAAAATACAGCACAAGAGAGAGAGAGAGATATAGGCGTGTAACTCTGCTCTATATACACAAGAAAATCCCGGGTATGATACACAACTGGCAAGGGGACTGGGGGCCTATTTATATGCCCCCACATGAGCAATCGGCCTGCTGTAGGCAGCCGACTGTTGCTGAATCTCCACGACCAGCTAAAAACAGCGAGTCGGCCAGGTGTCAGCAGTCGGCCATCTCAGTAAGGGAGTCGTGGACCAGTGCCATCAGTCGGCCAGCTACTGGGCCCTCCCGCCACCTCAGGGCTGCCTCCCAAGCCACAGAAAAAATAGAAAAAATAGGGAAAAAATGCAGGGAGTGAGGAAAAATAATAAAACACCTCATAAGGGCGGGCACACCCACAACAAAGGCCCTGGTGTATAAAACTAGACAGGAGATGACTTCTAACACCCCCTCTCAGCTCGTGGCTGTGAAACCAACCACAGGGAGCTGGGGTGCCGCTTGAGCAAATCCTGAGATAGCGACTTCGTGAAGAGGTCCACCGTATTGTCCTCCGTCGAATAGAACTCTAGCAAGATGTCATCAGCCAACGATCTGTTCACGAACAAAGTGCCTCTGGATGACCATGGGTTCCTCCAGTGGAAGCCCAAACCTGCAATACAACCTCTGCATCCTCACCACCTCACAAGCAGCATCACAAACAGCCCGGTACTCTGCCTCTATCCTCGACAAGGCAAAAGATGACTGTCTCCTACTGCTCCGTAAAACTGCTCCTAGGCCTGAAGTAGATCTCCTCGTGTCCGAATCTCCTCCCCAAACTGAGTCACTCCAACCGTGGAGTCGGACTCCATCCAACAATCCCCCTCCTGTGTACAAGAGTCCATGATCCTTCGCATGCGGCAGAAACCACAGGAAACACAATCCTACCTCCCAAAGAGTCATCTGCAACCATGAGCTCAACTGCCTCATCAGGAAGCTCCCGTCCAATCTGGTGTCCATCAACCAGATCAATGAACCATTCTGCTTCTGAGTCAAAAAGGCATCACACTACTCACAAGGATCAACACCTGTTACGGTGCACAAACAAGTCCTGGAAATCTAATGAAGACCATGCAAGGCCTTTTGAAACCTGTCAACCACCCCCTTTGAATCCGGAACCACAAAGTCTGGAGTATGCACCTCCTTCTGCAAGTAATCAACTGCCACCTGCTTGGCTTCCCGAAAGGTCCCCGTGGAAAGAACATCCTCATCTACTGGAGGTTCTTTGTCCCGAATACTACGAGACATCAGAGCATAAGTGACCTGTTCAGTTTCCTCTGACTGACGAACACAAGAACTACCAACATCAATACTGGAGAGTTCCTGCCAACTGCTGCCATCTACTGGCAAGCTATCCACCATTTGGTCCCGGAAAGCCCGCACCTGCAGCGTATCCACACTTAAGTGGCCATTACCGGACTGCCACTCATCACAAACCTGAGGACCTGGGAGAGAGAGTGCTGAAAGCTTGTAAACTCCATTCTCCACTCCGCCTTCCCAAACCACTTGGCCTGTTGCTTTGTCCCGGAGAGCAACAAAATGCTCATCAAACTCCACCTGTACGCCAGTCTTGCAAACCTGATGCACTGACAACAGATGAAAACCAAGTGACGGAACATACAACACCTGGGAGGAATGCTTCCGGGAACTATCTCCATCCTGCCCTCACTGTGAACTGGGATAGTGGATGTATCTCCAGTAAGAATGTGACCAAAAAGCCTGCAAAGATCCTGTAAACCGGAACGGGAAGGAGTCATGTGCCTGGAAGCACCACTATCGAGAATCCACTCCCGAGTATCCGTTGCGCAGAGTCCTCCAATCTCCTCCCTGCCTGAAGAAAATGGAACATCGGTGTCCACCACCTCGAGGTGCACAAAAGCCGGAGTCTTCATGATTGCTGCTTAGGAATCTTCATCCTTCTCGGTCTTCCGCTTGGGACACTGCCTCCAATAGTGGCCTTTCTCGCCACAATCATTACAGGTCCTCTCTGCCCTTAGTTTCTCGCGATCAGTAACGGACTTCTTCTCAGAAGACTTCTCCGATGAAGCCTTACCTTTGCCCGTGTTACGGCCTTTCGACCGTTGGCCAGTTAAGGCCTCCGAACCTCCACCCTGAGGAGGGTTCGTGAATCGTTCCTCCTGGTCCAGGACCATGGGCACAAGCTCCTCCCATGTGATGATGCTGAGCCTGCCGCCGCTGGTAATCAAAGACGAGTAAAATGCTGAGTACGAAGAGGGCAAGTGCGACAGCAACGTTATGGCCATGTCCTCTGATGATATCTCTTTTCCAGCCTGAAGAACCTCCTGCTAAAGCCTGCAGCTTGTTAATATGCTCCCGCATCGTCGATGACTTTGCAGGGCTCATAACCCACATTTGTACTTCCAAGGAAATCCTCTTCATGGGCGATACCCTGTTGTAAAGAGAGGCCAAATGCTGCCATATACCTCTGGCCAGTGTCATATGCTTTACATGATTGATTACCTGCGGTGTGCAGTTGAGAAAGATAAACGAACGAACCCTGGCGTTGACACGATCCCACATCTGTGTCTGAGCCTCCCGGTCCTTTCGGATCAACGGTTTCGGATCGACGATAACTCCCCTTCCTCAACTTCCGGCCTAGAACCCCAACAGCGACGAAATCAGCGAGGTCGTAAGACTCTAGAACAGATTCCATCGTAACCTTCCATATGCCGTAGTTCTTCCCGTCCAACTGAAGGTCCACCGGGAACGTGGGGAGTGTCGGGATCTTCACATGCCTCTCGGCCATCTCAAACAGATCTGCCATATGGAAAAAATAGGAGAAAAATGCGGGGAGTGAGGAAAAATGATAGAACACCTCATAAGGGCAGGCACACCCACAACAAAGGCCCTGGTGTATAAAACTAGACAGGAGATGACTTCTAACAGTATATCCCATGCACAGAAGTACATGAACGGATACGAGGAATGGCTTACTGTCTACATGAGAGAGCAACAGGTCATAACTTAGCACCAATTACATATACCCATAGTCCTCATATGTCCTTGCTGACCACAACATACCTAGATAAATCTAGGAACATGCCCACATTCACCTTATAAGAAACTGCAATTTATAATCTCATGGTAGTCATCCACAAGACAATAAACCATCTCCATCATGCATAGTATGGACTAGATACTACGACATCCCCACCAATGCCCAATAGTGGAAGTAGAACTTGGTGTCAATAAATGCTCCCACACACACACACACACACACACACACACACACCCCACGCGCGCGCACACACACATAAGAGCATAAATTCATACAAAGGTCCGTGTACTAAGTTTCTGTCAGAGCTTCGGAGATACACGGCAAACTCGACCTAGCACTAAGGATCATAACAAATAGAAAGAATTATTACAACCAAAAGGTAGTTGATAGGGCATATGCAACACTAAAGATAGAAAGAAGTAACACAATATTAATTGGTTGCAACTTGGACGAAAACTTCACCATGCGAAATTCGCATATCCGCTAATAAAGCATAAAGATATACCTAGATGAATCTAGGAGCATGCCCAAATTCACCTTATAAGAAAGTGCAATTTATAACCTCATGGTAGTCATCCACAAGACAATAAACCATCAACCCCAAAAGTTTGGGATCCTATCTAATCTGTCAATGAGAGTGGTTGAGGTTTCTTTGGATATTTCTTTGCCACAATCTTATCATAAATCTTGGCATATCGAATGGCATCATCCAATGTTTTGCTTCGATTGTTCCTGATATAGAGCTTATATCCATCTGGCAATCCATCTACAAAGAATCCCAAAATAGTAATAGGATATACGTGAGTTGTTCGAGCTTGCAACTCTCTAAGTTTATGGAGATATGTACCAAAAGGCATATTCTTCATTTCCAAGTTTTGAACTTGGAGACTATGTCGTACGCATCCTCAGCCTACAAGAACTCTTTCAAGAAAACTCTCTCAAAATCTACCACATCGTGTGTTAGCATTGCATCTCTCTATGTTCCAATATTTGTTCCCTTTGACGGCCCTTGATTGAGGGCTGGCCACCCTTATTTTCCCTCTTTTTCTTGGCATTTTCCTAGGTCAAGTTTTTGATGTCCAGACAACCAACCCCTTACCTATAGATAGGTGGGTTGGCCTCTCCCATTCATATGTTCATTCACTGAGTTGTGTGGTTCATGTGTTGACACACTTGCTCCCTTTCATATCCTTCACTTGTGACACTATTAGGTCTCTTGCTCGGGATTGTATTCACTCCAGTATATTCAGCCTTTTGGCTTCATCTCTCTCTCTCTCTCTCTCTCTCTCTCTCTCTCTCTCTCTCTCTCTCCAAAAAAAAAAAAAAGGTTGCATAATGGGAGAGCAAAAGATCATGAAGATCTACGCGCGGAACATTTTGCCCACCACGGGCACCATGTATTGGCTCCCATTCTTGCCAGTCTTTTTAACAGAGCACTCTGTGAAGGCTTCCCACCCTCCTGGACTACCAACACCATTGTCTCCATCCACAAAGCAGGAGACCCCACGGACCCAGGTAACTACAAGACTATCATGATTGGTCACACAATGGCCAAAATCTATGGGGCAGTACTAGAGGACATGATGAACTCTATGTTAGAGAGGATGGGAAACAGGGCATTAGGCCAGGCAGGCTTCAGGAGAAACTTCTCCACGCTGGACCATATCTTTACTTTACAGGCTATCATATAGGAGACGAGGTCCTCAAAGAGACATGTGTATTGCTGCTTTGTGGATTTCCGCAAAGCCTTCGACTCCATCCCTCGATCCCGTCTCATAGGACGCTTGCAAGAGCTCCAATTCTCACATGAGATGATATGGGGTGTGATGGCACTATATGAGGCAGTACTCGGCCGAGTACGCGCTCCCGGTGGGACCTCGAGAGATATATGTAGCACTATTGGGGTTAAGCAAGGCTGCCAACTCTCACCTACACTCTTAAGCCTATACATTGATGAGATCGTAGTATTTGTGGATAGTTTCGGAGGTAGAGGTTCACCTTTGGCTCAGACACTAGTGCCCATATTGCTATATGCTGGCGACATTGTCTTGATCTCAGATTCAGCCGAGGGTTTAGAAAAAGAGGTGGCCAACCCACAAGCAAGGGCCATGCAAAAAGGGACCAACTGGGCACCATAAATGAGCAGAAACTGGGGATGAATGTGCTAACACCCCCTCTCAGCACCAAATGCTGAACATAACCCGAGAAGCCGAAGAAGTCGTCCTTTGTCAAAGACAAAAGAAAGCAGCAACAACAGGTACCAGGAAAGCTCCACATGCAATCTCCACAACAACTCAGCTACAATAGTAACAAAACAAGCTGCAAGGTACACTGCTCTTCTAGAAGAGAACAACCATGTAGGTTGCGTCCTGCTGCTCCAAATATCGGTGCTAAACATAGTGTCACAGGAATCCCTAGAAGCCTGTAGCTCCAAGAAGATAATACCCTCAAAAGAAAGAGTCCATCTGCTCCAACTCTGTACCAAGAGTAGCCAAATGTTGTATAATAGCACCCTCCTCGAAGATCGGCATCGCCAGATGTAAGAACTCAACTGCCCCCTCTGAAAACTGATGTCGGGACTCCACAGGCCCAACCAAATCCAAATCCCAATCCTTCAATCCCTGGAAGTACCACTGTGCCCCGGGCACGGTCACGGACACACCTGACCACAATCCAAAATCCTCACACAGAGTAAGGGAAGTAGGAACATTCACAGTAGCAAAACTAGCCAACTATCCATCTGGCAATCCATCTACAAAGAATCCCAAAATAGTAATAGGATATACGTGAGTTGTTCGAGCTTGCAACTCTCTAAATTTATGCAAATATGTACCAAAAGGCATATTCTTCATTTCCAAGTTTTGAACTTGGAGACTATGTCGTACGCATCCTCAGCCTACAAGAACTCTTTCAAGAAAAAACTCTCAAAATCTACCATATCACAGGAATCCCTAGAAGCCTGTAGCTCCAAGCAGATAATACCCTCAAAAGAAAGAGTCCATCTGCTCCAACTCTGTACCAAGAGTAGCCAAATGTTGTATAATAGCACCCTCCTCGAAGGTCGGCATCGCCAGATGTAAGAACTCAACTGCCCCCTCTGAAAACTGATGTCAGGACTCCACAGGCCCAACCAAATCCAAATCCCAATCCTTCAATCCCTGGAAGTGCCACTGTGCCCCGGGCACGGTCACGGACACACCTGACCACAATCCAAAATCCTCACAGAGTAAGGGAAGTAGGAACATTCACAGTAGTGGTAACTGAAGTAGTAGTAGCCTTCTCAATAGCATCACACAGCGTAGAAGCAGGCTCCTCCATAGAAGGCAAAGGGACCAGCAGCACATCTTGGTCACTGGTTGACGAAGAAAGAATCGGAGGCGAAGAAAGAGGAGAAAAATCCCCCTCAGCCCACTATCTTCCTCAAAAACATTACCAATAGCATCACACAGCGTAGTAGTAGCCTTCTCAATAGCATCACACAGCGTAGAAGCAGGCTCCTCCGTAGAAGGCAAAGGGACCAGCAACACATCTTGGTCACTGGTTGACGAAGAAAGAATCGGAGGCGAAGAAATAGGAGAAAAATCTCCCTCAGAAGCTGTGAGCAAAGACAGCCCACTATGTTTCTCAAAAACATTACCAGATATATTATCCTGGCAAGGAGAAGTATGCACAGAAACTGAAGGCAGGGAAACAGGAGAAACAAACTCCTCAGATGCAGTGAGCAAAACTGGCCAACTATCCTTCACTGCGCAGGAACATCTCCAAAAGAAGTATCCACAAGATCACTCGCTGCATAGCACCCAGAAGCAGAAAGCATCTATCGATCACTAGCATCACCATACGGGTCACAAAGCAACTGCCACACAGAGAAAGTAGAAGCATCATCAGGAGCATAGATGAAGTGTCAACGAACCGAATCCTAACAATTCAGGAGGAGAAAGCCATAGATCTGTTCGTCAGTCTTCCTCCACCAACACACATCCTCCGCAAAGGCAAGGTCCGGCAAGCACCGATTCTTGTACGAGAGAAACTCCATCAAACCATACTCCCTGAGGATAGAAGTAACCAGCAACTTCCATGACTGAAAGTTACCACCATCCAACTTGTCAGCCTCATCTAGGAAATAATAAGAGAGCGGTACGGGAGCCAAATCTGAAGTTGTCATCCTTGATCCAATCAATAGAACTAACCCTCATAAAATAAAATTGTCCAAATCAGAAAACGCTGATATAGGGTCTTTCCTCCCACCAAAACGCAGCCCTAAGAGGCTGGACAGCACCTGAGAATATGCTGTACGAGGGTGCGAGAGGGAAAGGCAACAAGGACAGTAGCTTGGGCTCTCCTCAAGAAAAAACGCACAATCTCTGAAGAAGAAGTGTCCTCCACAGGTACCAAAAGTGCCACCAAAGCCTGCAACACCAAAGACCCCCTCTGCAAAGGAGCAAACCCACGGGAGAGGAAAAACGCAGCAAAGGAAGCTGCTGTCCTGAAGAAAACAGGCCGCCTATGTCCCAAACTCCACGTGGAAGAGAAGAAAACTGGTCAAATACTACCTGAAGGCTGTATTGATGAAGCCAAACTGAAGGGCGTAGCAACCAGCCGGTTCAGTCCGGAAAACGCGGCAGCAAAGGGCTGCAAATCTGAGAGAAAACACAGAGGAGAAGGTGCTGAAAACAGGGCTGAATCTGGGGCAGCAAAGAGGTTTCTAAACCGGGAGCTCTGATACCATGAAAGAGTGCACAGAGCGGAAGCGAAGTGGCACTAGAATGTGCTGAACAGAGAGTGCAAGAGAGAGAGAGAGAGATGGAGAGAACTATGCTGAATATACTGAAGCAAAACAGTCCCAAGCAAGAGACACTACAAGTCTCATAAGTGAGGGAGCAAAATATGTACAAGACTGAATGAGAAATGAGAGGCCAGCACCCACTATTTATTTATAGTAGAGGAGAGGAGGAAGCTGGCCGACTGGAGCTGCAAAACAGGCCGACTGGAGCTACTGGGTACCAAATGGGCACCATAAATGAGCAGAAACTGGGGATGAATGTGCTAACACTGGTTGCGTTTCCTCTTCCTGGCACTTTATCGTTGCAGGCAACATGTATTTCCTCGTCAACATATGCACTCTGAGCCTAGTGGAAGCTGGTCGGCCTGTTTTTTCAGGAGGACAACCCCTTCTTGGCTGTGTTTTCCTCTCTAGTGGACACGGGATCTGGTGTGGCTGGCCGCTGGTTGCTTTGAGGCATCTTGGTACCTGTGGTGACACTTCTTTCTTCTGAGTTGTGCGTTTTCTTTTCTGAGAGTTGAGCCTGAGTTTAGTGATGGCTGCCTAACCTGCTTCATATGTTTTTTGAGTCTGCCAAGTTGGATGGCTCCAACCATACATTGTGCGCGGTGAAGGTGAAGTCGGCCTTGCGTGGAGTGGATCTCTGGACTGGCTAGTCACAACTGCCAATGCCACCTTTCCCACCCTCTCTACAGTTGGTGTGACCCACGCACACGTTGATGCTTGGGAGGCAAATGATCATCGTGTTTTCTCCTTTCTCATGTTGAATTGTCAAGATTCAGTTCTCTCTTATGTGCGTACAACAGATGCGGCACATTGAGTTTGGAAGGCCCTTGCAGATCTTTACGAGATTAAGTCTCCGAGATGGATTTTGGCTTTGGAAAAGCAGCTTATGAATCTTTCGGTCTTTGCCTTTCCTTCTTTATCTGCTTCCATCACGAAGATGAAATATCTCCAAGACAAGCTTGTTGTATGTGGCAAGAATATCTCTACTCAAGATATGGCTATTCGGCTTCTCTCCAAGCTTCCAAAGAGGTTTTATGCTTATTTTCAGTCTCTTGTTTCTTCTCCTCCAAGTGTTCAAGTTACTTGGAAGGAAGTGCTTCCCTCCATTATGCAAATTGAATCTCGCTTTGAGGAGCAGACCTGCACCTCTCGTGGTTCTAATGGAGCTTTGGTTGCTCGAGATGAAGGGGAGAATCGACTGACGCTACCATGCCAATTTATGGACATGGCACCATGCCCATCTTCCGCTCCTCCGACGACAAGAGGTACTTCTCTAATGTTCTTTACACCCGGGTTTAGCATTTAACCTTTTGTCAGTGCTCTAATGTTCTTTACATTCCGGATTTAGCATTTAACCTTCTGTCAGTGAGTGCTCTTATAGCTCAAGGTGCAAAGGTGATCTTCTCTCGCCATGAGATTACTATTCATGATAAGGAGACTAGTAACATCTTGGCTCAGGGAGTCCAAGATAGTGGCTTATACAAATTGATCGCTTTCCTCTCTCATGGTTCTTCTTTGCTCTTTGGCATGCTCAGTTCGGCCATTTGACCTATCAACTTCTTCAATGAGCTTCAAAAGATGGATTGGTCAAGGGTTTACTGACCATCAAGGCTCCAGATTCCGCATGTTCCTCTTGCTTACAGGGAAAGCAACACCGATGCGCCTTTCCGAAAGAGGCAACGCACAGATCTTTGACATCACTTGCTCTTGTTCATGCAGACTTGTGTACTTGTGTGGACCGATGAGTATTGTGTCTTTGAGTAAGACATTGTACATGCTTGTGATTGTGGATGACTTCACCATATTTACTTAGGTTTTCTTTTTGAAGACCAAGGACGATGCCCTTTAGCACTTTCGTGATTGATGGATTGAGGTGGAAAAAGAAACAAGTTCTTCGGTCAAGGTTCTGAGAACTAACAAAGGGGGTGAGTTTACATCCCAGGAGTTTCAATAGTATTGCAAGGATCAAGGCATTCAAAGACAACTTACTACAACATACTCTCCATCACAGAATGGAGTTGTAGAGAGGAAGAATCGGACTATCATGGAGATGGCCCATGTTATGCTTGTGCACTCCTCTTTACCTCGACGTTTCTCGGCTGAGGCGGCTTCTACTGCTGTCTATATTCAAAACAGGTCTCCTATAGCTACACTTCCAGATAAAACTCCATATGAGGCTTTCCATGGTAAGAAGCCCTCTATTGTTCATTTGCGAGTATTTGGTTGTTCGGCGTATGTACATGTGCCCAAGGAGCATCGCTCTAAGTTGGACTCCAAGTCTCAACATATGACTTTTCTTGGATATAGTTCTGTGTCCAAGGCATATCGTCTTTATGATCAACAAGCCGGTAAAGTTATTGTGAGCTGCAATGTGGTGTTCGATGAGACTCCTACATCTTCAAAGGGACCAAGCAAAGGTGAGTCTGCTGCCTGTCACCCTTGGGCCTTCACCCACTCTCTTCTTATTCTTGCCTGCAAGCTGTTCTCTCTCTCGAATCTCATCATGCGAAGAAATAGCTCTCCTCTGTGGGAGTGGAAAATCTTACTCTAGTCTCTTCATGAATCGTGTGAGTCTGTGACATGGTTTATCATTGATGACTCCAGAGGGCGTGCATGGATTTCATTTACATGATTCATATGTATGTAATCTCGTTTGAGTCATTATTCGTCTATGCTTCTACTTAGTGCTATAATCATTGTTGGCTGTTGAATGTTCATTCATGCAGAGCATGCTTTTGTATACAATGATGAATCATGATCAATCTGTGTTTGCTATATGTATTATGTATGAGTCATGACGTGAGTCATATTCTGTATATGTATAAATTTCCACAGTTATTTTTTAGTCTGAACGAAACCCTCATACCTCCCGTTAACTATGGTTTGTACTAACCTTGTGTTTATGCTATGATTTAGGTGACTTCCTGGGAGGATCTTACAATCGATATGGATTGTTTCAATAAAGTGGTCTTCTTGTTGAATGGACTAGGTTCACCGATGCCAGATATTTTTGGGTGTGGACTAATCCGTTCCACCGGTGTCCATAAGTTTGATGCACATTGGTCAGGTCCCACTGGTGCCCACAATCGTCAGATATTCTGGTGTAATCTAGTTGTGATCACCAGTGGCAAAAAGAGCCACCTTGGAAAACATCTTTCAAGTCAGATCAAAGCAGATTGCATCACTCTTCATGTCAGCGTGCACCAGAAGCTCATGCAAGCTCCAATAGGAGTACAAATGTACAATCTTCTTTACTTGATATAAATTTTATTGTAGCATAGTCTAATTGAACTACACTTCCAGGATTAGTCCCCCCCCCCCCCCCCCCTCACACCTTCTTAACCAACCCTTGCATAGACACCATATACAAAACATGTATTTTCCTCCCATTTGAAATAACTAATAGGTGGCCACAATTTATTATTGAGATTCAAAACTGTCATCAGAAAGCACCGAGCACATACTCTATCAAGATCCGTATGAATCAATGCCACGTAGTCATTGCAGGCAATGCAGTTCCCAAGTGCCGACAAGCGCTCATCAATTCGCTGTACTACAACAGTGTCTGGCAAGGAGTTCCGGATGTGCTGCAACTCTGCAAGACGTTCAAGGTAATCATAAGCTCAATACCTTGAGGCACAACGAGAGTGAAGAATTACAAAGGCCTGCAACTGTACCTTGATCTGTAGTAGAGTTGGGCAAGAGTAAACCGTTCTTGTTACCTGAAGCACTGAAAGGATGTATCAACTTACTGCATCGCTTAAAGAGACAGAATAATTGAAGCCAACGGGCTTACCGACACACATTCGACCAATCACCCTCATTCCTGCAATGGAAACCTTGACAACTGGGATGGTTTCAGCTAGCTCAGCTTCAAAGGTACTGGCGCATCAAAGTGGCATAAACGAATTAGAAAGCTAGATGCCATGATTTTATGAAAAAATTGATTCACGAACAAAAGATAAGAAATAAAAAGATTTGAAATCACACCAAAAAAAGAGGAAAATCAAAGGATGTCATAAGGAAATACCTGAAAAAGTTCTCTGATCCTCCAATGGCGGTCAGGCAATACGCGTTGGTAAGTTTTGAAAACACTCCGATTTCGCTACTATTCTCGAACTGAGTCCCTGAACAAAACGCGCCAAACAAAAGCTTCAGAAATCCTTCAAAAGCCACAGATGAATCCTTCAACAAAATTTCCGTAGGATGCGATCGGCATCAGGTCATCTAAGAGCGCCATAGTTTCATTAATATCAGGTTAAAATTCAAACAGAAAAACATATCGAAAACCCTAAAATTCATGGGCAAAAGTCTTCCGCAGAATCTCCTGTTCGAAACTCAAAAAGAACAGCAGACTTAGAAAAACCTTGGCGCCATAGCAAGAAATTGAAGGCAACAGTAAGCCTTACTTGTAGCCATGGTGAGAAAAAAACACAGATAAGTCCGGTCGTCGACGATGAGAAAAACAAACGCTTTGCTTGCTCGGCACGTCGCACGCTGGAGATGAAGCAATGGAACTGGTCGAAACCTGGACTTGAGATCATATACTCCTTTCACATGCAAGCACCCGCTTGGGCGTCCGGCACACAGACACCTTAGGAAAAAAAAAAATTGAACAATAAAGACTTTGGAAGAGCCAAAACCTAAGCATATAATTTGTGAGTAATGAGTAACAATATAATGTGTCAATGGCTCTTGAAGTTCTAGAACAACCAAAGCAAAATATAACTCCATACATGTTTTTTAAATTCCCTAACACAAATTCATATGGATTTAGAATCATGATGTGAAGCGATCTTTTTTGTAAAATCAAAAAATTGCAATCCCACTTTTTGTTCTGCAAAGCAATATCGTTATACTCGTAAATTTTTGCTCATTTCCATTGTCATCATCATCACTTTCCAAATTAATGAGTTTTACAAGCTTCTTTCCTGGTCTATATGGGGTGGATCTTCATGCCTTAATTCAATCATGTTCTCTATTGTTTTGTTCATAATTTCCCTTGTTTCTTACATGCCATTTGATTCATTTTCATTACTTTTTCGCTTGTTAATGAACCTATCTGATCTAGGGTGTGAGTCATCATAATTTTGATGAAAGATGGAAAATCTCATAAATGTCTCTCATTGTTGTTTAGGATAAAATAAGCCATTAATTTTCATAAAGCGACTTTTGTGCTCATCTCCATTCCTTTCCCTTTATAAGAACCCAATTTGAAGAAGGATAGTACTTGCTACCTTTATCATTCAATGCAAAATTATTTACCCAATGCATGTTTTAGATTCAATTTTCAAAACATGAATGCCCTAAATAAAATGTCGGGTTAAGTGTAAGACATACTCTATTATTCATCTCATGAGAACACTCCCTATCTTTCGTCACTAAGTCGTCTTTCTTGTAAGTCGTCTTTCATGTAATTCAACTCCTACTTCGATGTCTTTAACACTAATATATGAGATATGTCCTTCTAATGAGGTTTATCTAAGTCGTCTTTCTTGTAGTATGCTATTGTGCCATGACTAGTATGCATATTCTTTTGTATCAATGCTCTACACGACTTCAGTGCACACTCCCTATCTTCCATCACTAAGTCCAATTTGCATATAAATCATAAAACGCCTCTTACCAATCATTTTTCTTTACATCAACACCAACTTGCAGTAGCCATAATTGTCACTACAGGATAACACCCCTATCTCCAACATGACAAACACCTAGACACACACCCTAGCAGTTCTTCACCACACAAGAGGTACCTTATTCACACTTCTATAAGAGGGGGTTCACCTGTAACTTTAAGAGCGGGTTTTACATGTAATTCAAGAATTCCTTTGTGGGTGCTTTGGCATCACCCCCAAGAAGATATTTGACCACTTGACAAAATGAGTGCTCTAGATAATAACTACTTGAATAAATCGACAAACTCTAAAAAGAGAAGTCTACACTTATGGCTTGATGAACTTGTAAATCATCTTGCAACCTTAGAAAACAAACTATGGGACCCTAGAAAAAGAAGGATTTGTTCGAAAAGTGAAAGAAGTGATGAAGTAGCATGAAGATGATGGTTAAGGAAGATTTCACATCAAATCAAAAGTCACAGTCAAAGTTGAGGGAAATAAATTAAGGCAATCAAAAGCCCCTTTGGGTACATGTGAGAGGCTTACTTAAAGGATGGCATATGGATGGAGATTTATTTAGATGGTCAACTACATAAAGTCATGCCAATGATAAACTAGGCGTAAGTATTTGCCAAAGATTCACACGGTAATCATATAATAATTGATGAAATTTGAAAAGATTGGGGTTCTAAATTTGTCAAACTTTGAATCTCTCACCAACTCCACTACAAAGAAAAAGACACGTCCTTCTTAAGGTTTCAATTATGAAACTTGTAAAAGAACAACTCACATGCCAAGCATATAAAAATACATGAGTAGTTAGCAATCACGAGAATAACAAAAGAGGAGGAGATGACGAGGAGAGTAAATGAAATAACATTTATCTTACTTTGGTATGATGGATGAGGTTCACCTTACTTGAGTGTGATGGATGAGGTTCACCTTACTTGAGAGTGATAGATAAGGTTGGGTGTGATAGGATTTATACCAATATGTAGTGAGATAGCTTATACTAATTAGCATTGAGGTTGGGTGTGATAGCTTATACCAATATGCAATGAGAGAAAATAATTCAATGATGACATAAGAGATGCAATTTGTTGTAATACAGGTGACTTTATTTGGATTCATTGAATGACCATTGTTGTTGTTAACCATGTTAAAATTACAGCAATGAGATGAGCTATGGTGGATCAAATGCTAGAATCAATATCATTAACAAAGTGATTAGATGATAATTAAGATGTGATTAGTGAGTAATTAACTAATAGCTTAATGTAGGCATGGATAATCAAAAACCAGCAAATTCTCATGTTATGACCCATGTTATTTGAATAATAATCATGGTCATTTAAATTTGTATATATTTTTTATGATGCCTATTTCTCATCATGAACACGTTAGGATTGATTGATGTGATGTCAATTGATTGTTACTACTGACATGGTTTATGTTTATGAGTTTAGGTGATGAGGTGTGCAAGGGTACCGATTTAGGTGTTGCACAGTGCGAGGGTACCGATTTAGGTGTCGCACGGATGGTGGATTGAGTCATGGCGTGTGGACCGATCTCACAATATTTTGTGGCTATATTATGGCATTTGATATTATTTTGACATCAGTGTGGTGTGTGTGTGTGCACGTGTCAATTTATTGTACATTGTGCATACGAGCATTAGTTGATTTATTTTGTAATGTGCATATGTGCACAAGTTAGATTATTGTATTAGAAGAATTGTGCAAACCTTAGAAGGTTTGAGGACAAAGGCTAAAATTGAGGACAAAGGCTAATTAAATGGCAAAGTCCAAATATGGATGTATACTTTATTTTTGGCTGAAAGCCTACTTTTTGGAATATATAAAAATACCCACGCGAGAAGAAGCCACTCACGTTGGGGGGGGGAAGATTGCACCCAGTCTTGTGTTGCCTTGTGTTAATGGTGATGTATTTCTTTCTCTTGTCTTATGTTTTGTTATATGTTTTAATTTTCAATTTAATTAAAGTAGTTGTTTTGATATTTGATATAATTTTTGTGTCTTTTGATTATTCTCTTCAAGAAAATTAAAGGTCCAGTTGCAATGGTATCAGAGCTTTGGTGTAATTTAATTTTCTTGAAGGCGGTCAAAAGAGGTGAAAGAGACAAAAACAGAGGTGATTTTAGTAATTTTCTTGAATTTAAATTGAAGAAGAACACGTTTAGGGATTTTTGTTTATGTATGGATGAAATTAAGCTTGTTTTTTACCATTGGGTAATCAATCTCCATCAATCTATTGCCAAAGGATAAAACTAGGTGGAAAACCATTAGTGGGTTTCTCAAAACCATGAAACCACCTTCCTCTTCACTAATCCTCTTCTTAATCTGTCTGTACGGATTGAAAGAGCAAGCAGAGGAGCATGGAGAGCCATAATTAGAATTGCTAAACCTTCCCTTTGCTCAGTTTCTATAATAGAGGGCTGAGAATCGTTCAAGTTGTTTTCACAAAAATTACTTTTAATTTTCATTTACTTTTTTCCTCCTCTGCGCTGCGCTGCGCTGGGCGCAAATTTTGGAGTAAAAAATATATATATATAATATATATATTTTCCCTCTCTCTCCCTCCTTCGTATCCGGCAGCGACGACAGCGCGCTTCGCGCTTCTATCTCCATCCTGCGAAGGCTTCTATCTCCATCCGGCTGTGCGAAGCGTAGAAATTTTTTTTTCTTTTAATTTTTATTTTTTCTCTTCTGTCCATTCCGCCGACTGCGCCGAGGGCTGCGAATTCAGGTTGGAGAGGGGGAATTTTCAGACTCCAATTTCCTTAATTGTGCTTAGTGATGCTTAAAAGCTTTGATTATTACAAAGCTTACATTATCTAAAAACTTTATAAGCTTAAATTGTTTATTTTTTTTATATATTAGATGGAGTGGTGGGTGACTTCTTTTCAGCTGGTGAAAATTATTTTTTACGAGTTGTTGTTGGGAGCTGGGCTCAGATAAAAAGGCATTACAAGCTTTTAATAATAAAAGCTTGGATTGACTTAAAAAGCTTTATTAAGCTTATTAATTAGCATAAAAGCTTCATAGATTTTTAGGCTTTTGACTAAGCTTTAAAAGCTTTCAAATAAGCTTAAATGAGATCAATAAAAAGTTTTACAAAAGAAAAATATTTTTTTGACTATTCCCATCATATTTTATAGAAAAGAATCTCATATGCATATAGTTAGTTTGGATTTCTTCTACAGATTTTTAGAATTTACCTTAAGAGAAATTTTGAGACTTTAGTCAAATTCTTATGAGTAATGTTGTTTTCTAAATTCTCATGAAGTGCGAATAATATTTACAGCTTGTTAGTGAAGATATCATTAAAATGTTGCTTTAACCTATGGCTAGTTTTCTAATTTTAAAGAGTATATGGATTATTTCTTGAAAAATTATGCATTTGTGTATTGAGCTAACTTGGCAGGACTCACATCTAGCTCGACATTCCATATGAGATAAGAAACCCTATCTTTTCTCTTGTTTTAAATTTTTTCTATTCTTTTAATTGTCAAGAAATGGGTGAATATCCGCACCATCGTACTATTCAGGAACAGCTTGACACCGAAGAGGTTAACGCACTCAACATACTAACCAAAGGTGGAGGTATGTGTAAAAAAAAAATATTTATTATATACAATTTCTTGTTTGCTTTTGTATCTATTTTCTGAATATTCTTTGCTTCTAGACCTAGTTAGAAAACTTTAGCTCTTGAAAAGAATTTTAGATACAGTGACCTAACTAGAAAGATCAAGACAAGATTAGCAAAAGTTATCTTCAAGATCTAGTTGCCCAAATTCAAGTAAAAAAATAATTGCTAGACATTTCATAGAAGATTAAGACCAATTTGAAGATTCAAGAACCAATCAAGTTTCTCCAGTCTTTGATTCAAGTTATCAATTGCATTACCATCGA
This sequence comes from Cibotium barometz, assembly GCF_041138505.1. Taxonomy (NCBI): domain Eukaryota; kingdom Viridiplantae; phylum Streptophyta; class Polypodiopsida; order Cyatheales; family Cibotiaceae; genus Cibotium; species Cibotium barometz. Next base: position 19,756,618 of record NC_141110.1, read on the forward strand.
ATTTAGTGATGATGAGAAAAGTAAAGAAATAGTTCTCAAGTGATTAGAAACCAAGCTTAAGTTGTATGCCAATCACAATTACGAAGTTTATACCAATTCAAGTAAAGTTTTGTCTAAATTTTCAAGTGTTCTAGTTTAAGATCTATCCAAGTACAAGATTCTTTCTAGACCAAGATTTGCTCTAAGTCAAAGATATATTCAACCACAAGATTTAAACCGTTTAAGAACAAGATTTATTCAAGAATTATAATTATGATTAATTAAAGACTAATCTTTCAATTTTTCGTCTATTCAAGTATTTTTAATCTAAGCCAAGATTCATTACTAGTATATCAAGTTCTTGCTATCAACTAGGACGCAAGAAGTCTATCTTTTTTCAAGTTCTGATTTCAAGTTTAAGATTAAGCTTAAGATCAAGATCCCCTTTAGATTTCATTGTTTACAAGTAAAGATTCACAAATTCAAGAATTATAAACCTATTCAAAGATTATAATTTTTGAAATTTAGTCAGACAATTACAAGATTAAGATCAAGAACAAATCCCCATAATTCATCAAGTTATTGACAGTAATGTAAGTGATTATTTTTCAATCTTAAGTTGATAAGAATTTCCATTTCGACATAATTTATTTTTGGAATAAGACTTGTAGTTTAATTTTGAGGATAGAGAAAAGTTATGTCGGAATGAAAGTTTTAGAGGGAATTAGCTACTCCATCTCAAACTTCTATTCTTAAGGTAGTGTCGTGTGGAATTAATCTATGGTATGGGACATTAGATTGGTTTTACATACCTACACCAGACGTATCTATGTCTTCTATCTTTCACCAACGAGTGTTTGTATGTGGAAGGTACCTATGTGGTATGGGACACTTAGATCCTTTTCACATGCGTTCATTTGTTTGGTTTTATTTTCATTGTTTGATGTGATGATCTTGTCATCCACTTGTACCATGAAGCCATCCACTCATTGATTATGCAACAGAGGATAGTTGATTCCCAACAGGGAGGACTGTTATGACCCATGTTATTTGAATAATAATCATGGTCATTTAAATTTGTATATATTTTTTATGATGCCTATTTCTCATCATGAACACGTTAGGATTGATTGATGTGATGTCAATTGATTGTTACTACTGACGTGGTTTATGTTTATGAGTTTAGGTGATGAGGTGTGCAAGGGTACCGATTTAGGTGTTGCACAGTGCGAGGGTACCGATTTAAGTGTCGCACGGATGGTGGATTGAGTCATGGTGGCGTGTGGACCGATCTCACAATATTTTGTGGCTATATTATGGCATTTGATATTATTTTGACATCAGTGTGATGTGTGTGTGTGTGTGCACGCGTCAATTTATTGTACAGTGTGCATACGAACATTAGTTGATTTATTTTGTAATGTGCATATGTGCACAAGTTAGATTATTGTATTAGAAGAATTGTGCAAACCTTAGAAGGTTTGAGGACAAAGGTTAATTGAGGACAAAGGCTAAAATTGAGGACAAAGGCTAATTAAATGGCAAAGTCCAAATATGGATGTATACTTTATTTTTGGCTGAAAGCCTACTTTTTGGAATATATAAAAATACCCACGCGAGGAGAAGCCACTCACGTTGGGGGGGGAAGATTGCACCTAGTCTTGTGTTGCCTTGTGTTGATGGTGATGTATTTCTTTCTCTTGTCTTATGTTTTGTTATATGTTTTAATTTTTAATTTAATTAAAGTAGTTGTTTTGATATTTGATATAACTTTTGTGAGTCTTTTGATATAATTTAATTAAATACCCACACGAGAAGAAGCCACTCACGTTGGGGGGGAAAGATTGCACCCAATCTTGTGTTGCCTTGTGTTGATGGTGATGTATTTCTTTCTCTTGTCTTATGTTTTGTTACATGTTTTAATTTTCAATTTAATTAAAGTAGTTATTTTGATATTTGATATAATTTTTGTGAGTCTTTTGATTATTCTCTTCAAGAAAATTAAAGGTCCGGTTGCATCTCATTAGGCCAATGCCTCAATTTATAGAGTTTACATCCAAGCATCTAATCCCACTGATTTCTCCTTTATTCACTCCGCCTCTTTTGCTTGATTCTCTCCACCTCTCCCAGAATATCTCCACACCTCCTAAATCTTTTTATGCTACCCTTTATTCTCTCCCAGTAGATTCTTCTCACCTTTTCACAGGTTCTCTCACATTTACACATTCTCTTTTACAGCCTCTAACCAAGGGCTTGTTCCCGCACACACACCCTATTCACTTGTATATTTCAACAGTCACAACTAATGCCATCTAGCTAGAGGATAATCTAATGATAAAGGGAGTTAGAGCTTCAGATTCTAAGTTTGTTTACTAGTGGTCAAAGCACCATAAATGTAAAATCTATAGCTTAAGGTAGTACTTTAGTGAAAATTACTTGGACTAACTTATCAAACGAAATGAAGACTAAAAAAGCTCATGCTCTCCTAATAATGTACACATGTACCCAAGCAGAGAGCTTCACCGATGTGTTTGATCCACTGCATGAAGGGCATACCACAAGTGAATGCCTTATTCTAAGAGCTTGTTACAATGGTAACTATGGCTTCTGTGGGTGATATGGTCACGAAGCTCGAGATTGTTGAACCCATCTATAGGATATTTCTCTAACACAACCAGATTATAGCTAGCCTTGCCAGCACCACCACAAACATTAGCCCTAGTACTTGTAATAAATCATGCCATTGTTAAGCATCCCGAACAATAACTTATATTCAAGAGCCTGAACAGTGCATCCAACATACCATTATCTCCACTAGTTTTAGGACCTTAGCCACCACCACCACTAAGTGTTACACCACTTAAACAAGTAAGATTTAAAGAGCCTACTAATTATTATCAAGAATATGAGGTTGACATCAAACCCATCATGCACTTCTTTGAGGATCCCATAAAACTTTACCCTGACAATTATGTAGTTGATCGGAGGGGAGGAGTCAAGCTAGTTTACCAGCTTGTGCCAATGTAGGAAGGGGTCGAGACATAAATGCTATAGGAAAAAGGATACCTCTTTAGTGTTACCACTGCCAAGGTCCCATCGAGTCTCAAAGTGCCCTGTAAAGTTTTCTTAACTTAACTAGGCTGCATCCTCAAACATGCCACCTGCCACTTGTAATCGTTATGGCATAGTTCATTGGATTACAACTACCCCAAAAAACCTATGATAGCAAATCTAGCAAATCTGCAAATGGGACCCATCATTACATCACAAAACATGATTGGAGTGATTTATCGAACAAAAAGGTAATTCTTATAAAAACTCATCTTACACCCTGAAATGCTATCACTTGGCTACAAGCTCAGAATCAAGATGTACTTGAACAAGGATCCATTACCTTGGTAGTAGAGTCTAAAAAGAAGAAGAGCAACAAGAGAAAGAAATTGGTTTAAGAATGGGAAAGTAGGAGAAACGGAAAACAAAAAACTTGAAAACACCATAAGAGCCAGTCTTGATAAGGGGCATGGATGAGGACTTAGATTCCTTGGATACACGAGCTGATTTTGAACATAGACAAACCAAAACCAAGGAAATAAAAAATAAGACACTAAAGGAAACTAGAGCTCTTGAAACTAAATCATGCAAAGTAAAACTAGGTTCTTATCTTGACCCTTAAAAGGAGATTGAGCAAGTCCAAGAGCTTTGTGATTTAGTTTTTAAGACATGGGAGGAATTAGAACCAAAACCCAAATAGAAGAGAGCCTCAGACACTATGCACCCTAACACCTTAATACTTGACTCACAAACCCTTAAAAGTCCTAAGTGTCATCATAGCAAAGACTAAGGCATCCACTACTCATAGTTTGATTCCTAATTGGTTCAAGGGACAATTAGAGTATGATAACCCTGAGCTTATCTCAAAGATGGATATTCCAATTTCACCAACATCTTCCTATCGAAAGGGGGTGATGGGTTTGCCTCTAAACATCCCTAAACTCTTAGATTTTATGGCTCCATAGATAAGCACAACTATAACCACCCAGTTGAGTGGAGATCTCGAGTTGTTTTAGCAATGAAAGCTCTTCTTAATGGAGAACTCAACATGGGATTACCACCATTCGTGGGCGACATGCATAAGGCATGCCCCCATTATGCGATGGAAACACCTTTGTTAAAATTACAGCAATGTGATGAGCTATGGTGGATCAAATGCTAGAATCAACATCATTAACAAAGTGATTAGATGATAATTAAGATGTGATTAGTGAGTAATTAACTAATAGTTTAATGTAGGCATGGATAATCAAAAACCAGCAAATTCTCATTAGGCCAATGCCTCAATGTATAGAGTTTACATCCAAGCATCTAATCCCACTGATTTCTCCTTGATTCTCTCCACCTCTTTTGCTTGATTCTCTCTACCTCTCCCATAATATCTCCACATCTCCTAAATCTTCTCATGCTACCCTTTATTCTCTCCCAGTAGATTCTTCTCACTTTTTCACAAATTCTTTCACATTTACATATTCTCTTTTACAACCTCTAACCAAGGGCTTGTTCCCGCACACACCCTATTCACTTGTATATTTCAACACCTCCCCTCAAGTGAATACTCCTAGCACACCTGGACCCTATACCAAGTTTCCCTCTTACTTGATAGTCTGCAACCAGTGCCTCAAGTCCCTAAACTCATAGTCCTTGACACTCTCTATGTGTCCAAGGCTACTACAAAGTGCCCGCGACCTTGACTAAAGCGCTCACACATACATCTACCACGTGGCCTACATCATCGGTGGCTCAGAGGTGGTTTTACTCTGTTGGGACAAGTTACATTGGGTTGTGGGGTTTGTCTCTCTTTCTCTCTCAGAAAAGATGATCCGACTCCTCTTCCTTTTAGGAGCCTCCATGAAGTTTGCCGATGTCGTTCCTTCTCCACTGGGTTTGCTGTATAGCAGTCTCTAGCTATGTGTCCTGGCTTTCCACAGTTGTGTGGCAAGTGAAGGTCCTTCCTCCTACTCTGCCTCTTCCTCGTCCTCGTCCTCGAGAGAATCCTCCTCGGGTGAAGAATGCTTTTTCTTCTCTTGCTGCTGTTGAGTCGAGCCATTTCTTCTCTTTGCCTCTGCTCTCTTGCTCTAGTAGAGCTCCTTCTATCTCGTGTAGCTTCAATTCAGGTACATTCTTTAGTGTTGCTACAATATTTTCATATTCACCTTTGTCCACACTCTTCAGAAGCACTGCTAGTGCCTCATCATCTTCTACCTTTTTGCCAATAGCTGCCAGTTATTGCTTAATGCTTTTATATCTGTTCAAGTGTGTGATTAAAGGTTCGCTTTCCTTCATATCCAATTTGCAAAATTGCATTAACAGATTTATCTTTGAATTTTTAGCTTGTGTGCCAAATAATTTATTGAGTTCATCCCATGCATCTTTGGCCCATTGATTCTCTCCACCTCTTTTGCTTGATTCTCTCCACCTCTCCCAGAATATCTCCACACCTCCTAAATCTTCTCATGCTACCCTTTATTCTCTCCTAGTAGATTCTTCTCACCTTTTCACAGGTTCTTTCACATTTACAAATTCTCTTTTATAGCCTCTAACCAAGGGCTTGTTCCCGCACACACCCTATTCACTTGTATATTTCAACAACCTTGAGTCATGCCCGTATCAAAACCCCCAGTGGAAGAAGAAAACACTAAGTCTGTGTTAAAATTCCACTCAATAGACTAGACCTCTAATTCGATGATTCAATCACTAGGGTTGATCTTGTTATCGGGGCTGTGTACATCCTATGGGTAATGGAGGATTATTTGACAATTACACCACCATCCATTCAGATCCATTAAAATATTGTTGTATTTGTAGAGAAGAGACCGATGTAGGCAAGGACTCACCATAAGGATGGTGAAAAATAAGCCCCATAGAACCTAAAGATGATCTAAATTAGATACACATGATGGCCACAATTGATAGCTGGGGAACAAGAAGGTCTATGTGGGTTACACATGATGGTGAAGAACTCCCAAAGGTTGTGCCATTAACGAATGATTTGTGCTCTACACTCTGATATTGAAGGGATTGGATATAGTGAGCTTGAATCCACATGGGATGACTCTAACATAGGTGCACCGGTGGTGATGAGTCTGAAATGGAAACCAAAAGTGACACTGACTTTGCAAAAACCATGAACATAACACAACTAACAATATCTAAACATACCTCAGAAAGTGAAACTGAAACACAGACTTATAGGTATGAAACCAACATTGAGTCCTAATCTAAAGAAAGGAATGAACATCCTCAAAAAACTAAGGAACATCTTAAAAGATGGCAGAGATGTAAGCGTTATGTAGCTAATCATCAATAAAAGGCTACAAGAAAGGATGACTACTACTACCCAATGGCTATGTTGGTGCATTCGTCGATGCACATCACAAGCTCAAGGGAGAGAAATTACAGAAAGATATATATTACCACGCTCCTCCCACACTGAGTTAATAGCTAAAATGGATGTCATTGTTGAGATAAACCAAAGCTTAGTCATTTAGCCAAGCCAAAAAAAAGAGAGCTAGCCCAAAAGGAGAAGGAAGAATGTAAGGGAGAATGGCAGTGGTGCCATTCTCCCCTTCAAGGTGATGGGAGGCCTCAAGAATGGCAGCCATTGCCATTTATCCTTGAATGTATGGGAGAATGGTAGTGGTGCCATTCTACCCTTCAAGATGATGGGATGGGAGGCCTTGAGAATGGTAGTGGTGCCAATCTCCCCTTCAATCAAGGTAATTGGAGGCCTTGCAAATGGCATCACTGCCATTCTTCTTGAGTGTAAGGGAGAATGGCAATGGTTCCATTCCCCCCTTCAAGGTGATGGGAGGCCTTGAGAATGGCACCACTGCCATTCTTCCTTGGGATAATGTGTTTAAGGGAGAACGGTAGTGGTGCCATTCTCTCCTTCAAGGTGATGGGATGGGAAGCCTTGAGAATGGTAGTGGTGCCATTCTCCCTCTCAGGTGATGGGAGGCCCTGAGGACGGCAGTGGTGCCATTCTCACCTTCAATCAAGCTTATGGGAGGCCTTGAGAATAGCATCACTGCCATTCTTCCTTGAATGTAAGGCAAAATAGCAGTGGCGCCATTCCCCCCTTCAAGGTAATGGAAGGCCTTTAGAATGGCACCACTACCATTCTTCCTTGAATGTAAGGGAGAATGGCAGTGGTACCATTCTCCCCTTCAAGGTGATGGGAGGCCTTGAGAACGGCACCACCATCATTCTTCAAATAACAATAGGGAGAATGGAAGTGGTCCCATTCACCCCTTATTCAAGGTGATGGGATGGGAGGCCTTCAAAAAGGTAGTGGCACCATTCTCCCCTTTAAGGTGATGGGAGGCCCTAAGAATGGCAGTGGTGCCATTCTCCCCTTCTATCAAAATGATGGGTGCCTTTAGAATGGCACCACTACCATTCAAATCTCCATGAATGTAAGGGAGAATGGTAGTGGTTCCATTCACCCCTTCAAGGTAATGGGAGGATGGCACCATTTCCATTCTTCCTTCAACGTAAGGGACAATGGCAGTGGTGTCATTCTCCCTTACATTCAAGGAATAATGACAGTGGTGCCATTCTCAAGGCCTCCCATCACCTCGAAGGGGTGAATGGCACCACTATCATTCAAGGAAGATTGGCACATTCTCAGGGCTTCCCATCACCTGAAAGGGGAAAATGGCACCATTGCGATTCTCAAGGCCTCCCATCCCATTGCAATTCTCAAGGCCTCCCATCCCATTGTTTGGACGGGGAGAATAACACCGCTACCATTCTCCCTTATGTTCAAGGAAGAATGGCAGTGGCTGCCATTCTCAAGGCCTCCCATCACCTTGAAGGGGAGAATGGCACCACTGTCATTCTCCCTTACATTCAAGGAAGAACAGCACTAGTGCCATTAACAAGGCATCCCATCACCTTGAAGGGGGGGAATGGCACCACTTCCTTTCTCTCTTATATTTAAGGGAGAATGGCAAGGTTCCATTCTCAGGGCGCATCCCATCATTTTGATTGAAGGGGATAATAGCACCACTCGCATTCTCAAGGCCTCCCATCACCTCAAAGGGGAGAATTGCACTATTTCTATTCTCCCTTACATTGAAGGAAGAATAGTAGTGGTGCCATTCTCAAGGCCTCCCATCAGCTTGAAGGGAGGAATGGCACTACTACCATTCTCCCTCTTACATTCATGGAAGAATAGCAGTGGTGCCATTCTGAAGGCACCCATCATTTTGATTGAAGGGGAGAATGGCATCATTGCCATTATTGGGGCCTCCCATCACCTTAAAGGGGAGAATGGCACCACTGCCATTCTAAAGGCCTCCCATTCCATCACCTCGGGACCACTGCCATTCTCCCTTATGTTTTTTGAAGAATTGCAATGGTGCCATTCTCAAGGCTTCCCATCACCTTGAAGGGAAGAATGGTACCAATGCCATTCTCCCTTCTTACATTCAAGGAAGAATGGTAGTGGTGCCATTGTCAAGGCCTCCCAGTGGCATAAGTGCGGAAGCTATCACCCGGGCAGGTTATTAATGTCCACTGTAACACTAGTTGAGCTCGATATCTCAACATCATTGTTAGTATTATATGCAATGAAGAGGAATGTATTTCCTTTGAGGACATATAGAAAAATGAAAATGATAATTGGATGCATGCCATGTAGGATAAGTATGCCTTAATCCTCAGTTGTGCTCAAGAGAAGGGCATGGATTATGATAAGAGACCTTTACACCCACATCTCATATGACTACAATCAGGTGTATTATTACATTGACAACGCATCCTCCCGACTTAAATATCTAACTCTCAATGTAAAATATAGGAGAGGTTAATGAATTACCAATTGTTGTTATACTTGTGCAAAGGAGTATGACACCTAAATATGCACAATCATATGCTCTTATCCACACTAGCTTCTCCGGATACATATTGCAAAATGACCATATAGCTTGAAGATAGGCAGACGATATCAGGTCTTTATCAATAACTGCACCATCTTGAATCTCGAGTCATCTCATGACTCAGGGGATGAGAGAAAAAAGTAAGCGACATGACGAGACGAGAGAAACAAGTATGCAACATGATCATAATCAAGGAACTAAGTACATCCAAGCTAAAGTTAAAAGAGGTAAGAGAGCTATCGGGTAGTAACACGCATCGCTACCTAAGAAGAGAGCTAATTTGGTGTTCGATATATAGATACAATCATATGAGCACTAAGTGCCTACATTTGTGACCCAAGCAAATTCTCTACTGTGACCCAAGCAAATTCTCTACTGTGCTCATTGTATGTGTTTAAGGAATCATGATTTCCCCATGTATAGGGTCCCAAGACTATAACCAGTGCCCTTGCATATGCCGCCAAGGGAAAATTTAGCTTTACCATCACCACCTATTCGAGCTAATGTGGCTAGCCTATGCAAAATGTGCAAAGCAATCCAAAGGATATGTATAGAGTACCCAACATATGTATATTGCCACCACCGAGCCATAGGATATTGTGCCACACTTGTACATTATTCAAGGAGCTACACCCCAATACCAATTTTCCAAACCATTGTTCAATGGAAAGGACATGACACTAACTCAATAATGAGGAGGGTCCCAATGCAATGTTTCCATTGTTCAGGACCCCACAGAGTGACAAAGTGCTTGCTTAAGATTAATACGCCAACTCACCACAAACTCATGTGCAAATGAGGAAGTGTTACAGCTTACACCTATTCTAAATATGGAGTGGATCATTTAATCAAGGAACATGTGCATAAATAAAGCGGAGAGGCATCAACTTCTACCAATCCTACCATAGTTCTCTGCATGATTAGTGTACAATTTAGAAATATAATGGTTCCATTAAATGTTTAACTCGTGTCTAAACTTGACGATAGAGTAAAAATGAGGTAGGTGCTAAGTTATCGATCTTAGCCATCTAAACCACGTAGAAGAAGGCGGATTAAAAAATAGGTAAGAATGAAACTATGGTCCAGATTTAGGATGGTCTAAACAAAGGGAACATATATTCAAATTCAACTCAATCCAATGAAGACATGTGCAGCTCACCTATGCTAATAACCATGGTGTTTATAAATGCTACGCATGAAAGGGAAGCAATTAGCTCAGATGAGGAGGAGGAGGAGGCCAAGCGCATAATGCTTTACAAATATGCAAAATGAAGGTTTACAAATAATGCCCAACCACCCCCTAATGCATCAAGTTGACAAGCTGCACGTTGAGGTTACATACGGGGTGTTGACATCTGTACTGCTTGAAGGCATAGAGAATTGCCTAGCATCACCATATGAGAGCATTGATACTTATCATGCAAAGTATCTGTAAAGCAACCAAAACCCATAAGAATTATCTTGTGGTATGTACCTTCTTAGGCTACTGTGCCACACCATTTGAGTTGATGGAGTAGATTTTAAGTGCATGAAAATGTTTATTGTGACTACAACTTATCCACTAGCCCATTTGAAAGAGGCACCTACTTTTGAGCTAGTTTGTGGACTGATCTTGTTCACATAACACTCCTTTTTATATGTATACAAGCTACATAAAATCCACCTCCGTTATATCCTAAGGCAGCATGCCCCCCTTAACGATAAATTATTGCACCCTTCATCACTTGTATTTAGTGTGTGTTTAAATCAAAATAATTGCTCTATAACTTAGTGTGCTGTTGAGTCATAATTATTGTGTTCATAACTTAGTGTGCCTTTGAGTTGCAATTATTGGTCATAAAACTTAGTGTGCCTTTGAGCCGACTATTGGTCATAACTTAGTGTGCCTACGTCAAATGATCAATGTGTTAAAAGAGAATCCTAAGAACAATGCTGAGCTTTTGTGGAAGGGATGGGGCTTGGCTAAGGAGATTCAATTGTTATAACAATTATGATAAAAGACAAAATTCACAATTCTTAGCATGTGTTTCACCAATAAATGTAGTCCTAGATTTAAGTGGCACTCTACACAAGCTCTATTGGGGACTCATACACAATTTTATAAGAGAGCAAACAAACATTGATGTTGCAAATGACATTGTTCATGTAAAGAAGATATAATTTATGTGATAGTACATGGGATTATTAATTAGACGCCCAAGTACAATTTGTTAAGTATAGTGGCAAGAAAGGTGCACTCATTATGTTTTTTACTTTGTTTCTACTTTAGATAATACACTATGAAAAGAAAATACAAGACCATGATGCATCAATTACCATTCAGTTGGGTGGTAAGAAAGGGTCTTATTATAACGGTTATTTTCCTTGAGTTTGTAACTAAAGCTGCTCTTCCAACACTCATGGATCAATAATGAGTTTGTAACTAAAGCCACTCGTCCAACACACATGGATCAACAATGAGGTTGTGGAGCTTTAACTATGTTACTTTGGTGAGCCATTAACACAAGGATGTAAGTGCATTGATGTGATGAATAATAAGAAGTGCACAACGTATGGATTATCATTCCACTTCAAAGGCTTACAAAAAATTTTAGGCTAGCCTTCAATGCCATCATCTCTAGCCAAGGATAACATCTCATGTATTGCCAAATTCATTGCAAGGATATTGAGAAGTTTGCAAAGGATTAGCACCATCAGGATAATGATGAGAATGAGTGAGCTTCAATGGGTTTCCAAGGGGATGCAAAGGCCTACTATATAAGTAAGTAGTGATTGGGCATCTAGACACCACTTTAAGATAGGGTTAACAAAATGACCATGAGGTAATTGGGACCATTGAGAGGGGAACATATGTTGATTATTTCAATTAAGTGTTTCTCAAAAATTTGCTTGAATCCTACCACCATCCATCACTATCACAATCAAGAGGCAGCAAGAAGGATAGGCATAATGGAGAAATTAACTTGTGTACATACACAAAAGCAAAGACACAAAGGCACCGTCACATTCAAGATGAAGTGAGAAGGATTCCCACATTAGAGAAATCTACATATTTACATACACGTAAGTAAAGACACAAAGAGTCATGTCATCATAAAATAAGGTCATGCAATAGAAAAAGATATCTTAAAGTCATGGATTCCTGTATGAAGAGAATATAAGGAAAAGCCATAACACAGTGGTGTGTCACATATATTTTAATTGTAAGATATTTTAAAGGGCTTAGCAATAAATATTATCATGAACACATCATTCTCCATCATGCCAATAATCACTTGCATATCTAAGGGGTTGGATGCTAGCTAGGAAACAAGTGGGTGTAATATTTTAGCAAGATTTTTGAGCCAAGGTGAGCTTTTAATCCTAGTGAAGATTTGGAAAGCTTTAAGATCGTTACAAAGAAAATTATTTTGGTGAGATTTTTTGCATCCATATTTTTTGTTTATTAAATACACCGGGCGATTTTGGATACATAGTCTACCTTGTACCTTTTAGATACAACCATCGTTTTTTGAACACCATTTTCATAGCTCTAAAAACTTATAAAATATAAAAGATGAAAATAGCATAACCTGCGTCACAACAAGAGATGCATGATGAGAGCCTGCACGTGTTTTGCTAGGCAAAGGAATGGCCAATTTGTTGTCACGTAGTACTTGCACCAGCCATTTTGGCATACTTTTACACTCCATAATTTTCCTTCTTTCCTCATCAATTGCATCATCCACATTTGCCTCATCAAAATAGGCTGATCTATGAGCTCAAAAACATGCTGATTTGTAACCTGTGTGGGGGGCTGATTTTCAGCATTCCTTGGATTACCCAAATGCTCTATATCAATGTATCCTGCATGAAACAATGGAAGGAGAGTGTTGAATATGTCATGTGAACATATATTTTGCTATTTTTTACATGAAAGTAAGGATTGAATTGCATCTTCCACAAATACAACATCTCTACTTGCAAGAATCTGCTTGGTAGCAGGATGATAGAGACAGTAACCCTTACTTTTCCAGCTGTATCCCACAAAAATACAATTAACAGTCTTATCATCAAGCTTGCTACCAAGTTGCTTCTTAGACACAAGTGCATAAGCAAGACAACCTAGAGCGCTTTCAGCTTCACAGGGATAATTGAATGCAAAGCTTTTGAAGGACACCAATTGAACGCAAAGCCTTTGAAGGACACCAATTGAATGCAAAGCCTTTGTAGGACACCAATTCAAAACATATGTTGCACACATGGCTGCTTCTAGCTAGAAACTATGAGGTAACTCCTGACTTTTGACCATACAACGTGCCATCTCCATGAGAGACATGTTTTTACATTTCACCATTTTGTTGAGGTGCGTAGGACACAGTACATTCGTGTTTTATCCCATTCTTAGACATGTATGCATGAAACTCCTTATACATATACTCCCCTCCCCCCCCTCCAATCAGTACACGCAGTGTACTAATCTTACATGAAGAAGCATTTTGAACCATAGCAGCAAAGTACCTAAAGCACATAAAAACCTCTGATTTCTATTTCAATAAATATACCCAGGTATGCTTGGAATAATCATCAATAAATGTGACAAAATAGAGGTGGCCCCCAATAGATGGTGTCCTCATAGGACCACATACATCACTGTGTATAAGCTACAATTTTTGCACAGCTCTAAATGAACCATCTTTGGATATGATGCCCGCTACATTTTTCCAAGAATACAGCCCTCACAAACATGTTTGATAGGGGCTTCAAGATGTGATAGCTCATACACCATGTCATGTTATGCAAACGTAGCAAACTATCAAAGTTCAAGTGACCAAAGCGTGCATGCCACAACTTAGCATCTCCCATTTCTAATAATACCCAAGAAAGTAATCACGTAACTTGCAAAGTGCTAAGTGCTCTTTAATGTAACGAAGGTGGTTGCTAATAAGGTTGTTGACAATGGAGACCTGAAAGGTGTATGAAAGGAATGCAGAGTATAGTGAGTAGAAATTTTACTCGCAAGATGTAGAGATCGATGTCATTGAAGTGAAGCCCATAGATGCTTTCTCATATATCTGCACGCTTGTCTATAGTAGTTCCGATGAAACTACTCCAGAATTTGATAAAAAACAATGTAAATTTGGTTCTCAAAGATGTCTGCAAAAAATCAAAAACCGTGTGAACGATCCCCAAAACACACCCAGAACAAAAATTTGATCGAAAAAATCAGTACCAGTACAAACTACTGCACACTTCACAGTCCTCTTTCTTCTCCCAAAAGGGCTCCTTGATCCGATTTAAGAAGGCAGGTAACTTGGGGTAAGGGGTAGGCAATAGCACAGGTGCAAGGAGCATGTATGCTCTGATACCAAATATTTGAAATAGGGTTGCAAGAATGCACGCATACGTGCCCGCGCACACACACACACTCAAGAAGCTCAAGCGAGCACACAAATGAGATGATAGATAGATAATGAATGTGTGCTATACAAAGAAGATAAGTATAACCCAAGATGGAAAATCCTCTTAAAGAGGGAAAAAGTGCCTTGGCTGGTCCTAGTGTATTCACACACATCAATACCAAATATGGCTACACAAACACTTGGATAATGGGCATGGTCATGCAAAATGCACACTCTATGTAGGTATGTGTCCAAGGGTGCTTTAAATGAATCTATGGCCAGCTAGCTATCAACCCATTCTATTAGTCTTTGTATGTAATATAGATGGTGTTTAAGGGGGCTCTTGACACTCTCATTTTATTTTTGAATGGGTTACATCAATGGATACTAACTATAAATTTACCTCTAATACAAATGCTAAAGGGCAAAGTGTCAAAAGGCATGCATTAAATAGGGTGGTGACTAACTTTTCCCTCTATTCTCTCAATCAAACAATCGTGGACAAATTTCATGCACTAGGAAGGACAAGTTAATAGTGATAGAAAGTTTTGCAGCATGGAACAAATGATAATCCTACAAATGCACGTTGAACAAACACATGTGATAGAGATAATGTAAATAAGAAGTTCAATTCTTACAACCAGTGAAATTCAATTGCTATGTAAAATACACATAAGTGGAGTGATAAATAAATGCATAAAAATTGTACTCTCTCCACCTGTGATCATCTACTTCACTGCCACCTCTTACTTCACCACCTACCTCACCAGCAATTGCAACTCCATCTAGCAACACAAGGAGATTACCCATGATTGTGGAATCTCCACTAACACTTCATTGACACTTTTGATCTCTCCACCCTCATCTCCTTGGGTAATTGGAGATCCTTTAGTTTATAATAAGTTCATAATGTAGTGCAGTATGTCCTCTCTATTATGGTATGCAAAGTCTAGTATCATTACTCTTTTCTCTTTGTGTGCTCCTCTCGTTAAAATTATTTGTATGCTTGACATTCCATCATGCTCATCTAGATTGACTATGTGTAGGACTTTACAAAGGTTGGGATTGTCTCATGCATATGTAGGTCGATAAATTTTTAATAATTTATTTGTTGATCACATTAAGACACTCCTATACAAGTAAGGGTTGTAGCATTATATGGTAGTGATGTGTGTGAACACAGGACCGCCGGGGTACTTTTTCCCTCATTAGGAGGTTTTTTTCCCCGTGCATATGTACACCCTCTTACCTACCCATTTTGGGGTGTGTACTTATCTTTTGTATCTGGCACACATTTGTTCATTCTAATCTAGTGAGTTTGTGTGCTCTCAAGCTTCTCTATCTTGTGTCTGTGCAGTGTTATAACCCTAACCCTAATTTCAACAATTGGTATCAAAGCTAGCTTCCTTGACACTTGATCTAGTAGTTTGCCTCCCTCCTCACCCCATGACCCTATTTTTCAGTATCCGATTGAGATACCCTCTTAGGAGAAGAAGGTGTATACTATAGTGTGCTGTATAGGAATTTTCAGGGGTTCGCGGTGTGATTTAGACATGTTTTGGGCACGTTTTGGGCACCGTAAGATTTTTGTAGACGTTCTAGAGAGGCATCATTTTGGATTGGTTCTGCTCGATTTTGGGTGTTTGGGCTGTGTAGCGGCAAAGATTTGGTGTGCAGAAGCATCTACAGTATCTTCAACAACATCGACCATTATACTTCCGCCCCAGGAACAATCTATTCTCTACTGTGTGTTAATTTTCATACACTTTACAGGTGATTGAGTAGTTGGGAGCCATCCAAGGTTGCATTCAGTGAATACTGAGTACTTGTAGTGTGTTGAAAGATTTTGCATTTGGTAGAAAGTCATGGCTGGCGCACTAGTGATGTATTTAACATGTCTACTCTGAGGACAAACTTGATGGGACTAACTACCCATTGTGGTCCTATATGATGAGGCATGTATTGGTTACTAAATGCCTTTGGAATGTGGTAAGTGTGGTAGTGAAACTCGTCCTGTTTCACATCTGTCAGTGCAACTAGGTGCTGCAAATACATTTAAAGTAGAATCAGATACAGATGTGGCTCCTCCACATGCACCACCAGTACCTCCCACTGCTGCTCAAACGAGATGGGATGGAAGAGATGCACAGGCACATACATTGCTTGCACTTTCTATGAAGCGAAGCATTATTGCTCATATTCAATCATGTAAGACTTCAAAACAGGCATGGGATGCACTTGCTGCATTATACCAGGTGCGCAATGAAGCACGTGTTGTATATCTGCGCAAATAGTTGGAGTCTGACTACATGAATGAGGGAGACTTAATGGATATCTTCTTGACCAAGATCAAAGATTTTAAGGAGCAGCTTGCTAGTGTGGATTAAATATATCCTGATAGTACATTGGTGCCCACAGTTCTCAATGCATTGCCAGATTCTTATTAGAGTTTTGCCTCTACCCTTAGATTCATGATGAAGGGAAATCTAAATGCCCTTACATTTGATGAGCTGTTTTCAGTAATTTTGCAAAGAAGAGCAATCTAGGCAAAACAAATCTAATATGCGAGTTGGTGACCAAGCTTTTGTTGCCAAGGGAAAGCTTCCTCACATGGTGGATATAAGCCAAAATCAGAATCCTTAGGTAAGGATGCAGAGAAAGAAGGTGATAAGCCTAAAAAGAAGGTAAAGTGTCACTATTACAGGGAAACGAGTGCACTACATACATGAGTGCAAGAAAAGACTACAGAAGGAGAAAAAGAAGGAATTAGGCATGGTTGTGCCTCATGCATCTGCACCAAGTGCAAAGAAGAAGGAATTTGCAAGTTTTGCTCAAGATGGTTGGGCATAGACTGTACATTGCAGTATGACCCTTCTATTCATGATGTATGCATGTTAGTGGCAGAATCGGATGCTTGGTACTTTGACAGTGGTGCTAGTAAGCACATTAGTTCACAAAAAGGTTTGTTCTCATGTTTGGAATCTATCCCAAGTGCAGGAACTGTCACATGTGCAAATGGTTCCTCATATGCTGTCAAAGGAGTTAGTAGAGTTGTGCTCATTACTACAAATGGGGGCATATTTACTCTTTCAAAAGTTTTATATGTGCCAGGCATTAAGAAGAACTTGCTATCAGTTTTAGCGTTAGCCTTGTCAGTCTCTTGACGGTGAAATTTGTGGGGAATAACAAATGTATAGTTCAGGATAGAAATGATGGTTATTCCTCATTGCCTCAGGTACCTTGTTTCATGGCCTATACAAGATAGATGTATTTGAGAAGTTGCAAAGCATGATGCTTGCTCAGTCTCGACGACTCGTGCTATGAGTGATGCAGAATTATGGAATGCACGATTTGGCCATTTGAATGATGGCAGTTTGTTACACCTTCAAAGGCATGATATGGTGTTTGAGTTGCCAATACCCAGGTACGAAGCATTGGCATGTTGTTAAAGCGAGGTTTTCGCTATTTACAGGGCACTCAATATTTGGATTGTTTTATCCAAAAGGGGGTGAGTCACAGTTGCATGCTTTTAGTGATTCGGATTGGGTTGGATGTTGACACACACGAGTGTCCACTAGTGGGTTTTACTTTCGCCTTGGTGATTCATGTATATCATGGCTCAGCAAAGAAGCAGCCTACAGTGGCCACTTCCAGCTGTGAAGCTGAGTACAGGGTAACTTTTACAACTACAGTTGAGTGTGTGTGGCTTAGACGTCTTATGGGCTGATTTGGGTGTTGGACAGTCGTCTAGCACTACCATTTTCACTGACAGTCGTCTCGCATTAGCAGTTGCAAGGAACCCAGTGTTTCATGCTCGCACTAAGCACATTGAGGTGCATTACCACTATGTCAAGGAAAGACTCTCTACAGCAGAGAGATCAGCTTGGTCTATGTGCCTACACATGACAACATGGTAGATTTATTTACGAAGGCTCTTCCTCGTGAAAAGTTCAAAGCTTTTCATCATAAAGCTTTGGGCTTACTGCCTTTTCAAGATTGATCGGCCATACCCTATATATGTTCACATCATCACTCCAGGGGGGATTTGTAGCATTATATAATAGTGATGTGTGAACACACTTAGGACCGCCGAGGCACTTTTTTTCTCACTAGGAGGTTTTTTTTCCCATGCGTATGTACACCCTCGTATCTACTCATTTTGGGGTGTGTACTTATCTGTTGTATATGGCACACATTTGTTCATTCTAATCTAGTGAGTTTGTGTGCTCTCAAGCTTCTCTATCTCGTGTGTGTGCATTGTTGCAACCCTAGTCCTAATTCCAACAACGGTATACTACAAAGCATCTAAAGCCTATAGTAAGGAAGGGTACTCCTATAGTAAGGAAGGGTATACTACAAAGTATCTAAAGCCTATCAACTTGTAGCTAATGACTTATATTATAAAAACAGTAGATGAGCTTTATACTAGATCCTTAGTAGCAATACTTGCCAAAAAAGATTTGATTTTCTTTGAGCGACGTCAAGCAATGCTAATGGAATTTGTTAGAAATTCAGAGCCAAGCCTAGAATCCATCAAGTTTATGAGCCCATTATCTAGTTAATTAGGATTAGTAGATAATTAAGAAATAATCAAATTTTTTTAGTTATTTTCAACTAACCCTCTATACCCCCAGCCAGTGGTTGGAGGAGCTCCCTCTCCTTGCACACATCAAATTAGCCCAAACCCTTCTAGCCATAGATAGCCACTTCAATGGTTCTCTAGCCAATTTAATCAGAAGCGCAAACCGCTGCCTAGAACTCCAGAAATTCGCAGATTCACTGGCGCCTGTTTTTTGAGTGAAAAATAAGATCTCTACTTCATCCAATCAAATGGGTCTAATTCCTCTTAGCCCCAGGGGTTTTCAAGCATGCTCTACAAGCTGGTGAAGTCAGAATTTGATTTGATCAAGTCTACAGTGAGATCCAAGCTCTTCATCAAATCTGCACAGCATGGAGGTGACTTTGGTAAAATAGAGATTAAGCATTCAATGTTTGGTCAAATCTTGTGTTTCTTGGCTTAATCCTCTACTAGACTAATTGTTATTGATGGCCTTGAAAGGATTTGAGCTCATTTGAACTCTAAGGCCTCAGATCTAGGCTCCCCGCATACTCTGTTTTTTGCACACAAAATAGAGGATTAATTTGTTAATCAGTGATTAATCAATTCTAATCACTGTATTTTAGTGCAATTGAGGGTTCAAATTAACCATTAGGTATCTGATACAGATCCCTATAACTTCATATTGCAATTCGGAGATGGTTTGATACTCCAACCATTCCGTACAAATTGGTTACCCTTGATTTAATGTAATTTCTGGTGATTTTATGCTGATAAATCTGTTTGTAATCATCTCTTAAACACCAGATTGAGTTGTAAAAGGGTAGACACTGCCCTTGAATCTTGAAATTGGATCGAGGTAAGATCCCCTTCACATCATCATGAGTACAGCACAAGAGAGCCAAATTTAATGGGAAGCAGTTTTACACATGGCAGACAAAAACCATGTATTTGCTCATGAGGAAAAATCTGTGGGGGGACCTAGTTGAGGGAAGAGATGAATGCCAGAGGTGAGGAAAAAATGAGTGGAAGAGAAAGAATGAAAAAGCATTGGGACTTATTGCACTCAGTTTAAATGATGAAATCATTCATCACATCACAGGGATACAATGGGCAAAAGATGCATGGGATGAACTCAATAAATTATTTGGCACACAAGCTAAAAATTCAAAGATAAATCTGTTAATGCAATTCTACAAATTGGATATGAAGGAAAGTGAACCTTTAATCACACACTTAAACAGATATAAAAATATTAAGCAACAACTGGCAACTACTATTGGCAAAAAGGTAGAAGATGATGAGGCACTAGTAGTGCTTCTAAAGAATGTGGAGAAAGGTGAATATGAAAATATTGTAGTAACACTAAATAATGTACCTGAATTGAAGCTACACAAGATAGAAGGAGCTCTACTAGAGCAAGAGAGCAGAGGCAAAGAGAAGAAATGGCTCGACTCAACAACAGGAGAAGAAAAAGCATTCTTCACCCGAGGAGGATTCTCTCGAGGACGAGGATGAGGAAGAGGCAGAGTAGGAGGAAGGACCTTCACTTGCCACAACTGTGGAAAGCCAGGACACATGGCAAGAGGCTGCTACTACAGCAAACCCAGTGGAGAAGGAACGACATCGGCAAACTTTATGGAGGCTCCTAAGGAAGTGAAGTCGGATCATCTTTTCTGAGAGAGAGAGAGAGAGAGAGAGAGAGAGAGAGAGAGAGAGAGAGAGAGAGAAACCCCACAACCCAATGTAACCTGCCCCAACAAAGTAAAATCACCTCTGAGCCATCGATGATGTAGGCCACGTGGTAGATGTATATGTGAGCACTTTAGTCAAGGTCGTGGGCACTTGTAGTAGCCTTGGACACATAGAGAGAGAGAGAGAGTGTCGGACTATGAGTTTAGGGACTTAAGGCACTAATCGCGGACTATCAAGTAAGAGGGAAACTTGGTATAGGGTCCAAGTGTGCTAGGAGTATTCACTTGAGGGGAGGTGTTGAAATATACAAGTGAATAGGGTGTGTGCGGGAACAAGCCCTTGGTTAGAGGCTGTAAAAGAGAATGTGTAAATGTGAGAGAACCTGTGAAAAGGTGAGAAGAATCTATTGGGAGAGAATAAAGGATAGCATGAGAAGATTTAGGAGGTGTGGAGATATTCTGGGAGAGGTGGAGAGAATCAAGCAAAAGAGGTGGAGTGAATCAAGGAGAAATCAGTGGGATTAGATACTTGGATGTAAACTCTATAAATTGAGGCATTGGCCTAATGAGAATTTGCTGATTTTTGATTATCCATGCCTACATTAAGCTATTAGTTAATTACTCACTAATTACATCTTAATTATCATCTAATCACTTTGTTAATGATATTGATTATCCATGCCTACATTAAGCTATTAGTTAATTGCTCACTAATCACATCTAATCACTTTGTTAATGATGTTGATTCTAGCATTTGATCCACCATAGCTCATCACATTGCTGTAATTTTAACAGTGACTTCATCCTGTGTGGTGATATCTCTAATGACCAAGCCATTATAGATATCCTTATGCTTAAGCCCACGAGAACCGCTCATGTAGTGCACCATGAGAGTTCAAATGCTTAAGTCAACTAATAAAATCTCTCACTAACTCATCTTATTCTCTCTCACCTTTGTATAGTTGTGAAGCCACACTCCACAAGGCTTCTTTACGCACAAAAATGCTATAGGAATAACCTTATGAGAGACCCGTAAAGTTTAGACACTCCTAAACTCTCAGGGTTCGATACCAATCATCAGCCTTGCCATTTAGTGTAGGTGTTGGTCTTTGCAAGCTCATTCCTCTCACCTAGGGCTTCTTTACACACAAAATGCTATAGGAATAACCTTCTAAGACTCGTAAAGTTCAAACACTCCTAAACTCTCAGGGTTCGATACCAATCATCAGCCTTGCCATTTAGTGTAGGTGTTGGTCTTTGCAAGCTCATTCCTCTCACCTAGGGCTTCACAAACTTGATCAAAAATTTCAAGGTGTCTTCTAGGCTGTTATACTCACAATGCTTGTGCAAAATCTACTGGATCGGTTGGTAGTGCAATTACTAGAGTAATTGGTATAGAAGGTGCAACATGTGGTATGAAGGGTGTTGCTTGCGGGCGGCGGTGGGTGTAGTGGCGTAAATCCAGATGGAGTAACATGATTGTGATAAGTGGAGGGTCATATAGAAGCTCCAATGGGTGCTGATGAAATATGGGCTAATGGTGCCAATGGTCTAGTTGTTTGCAAATATATGCCCCTTTCTCTTGGGTGCATTTGTGGCAATGGCAAAGTAGAGAGAGATGTAATGAATATAGGATATAGAGTGAAGGCTTCTCCGGTGGCCCTAGTAGGTAATATGGATGTGTTAACTAGGCCTGGAGCGGCAGAGCGATTGTGGTTTCCACAATTGTGATTGAGGGCATGAGACTAATAGGTGACGTTGTGGAGTTGGTCACGGCTGTTGTTATAAGTGGTGTAGTACTCAGCACCATAGGGTCTAGAATGGTGCTATAGCAGTATCTTATGTAGGAACATCTCTACACTCTAGAAACAGGAAGCTCATGCTCTTTCAGGGTCTTGGATTCCCGCGTGACCTTATGGAATAAAAATTGAAACTTGGGCTATTGTGTAGCTAGTGTAAAGCCATACCTTGAAAAGTCCAAAAGCATATGACTAGAAAGTCCAAGAGCTTTCATTGAAGCCTACACACATTTGCTAATTCCAATCTATATACCCAACGCACATATTTTGGAGCACAGACAGTATATAGAGTCCATTCCAAGGTTACATGCAACCACACCAATATATTCCCAACTCATCACACTGCGGTATTTGTTTTGACGTAGCCCCCTCATATTCATCAAGTCATGCCGTCTCAACTATACCCGAAATCCCCTACCTTGATGACAAGGTCGGACTCACATCCGTTTGAGACCAACTATCATGGGTCATGGATCTCCCTCTCACACTACACTTCTTTTAGTCCTACCATAACATAGTTGATTGAAGGGAGGTTGAGAAGCCAGATTGGTTGCAAACACTAGATCACTCTCATCGAGGATCTCGTTAGAAGAGCTATAAACCACCTAGATATCTCAACAAAATTGCACATAGGAGAAGAGCCATGGATGAAGTTTGGCACTTGGTCTCACTAAAGAAGGTATTCACTCAAATGGAGCCACGTTTGAAGACATGATAGTGCCAAAATTGATGCCCCTAGCTTGAGTGCTCACTTTTCTTGCTCATCAAAAGGCTTGGGACCACACAACAGTGTCTCACTCACACCATTCTTACCAAGTTGCTTACTTGCCAACTGGTAAATTGGTTGAGGCCTTTAACCTTGAACTCCAAGGCTCATGCAAGAATCCTATATGCAAGGTGCACTATGCCCACATGCTCACAAAAGTCCTTTGTTGTGTGCCATCAGAGCAAAGAACTCTCACCCCATGTGCCTCGCCAACCTTATCCCATCTTATGAAACAACATCCGTTTGATAACCCCAAGAAAAGCTGGAAACATCACAAGACTCCTCCATCTCATCACCCATGGCTCACAAGGAGGATCCTTCAACTATCCACAATAAGTGCCTTAAGAAGCCATAACCCCGATTCCTAAATCCACATAGGAAGAAGACCCTAATGGCTCTGGAAGTGATTTGTTTGAGCCACGTCTTCTTTACATAGGAACCACACCAAAGAGATTTTCCTGGCACCCAAGCCAAAGATCCCATCGAGAAACTCAGCAAGTGACACATGAGCACACTTTCCCTGGTCTCCACAAATCCCTCACTCGCAACTCCCCTTCCCCATTTCAAAACCATCCGCAACATGTCTTCTGCATATTCACGTGGTGGTGGTAGCTCATGTCCGCAGGCTCATGTGTCCAGATTGATGTCTTTTTCTACAAGATTGTGGACTCACATCCCCTACCTGAGAGCTAGTTTAACCTAGTTTTTGGTAGTTCCTATCATTTTTTAAACTTGATAGAGACGGATTAAGGATCCTAGTCTTAGTAAATGATTGTAATGCAACGAATTAAGTGTTTTTTATTGTTTTAGATGATTCTACATGCTTCTAGTTTTTCCATGCAACAATGTATGAATTATGAAAAATTTATGAAATGCATGCACAAAAAATGATAATCTCACTCTAATTCAACCTAATGGAGCTCAATGCTCATGTTTTCAAAGTGGACTCCACTCCTAATCACAATTGCTAAGATAATTCTTGGATCAAAGCAAAGAGAATCTGTAACGTACCCATCTTCACTAATAAAGAAATGTCCATGTAATTATGAGTTTTTATGGTATAAATATCAATAATTTTATTATTTGAGTCATTTTCACTTAGAATCTTCAAATTCTGAGCCCAAATTTGGAATCTGCGCGCGATTTTACCCTAATATAGGATTTTACAGCATCCAAAACGGACACCGGATCAAGCCTATACGCTAATTTCAATCATTTTAGTTAGAAAACGGCGACCTTTAAACCTTAATAAATGCACGACCACACGTCCGATTGACGAACGGTCTGAACCCCTGCGACCAGGAGAACCTCCCGGACAAAAAAAATTTTCGCCCCCGGGGCGGTTCGGCACACAAATTGAGGCGGGCGCCCCAAATTTGGTACCCCGCCCCAAAAATTTGGTCCGTACACACTTACTAGGGCGCCCGTACAATGGCCGCCCAAGAACCAAAGGACGGCCGCCCACTGTTTGGTCCACGCGTACCCTTGGGCGGACACCCAGACCGGATAAGGTACATGCGTACCACTCCTTTCCCAGACAACCGATACCGTACCTTTCCGGTAGACCCATGCAGGCCACTGATCCATAGCCTTTGAAGGTACACCGTCCTTTCGTCCCTGCTTTGCGCAGCGCCTGCACCCTCACCCCTCAGCTATATAAACCCCCGGGGTGCTCCCCAGTCGGCACGCACTTCTGTGTAGCGTATGCCCTGTTGTGCTGCCGTCCGTACCGCCGTAGCATACTTGCTGCAAGTACAGCCGCCCTTGCAGCCACCCCTCTCACACCCCCTCATTTGGCTCTTTTCAGATAAGCCAATTTTCCTCCATCCTCCTCTTGCCATGGTGTCCTTAACTCTTCTCCCCCCCCCTCCCCCCCGTGTGAATAGACTTACAGAGAGGCTTGCAGCAACCCCTCCCAGCCCTCTCCACGTTTTTGCCTTTGGCCTTAAGGACATCTCACAATTCCCCCCCCCCCCCCCCCCTCCCATTTGCGTAAACTTTAGTAAGGGATTTTTGGCTCAAGCGAGGGTTCGTGCGCCATATTCTTTTGCTCGTACGGTGAGCAAACGAGCTCGGAATTCAGATCCGACTGAAGCGTTTCGATCGCAGCAGCGAGCTCTGCAAGGCGACGCCTAAGATGGCCTCATCCCAGAGACGGCAAAATATTGCCTCAAGAGGCGCACGTAACAACGAGATGGAGGGAGATGCGCCCAATGCGGCTCCAGTCCTCCCTTTTCAAGTCCCTCAAGGAAACGGTGGCCAGGTTAGCTTGGTTAATTTTCAAAAGAAGAGAATTTTCCTTAAATTAGTATTAATGAATGGTGTCTTTTTCTTTTAAAACGAGGACATAAAAGTTATATGAAATTACGAATTATGTGATGTTGTTTTCGATAAATTGCGTTGAAATTGCTATCTTCATGAATTGTGAATGCTATACTTAGAAAATTGCATTGAAGTTGTTATCTTTGGAATTCAAGATTTCTTTTGGCTTCAACGCTAACTCCGTTCCGTGCTTGTGTAGCCGGGCGGCGTCATTAGCAAAGCCCGGGAATGGCCCAAGGTATCCCTCATACCTTTGGGAGAATAAGGATCGCCGATTGAGGCGAGAGATTATGAGGCTGCCTAGTTCGAGGGCCCAGGCTAGTGCGGTAAATAAGCCCACCCTAGTGCGCAGACATTCCTCTGAGGGGCGGGAGGATCGAGCGATGGAGCCTGAGAGGGCGACAGGCCGGCTTGAGTCCTCGCCAGCAGCCGACGATGAGGTGTATGGTCCCGTAGGGTTTTGCCCAGCATGTAGAGGCTGGAAGGCCGAATTCTAGATCATCGGCAGAATAAGAATAAGAGAGCCGGATTGGCTTGTATGGAAATGGATTCATGTATAAACTTTTTATATAATGTCTTTGGTATGATTGTATTGTGTAAGAAGGCTGTTATAACGAACCTTGTGAAGAAGGGCCCTAATTAAGGAATATGCTTATTTATGTCAAACAGTGTGGTAGTATTAATTAGAAAACAAATTGATGCGTGAGTAGGGTGGAAAGTGGGAGGATGGAATGCCCTGACGGCACCATCCTACGGACGGGTGGACCCGATTAGTCGGGTAGCTTTCCAACAAATTAAGTGAAAGCCCTACGTTAGATAGTTAGGTTCTTGGGCAACTCTATTCAAGAAGACTAGGCCAGCGGCTGTGCCTTGCATAAGATGAGGAAAAAAGCGTTGTCCCTAGAAATCAAGTCTAGTAGTTGCCCAATTTTTGATCAATTGCCCTATGGGTGATTTGATGTTTAGGAAATCACGCTCCCCCTGCGGGATAGAGCTAGGTCATACCTATAAATCGTATCCTTGAATCTCTACAGGGTCAAGGTGTCGATGAATAGGAAATTTTTCCCAAGATAAGACTTAGCGGACTATCTTAAGTGTTTCTCCCATTTTTAAAGGGAGGAACCTTACAATTGGTATCAGAGCAGGTTTGGCTCCTAGGAATTGCAGTTTAAGGACTGTTTTGTAATAAATATTTTACCTAACATAATTAGTAAAGACATCCTACTAAAACAAATAAATTAAATTGATGTTTGAATGATTGTAGGAAGAGGAAGATGCCTACTCCAAATTTCTAGTTTTCCAATGCATCTTCGAGACTGCTAGTCATTCCTCGAATTTCGAGTTCCGCGACACCATGGTGCAGATATTAGAGAAGATATCCCTTCCTCATTTCTCTCGTATTCAGAGAGGATGGGGTAGAGATTTTTGGAGTCGTGGGCCGAGATACTTCATCATCCGAGCAGATCAGATTGGGAACCTCACCACCGACCTTAAGCGGATTCGTTGGATTGAGAAGCTGAAGATGGTCCGCTTATTTTGGTTCGTCGGTACCCCCAGGGACGACACCTCGGTGACTATAGATGGGGTTCGCATACCTCAGGATCGTTGGGTGTATGACAAAGTGATGCAGGTCTTACCTGCTGATAGAGTAGCAGTGTTGGGACCCACCCCAATCCAGAGTTTACCACCCTTACCATCAGTTTTTAGAGTCTTAGAAACTACAGCGGAACCCCCATATTTCACATATGTGGACCGCTCTACCCTTATGTCATAGTGAAGCCTAGGAATTTCCCTTGATGTCAAATAAGACTAATTATATTAGTCTCAGATCTTTGTAATAAAACTTGTCCTTGTAAATATTTGGAAATAAAATAATTTCAATGGTTTTGCTCTCCAAAAATTAAGCGTTGTGCAAATATGAATCTTGTAATCTTAAAAATTATTTTTACGATGATGGCCAGGATGACCACCCTCCACTTCCCAATGCGCTTTATACCGATACCCAGGAGAAGAAGCTCCTGCTCAAGCAAATGCAACCTCCCTCCTTTAAAGGAGAAGGTTCAAAGGTTGAGAAGGATGCTGAAGTCTGGATTGAGGCGATGGACGATTATTTCTCTGCTGCCGGTACTGGAGTAGCAAATCAGTCTATGCTCGCACGGTTTCGCCTCACTGGAGATGCTAAACTCTGGTGGAAACAGTGGTGCCGTGACAAGGAGTCACCGAGCATTCTCAAACGTGGGAAGACATCAAGCAGGCAGTGAAGGAAAGATATCTTCCTCCATCCCATGAATCCATAAAGGTGAATGAGTTCTTTAGTCTTAGACAGTGCAGCTTAACTCTTGAGGACTACTATTCCAAATTCATTACCCTTCGGAAGTATGCCCCAGCTATGACTACTTCCCAGCAAGTGGCTCGTTTCTGCCAAGGGCTAAATGAACCCCTAGATTCCCGCCTTGAAGCAATGAGGCCAACCACTTTACAGGATGCTCTCATACGAGCAAAGCCCCTTGTGAAAGAAATGAAGGCTAACAAACCGAAGAATCAAAAGAGATCTTACCCTGAGGCAAACCTTAGATATCAACCCTACAAGAAACCTCAACAGAATTTCCCCTACTACAACAGAGGGCGACAAGGCAACTCTTTTGCCCCCCGCTCGTATGCTGCTTCTTCCAGAGAAGGCCCTCTGTGTTTTGAGTGCAATGAGCCGGGACACTTTAGAGCCAACTGTCCCAAGATGGCAACATCATTCCCCCAAGGTAACAGAGGAAATCAAGGCCGTGGAACCCCTACCCACCAAGGTGCAAGAGGCAGTGGTCGTGGCAGAGGCCGCGAAGGAACAGTTGCTAGAACTGCCTGTGTTATAATTGAAGAACCAACCTTGGAAGAGGCTGAAGAAGAGCGCGCCACCGTCCATGCGGCAGTAGAACACCAAGGTCCGAATAAACAATTTGGTGTAATCCAAGCCCCCGCCACTCATCACGGTAAGCCATTTCAGCTTTTGATTGATTGTGGCAGTACCCATTCATTCCTTTCTCCTAGGTGCTTGCAAAAATTAAACTTGAGTCAAAAATCAGCTAGAAAAATGATTGTAGAGTTAGCCAGTGGGAAAGAAGTAGTATCTCGCCACTCTATAGGAAACCTTGATTTTGAGCTGGGTAATGAGCAAACTCATGGTCACTTTAGAGTCTTGCCACTAGGAATTTATGATGGAATCCTTGGGATGGATTGGTTTATTACAAACAAAGCTAGCATTCATTGTAACCAGGGGAGTATCACTTTTGAAAATGAGCATGGCCAAGTAATATCTGTTTAGGGAATCACAGGAAAACCTAAGTCTAGGGTAGTCAAGGCAAAACATCTTCTCAAGGGGACACGTAAGGGCCAGCAAGTTTTCTTAGTCAAACTCAACAAAGTCATTGAACCTAGTATGGAGACAGAACCCTCTTGGCTCCAAGAATTCTTTGACATCTTCCCTGACGAGCTTACAGGGTTACCGCCTCCTCGAGAAGTCGACCATGAAATCGAGGTGATCCCTGGAGCTCAACCCGTCTCAAAAACTCCCTATAAAATGTCCCTTCCTGAAGCCATTGAACTTAAGGAGCAACTTTCCCAACTCATTGAACAAGGATTTGTACGCCTCAGTAGCTCTCCGTGGGGAGCACCTGTTCTTTTCCAAAAAAAGAAGGACGGGACTCTCCGCCTCTGCATAGATTATCGAGGGCTAAATCAAGTCACTGTCAAGAATAAGTATCCTATCCCTCGCATCGATGAACTTCTTGACAGGCTTCATGGGGCCAAAGTTTCTCAAAAATAGATTTGAGGTCTGGTTACTATCAGATCAAAGTCAAGGAAGCAGATATACCCAAAACAGCCTTTAATACCCGTTATGGCCACTATGAGTTTACTGTAATGTCATTCGGGTTAACCAATGCTCCTGCAACCTTCAACCGCCTAATGCAAGATATATTCCGCCCGTACTTGGATGAGTTTGTGCTTGTTTTCTTTGATGACATCCTAATCTACTCCAAATCAATGGAAGAGCATGAGGAGCATGTGCGTAGAGTTCTGCAATTGCTGCACAGACACAAACTCTATGCCAAGAAGAGCAAATGTACCTTCTTTACTCATCAAATTGAGTATCTTGGATTCATCGTCTCCAAAGATGGCATCTCAGAATGGCCACCCCCTAAATCAGTTCGTGAAGTTCGTGGATTCTTGGGAATCACGGGTTGGTATAGGATTTTTATCAAAGATTATGCCTTGGTAGCTGCACCCTTGACAGATCTTCTTAAGAAGGATTGCAAAATAGTGTGGCTGCCAATCCATCAAAACAGCTTTGATCAGCTGAAAGTCATTATTACTTCTGCCCCAGTCTTAAAGCTTCCTGATTTCTCCAGGGAATTTGAAGTGGTTACCGATGCTAGTAGTCTAGCACTTGGTGGTGTCTTAGGCCAAGAAGGAAGACCAGTCGCTTATACTTCCCGCAAGCTGAAGCAATATGAAGCAAACTATGCCACCCATGATTTGGAACTCTTAGCAGTTGTTCATTGCCTCAAATTATGGAGACATTATCTCTTGGGAGGCAAATTCCAGCTTGTAACTGACCACAAAAGTCTAAAGTGGATCTTCACCCAGCCTAACCTCATGCGACAAAGGAGATGGATTGAAATTCTACAAGAATATGATTTCGACATCAAATTCCGCCCTGGGAAAGATAATGTGGTAGCTGATGCACTTAGCCGCAAATCTTTCTTGAATGCAATTTCAATGCCAAATAATCCCATACTGGTCAAGGTGGAAGAAGTCTCATCTCATGACCCAGATTATCAAAGGATGATAAAGTTAGTAGAAGAAGGGGGACATTCAGAGAAAGAGAAGAATCTAATCAAGGGATACTCCACTCATGAAGGAAGCCTCTACTTCAATCACAGGCTATGTATCCCTAAGGATCCTGCTTTAAAGAAACTAATCCTCCATGAAGCTCATGATAGCCCTGTTGCAGGACACCCAGGTTATGCAAAAACATTAAATGCGATAAGAAGGAGCTTTCATTGGGCAGGCTTGAAAAATGATGTGCTTCGGTACTTGAAACAATGTCTCTCATGCCAAAGGATCAAGGCTGAAAGGGTCAAGATGCCTGGAAAGCTTCAACTCTTAGATATTCCCCAAATGAAGTGGGAGTGCATTAGTATGGATTTTGTCACAAGTCTCCCCACTGTTCAAGGAGGATATGACTCCATTCTAGTAGTAGTGGACTTACTTACCAAAGTAGCTCACCTTATACCAGCAAAAAAGACCTTCAAAGCTTCTGATGATTGCTCGAATATTCATCAAGGAAGTCCTCAAACTTCATGGTCTCCCAAAAAGGATAGTAAGTGATCGGGATTCTGACTTCACTTCAAAATTCTGGCAGTCTTTATTTCAAGCTCTGGGGACTCAACTTTGCTTTAGCACAGCTTATCACCCAGAGATCGATGGCCAGACTGAAAGAGTCAATCAAGTAATTGAAGACATTCTCAGAGCATACTGTGGACGGGAACCCAGAAGGTGGATTCAATACCTTCCTCTGGTAGAATTTGCCTACAATGCGTCTTATCATCAAAGCATAGGAATGTCACCATTCAAAGCACTTTATGGGCAAGAATGCTTGTCTCCTCTAAATTTCTCTGATCCGACCATAAGAGTTGAGGCATCTAGGAAAATGCTCGAAGATATGGAGGAACAAACCAAAGCTATCCAAAGGGATATTAAAGCTGCCCAAGATCGACAAAAGCATTATGCTGACAACAAGAGGTCTGAAAGGATCTTCAAGGAAGGAGACAAAGTTCTTCTACGAGTGCGCCCCAAACGAAGTTCTCTATCACTTGGGAAATATAAGAAGCTCAGCCCTAGGTATTGTGGTCCTTATACAGTTATCAAGTGTCTAGGTAAAAGTGCCTATAAACTCCAACTTCCAGCCCATATCAAAGTCCATAATGTATTTCATGTAAGTTTGTTAAAGCCATATGTCCCCAGTCTCGATCATATTCTTGATGATGAACAAGTTGTAATCCCTACTCAAGGAGTCCTTGAATTACAGCCCAATAGCATCATAGATTCTAGGGAAAGGCAACTCCGAAATAGAACTCTTGTAGAACATCTAGTTCAGTGGAAAGATTACCCTGAAGAGGATGCAACTTGGGAAGATGAAGCTACACTCTTAAAGGATTATCCCCAATTCATAACGAGATGAGGACATCTCGATTTCTTTAAGGGGGGAAGGATGTAACGTACCCATCTTCACTAATAAAGAAATGTCCATGTAATTATGAGTTTTTATGGTATAAATATCAATAATTTTATTATTTGAGTCATTTCCACTTAGAATCTTCAAATTCTGAGCCCAAATTTGGAATCTGCGCGCGATTTTACCCTAATATAGGATTTTACAGCATCCAAAACGGACACCGGATCAAGCCTATACGCTAATTTCAATCATTTTAGTTAGAAAACGGCGACCTTTAAACCTTAATAAATGCACGACCACACGTCCGATTGACGAACGGTCTGAACCCCTGCGACTAGGAGAACCTCCCGGACAAAAAAAAATTTCGCCCCCCGCGGCACGCAAATCGAGGCGAGCACCCCAAATTTGGTACCCCGCCCCAAAAATTTGGTCCATACACACTTACTAGGGCGCCCGTACAATGGCCGCCCAAGAACCAAAGGACGGCCGCCCACTGTTTGGTCCACGCGTACCCTTGGGCGGACACCCCAGACCGGATAAGGTACATGCGTACCACTCCTTTCCCAGACAACCGATACCGTACCTTTCCGGTAGACCCATGCAGGCCACTGATCCATAGCCTTTGAAGGTACACCGTCCTTTCGTCCCTGCTTTGCGCAGCGCCCGCACCCTCACCCCTCAGCTATTTAAACCCCCGGGGTGCTCCCCAGTCGGCACGCACTTCTGTGTAGCGTATGCCCTGTTGTGCTGTCGTCCGTACCGCCGTAGCGTACTTGCTGCAAGTACAGCCGCCCTTGCAGCCACCCCTCTCACACCCCCTCATTTGGCTCTTTTCAGATAAGCCAATTTTCCTCCATCCTCCTCTTGCCATGGTGTCCTTAACTCTTCTCTCTCTCTCTCTCTCTCTCTCTCTCTCCCCCCCCCCCCCCCCCGTGTGAATAGACTTACAGAGAGGCTTGCAGCAACCCCTCCCAGCCCTCTTCACGTTTTTGCCTTTGGCCTTAAGGACATCTCACAATCCCCCCCCCCCATTTGCGTAGACTTTAGTAAGGGATTTTTGGCTCAAGCGAGGGTTCGTGCGCCATATTCTTTTGCTCGTACGGTGAGCAAACGAGCTCGGAATTCAGATCCGACTGAAGCGTTTCGATCGCAGCAGCGAGCTCTGCAAGGCGACGCCTAAGATGGCCTCATCCCAGAGACGGAAAAATATTGCCTCAAGAGGCGCACGTAACAACGAGATGGAGGGAGATGCGCCCAATGCGGCTCCAGTCCTCCCTTTTCAAGTCCCTCAAGGAAACGGTGGCCAGGTTAGCTTGGTTAATTTTCAAAAGAAGAGAATTTTCCTTAAATTAGTATTAATGAATGATGTCTTTTTCTTTTAAAACGAGGACATAAAAGTTATATGAAATTACGAATTATGTGATGTTGTTTTCGATAAATTGCGTTGAAATTGCTATCTTCATGAATTGTGAATGCTATACTTAGAAAATTGCATTGAAGTTGTTATCTTTGGAATTCAAGATTTCTTTTGGCTTCAACGCTAACTCCGTTCCGTGCTTGTGTAGCCGGGCGGCGTCATTAGCAAAGCCCGGGAATGGCCCAAGGTATCCCTCATACCTTTGGGAGAATAAGGATCGCCGATTGAGGCGAGAGATTATGAGGCTGCCTAGTTCTGAGGGCCCAGGCTAGTGCGGTAAATAAGCCCACCCTAGTGCGCAGACATCCCTCTGAGGGGCGGGAGGATCGAGCGATGGAGCCTGAGAGGGCGACAGGCCGGCTTGAGTCCTCGCCAGCGGCCGACGATGAGGTGTATGGTCCCGTAGGGTTTTGCCCAGCATGTAGAGGCTGGAAGGCCGAATTCTAGATCATCGGGCAGAATAAGAATAAGAGAGCCGGATTGGCTTGTATGGAAATGGATTCATGTATAAACTTTTTATATAATGTCTTTGGTATGATTGTATTGTGTAAGAAGGCTGTTATAACGAACCTTGTGAAGAAGGGTCCTAATTAAGGAATATGCTTATTTATGTCAAACAGTGTGGTAGTATTAATTAGAAAACAAATTGATGCGTGAGTAGGGTGGAAAGTGGGAGGATGGAATGCCCTGACGGCACCATCCTACAGACGGGTGGACCCGATTAGTCGGGTAGCTTTCCAACAAATTAAGTGAAAGCCCTACGTTAGATAGTTAGGTTCTTGGGCAACTCTATTCAAGAAGACTAGGCCAGCGGCTGTGCCTTGCATAAGATGAGAAAAAAAGCGTTGTCCCTAGAAATCAAGTCTAGTAGTTGCCCAATTTTTGATCAATTGCCCTATGGGTGATTTGATGTTTAGGAAATCACGCTCCCCCTACGGGATAGAGCTAGGTAATACTTATAAATCGTATCCTTGAATCTCTACAGGGTCAAGGTGTCGATGAATAGGAAATTTTTCCTAAGATAAGACTTAGCGGACTATCTTAAGTGTTTCTCCCATTTTTAAAGGGAGGAACCTTACAGAATCTAAGTCTCTTAGACTCCAATTTCATGCAAATTGCCAAAAAAACCAAGGTTTACCCTACCAATAGATGAAATAGAATGCCCTAATACAAAGTAAAGTTCAAATCAAAAGTAAACATAGAAACAAACACATCCAATAACTCTAAAACATTATGTTTTTTAGAGTCTGACCTCTTAATCAACACCAGCAAGATTGGGTGACCCATATAGCTTGGAATGGACACAAAAACAAAGCTAAGCTGTAGGCTAGTTTGCGATAGTGGTCTATTTGGTCAAAGAACACCATCATACCCCTGTATAGCAGGGACCTAATGAATCTACATTAATACCATTGGTCATTTCATAGCCATTTTTTTGTATATACAATGGATGCAAACATGAGTGGGACAACTCGAGCCTTGGGCGAGGCACACCTCTCTCTATTGATGTCAATAAATGCAAGTTCCATTAAGTGGCTAAATGAGCAAGAACGCCTTTCACGCTACTACTGTCAATACAACAACACATGGACCACCTATATACCCATAGCACTTATACAACTTGGTTTATTCAAACTCTAGATCCAAAACCCACTGTTACTTGCATTTTAGCTTTTGGCTAACTATATTGGAGGTGGAGGTAGTTGTGTTGCTTGACTAACCATAGTAGTTGTGGAGATTGGGGTATGGATAGGAGTCGTTACTTCTTGGGGATAATGATGCTCTTGCCTTTTTATTCAAACAATCCTTCACCAAGAAATGAATTGGTTTCTATGGCTAGTCTTCATGTATGCTACAGCATCGAGATGGATGACAACCATGTTGGGTATTCGGAGCTTCACGTATGTACCCATGTTTGTGTTCACATGTGTACCCACTTGTGTCCGTGTACTATTCCCAAAGGGTTATGAATTCATATGTATGCATGTCCACCTATATAGCCTTATTCATGTATATGTGTGAACACTTTCATAGGTGTGAACACCCCTATAAATGTATGCCATGTTTCGTGGCCTCGCAAATTGACGCCAGCTCCCGCTTGGTGTGGAAAGTCCTCTACATAAGGGGGTTTTGTATATTTCTTTTTTTTTAAGGGCCATAAATTCAAAACCTTACTAAGCCTAAGGGACCATTCACATGGGGAAAGCACTTTTTGGATGCATGCACTTTTGTAGGTCTTCATCAAATGCTTCCATATCACCGACATGAGCCTCAATACCGAGTTCTTTATCATCCTCATCAATCCTGCACAAGGCACAAACCACATTGCCATAACAACTTGAGCGGAAGTTCTTAAATTTTCAATAGAGATGTCCCCCGAAAAGGATATGCTATAAATGTTTTATGTGCTTGTATACCTTGATTTATACAAAGCTCCATCATCCTCGATCTCCATGTTCAATGTGAAAGGGGGTTCATTAGAGAGACCAATATATAATGTTCTAGATGGAGCTCCCATAAACTAGGCCTAGAAGGGAAGTTCCAAGATGAGGTACCTGGTCCCCTAGACCGCTGAGTCTACATGCAACCATGCTTAGACATGGAACTTCTAAGCCATGCTCAAAAGTTCGGTTGCAAATGAGCCATGCTCATTTGCGAATTTGAATTTTGCATACTTGGTTGGGCCTGTGTCATCCTCAAACTTAAGCCTCTTCTAAGCTTTTTTTTTTTTTGGGAGGCAAGGTCAAAGATGAGCAAACTTGTTCTGAGACTCAAACAAAAAACACTTTTGTCATTAGCTTCATCGTCCCCAACCATAGAGAAGTTGGCATTGCAAAACATGTTTGAATTGGAGACGTGGTTTAGTCATAGATCTCGTTGTGTCAATTTTCTTAATCATGCAACCCTCACTCCAAAGGGAGGCATTTAGAGCTTCATGCATATACCCATGTTTAAGTGTTCACATGTGTCCACTTGTGTTCGTATTTTGTCCCCAGAGGGTTGTGTGTTCACATGTATGTGTGTGGCATTATTCATGTATATGTGTGTGAACACCTACTTACGTGTGAACCCTCATAAAAGTGTGTATCTATGTGTGATTGTGTTGAGTCAAAAGATAAGGTTTCAAACCTACAAAAAGGCATTGTACTTGGGTGATAACTTCAATCAAAGCATTGTCCATAAGTCGTGTAACCATTATGTTCTCTCTAATCTTTTCGTTGTTCTCTATCTCTCTCTCTGCACGCGCACACACACACTATGGACATGTTTGATCCCCCATAGGCTTTGCACTATCCAAACCCTACAGCCTGTTCCTACAAACCACCTTCCTCTCTGCAAGCACATTACAACCATTTTGGAACCATGGGCAACCACAAGCAAACTAGATAGTCAAAAACACACAAGAGGTTTCAGAAATGACATAAGTAAATATCGTAAGGGCATGGATACAGCCAGAACCAAAGTGGAATCAAAGGTGCTTCTTAGCCGCATGAAAGGAATCAGCAAGCAACCCCTTCTCAAGCATCCATGTCATCTCATGGCCTTAAAAGCATGTTCATGATCCTCCAAGAGCAGGATCCTAGCACCCACCATACAACATTCACACATTCCTACTTCATTTTCATCTTTTTTATGGGCTTATAGATTGTAAGCATTATGTACAACTTT
Source organism: Cibotium barometz (assembly GCF_041138505.1). NCBI lineage: Eukaryota > Viridiplantae > Streptophyta > Polypodiopsida > Cyatheales > Cibotiaceae > Cibotium > Cibotium barometz. The sequence goes on from NC_141110.1 coordinate 19,793,365, forward strand.
GGCCTCAAGACCTATGCTAGCCTTCCTCTTACCATTAATAGAACCCTTGCCTCGAGACACAAGGATACTCCCCTACAGACAACGGATGTAGAGAGGAAGCATTCGACGCCTACACCATAACCCCTTCTTGCAGACAAAGGACCTGTACTAGAGAGGGCTTGTCTGACCTCCTAAACAAAATCAATGAAATAAGTACCAAGAGGGCCACCACAGCACCCACAAAAAGAGTACAATATTTTTAACACAAGCATGGAGGAAGGGCATTTTGACTTAGCATGAATAGACTGCTTTCAGATACGAGACTATTGGCCCACAAATCTTGCCCTTTAACAAAGGAGGACCCTTAAACAAGCTTTAGCAACATTTATTCCACTCAATGTGTTATGCCAGGGTATCAATCAGTGATGCCCGCATCTCCTGCACAATAGCACTAGGTTGAGCCTCCCTGAGCTTGAATACACTTTCTATTACAGAAAGCTCGGTTGCAGTAGTATCGAATCCACAGAAAGCCGTCCAGTCATTCACGACTAAGCCTGCTCCAATCACCTCACATCCTCTGTTCACAGTCCCAGCTACCAAAGGCACTTGCAGCAAGGAAGACAACTCATCCAAATCTTCTACAGATGTGTGAGGATGAACCTGGTTCAGAAACATGACAATTAAACAAGCTGCTATTCCTTCCTTTAAAAAGCCAGAAAATGCAACTTGAACAACACCACCTTAAAAAGGCAAACAAAGTAAAGCCCATAAAGAGGCTAGACACGCAAATCCCCATTGCTTGGACGGTAAGATTGCTCATCCAAGCCTAACAGGTGGTTATGATGGTCCCCCTCTCCCCGCCATGAGCAGGAATCTTAATGCCTGAATGGAACTCCATGACCAATGATAAATCAGAGAACAAAGCAAGAACATGTACATACCAAACCCCCTCTATTGGAAAAAGTGCAGTAGCTCCCAACCAGAATGTTGCCAGCAATTGTCTGTCTAAAAACCTCCACATTTAGCACATCAGCTATTAGCTCCTCTGTTTCCTGCAAAAACCATACAAACAAGGATCTAAGATGCTCCACTTTTAAAATTACTTCCTAAAAAAGATCCCTTTGTAACTAAGTCTAGTTTAGATACTAAGGAACCCTATTAAAAAGGTAGCAAAGTCTGCATTAGAATATTCAGCTTTTGAAGAAAAAAATAAAAATAAAAATATGATGAGCAAGCTGCAAGAACTACCCCACTGGGAACAGGTGGTGAATCACAAGTCGTCTGTAATGGTCAGCACCAAAGCATGGGCAGAAAGATCATCCACGTCCCAATAGGCAGCCGAACATATTAAAGAGTAAAGAAACTTTATGTTATGGCAGGAGGGCTTACCGCTGTGAGTGCACATGTAAGGGAAACTCAATCTAAACTTGACCTCTCCTAAGTGAAACGTCCTCTGCAAAAGCCACTAAGAGGAGTGCAATCGCTATCTGCTGAACCAAGGTAAAAGAGTGAATCAGAATAGCTGTTTGCTGTAACTCATTTCGCAATGTCTCAGTTCAATCCATAAAGGAGGAGGCTGAAATATCCTCAGCAGAGCACTGCACTTAGAAATTTAGATGATACTCAGCAGTTTGAGCAAGCTAGACAGAACCTGGACAGGTGTAGATGGCTGGGACCAGAGAGGAGGTGGAGGACACGTATAGGCTGGATGTTGTACTTTAGGGACTGATCCAACAGGGTTGGCCCACTAGGGGGGGAGCGGGCAGGGGCAGGCCGCCCTAGGATTAGGGAAAGCAAGCGGATTCAAGTGGCTAGGGTTCAGATTTAATAAATCCAAGGTTATTGGCTATTTATGATTGGACTGTTATTTATAGCAACAATAAGAACTATAAAAATGAGTCATTATTGATTCATTGTGGTCTGGACCTAGACCAAGAGGCTTACTCCTACCATGGACATGGTGGATCACATGCAGCCTTGCCGAGGGCCCTTGTGGGCAAGCGGCATTGGTGGTATGGGACGCCAAGACGCACTGGCATGGACTCATGGGAGTGGAACCTTAGGCCCTAGGTTGGGTGGTGAGCTTGCCTACACCCCTTTTATTTGGTTTCTCTAATCTTGTTTATGGATGTGTATTAGGTGATCCTTGGGAGGAGACTGGATCAGTGGATTGTTATTTATAACAACAATAAGCACTAGCATCAGAAACTGAACTGACATACAAGAAGAAGGCATAGACGGAGTACTACATGTGACAAGCAACGCATAGCCATCATGGGCCAAGTTGGCCTCTTCCTTATTGTCACCTGTGGTAGCCACCAAACCTTGCTGCTTTTTCTTTTGCTCACTCGCAATACGCTTTCTACATTCTTCAATGACATGTCTAGGTTTTTTCTGCAATAGTTACACCGTTTCTTTTTGTCCCCACCCTCTTTTGAGGCAAGAGGATCTGAATGGGCAGGTGCCTTGCCCTTAGGCTTAGCACTAGAAGATGCTCTAGATTTTCCTTTGCCACGAAAAGAGGTTGCAAAGGCTTGATCTGCAGCAATCATACTATTCTAGTTGGACCGAGATTGCTCTTCCTGAACAAGAGAGCTGCCAAATCATCAAATGTGACCAAATCTAAATTTCTCTTCATCAAGAGCGAAAGAGTATCGAGAACTGTAGAAACAAGTGAATTGTGAGATATCACCTCATCAATATTGATTAACTGCTCTGGCAAATCCGTAACACGGGAATTACCCTCCGTCATATGCTCTATGTCAAGCTCTTTCTAGAGATAGGCTACATGAGCTTCATTGAGGTCATAACTTAGCACCAATTACATATACCCATAAATTCTTTGCAACCAGTACATGCTTCATCACATATGCCCACATGGGATAGTTAGCTTGTCCTCGGCAAAGAGCATACTGAATACATCATTTTTAGCCATGACTAAAAGCAAACTAACAATCTACCCCAAGAAAATGTCACTGCAAACCCTCAATGTCCACTGAAAGGCAATCTTTTGAGATGCCCAATCATTCATTGATCACAAGGACCTGCAAGTATATTCAATATTGAAATGTGAATCGAGGCTTGAGGACCAAAAAAGACCCCAATGATGGTCCCATACCACCGGTGCTTACCCACAAGGATCCTCGGCAAGACTACCCGTGATCCACCACGTCCATGCAAGAGTAAGCCTCTTGGTCCAGGTCAAGACCACAATGAATCGATAATAACCCAAGACTCACTTATATGATTGGTACTTTGATAGCGGTGCTACAAAGCACATCACTTCATGTAAGAAGCGGTTTGCCACTTCGCACGATGCACCTAAAGGTGGTACAGTAATGCATCGTATGCCATTAAAGGCATTAGGGATGTAGATTTGATAGCATGCAATGGTGACATTTTCACTTTACATAACACATTGTATGTACCTCAAATTCATAAGAATCTCATCTCTGTATCTGCTCTTGCTAAAACTAGGTTTAAAGTTTGGTTTTCTCATCACTATTGCTCAAGCCTCAGTTCATGACCGTCGAGATGCAGCTTCTATTGTCATGTCCAGTACATTGTGCAATGGTTTGTACAAGGTTGAGATGTATGACAAGATACAAGAGTCTAATGATGCTATGGTTGTCTCTACCCCTAAAATTTTACGTGACACTGAGTTGTGGCATGCTCAGTTTGGTGATTGGTCATAACATGGTTCATGAGTTGCCTCCTTTGCAGCTCTCTGTTAAGCAGGTATGCGACGGTTGTTTACTTGGAAAGATGCATCGACATTCTTTTCCCAAAGATGGCACTATGCGAGCTACTCGCATCGTAGCTTGTACATTGGTGATGTTTGTGGCCCTATGCGGGCTCCATCTCTTGGGGGACATCTATATTTTGTCACTTTCATTGATGACTACACTCAGTTCACTTGGGTGTATGGCTTGAAAACCAAATCAGATGTGTTTGCATTCTTCCATGCTTTTTTACCCTTGGCTGAAAATGCTTGTGGCCATAAGCTTGTTGCTTTGCGTATAGATCGAGAGGGGGATATAAGATTGAACGTAAGCCTAATGATTCTATTGATCGTCATAAGGCTCTTTTGGTCACCAAAGGTTATGCTCGGCGTGAGGGCATTGACTTTTATGCTCCTAGTTCACATATGAGTTACCATTCATACCGTTGTTGCTTTGGCTGCACACAAGAGCCAAAATCTATCACAGTCACGTGATGAGTTTGACGTTGGACTCTCTTGCCTCAAAATACTCCAGACAATTTGGAGACAATCAACGTGCTCCTCCAGAGGATGATTGTATATCAAGATATCATCTAGAAACACGACCACGAATTTCCCTAAATCATTCATTATCTGCTAGAAAGTTGCAGGAGCATTTGTGAGTCCAAAAGGAAACACAAGAAGCTCATTATGGCCATAAAGTGTGCGGAATCTCGTCTTGAAGACGCCTTCCTCATCCATCCATATCTGGTGATAACCAATAGGTCTATCTTTGTAATAGACAGTTCCCTGCAACCTATCAATTGAATCATCCGCTCTACAAAAAAGATACATATTCTTATCGGAACTTTATTCAACTTTTTAAAGTTGACACACATTCTCTAACTTTTGTCCTCCTTGTGCTTCAAAAGTACTGGTGCTCCCCAAGGAAATTTACTCTTACAAATCTGTCCCATCTTGAGATATTGACAACCATCGAGCAATCATATCCTCTTCCAACTGGCTAATCCTGTAAGGTGGTCCCATCCTAAGATATTGACAACTGTCGAGCAATCATATCCTCTTCCAACCGGCTCATGACCCTTCCAGTCTATCTATACATCATGGTTATGGAACCACTCTTTTCCTATAATAACATCTACTCTGTCCAGATTCATAATCATGAAATCCAATGGCTTTTTTAGCTCTATATAGTTAAAGTCAACTCGCTCATTCCAAAACCATGCGCCCCACGACATGTCGACACACATTATTGGTGATCACTTGGCTGCATCTTCACTCGTAACTTCATAAACCTGGCATTCATGAAGCTGTGAGTACTCCTAGGATCAAAAAGAATGTGTAGAATTTTTCCATGACTGAACCATATATCCTATTAGGTCCGTAGGACTGTAAACTTTCATTTTGAAACTACAACCTAATTTTACCTTAGCCTCGATCGCATGGACTCTCTTTGACTCTAACTTGCCCTTTGATTGCAGGCACTTCGTCCCCATAAATAAACCATCAACTCCATCATGCATACCTTTGACGGCCCTTGATTGAGGGCTGGCCACCCTTATTTTCCCTCTTTTTCTTGGCATTTTTCCTAGGTCAACTTTTTGATGTCCAGACAACCAACCCCTTACCTATAGATAGGTGGGTTGGCCTCTCCCATTCATATGTTCATTCACTGAGTTGTGTGGTTCATGTGTCGACACACTTGCTCCCTTTCGTATCCTTCACTTATGAGACTATTAGGTCTCTTGCTCGGGATTGTATTCATTCCAGTATATTCAGCCTTTTGGCTTCACCTTTTGGCTCTCTCTCTCTCTCTCTCTCTCTCTCTCTCTCTCTCTCTCTCTCTCTCTCCAAAAAAAAAAAAAAATTGCTTAATGGGAGAGCAAAAGATCATGAAGATCTACGCGCGGAACATTTTGCCCACGGGCACCATGTATTGGCTCCCATTCTAGCCATTCTTTTTAACAGAGCACTCTGTGAAGGCTTCCCACCCTCCTGGACTACCAACACCATTGTCCCCATCCACAAAGCAGGAGACCCCACGGACCCAGGTAACTACAAGACTATCATGATTGGTCACGCAATGGCCAAAATCTATGGGGCAGTACTAGAGGACATGATGAACTCTATGTCAGAGAGGATGGCAAACAAGGCATTAGGCCAGGCAGGCTTCAGGAGAAACTTCTCCACGCTGGACCATATCTTTACTTTACGGGCTATCATATAGGAGATGAGGTCCTCAAAGAGACATGTGTATTGCTGCTTTGTGGATTTCCGCAAAGCCTTTGACTCCGTCCCTCGATCCCGTCTCATAGGACACTTGCAAGAGCTCCAATTCTCACATGAGATGATATGGGGTGTGATGGCACTATATGAGGCAGTACTCGGCCGAGTACGCGCACCCGGTGGGACCTCGGGAGATATATGTAGCACTATTGGGGTTAAGCAAGGCTGCCAACTCTCACCTACACTCTTAGGCCTATACATTGATGAGATTGCAGTATTTGTGGATAGTTTCGGAGGTAGAGGTTCACCTTTGGCTCAAACACTAGTGCCCATATTGCTATATGGCGACGACATTGTCTTGATCTCAGATTCAGCCGAGGGTTTAGAAAAAGGGGTGGCCAGCCCACAAGCAAGGGCCATGCAAAAAGGGACCAAATGGGCACCATAAATGAGCAAAAACTGGGAATGAATGTGCTAACACCCCCTCTCAGCACTAGATGCTGAACATAACCCGAGAAGCCGAAGAAGTCATCCTTTGTCAAAGACAAAAGAAGGCAACAACAACAGGTACCAGGAAAGGTCCACACGCAATCTCCACAGGTACCAAAAAAGCCACCAAAGCCTGCAACACGAAAGACCCCCTCTGCAAAGGAGCAAACCCACGGGAGAGAAAAAACGCAGCAAAGGAAGCTGCTGTCCTCAAGAAAACAGGCCGCCTATGTCCCAAACTCCACGTGGAAGAGAAGAAAACTGGTCAAACAGTACCTGAAGGCTGTATTGATGAAGCCAAACTGAAGGGCGTAGCAACCAGCCCGTTCAGTCCAGAAAACGCAGCAGCAAAGGGCTGCAAATCTGAGAGAAAACGCAAAGGAGAAGGTGCTGAAAACAGGGCTGAATCCGGGGCAGCAAAGAGGTTTCTAAACCGGGAGCTTTGATACCATGAACGAGTGCACAGAGCGGAAGCAAAGTGGCACTAGAATGTGCTGAACAGAGAGTGCAAGAGAGAGAGAGAGAGATATGGAGAGAACTATGCTGAATATACTGAAAAAAACAGTCCCAAGCAAGAGACACTACAAGTCTCATAAGTGAGGGAGCAAAATATGTATAAGACTGAATGAGAAATGAGAGGCCAACACCCACTATTTATTTATAGTAGAGGAGGAAGCTGGCCAACTGGAGCTGCAAAACAGGCCGACTGGAGCTACTGGACAAGGCCGACTGGAAAATTCCAGAAAGGCTGGGATAAATCCCAGAAAAATACTAGAAAAAGGGGTGGCCAGCCCACAAGCAAGGGCCATGCAAAAAGGTACCAAATGGGCACCATAAATGAGCAGAAACTGGGGATGAATGTGCTAACACTGGTTGGGTTTCCTCTTCCTAGCACTCTATCGTAGCAGGCAACATGTATTTCCTCATCAACGTATGCACTCTGAGCCTAGTGGAAGCTGGTCGGCTTGTTTTTTCAGGACAGCAACCCCTTCTTGGCTGTGTTTTCCTCTCTAGTGGACACATCTCTTGCATAAGGAATTTGGTGTGGCTGGCCGCTGGTTGCTTTGAGGCATCTTGGTACCTGTGGTAACACTTCTTTCTTCTGAGTTGTGCGTTTTCTTTTCTGAGAGTTGAGCCTGAGTTTAGTCATGGCTGCCTCACCTGCTTCATATGTTTTTTGAGTCTGCCACGTTGGATGGCTCCAACCATACATTGTGCGCGGTGAAGGTGAAGTCGGCCTTGTGTGGAGTGGATCTCTGGACTGGCTAGTCACAACTGCCAATGCCACATTTCCCACCCTCTCTACAGTTGGTGTGACCCACGCACACGTTGATGCTTGGGAGGCAAATGATCATCGTGTTTTCTCCTTTCTCATGTTGAATTGTCAAGATTCAGTTCTCTCTTATGTGCGTACAATAGATGCGGCACATTAAGTTTGGAAGGCCCTTGCAGATCTTTACGAGATTAAGTCTCCGAGATGGATTTTGGCTTTGGAAAAGCAGCTTATGAATCTTTCGGTCTCTGCCTTTCCTTCTTTATCTGCTTCCATCACGAAGATGAAATATCTCCAGGACAAGCTTGTTGTATGTGGCAAGAATATCTCTACTCAAGATATGGCTATTCGGCTTCTCTCCAAGCTTCCAAAGAGGTTTTATGCTTATTTTCAGTCTGTTGTTTCTTCTCCTCCTAGTGTTCAAGTTACTTGGAAGGAAGTGCTTCCCTCCATTATGCAAATTGAATCTCCCTTTGAGGCTCGTGGTTCTAATGGAGCTTTGGTTGCTCGAGATGAAGGGGAGAATCGATTGACTGCCAAGACGGGCACTATCACCTTGGGTGATACTTCTACTGTGCCAATTTATGGACATGGCACCATTCCCATCTTCCGCTCCTCCGACGACAAGAGGTACTTCTCTAATGTTCTTTACATTCCGGATTTAGCATTTAACCTTCTGTCAGTGAGTGCTCTTATAGCTCAAGGTGCAAAGGTGATCTTCTCTTGCCACGAGATTACTATTCATGATAAGGAGACTAGTAACATCTTGGCTCAGGGAGTCCAGGATAGTGGCTTATACAAATTGATCGCTTTCCTCTCTCATGGTTCTTCTTTGCTCTTTGGCATGCTCAGTTCGGCCATTTGAGCTATCAACTTCTTCAGTGAGCTTCAAAAGATGGATTGGTCAAGGGTTTACTGACCATCAAGGCTCCAGATTCTGTATGTTCCTCTTGCTTACAAGGGAAGCAACACCGATCAGCCTTTCCGAAAGAGGCAACACACAGATCTTTGACATCACGTGCTCTTGTTCATGCAGACTTGTGTACTTGTGTGGACCGACGAGTACTGTGTCTTTGAGCAAGACATTGTACATGCTTGTGATTGTGGATGACTTCACCATATTTACTTAGATTTCAATAGTATTGCAAGGATCAAGGCATTCAAAGACAACTTACTACAACATACTCTCCATCACAGAATGGAGTTGTAGAGAGGAAGAATCGAACTATCATGGAGATGGCCCATGTTATGCTTGTGCACTCCTCTTTACCTCGACGTTTCTGGGCTGAGGCGGTTTCTACTATTGTCTATATTCAAAATAGGTCTCCTATAGCTACACTTCCAGATAAAACTCCATATGAGGCTTTCCATGGTAAGAAGCCCTCGATTGTTCATTTGCGAGTATTTGGTTGTTCGGCGTATGTACATGTGCCCAAGGAGCATCGCTTTGAGTTGGACTCCAAGTCTCAGCGTATGACTTTTCTTGGATATAGTTCTATGTCCAAGGCATATCGTCTTTATGATCAACAAGCCGGTAAAGTTATTGTGAGCTGCAATGTGGTGTTCGATGAGACTCCTACATCTTCAAAGGGACCAAGTGAAGGTGAGTCTGCTGCCTGTCACCCTTGGGCCTTCACCCACTCTCTTCTTATTCTTGCTTGTAGCCTATTCTCTCTCGAATCTCATCATGCGAAGGAATAGCTCTCCTCTATGGTACAACGTGACCTTCGATGCTATGAATGCAAGATATGGTGGGAGTGGCACAACTTACTCTAGTCTCTTCATGAATCATGTGAGTTTGTGACATGGTTTATCATTGATGACTCCAGAGGGCGTGCACGGATTTCATTTACATGATTCATATGTAATCTCGTTTGAGTCATTATTCGTCTATGCTTCTACTTAGTGCTATAATCATTGTTGGCTGTTGAATGTTCATTCATGCAGCATGCTTTCGTATACAATGATGAATCATGATCAATCTGTGTTTGCTATATGTATTATGTATGAGTCATGACGTGAGTCATATTCTGTATATGTATAAATTTCCACAGTTATTTTTCAGTCTGAACGAAACCCTCATACCTCCCGTTAACTATGGTTTGTACTAACCTTGTGTTTATCCTGTGATTTAGGTGACTTCCTGGGAGGATCTTACAATCCATATGGATTGTTTCAATAAAGTGGTCTTCTTGTTGAATGGACTAGGTTCACCGATGCCAGATATTTTTGGGTGTGGACTAATCCGTTCCACCGGTGTCCATAAGTTTGATGCACATTGGTCGGGTCCCACTGGTGCCCACAATCGTCAGATATTCTGGTGTAATCTAGTTGTGATCACCAGTGGCAAAAAGAGCCACCTTGGAAAACATCTTTCAAGTCAGATCAAAGCAGATTGCATCACTCTTCATGTCAGCGTGCACCAGAAGCTCATGCAAGCTCCAATAGGAGTACAAATGTACAATCTTCTTTACTTGATATAAATTTTATTGTAGCATAGTCTAATTGAACTACATTTCCAGGATTAGTCCCCCCCCCCCCCCCCCCACACCTTCTTAACCAACCCTTGCATAGACACCATATACAAAACATGTATTTTCCTCCCATTTGAAATAACTAATAGGTGGCCACGATTTATTATTGAGATTCAAAACTGTCATCAGAAAGCACCGAGCACATACTCTATCAAGATCCGTATGAATCAATGCCACGTAGTCATTGCAGGCAATGCAGTTTCCAAGTGCCGACAAGCGCTCATCAATTCGCTGTACTACAACAGTGTCTGGCAAGGAGTTCCGGATGTGCTGCAACTCTGCAAGACGTTCAAGGTAATCATAAGCTCAATACCTTGAGGCACAACGAGAGTGAAGAATTACAAAGGCCTGCAACTGTACCTTGATCTGTAGTAGAGTTGGGCAAGAGTAAACCGTTCTTGTTACCTGAAGCACTGAAAGGATGTATCAACTTACTGCATCGCTTAAAGAGACAGAATAATTGAAGCCAACGGGCTTACCGACACACATTCGACCAATCACCCTCATTCCTGCAATGGAAACCTTGACAACTGGGATGGTTTCAGCTAGCTCAGCTTCAAAGGTACTGGAGCATCAAAGTGGCATAAACGAATTAGAAAGCTAGATGCCATGATTTTATGAAAAAATTGATTCACGAACAAAAGATAAGAAATAAAAAGATTTGAAATCACACCAAAAAAAGAGGAAAATCAAAGGATGTCATAAGGAAATACCTGAAAAAGTTCTCTGATCCTCCAATGGCGGTCAGGCAATACGCGTTGGTAAGTTTTGAAAACACTCCGATTTCGCTACTATTCTCGAACTGAGTCCCTGAACAAAACGCGCCAAACAAAAGCTTCAGAAATCCTTCAAAAGCCACAGATGAATCCTTCAACAAAATTTCCGTAGGATGCGATCGGCATCAGGTCATCTAAGAGCGCCATAGTTTCATTAATATCAGGTTAAAATTCAAACAGAAAAGCATATCGAAAACCCTAAAATTCATGGGCAAAAGTCTTCCGCAGAATCTCCTGTTCGAGTGCTGCGCGAAACTCAAAAAGAACAGCAGACCTTGGCGCCATAGCAAGAAATTGAAGGCAACAGTAAGCCTTACTTGTAGCCATGGTGAGAAAAAAACACAGATAAGTCTAAGCTGAGCCGGTCGTCGACGATGAGAAAAACAAACGCTTTGCTTGCTCAGCACGTCGCACGCTGGAGATGAAGCAATGGAACTGGTCGAAACCTGGACTTGAGATCATATACTCCTTTCACATGCAAGCGCCCGCTTGGGCGTCCGGCACCTTAGGAAAAAAAAAATTGAACAATAAAGACACAAATCATAATACTAGCAATCCGCAACTTTGGAAGAGCCAAAACCTAAGCATATAATTTGTGAGTAATGAGTAACAATATAATGTGTCAATGGCTCTTGAAGTTCTAGAACAACCAAAGCAAAATATAACGCCATACATGTTTTTTAAATTCCCTAACACAAATTCATATGGATTTAGAATCTTTTTTGTAAAATCAAAAAATTGCAATCCCACTTTTTGTTCTGCAAAGCAATATCGTTATACTCGTAAATTTTTGCTCATTTCCATTGTCATCATCATCACTTTCCAAATTAATGAGTTTTACAAGCTTCTTTCCTGGTCTATATGGGGTGGATCTTCATGCCTTAATTCAATCATGTTCTCTATTGTTTTGTTCAGAATAATTTCCCTTGTTTCTTACATGCCATTTGATTCATTTTCATTACTTTTTCGCTTGTTAATGAACCTATCTGATCTAGGGTGTGAGTCATCATAATTTTGATGAAAGATGAAAAATCTCATAAATGTCTCTCACTGTTGTTTAGGATAAAATAAGCCATTAATTTTCATAAAGCGACTTTTGTGCTCTTCTCCATTCCTTTCCCTTTATAAGAACCCAATTTGAAGAAGGATAGTACTTGCTACCTTTATCATTCAATGCAAAATTATTTACCCAATGCATGTTTTAGATTCAATTTTCAAAACATGAATACCCTAAATAAAATGTCGGGTTAAGTGTAAGACATACTCTATTATTCATCTCATGAGCACCATATTTCATGTAATTCAACTCCTACTTCGATGTCTTTAACACTAATATATGAGATATGTCCTTCTAATGAGGTTTATCTAAGTCGTCTTTCTTGTAATATGCAATTGTGCCATGAATAGTATGCATATTCTTTTGTATCAATGCTCTACACATAACAATGCTCTACACGACTTCAGTGCACACTCCCTATCTTCCATCACTATGTCCAATTTGCATATAAACCATAACTTGACTTTTACACGCCTCTTACCAATCATTTTTCTTTGCATCAACACCAACTTGCAGTAGCCATAATTGTCACTACAGGATAACACCCCTATCTCCAACATGACAAACACCTAGACACACACCCTAGCAGTTCTTCACCACACAAGAGGTACCTTATTCTCACTTCTATAAGAAGGGGTTCACCTGTAACTTTAAGAGCGGGTTTTACATGTAATTCAAGAATTCCTTTGTGGGTGCTTTGGCATCACCCCCAAGAAGATATCTGACCACCTGACAAAATGAGTGCTCTAGATAATAACTACTTGAATAAATCGACAAACTCTAAAAAGGGAAGTCTACACTTATGGCTTGATGAACTTGTAAATCATCTTGCAACCTTAGAAAACAAACTATGGGACCCTAGAAAAAGAAGGGTTTGTTCGAAAAGTGAAAGAAGTGATGAAGTAGCATAAAGATGATGGTTAAGGAAGATTTCACATCAAATCAAAAGTCACAGCCAACATTGAGGGAAATAAATTAAGGCAATCAAAAGGCCCTTTGGGTTCATGTGAGAGGCTTACTTAAAGGATGGCATATGCATGGAGATAAGGAGGTATATTTAGATGGTCAACTACATAAAGTCATGCCAATGATAAACTAGGCGTAAGTATTTGCCAAAGATTCACGCGGTAATCATATAATAATTGATGAAATTTGAAAAGGTTGGGGTTCTAAATTTGTCAAACTTTGAATCTCTCACCAACTCCACTACAAAGAAAAAGACACGTCCTTCTTAAGGTTTCGATTATGAAACTTGTAAAAGAACAACTCACATGCCCAGCATATAAAAATACATGAGTAGTTAGCAATCACGAGAATAACAAAAGAGGAGGAGATGACGAGGAGAGTAAATGAAATAACATTTATCTTACTTTGGTATGATGGATGAGGTTCACCTTACTTGAGAGAGTGATAGATGAGGTTGGGTGTGATAGGATTGATACCAATATGTAGTGAGATAGCTTAAACTAATATGCATTGAGGTTGTGTGTGATAGCTTATACCAATATGCAATGAGAGAAAATAATTCAATGATGACATAAGAGATGCAATTTGTTGTAATACATGTGACTTTATTTGGATTCATTGAATGACCATTGTTATTGTTATGCAATTTCTAACAAATTCCATTAGCATCGCTTGACATCGCTCATAGAAAATCACATCTTTTTTGGCAAGTATTGCTACTAAGGATCTAGTATAAAGCTCATCTACTGTTTTTATAATATAAGTCATTAGCTACAAGTTGATAGGCTTTAGATACTTTGTAGTGTACCCTTCCTTACTATAGGACTACCCTTCCTTACTATAGGCTTTAGATTCTTTGTAGTGTACCATTCCTTACTATAAGACTACCCTTCCTTACTATAGGCTTTAGATGCTTTGTAGTGTACCCTTGTTGGAATTAGGGTTAGGGTTATAACAATGCACACACATGAGATAGAGAAGCTTGAGAGCACACAAACTCACTAGATTCGAATGAACAAATGTGTGCCGGATACAAAAGATAAGTACACACCCCAAAATGAGTAGATAAGAGGGTGTACATACGCATGGGGAAAAAAACCTCCTTGTAGTGAGGGAAAAAGTGCCTTGGCAGTTCTAAGTGTGTTCACACACATCACTATTATATAATGCTACAAATCCCCCCTGGAGTGATGATGTGAACATGTATAGGGTATGGCTGATCAATCCTGAAAAGGCAGTAAGCCCAAAGCTTTATGAAAAGCTTCGAACTTTTTACGAGGAAGAGCCTTCGTGAATAAATCTGCCATATTATCATGTGTAGGCACATAGACCAAGCTGATCTCTGGTGTAGAGAGTCTTTCCTTGACATAGTGGTAATGCACCTCAATGTGCTTAGTGCGAGCATGAAACACTGGGTTCCTTGCAACTGCTAATACGCTCTGACTGTCGGTGAAAATGGTAGTGCTAGACGACTGTCCAACACCCAAATTAGCCATAAGATGTCTAAGCCACACACACTCAACTGTAGTTGTAAAAGTTGCCCTGTACTTAGCTTCATAGCTGGAAGTCGCCGCTGTAGGCTGCTTCTTTGCTAGCCATGATATACATGAATCACCAAGGCGAAAGTAAAACCCACTAGTGGACACTCGTGTGTGTCATAACATCCAACCCAATCTGAATCACTAAAAGCATGCAGCTGTGACTCACCCCCTTTTGGATAAAACAATCCAAATATTGAGTGCCCTATATATAGCGGAAACCCCGCTTAACAGCACGCCAATGCTTCCTACCTAGGAGTTGGCAACTCAAACACCATATCATGCCTTTGACTTCTCAAATACATCCATCTTGTATAGGCCATGAAACAAGGTACCTGAGGCAATGAAAGAATAACCATCATTTCTATCCTGAACTGTACATTTGTCATCCACAAATTTCACCATCAAGACTAACAAGGCTAAGGCTAAAACTGACAGCAAGTCCTTCTTAATGTCTGGCACATATAAAACTTTTGAAAGAGTAAATACGCCCCCATTTGTAGCAGTGAGCACAACTCTACTAACTCCTTTGACAGGATATAAGGAACCATTTGCACATGTGACGGTTCCTACACTTGGGACAGATTCCAAACATGAGAACAAACCTTTTTGTGAACTAATGTGCTTACTAGCACCACTGTCAAAGTACCAAGCATCCGATGCTGCCACTAACATGCATACATCATGAATAGAAGGGTTATACTGCAATGTATAGTCCATGCCCAACCATCTTGAGCAAAACTTGCAAATTTCTTCTTCTCTGCACTTGGTGCAGATGCATGAGGCACAACCATGCCCGATTCCTTCTTTTTCTCCTTCTCTAGTCTTTTCTTGCACTCATGTATGTAGTGCCCTGGTTTCCCTGTAATAGTGACACTTGCTCTTCTTTTTAGGCTTATCACCTTCTTTCTCTGCATCCTTACCTAAGGATTCTGATTTTGGCTTATATCCACCATGTGAAGAAGCTTTCCCTTGGCAACAAATGCTTGGTCACCAACTCGCATATTAGATTTGTTTTGCCTAGACTGCTCTTCTTTGTAAGAGTACTGAAAACAGCTCATCAAATGTAAGGGCATTTAGATTTCCCTTCATCATGAATCTAAGGGTAGAGGCAAAACTCTGATAAGAATCTGGCAATGCATTGAGAACTGTGGACACCAATGTACTATCAGGATATATCTCATCCACACTAGCAAGCTGCTCCTTAAATCTTTGATCTTGGTCAAGAAGATGTCCATTAAGTCTCCCGCATTCATGTGGTCAGACTCCACCTATTTGCGCAAGTATACAACACATGCTTCATTGCGCACTGGTATAATGCAGCAAGTGCATCCCATGCCTGTTTTGAAGTCTTACATGATTGAATATGAGCAATAATGCTTCGCTTCATAGAAAGTGCAAGCAATGTATGTGCTTGTGCATCTCTTCCATCCCATCTCGTTTGAGCAGCAGTAGGAGGTACTGGTGGTGCATGTGGAGGAGCCACATCTGTATCAGATTCTACTTCAAATGTATTTACGCAGCACTTGGTTGCACTGGCAGTTGTGAAACAGGACGAGTTTCACTACCATAATTACCACATTCCAAAGGCATTTAGTAACCAATACATGCCTCGACCACAATGGGTAGTTAGTCCCATCAAGCTTGTTCTCAACAAACAACATGTTGAATACATCACTAGTGCGCCAGCCATGACTTTCTAGCAAATGCAAAATCTTTCAACACACTATAAGTACTCAGTATTCACGCAACCTTGGATGGCTCCCAAAACTGACTGGAAGCTAGCTCTGATACCAATTGTTGGAATTAGGGTTAGGGTTGCAACAATGCACACACACAAGATAGAGAAGCTTGAGAGCACACAAGCTCACTAGATTAGAATGAACAAATGTGTGCCAGATACAAAAGATAAGTACACACCCCAAAATGGGTAGGTAAGAGGGTGTACATATGCACGGGGAAAAAAAGTGAGAGAAAAAGTGCCCCGACAGTCCTAAGTGTGTTCACACACAACACTACCATATAATGCTCCAACCCTTCCTTATATAGGAGTGTCTTAATGTGATAAAAAAAATTGATTAAAATTTTATCAACGACCTACATATGCATGAGACAATCCCAACCTTTGTAAAGTCCTACACATAGTCAATCTAGATGAGCATGATGGAATGTCAAGCATACACATAATTTTAACGAGAGGAGCACACAAAAGTGGTAAGAGAAAAGAGTAATGATACTAGACTTTGCATACTATAATAGAGAGGACATACTGCACTACATTATGAACTAATTATAAACTAAAGGATCTCCAATTACCCAAGGAGATGAGGGTGGAGAGATCAAAAGTGTCAATGAAGTGTTAGTGGAGATTCCACAATCATGGGTAACCTCCTTGTGTTGCTAGATGGAGTTGCCATTGTTGGTGAGGTAGGTGGTGAAGTAAGAGGTGGTAGTGAAGTAGATGATCACAGGTGGGGAGATTACAATTTTTATGCATTTATCACTCCACTTATGTGTATTTTACATAGCAATTTAATTTCATTGGTCGTAAGAATTGAACTTCTTATTTACAGTATCTCTATCACATGATTTTGTTCAACGTGCATTTGTAGGATTATCATTTGTTCCATGCAAAACCTTCTATCACTCTGTTAACTTGTCCTTCCTAGTGCATAAATTTGTCCACGATTAATTTTTTGATTGAGAGAATAGAGGGAAAAGTTAGTCACCACCGTATTTAATGCATGCCTTTTGACACTTTGCCCTTTAACATTTGTATTAGAGGTAAATTTATAGTCAGTATCCATCGATGTAACCCATTAAAAAATAAAACGAGAGTGTCAAGAGCCCCACACCATCTATATTACACACAAAGACTAATAGAATGGGTTGATAGGTAGCTGGCCATATATTCATTTAAAGCAACCTTGGACACATACCTACATAGAGTGTGCATTTTGCATGACCATGCCCATTATCCAAGTGTTTGTGTAGCCATATTTGGTATTGATGTGTGTGAACACCTAGGACCAGCCGAGGTACTTTTTCCCTCATGCTAGTATACACCCATCTTCTTGGGGTATACTTATCTTCTTTGTATAGCACACTAGGACCAACCAAGGCACTTTTTCCCTCTTTAGGAGGTTTTTTCCCCCATGCTAGTATACACCCATCTTGGGGTATACTTATCTTCTTTGAAAAGCACACATTCATTATCTATCTATCATCTCATTATGTGCTCGCTTGAGCTTCTCGAGTGTGTGTGTGTGTGCCTCGTGTGTGCGCGGGCGCACATGCATGCATTCTTGCAACCCTATTTCCAACATTTGGTATCAGAGCATACACGGTCCTTGCCCTTGTGCTATTACCTACCCCTTACCCCAAGTTACCTGTCTTCTTAAATCGGATCAAGGAGCCCTTTTGGGAGAAGAAAGAGGATTGTGAAGTGTGTAGTAGTTTGTATTGGTACTGATTTTTTCAATCAAATTTTTGTTCTGGGTGTGTTTTGGGGATCGTTCGCGCGGTTTTTGATTTTTTGCAGACATCTTTGAGGACCAAATTTACATTGTTCTTTATCAAATTCTAGAGTAGTTTCATCAGAACTACTATAGACGGGCGTGCAGATATATGAGAAAGCATCTATGGGCTTCACTTCAACGACATCGATCTCTACATCTTGCAAGTAAAATTTCTACTCACTATACTCTGCATTCCTTTCATACACCTTTCAGGTCTCCATTGTCAACAACCTTATTAGCAACCACCTTCGTTACATTAAAGAGCACTCAACACTTTGCAGGTTACGTGATTACTTGCTTGGGTATTATTAGAAATGGGCGATGCTAAGTTGTGGCATGCACGCTTTGGTCACTTGAAGTTTGATAGTTTGCTACGTTTGCATAACATGACATGGTGTATGAGCTATCACATCTTGAAGCCCCTATCAAACATGTTTGTGAGGGCTGTATTCTTGGAAAAATGTAGCGGGCATCATATCCAAAGATGGTTCATTTAGAGCTGTGCAAAAATTATAGCTTATACACAGTGATGTATGTGGTCTTATGAGGACACCATCTATTGGGGGCCACCTCTATTTTGTCACATTTATTGATGATTATTTTAGGAATACCTGGGTATATTTATTGAAACAAAAATCAAAGGTTCTTATGTGCTTTAGGCACTTTGCTGCTATGGTTCAAAATGCTTCTGCATGTAAGATTAGTACACTGTGTGTACTGATCGAGGGGGGGGAGGGAGTATATGTATAAGGAGTTTCATGCATACATGTCTAAGAATGGGATAAAACACCAATGTACTGTGCCCTACGCATCTCCACAAAATGATGGAATGTAAAAACAGGTCTCTCATGGAGATGGCACGTTGTATGGTCAAAAGTCAGGAGTTACCTCATAGTTTCTAGAGCTAGAAGTAGCCATGTGTGCAACATATGTCTTGAATTGGTGTCCTACAAAGGCTTTGCATTCAATTATGCCTTTTGAAGAGCTGAAAGCGCTATGTGACTCATTTACGCATTTTTGGTTGTCTTGCTTATGCACTTGCGTCTAAGCAACTTGGTAGTAGCAAGCTTGATGATAAAACTGTTAAATATATTTTTGTGGGATACAGCTCGAAAAGTAAGGGTTACCGTCTCTATCATCCTGCTACCAACAAGCAGGATGATAGAGCTCGAAAAGTAAGGGTTACCGTCTCTATCATCCTGCTACCAAGTAGGATGATAGAGCTCGAAAAGTAAGGGTTACCGTCTCTATCATCCTACTACCAAGTAGGATTCTTGTGAGTAGAGATATTGTATTTGTGAAAGATGCAATTCAATCCTTGCTTTCATGTAAAAAATAGCAAAATTTATGTTCACATGACATATTCAAGACTCTCCTTCCATTGTTTCATGCAGGATGCATTGATATAGAGCATTTGGGTAATCCAAGGAATGCTGAAAATCAGCCCACACAGGTTACAAATCAGCATGTTTTTGAGCTCATAGATCAGCCTATTGATGAGGCAAATGTGGATGATGTAATTGATGAAGAAAGAAGGGAAATTATGGAGTCTAAAAGTATGCCAAAATGGCTGGTGCAAGTACTACGTGACAACAAATTGGCCATTCCTTCACCTAGCAAAACACGTGCAGGCTCTCATCATGCATCTCTTGTTGACGCAGGTTATGCTCTTATTGCTAGTTCATGTGATGAAGAGGAACCTGTCTCCTTTGATGACACAAAGAAATCTGAAAATTGGATGAGTGCTATGCAATCTGAGTATGATTTGATACTAAAAAATGATACAAGGGATTTGGTAAACTTGCCTCTTGGCGCAAGAAGGCCATTGGCACGAAATGGGTTTATAATCTCAAACGTAAAGCAGATGGCAGTGTTGAGCGATACAAAGCTAGTCTTGTTACAAAGGGTTATGCACAAGAGAAAGGCATTAACTATGGTGAAACCTTTGCACCACCCACATGTCGTATGACTACCATGCAGATTATCATTACATTTGTAGCACATAAAGATTGGAATGTACGTCAGTTAGATATCAAAAGTGCTTTCTTGAATGGAGATTTGCATTAGGAGATCTATGTATCTCAGCCTTGTGGTTTTGTTTAGAAAAGTCAGGAATCAAAAGTATGCAGATTGAAGAAAGCTTTATATGGCCTTAAGCAAGCTCCCAAAGTATAGTATGAAAAGATACATGCATACTTGGTTGCATAGGGTTTTTGCAACAGCCCAACTACTGAAACAGTACCCTCTATATTAAGGGAACTAAGGATTATTTTATTGGTCATCGTTTTATACGTTGATGACATGCTGCTCATCACAGGTCCTAATGATGATTATCATATTTTAGCTGATATAGAGGTCTTTTGAGATCTTGGATCGTTGCACTATTACTTGGGCATTGAGTTTTGGCAATGTAATGATGGCATTGTTATGCTGCATATGAAACACATAGATGCATTGTTGAAGAGGTTATTTTGCAACATCAATGTTTGTTTGCTCTCTTACAAAATTATGTAGTATGAGTCCCCAATAGAACTTGTGTAGAGTGCCACTTAAATCTAGGACTACATTTATTGGTGAAACACATGCTAAGAATTGTGAATTTTGTCTTTTATCATAATTGTTATAACAATTAAATCTCCTTAGCCAAGCCCCATCACTTCCACAGAAGCTCAGCATTGTTCTTAGGATTCTCTTTTAACACATTGAGCATTTGGCTCTTCTCCTTACGTAGGGGTATCTCAACTTCTTGTAAAAGCACCCAATATAATTGGAAAGAGGTTGTGGAAGAAATGACCAATAGTCGGCTCAAAGGCACACTAAGTTATGACCACAATAATTGTGACTCAATAGCACACTACGTTATAGAGCAATTGTTTTGATTTAAACACACACTAAATACAAGCAATGAAGGATGCAATAATTTATCATTAATAGGGGCATGCTGCCTTAGGATATAACGGAGGTGGATTTTATGTAGCTTGTATACATATAACAAGGAGTGCTAAATTTTCCCTTGGCATATGCAAGGGCACTGGTTATAGTCTTGGGAGCCTATACATGGGGAAATCATGATTCCTTAAACGCATACAATGAGCACAGTAGAGAATTTGCTTGAGTCACAAATGCAAGCACTCAGTGCTCATATGATTGTATCTATATATCGAACACCAAATTAGCTCTCTTCTTGGGTAGCGATGTGTGCTACTACCCGATAGCTCTCTTACCTCTTTTAACTTTAGCTTGGATGTACTTAGTTCCTTGATTATGATCATGTTGCATACTTGTTTCTCTCGTCTCGTCATGTCGCTTACTTTTTTCTCTCATCCTGAGTCATGATGACTCGAGATTCAAGATGGTGCAGTTATTTGATAAAGACTTGATATCGTCTGCCTATCTTCAAGCTATATGGTCATTTTGCAATATGTATCCGGAGAAGCTAGTGTGGATAAGAGCATATGATTGTGCATATCTAGGTGTCATACTTCTTTGCACAAGTATAACAACAATTGGTAATTCATTAACCTCTCTTATATTTTACATTGAGAGTTAGATATTTAAGTTAGGAGGATGCGCTGTCAATGCAATAATACAGTTGATTGTAGTCATACGAGATGTGGGTGTAAAGGTATCTTATCATAATCCATGCCCTTCTCTTGAGCCTAAGTGAGGATTAAGGCATACTTATCCTACATGGCATGCATCCAATCATCATTTTCATTTTTCTATATGTCCTCAAAGGAAATACATTCCTCTTCATTACATATAATACTAACAATGATGTTGAGATATCGAGCTCAACTAGTGTTACAGTGGACATTAATGACCTGCCTGGGTATAGCTTCCATACTTAAGCCACTGGGAGGCCTTGACGATGGCACCACTACTATTCTTCCTTGAATGTAAGGGAGAATGGCAGTGGTACCATTCTCCCCTTCAAGGTGATGGGAAGCCTTGAGAATGGCACCATTGCAATTCTTCAAAGAACATAAGGGAGAATGGCAGTGGTCCCGAGGCGATGGAATGGGAGGCCTTTAGAATGGGAGTGGTGCCATTCTCCCCTTTAAGGTGATGGGAGGCCCTAATAATGGCAATGATGCCATTCTCCCCTTCAATTAAAATGATGGGTGTCTTCAAAATGGCACCACTGCTATTCTTCCATGAATGTAAGGGAGAATGGTAGTTGTGCCATTCCTCCCTTCAAGGTGATGGGAGGCCTTGAGAATGGCACCACTACCATTCTTCCTTCAACGTAAGGGAAAATAGAAATGGTGCCATTCTCCCCTTCAACGTGATGGGATGGAAGGCCTTGAGAATGGCAGTCGTGCCATTCTCCCCTTTAAGGTGATGGGAGGCCTTTAGAATGGGAGTGGTCCTATTCTCCCTTTCAATTAAAATGATGGGATGTGCCTTGAGAATGGAACCACTGCCATTCTTCCTTAAATATAAGAGAGAAAGGAAGTGGTGCCGTTCCCCCCCTTCAAGGTGATGGGATGCCTTGAGAATGGCACTAGTGCTATTCTTCCTTAAATGTAAGGGAGAATGGCAGTGGTGCCATTCTCCCCTTCAAGGTGATCGGAGGCCTTGAGAATGGCAGCCACCCACTACCATTCTTCCTTGAACGTAAGAGGGAGAATGGTAATAACGGTGTTATTACCATTCTCCCCTTCAAGGTGATCGGAGGCCTTGAGAATGGCAGCCACCCACTACCATTCTTCCTTGAACGTAAGAGGGAGAATGGTAATAACGGTGTTATTCACCCCGTCCAGACGATGGGATAGGAGGCCTTGAGAATGGCAATGGTGCCAATTTTCCCCTTTCAGGTGATGGGAGGCCCTGAGAATGGCAACGGTACCATTCTCCCCTTCAATCAAGGTGATGGGAGAATGGCATCAACGCCATTATTCCTTTAATGTAAGCGAGAATGAGAGTGGTGCCATTTCCCCCTTTAAGGTGATGGGAGGCCTTGAAAATGGCACCACTGTCATTCTTCCTTGAATGTAAGGGACAATGGCAGTGGTGCCATTCTCCCCTTTAGGGTGATGGGAGGCCCTGAGAATGGCAGCAGTGCCATTCTCCCCTTCAATCAAAAGGTGATGTAAATCCCTGAGAATGGCAGCAGTGCCATTGTCCCCTTCAATCAAGGTGATGGGAAGCCTTGAGAATTGCACCAACGCCATTCTTCCTTGAATGTAAGGGAGAATGGTAGTGGTGCCATTCTCCCCTTCAAGGTGACGGGAGGCCTTTAGAATGGCAGTGGTGCCATTCTCCCCTTCAAGGTGACGGGAGGCCTTTAGAATGGCAGTGGTGCCATTCTCCCCTTTAAGGTGATGGGAGGCCCTAAGAATGGCAGTGGTGCCATTCTCCCCTTCAATCAAAATTATGAGATGCCTTTAGAATGGCACCACTACCATTCTTCCTTGAAAGTAAGGGAGAATGGCAGTGGTGCCATTCCCCCCTTCAAGGCGATTGAGGTCTTGAGAATGGCACCACTACCATTCTTCCTTCAACGTGAGGGAGAATGGAAATGGTGCCATTCTCCCTTTCATGGTGATGGGATGGAAGGCCTTGAGAATGGCAGTCATGCCATTCTCCCCTTTAAGGTGATGGGAGGCCCTGAGAATGGCAATGGCTCCATTCTCCCCTTGAATTAAAATGACGGGATGCCCTGAGAATGGAACCACTGCCATTCATCTTTGAATATAAGAGAGAAAGGCAGTGGTGCCGTTCCCCCCTTGAATTAAAATGAGTTGGGAATATATTGGTGTGGTTGCATGTGAGCTTGGAATGGACTCTATATACCGTCTGTACTCCAAAAAATGTGGGTTGGGTTATAGATTGGAATTAGAGAATGTGTGTAGGCTTCAATGAAAGCTCTTCGACTTTCTAGTCATATGCTTTTGGACTTTTCAAGGTATGCCTTTGCACTAGCTACACAATAGCCCAAGTTTCAGTTTTTTTCCCATAAGGTCACATAGGGATCCAAGACCGTGAAAGAGCATGAGCTTCTTGTTTCTAGAGTGTAGAGATGTTCCTACATAAGATACTGCTAGCACCATTCTAGACCCTATGGTGCTGAGTACTACACCACGCATAACAACAGTCGTGACCACCTCCACAACGTCACCTATTAGTCTCATGCCCTCAATCACAATTGTGGAAACCACGATCGCTCTGCAGCTCCAGGCCTAGTTAACACATCCATATTACCTACTAGGGCCACCGGAGAAGCCTTCACGCTACATCCTCTATTAATTACATCTCTCTCTACTTTGCCATTGCCACAAATGCACCCAAGAGAAAGGGGCATATATTTGCAAACAACTAGACCATTGGCATGATTAGCCCATATTTCACCAGCACCCATTGGAGCTTCTATATGACCCTCCACTTATCACAATCATGTTACTCCATCTGGATTCATGCCACTACACCCGCCCCCCGCCCGCAAGCAACACCCTTCATACCACATGTTGCA
Source organism: Cibotium barometz (assembly GCF_041138505.1). NCBI lineage: Eukaryota > Viridiplantae > Streptophyta > Polypodiopsida > Cyatheales > Cibotiaceae > Cibotium > Cibotium barometz. The sequence continues at coordinate 19,817,917 of NC_141110.1, forward strand.
CCTTTTATACCAATTACTCTAGGAATTGCACTACCAACCGATCCAGTAGATTTCGCACAAGCATTGTGAGAATAACGCCTGTACGAGATAATGAACGGAGTAGATTTGGAAAGCCTACATAAATTATGAAGCTCATGCATAAACTTAACAAAGAGGGCAATCCTAGAAGACACCTTGAAATTTTTGATCAAGTTTGTGAAGCCCTAGGTGAGAGGAATGAGCTTGCAAAGACCAACACCTACACTAAATGGCAAGGCTGATGATTGGCATCGAACCTTGAGAGTTTAGGAGTGTCTGAACTTTACGAGTCTCAGAAGGTTATTCCTATAGCATTTTGTGCGTAAAGAAGCCCTAGGTGAGAGGAATGAGCTTGCAAAGACCAACACCTACACTAAATGGCAAGGCTGATGATTGGTATCAAACCTTGAGAGTTTGGAGTGTCTGAACTTTACGGATCTTATAAGGTTATTCCTATAGCATTTTGTGCGTAAAGAAGCCTTGTGGAGTGTGGCTTCACAACTATACAAAGGTGAGAGAGAATAAGATGAGTTAGTGAGAGATTTTATTAGTTGACTTAAGCATTTGAACTCTCACTGTGCACTACATGAGCGGTTCCCATGGGCTTAAGCATAAGGATATCTATAATGGCTTGGTCATTAGAGATATCACCATGCAGGATGAAGTCACAACTAATGCCATCTAGCTAGAGGATAATCTAATGATAAAGGGAGTTAAAGCTTTAGATTCTAAGTTTGTTTACCAGTGGTCAAAGCACCATAAATGTAAAATCTATAGCTCAAGGTAGTACTTTAGTGAAAATTACTTGGACTAACTTATCAAAGGAAATGAAGACTAAAAAAGCTCATGCTTTTTGCAAGAGGAAATGAAGACTAAAAAGCTCATGCTCTCCTAATAATGTACACAGGTACCCAAGGAGAGAGCTTCACCGGTGTGTTTGATCCACCGCATGAAGGGAATACCACAAGTGAATGTCTTATTCTAAGAGGTTGTTACAATGGTAACTCTAGCTTCTATGGGTGATATGGTCATGAAGCTCAAGATTGTTGAACCCATCTATAGGATATTTCTCTAACACAACCAAATTATAGCTAGCCTTGCCAGCACCACCACAAACATTAGCCCTAGTACTTGTAATAAATCATGCCATTGTTAAGCATCCCGAACAATAACTTATATTCAAGAGCCTGAACAGTGCATCCAACATACCATTATCTCCACTAGTTTTAGGACCTTAGCCACCACCACCACTAAGTGTTACACCACTTCAACAAGTAAGATTTAAAGAGCCTACTGATTATTATCAAGAATATGAGGTTGACATCAAACCCATCACGCACTTCTTTGAGGATCCCATAAAACTTCACCCTGACAATTATGTAGTTGATCGGAGGGGAGGAGTCAAGCTAGTTTACTAGCTTGTGCCAATGTAGGAAGGGGTCGGGACATAAATGCTATAGGAAAAAGGATACCTCTTTAGTGTTACCACTGCCAAGGTCCCATCGAGTCTCAAAGTGCTCTATAAAGTTTTCTCAACTTAACTAGGCTGCATCCTCAAACATGCCACCTGCCACTTGTAATCATTGTGGCATAGTTCATTGGATTACAACTACCCCAAAAAACCTATGATAGCAAATCTGCAAATGGGACCCATCATTACACCACTCAACATGATTGGAGTGATTTATCAAACAAAAAGGTAATCCTTAAAAAAATCTGATCTTACACCCTGAAATGCTATCACTTGGCTACAAGCTCAGAATCAACATGTACTTGACCAACGATCCATTACCTTGGTAGTAGGGTCTAAAAAGAAGAAGAGCTATAGGAGAAAGAAATCGGTTTAAGAATGGGAAAGTAGGAGAAACGGAAAACAAAAAACTTGAAAACACCATAAGAGCTAGTCTTCATAAGGGGCCTAGATGAGGACTTAGATTCCCTGGATACACGAGCTGATTTTGAACATAGACAAACCAAAACCAAGGAAACAAAAAATCAAACACTAAAGGAAACTAGAGCTCTTGAAACTAAATCATGTAAAGTAAAACTAGGTTCTTATCTTGACCTTGAAAAGGAGATTGAGCAAGTCCAAGAGCTTTGTGATTTAGTTACTAAGACATGGGAAGAATTAGAACCAAAACCCAAATAGAAGAGAGTCTCAGACACTATGCACCCTAGCACCTTAATACCTGACTCACAAACCCTTAAAAGTGCCAAGTGTCATCATAGCAGAGACTAAGGCATCCACTACTCATAGTTTGATTCCTAATTGGTTCAAGGGACAATCAGAGTATGATAACCCTGAGCTTATCTCAAAGATGGATATTCGAATTTCACCACCATCTTAAGGGGGTGATGGGTTTGCCTCTAAACATCCCTAAACTCTTAGATTTTATGGCTCCATAGATAAGCACAATTATAACCACCCAGTTGAGTGGAGATCTCGAGTTGTTTTAGTAATGAAAGCTCTTCTTAATGGAGAACTCAACATGGGATTACCACCATTCACGGGCCGACATGCATAAGGCATGCCCCCGTTATGCGATGGAAACACCTTGAGTCATGCCCGTATCAAAACCCCCAGTGGAAGAAGAAAACACCAAGTCTGTGTTAAAATTACACTCAATAAACTGAGTCTAATGCATTGCTACCAGTCTACCAACGGCATCACAGGAATGGGAGTCCTAGATGGAGGTGAGGGAGTAAGCATAATTACCAAAAAATTATGGGAAAAGATGGGCAAGATGCATCGTGAAGTCGCATGTATTATTGAAGTTTTATATATTATTGTCAAGATGGCTAATGGAACGGTTGCCAAATCTATTGGATTGTTGTAAGATCTTAAGATCAAGGTGCTTAAACATTGAGTTAAACATACTTTTATTGTTATGGACTTTTGTAAATAACTTGAATCTTATGAAAGATGTCCTTTCATGAGAGAAGCCAAGACAGTACATGACTGGTCTAAGAACCATGTCTACCTCTAATTCGATGATTCAATCACTAGGGTTGATCTTGTTATCGGGGATGCGTACATCCTATGGGTAATGGAGGATTATTGGAAAATTGTTTTGACACCACCATCCATTCAGATCCATTAAAATATTGTTATAGTTGTAGAGAAGAGACCGATGTGGGGAAGGACTCACCATAAGGATGGTGAAAAATAAGCCCCATAGAACCTAAAGATGATCTAAATTAGATACACATGATGGCCACAATTGATCGCTGGGGAACAAGAGGGTCTATGTGGGTTACACATGATGGTGAAGAACTCCCAAAGGTTGTGGCATTAACGAATGATTTGTGCTCTACACTCTGATATTGAAGGGATTGGATATAGTGAGCTTGAATCCACATGGGATGACTCTAACATAAGTGCACCGGTGGGTGATGAGTCTAAAATAAAAACCAAAAGTGACACTGACTTTGCAAAAACCATGAACAAAACACAACTAACAATATCTAAAGATACCTAGGGAAGTGAAACTAAAACACAGAGACTAACAGGTATGAAACCAACACTAAGTCCTAATCTAAAGAAAGGAATGAACATTCTTAAAAAACTAAGGAATATCCTTAAAGATGGCAAAGATGTGTTATGTAGCCAATCATCAAAAAAGGCTACAAGAAAGGATGACTACTATTGCTGCACTATGTTGCTGCATTCGATGCACATCACAAGCTCAAGGGAGAGAAATTACAGAAAGATACATGTTACCACCCTCCTCCCACTGAGTTAATAGCTAAAATGGATGTCATTGTTGAGATGAACCAAAGCTTAGTCATTTAGCCAAGCCAAAAAGAAAAAAAGAAAAAAGAGAGCTAGCCCAAAAGGAGAAGGAAGAATGTAAGGGAGAATGGCAGTGGTGCCATTCTCCCCTTCAAGGTGATGGGAGGCCTCAAGAATCGCAGCCATTGCCATTCTCCCCTTCAAGGTGATGGGAGGCCTCAAGAATCGCAGCCATTGCCATTCATCCTTGAACATATGGGAGAATGGCAATGGTGCCATTCTCCCCTTCAAGAGATGATGGGATGGGAGGCCTTGAGAATGGCAGTGGTGCCATTCTCCCCTTCAAGAGATGATGGGATGGGAGGCCTTGAGAATGGAAGTGGTGCCAATCTCCCCTTCAATCAAGGTGATTGGAGGCCTTGCAAATGGCATCACTGCCATTCTTCCTTGAATGTAAGGGAGAATGGCAATGGTTCCATTCCCCCCTTCAAGGTGATGGGAGGCCTTGAGAATGGCACCACTGCCATTCTTCCTTGAACACAAGGAATAATGTGTTTAAGGAAGAATGACAGTGGTGCCATTCTCTTCTTCAAGGTGATGGGATGGGAAGCCTTGAGAATGGTTCTCCCTTTCAGGTGATGGGAGGCCCTGTGAACGGCAGCAGTGCTATTCTCACCTTCAATCAAGCTTATGGGAGGCCTTGAGAATAGCATCAATGCCATTCTTCCTTGAATGTAAGGTAAAATAGCAGTGGCGCCATTCCCCCCTTCAAGGTAATGGAAGGCCTTTAGAATGGCACCACTCCCATTCTTCCTTGAATGTAAGGGAGAATGGCAGTGGTACCATTCTCCCCTTCAAGGTGATGGGAGGCCTTGAGAACAGCACCACCATCATTCTTCAAGTAACAATAGGGAGAATGGAAGTGGTCCCATTCACCTCTTCAAGGTGATGGGATGGGAGGCCTTTAGAATGGTAGTGGCGCCATTCTCCCCTTTAAGGTGATGGGAGGCCCTAAGAATGGCAGTGGTGCCATTCTCCCCTTCTATCAAAATGATGGGTGCCTTCAGAATGGCACCACTACCATTCAAATCTCCATGAATGTAAGGGAGAATGGTAGTGGTTCCATTCACCCCTTCAAGGTGATGGGAGGCCTTTAGAATGGCACCACTTCCATTCTTCCTTCAACGTAAGGGACAATGGCAGTGGTGTCATTCTCCCTTACATTCAAGGAAGAATGACAGTGGTGCCATTCTCAAGGCCTTCCATCACGTCGAAAGGGTGAATGGCACCACTGTCATTAAGGGAAGATTGGCACTGGTGTCATTCTCAAGGCATCCCATCACCTTGAATGGGGGGGGAAATGGCACCACTGTCTTTCTCTCTTACATTCAAGGAAGAATGGCAGTGGTTCCATTCTCAAGGCTTCCCATCACCTTGATTGAAGGGGAAAATGGCACCGCTGCCATTCTTAGGCATCACCTTAATGGGAAGAATGGTACTGTTTCCCTTCATCATGAATCTAAGGGTAGAGGCAAAACTCTGATAAGAATCTGGCAATGCATTGAGAACTGTGGACACCAATGTACTATCAGGATATATCTCATCCACACTAGCAAGCTACTCCTTAAATCTTTGATCTTGGTCAAGAAGATGTCCATTAAGTCTCCCGCATTCATGTGGTCAGACTCCACCTATTTGCACAAGTATACAACACATGCTTCATTGCGCACTGGTATAATGCAGCAAGTGCATCCCATGCCTGTTTTGAAGTCTTACATGATTGAATATGAGCAATAATGCTTCGCTTCATAGAAAGTGCAAGCAATGTATGTGCTTGTGCATCTCTTCCATCCCATCTCGTTTGAGCAGCAGTAGGAGGTACTGGTGGTGCATGTGGAGGAGCCACATCTGTATCAGATTCTACTTCAAATGTATTTACGCAGCACTTGGTTGCACTGGCAGTTGTGAAACAGGACGAGTTTCACTACCATAATTACCACATTCCAAAGGCATTTAGTAACCAATACATGCCTCGACCACAATGGGTAGTTAGTCCCATCAAGCTTGTTCTCAACAAACAACATGTTGAATACATCACTAGTGTGCCAGCCATGACTTTCTAGCAAATGCAAAATCTTTCAACACACTATGAGTACTCAGTATTCACGCAACCTTGGATGGCTCCCCAAACTGACTGGAAGCTAGCTCTGATACCAATTGTTGGAATTAGGGTTAGGGTTGCAACAATGCACACACACAAGATAGAGAAGCTTGAGAGCACACAAGCTCACTAGATTAGAATGAACAAATGTGTGCCAGATACAAAAGATAAGTACACACCCCAAAATGGGTAGGTAAGAGGGTGTACATATGCACGGGGAAAAAAAGTGAGAGAAAAAGTGCCCCGACAGTCCTAAGTGTGTTCACACACAACACTACCATATAATGCTCCAACCCTTCCTTATATAGGAGTGTCTTAATGTGATAAAAAAAATTGATTAAAATTTTATCAACGACCTACATATGCATGAGACAATCCCAACCTTTGTAAAGTCCTACACATAGTCAATCTAGATGAGCATGATGGAATGTCAAGCATACACATAATTTTAACGAGAGGAGCACACAAAAGTGGTAAGAGAAAAGAGTAATGATACTAGACTTTGCATACTATAATAGAGAGGACATACTGCACTACATTATGAACTAATTATAAACTAAAGGATCTCCAATTACCCAAGGAGATGAGGGTGGAGAGATCAAGAGTGTCAATGAAGTGTTAGTGGAGATTCCACAATCATGGGTAACCTCCTTGTGTTGCTAGATGGAGTTGCAATTGTTGGTGAGGTAGGTGGTGAGGTAAGAGGTGGTAGTGAAGTAGATGATCACAGGTGGGGAGATTACAATTTTATGCATTTATCACTCCACTTATGTGTATTTTACATAGCAATTTAATTTCATTGGTTGTAAGAATTGAACTTCTTATTTACAGTATCTCTATCACATGTGTTTGTTCAACGTGCATTTGTAGGATTATCATTTGTTCCATGCAAAACCTTCTATCACTCTGTTAACTTGTCCTTCCTAGTGCATAAATTTGTCCACGATTAATTTTTTGATTGAGAGAATAGAGGGAAAAGTTAGTCACCACCGTATTTAATGCATGCCTTTTGACACTTTGCCCTTTAACATTTGTATTAGAGGTAAATTTATAGTCAGTATCCATCGATGTAACCCATTAAAAAATAAAACGAGAGTGTCAAGAGCCCCACACCATCTATATTACACACAAAGACTAATAGAATGGGTTGATAGGTAGCTGGCCATATATTCATTTAAAGCAACCTTGGACACATACCTACATAGAGTGTGCATTTTGCATGACCATGCCCATTATCCAAGTGTTTGTGTAGCCATATTTGGTATTGATGTGTGTGAACACCTAGGACCAGCCGAGGTACTTTTTCCCTCATGCTAGTATACACCCATCTTCTTGGGGTATACTTATCTTCTTTGTATAGCACACTAGGACCAACCAAGGCACTTTTTCCCTCTTTAGGAGGTTTTTTCCCCCATGCTAGTATACACCCATCTTGGGGTATACTTATCTTCTTTGAAAAGCACACATTCATTATCTATCTATCATCTCATTATGTGCTCGCTTGAGCTTCTCGAGTGTGTGTGTGTGTGCCTCGTGTGTGCGCGGGCGCACATGCGTGCATTCTTGCAACCCTATTTCCAACATTTGGTATCAGAGCATACACGGTCCTTGCCCTTGTGCTATTACCTACCCCTTACCCCAAGTTACCTGTCTTCTTAAATCGGATCAAGGAGCCCTTTTGGGAGAAGAAAGAGGATTGTGAAGTGTGTAGTAGTTTGTATTGGTACTGATTTTTTCAATCAAATTTTTGTTCTGGGTGTGTTTTGGGGATCGTTCGCGTGGTTTTTGATTTTTTGCAGACATCTTTGAGGACCAAATTTACATTGTTCTTTATCAAATTCTAGAGTAGTTTCATCAGAACTACTATAGACGGGCGTGCAGATATATGAGAAAGCATCTATGGGCTTCACTTCAACGACATCGATCTCTACATCTTGCAAGTAAAATTTCTACTCACTATACTCTGCATTCCTTTCATACACCTTTCAGGTCTCCATTGTCAACAACCTTATTAGCAACCACCTTCGTTACATTAAAGAGCACTCAACACTTTGCAGGTTACGTGATTACTTGCTTGGGTATTATTAGAAATGGGCGATGCTAAGTTGTGGCATGCACGCTTTGGTCACTTGAAGTTTGATAGTTTGCTACGTTTGCATAACATGACATGGTGTATGAGCTATCACATCTTGAAGCCCCTATCAAACATGTTTGTGAGGGCTGTATTCTTGGAAAAATGTAGCGGGCATCATATCCAAAGATGGTTCATTTAGAGCTGTGCAAAAATTATAGCTTATACACAGTGATGTATGTGGTCTTATGAGGACACCATCTATTGGGGGCCACCTCTATTTTGTCACATTTATTGATGATTATTCTAGGCATACCTGGGTATATTTATTGAAACAAAAATCAAAGGTTCTTATGTGCTTTAGGCACTTTGCTGCTATGGTTCAAAATGCTTCTGCATGTAAGATTAGTACACTGTGTGTACTGATCGAGGGGGGGGGAGGGAGTATATGTATAAGGAGTTTCATGCATACATGTCTAAGAATGGGATAAAACACCAATGTACTGTGCCCTACGCATCTCAACAAAACGATGGAATGTAAAAACAGGTCTCTCATGGAGATGGCACGTTGTATGGTCAAAGGTCAGGAGTTACCTCATAGTTTCTAGAGCTAGAAGTAGCCATGTGTGCAACATATGTCTTGAATTGGTGTCCTACAAAGGCTTTGCATTCAATTATGCCTTTTGAAGAGCTGAAAGCGCTATGTGACTCATTTACGCATTTTTGGTTGTCTTGCTTATGCACTTGCGTCTAAGCAACTTGGTAGTAGCAAGCTTGATGATAAAACTGTTAAATATATTTTTGTGGGATACAATTCGAAAAGTAAGGGTTACCGTCTCTATCATCCTGCTACCAACAAGCAGGATGATAGAGCTCGAAAAGTAAGGGTTACCATCTCTATCATCCTGCTACCAAGCAGGATGATAGAGCTCGAAAAGTAAGGGTTACCGTCTCTATCATCCTGCTACCAAGTAGGATTCTTGTGAGTAGAGATGTTGTATTTGTGAAAGATGCAATTCAATCCTTGCTTTCATGTAAAAAATAGCAAAATTTATGTTCACATGACATATTCACCACTCTCCTTCCATTGTTTCACGCAGGATGCATTGATATAGAGCATTTGGGTAATCCAAGGAATGCTGAAAATCAGCCCACACAGGTTACAAATTAGCATGTTTTTGAGCTCATAGATCAGCCTATTGATGAGGCAAATGTGGATGATGTAATTGATGAAGAAAGAAGGGAAATTATGGAGTCTAAAAGTATGCCAAAATGGCTGGTGCAAGTACTACGTGACAACAAATTGGCCATTCCTTCACCTAGCAAAACACGTGCAGGCTCTCATCATGCATCTCTTGTTGACGCAGGTTATGCTCTTATTGCTAGTTCATGTGATGAAGAGGAACCTGTCTCCTTTGATGACACAAAGAAATCTGAAAATTGGATGAGTGCTATGCAATCTGAGTATGATTTGATACTAAAAAATGATACAAGGGATTTGGTAAACTTGCCTCTTGGCGCAAGAAGGCCATTGGCACGAAATGGGTTTATAATCTCAAACGTAAAGCAGATGGCAGTGTTGAGCGATACAAAGCTAGTCTTGTTACAAAGGGTTATGCACAAGAGAAAGGCATTAACTATGGTGAAACCTTTGCACCACCCACATGTCGTATGACTACCATGCAGATTATCATTACATTTGTAGCACATAAAGATTGGAATGTACGTCAGTTAGATATCAAAAGTGCTTTCTTGAATGGAGATTTGCATTAGGAGATCTATGTATCTCAGCCTTGTGGTTTTGTTTAGAAAAGTCAGGAATCAAAAGTATGCAGATTGAAGAAAGCTTTATATGGCCTTAAGCAAGCTCCCAAAGTATAGTATGAAAAGATACATGCATACTTGGTTGCATAGGGTTTTTGCAACAGCCCAACTACTGAAACAGTACCCTCTATATTAAGGGAACTAAGGATTATTTTATTGGTCATCGTTTTATACGTTGATGACATGCTGCTCATCACAGGGCCTAATGATGATAATCATATTTTAGCTGATTTAGAGAAGTCTTTTGAGATCTTGGATCGTTGCACTATTACTTGGGCATTGAGTTTTGGCAATGTAATGATGGCATTGTTATGCTGCATATGAAACACATAGATGCATTGTTGAAGAGGTTATTTTGCAACATCAATGTTTGTTTGCTCTCTTACAAAATTATGTAGTATGAGTCCCCAATAGAACTTGTGTAGAGTGCCACTTAAATCTAGGACTACATTTATTGGTGAAACACATGCTAAGAATTGTGAATTTTGTCTTTTATCATAATTGTTATAATAATTAAATCTCCTTAGCCAAGCCCCATCACTTCCACAGAAGCTCAGCATTGTTCTTAGGATTCTCTTTTAACACATTGAGCATTTGGCTCTTCTCCTTACGTAGGGGTATCTCAACTTCTTGTAAAAGCACCCAATATAATTGGAAAGAGGTTGTGGAAGAAATGACCAATAGTCGGCTCAAAGGCACACTAAGTTATGACCACAATAATTGTGACTCAACAGCACACTACGTTATAGAGCAATTGTTTTGATTTAAACACACACTAAATACAAGCAATGAAGGATGCAATAATTTATCATTAATAGGGGCATGCTGCCTTAGGATATAACGGCGGAGGTGGATTTTATGTAGCTTGTATACATATAACAAGGAGTGCTAAATTTTCCCTTGGCATATGCAAGGGCACTGGTTATAGTCTTGGGAGCCTATACATGGGGAAATCATGATTCCTTAAACGCATACAATGAGCACAGTAGAGAATTTGCTTGAGTCACAAATGCAAGCACTCAGTGCTCATATGATTGTATCTATATATCGAACACCAAATTAGCTCTCTTCTTGGGTAGCGATGCGTGTTACTACCCGATAGCTCTCTTACCTCTTTTAACTTTAGCTTGGATGTACTTAGTTCCTTGATTATGATCATGTTGCATACTTGTTTCTCTTGTCTCGTCAGGTCGCTTACTTTTTTCTCTCATCCTGAGTCATGATGACTCGAGATTCAAGATGATGCAGTTATTTGATAAAGACTTGATATCGTCTGCCTATCTTCAAGCTATATGGTCATTTTGCAATATGTATCCGGAGAAGCTAGTGTGGATAAGAGCATATGATTGTGCATATCTAGGTGTCATACTTCTTTGCACAAGTATAACAACAATTGGTAATTCATTAACCTCTCTTATATTTTACATTGAGAGTTAGATATTTAAGTTAGGAGGATGCGCTGTCAATGCAATAATACAGTTGATTGTAGTCATACGAGATGTGGGTGTAAAGGTATCTTATCATAATCCATGCCCTTCTCTTGAGCCTAAGTGAGGATTAAGGCATACTTATCCTACATGGCATGCATCCAATCATCATTTTCATTTTTCTATATGTCCTCAAAGGAAATACATTCCTCTTCATTACATATAATACTAACAATGATGTTGAGATATATAGCTTCCATACTTATGCCACTGGGAGGCCTTGACGATGGCACCACTACCATTCTTCCTTGAATGTAAGGGAGAATGGCAGTGGTACCATTCTCCCCTTCAAGGTGATGGGAAGCCTTGAGAATGGCACCATTGCAATTCTTCAAAGAACATAAGGGAGAATGGCAGTGGTCCTGAGGCGATGGAATGGGAGGCCTTTAGAATGGGAGTGGTGCCATTCTCCCCTTTAAGGTGATGGGAGGCCCTAATAATGGCAATGATGCCATTCTCCCCTTCAATTAAAATGATGGGTGTCTTCAAAATGGCACCACTGCTATTCTGCCATGAATGTAAGGGAGAATGGTAGTTGTGCCATTCGTCCCTTCAAGGTGATGGGAGGCCTTGAGAATGGACCACTACCATTCTTCCTTCAACGTAAGGGAAAATAGAAATGGTGCCATTCTCCCCTTCAACGTGATGGGATGGAAGGCCTTGAGAATGGCAGTCGTGCCATTCTCCCCTTTAAGGTGATGGGAGGCCTTTAGAATGGGAGTGGTCCTATTCTCCCTTTCAATTAAAATGATGAGATGTGCCTTGAGAATGGAACCACTGCCATTCTTCCTTAAATATAAGAGAGAAAGGAAGTGGTGCCGTTCCCCCCCTTCAAGGTGATGGGATGCCTTGAGAATGGCACTAGTGCTATTCTTCCTTAAATGTAAGGGAGAATGGCAGTGGTGCCATTCTCCCCTTCAAGGTGATCGGAGGCCTTCAGAATGGCAGCCACCCACTACCATTCTTCCTTGAACGTAAGAGGGAGAATGGTAATAACGGTGTTATTACCATTCTCCCCTTCAAGGTGATCAGAGGCCTTGAGAATGGCAGCCACCCACTACCATTCTTCCTTGAACGTAAGAGGGAGAATGGTAATAACGGTGTTATTCACCCCGTCCAGACGATGGGATAGGAGGCCTTGAGAATGGCAATGGTGCCAATTTTCCCCTTTCAGGTGATGGGAGGCCCTGAGAATGGCAACGGTACCATTCTCCCCTTCAATCAAGGTGATGGGAGAATGGCATCAACGCCATTATTCCTTTAATGTAAGCGAGAATGAGAGTGGTGCCATTTCCCCCTTTAAGGTGATGGGAGGCCTTGAAAATGGCACCACTGTCATTCTTCCTTGAATGTAAGGGACAATGGCAGTGGTGCCATTCTCCCCTTTAGGGTGATGGGAGGCCCTGAGAATGGCAGCAGTGCCATTCTCCCCTTCAATCAAAAGGTGATGTAAAGCCCTGAGAATGGCAGCAGTGCCATTGTCCCCTTCAATCAAGGTGATGGGAAGCCTTGAGAATTGCACCAACGCCATTCTTCCTTGAATGTAAGGGAGAATGGTAGTGGTGCCATTCTCCCCTTCAAGGTGACGGGAGGCCTTTAGAATGGCAGTGGTGCCATTCTCCCCTTCAAGGTGACGGGAGGCCTTTAGAATGGCAGTGGTGCCATTCTCCCCTTTAAGGTGATGGGAGGCCCTAAGAATGGCAGTGGTGCTATTCTCCCCTTCAATCAAAATTATGAGATGCCTTTAGAATGGCACCACTACCATTCTTCCTTGAAAGTAAGGGAGAATGGCAGTGGTGCCATTCCCCCCTTCAAGGCGATTGAGGTCTTGAGAATGGCACCACTACCATTCTTCCTTCAACGTGAGGGAGAATGGAAATGGTGCCATTCTCCCTTTCATGGTGATGGGATGGAAGGCCTTGAGAATGGCAGTCATGCCATTCTCCCCTTTAAGGTGATGGGAGGCCCTGAGAATGGCAATGGCTCCATTCTCCCCTTGAATTAAAATGATGGGATGCCCTGAGAATGGAACCACTGCCATTCATCTTTGAATATAAGAGAGAAAGGCAGTGGTGCCGTTCCCCCCTTGAATTAAAATGAGTTGGGAATATATTGATGTGGTTGCATGTGAGCTTGGAATGGACTCTATATACCGTCTGTACTCCAAAAAATGTGGGTTGGGTTATAGATTGGAATTAGAGAATGTGTGTAGGCTTCAATGAAAGCTCTTCGACTTTCTAGTCATATGCTTTTGGACTTTTCAAGGTATGCCTTTGCACTAGCTACACAATAGCCCAAGTTTCAGTTTTTTTCCCATAAGGTCACATAGGGATCCAAGACCGTGAAAGAGCATGAGCTTCCTGTTTCTAGAGTGTAGAGATGTTCCTACATAAGATACTGCTAGCACCATTCTAGACCCTATGGTGCTGAGTACTACACCACTCATAACAACAGTCGTGACCACCTCCACAACGTCACCTATTAGTCTCATGCCCTCAATCACAATTGTGGAAACCACGATCGCTCTGCAGCTCCAGGCCTAGTTAACACATCCATATTACCTACTAGGGCCACCGGAGAAGCCTTCACGCTATATCCTCTATTAATTACATCTCTCTCTACTTTGCCATTGCCACAAATGCACCCAAGAGAAAGGGGCATATATTTGCAAACAACTAGACCATTGGCATGATTAGCCCATATTTCACCAGCACCCATTGGAGCTTCTATATGACCCTCCACTTATCACAATCATGTTACTCCATCTGGATTCATGCCACTACACCCGCCCCCCGCCCGCAAGCAACACCCTTCATACCACATGTTGCACCTTTTATACCAATTACTCTAGTAATTGCACTACCAACCGATCCAGTAGATTTCGCACAAGCATTGTGAGAATAACGCCTGTACGAGATAATGAACGGAGTAGATTTGGAAAGCCTACATAAATTATGAAGCTCATGCATAAACTTAACAAAGAGGGCAATCCTAGAAGACACCTTGAAATTTTTGATCAAGTTTGTGAAGCCCTAGGTGAGAGGAATGAGCTTGCAAAGATCAACACCTACACTAAATGGCAAGGCTGATGATTGGTATCGAACCTTGAGAGTTTAGGAGTGTCTGAACTTTACGAGTCTCAGAAGGTTATTCCTATAGCATTTTGTGCGTAAAGAAGCCCTAGGTGAGAGGAATGAGCTTGCAAAGACCAACACCTACACTAAATGGCAAGGCTGATGATTGGTATCAAACCCTGAGAGTTTGGAGTGTCTGAACTTTACGGATCTTATAAGGTTATTCCTATAGCATTTTGTGCGTAAAGAAGCCTTGTGGAGTGTGGCTTCACAACTATACAAAGGTGAGAGAGAATAAGATGAGTTAGTGAGAGATTTTATTAGTTGACTTAAGCATTTGAACTCTCACTGTGCACTACATGAGCGGTTCCCATGGGCTTAAGCATAAGGATATCTATAATGGCTTGATCATTAGAGATATCACCATGCAGGATGAAGTCACAACTAATGCCATCTAGCTAGAGGATAATCTAATGATAAAGGGAGTTAAAGCTTCAGATTCTAAGTTTGTTTACCAGTGGTCAAAGCACCATAAATGTAAAATCTATAGCTCAAGGTAGTACTTTAGTGAAAATTACTTGGACTAACTTATCAAAGGAAATGAAGACTAAAAAAGCTCATGCTTTTTGCAAGAGGAAATGAAGACTAAAAAGCTCATGCTCTCCTAATAATAGACACATGTACCCAAGGAGAGAGCTTCACCGGTGTGTTTGATCCACCGCATGAAGGGAATACCACAAGTGAATGTCTTATTCTAAGAGGTTGTTACAATGGTAACTCTAGCTTCTATGGGTGATATGGTCATGAAGCTCAAGATTGTTGAACCCATCTATAGGATATTTCTCTAACACAACCAAATTATAGCTAGCCTTGCCAGCACCACCACAAACATTAGCCCTAGTACTTGTAATAAATCATGCCATTGTTAAGCATCCCGAACAATAACTTATATTCAAGAGCCTGAACAGTGCATCCAACATACCATTATCTCCACTAGTTTTAGGACCTTAGCCACCACCACCACTAAGTGTTACACCACTTCAACAAGTAAGATTTAAAGAGCCTACTGATTATTATCAAGAATATGAGGTTGACATCAAACCCATCACGCACTTCTTTGAGGATCCCATAAAACTTCACCCTGACAATTATGTAGTTGATCGGAGGGGAGGAGTCAAGCTAGTTTACTAGCTTGTGCCAATGTAGGAAGGGGTTGGGACATAAATGCTATAGGAAAAAGGATACCTCTTTAGTGTTACCACTGCCAAGGTCCCATCGAGTCTCAAAGTGCTCTATAAAGTTTTCTCAACTTAACTAGGCTGCATCCTCAAACATGCCACCTGCCACTTGTAATCATTGTGGCATAGTTCATTGGATTACAACTACCCCAAAAAACCTATGATAGCAAATCTGCAAATGGGACCCATCATTACACCACTCAACATGATTGGAGTGATTTATCAAACAAAAAGGTAATCCTTAAAAAAATCTGATCTTACACCCTGAAATGCTATCACTTGGCTACAAGCTCAGAATCAACATGTACTTGACCAACGATCCATTACCTTGGTAGTAGGGTCTAAAAAGAAGAAGAGCTATAGGAGAAAGAAATCGGTTTAAGAATGGGAAAGTAGGAGAAACGGAAAACAAAAAACTTGAAAACACCATAAGAGCTAGTCTTCATAAGGGGCCTAGATGAGGACTTAGATTCCCTGGATACACGAGCTGATTTTGAACATAGACAACCCAAAACCAAGGAAACAAAAAATCAAACACTAAAGGAAACTAGAGCTCTTGAAACTAAATCATGTAAAGTAAAACTAGGTTCTTATCTTGACCTTGAAAAGGAGATTGAGCAAGTCCAAGAGCTTTGTGATTTAGTTACTAAGACATGGGAAGAATTAGAACCAAAACCCAAATAGAAGAGAGTCTCAGACACTATGCACCCTAGCACCTTAATACCTGACTCACAAACCCTTAAAAGTGCCAAGTGTCATCATAGCAGAGACTAAGGCATCCACTACTCATAGTTTGATTCCTAATTGGTTCAAGGGACAATCAGAGTATGATAACCCTGAGCTTATCTCAAAGATGGATATTCGAATTTCACCACCATCTTAAGGGGGTGATGGGTTTGCCTCTAAACATCCCTAAACTCTTAGATTTTATGGCTCCATAGATAAGCACAATTATAACCACCCAGTTGAGTGGAGATCTCGAGTTGTTTTAGTAATGAAAGCTCTTCTTAATGGAGAACTCAACATGGGATTACCACCATTCACGGGCCGACATGCATAAGGCATGCCCCCGTTATGCGATGGAAACACCTTGAGTCATGCCTGTATCAAAACCCCCAGTGGAAGAAGAAAACACCAAGTCTGTGTTAAAATTACACTCAATAAACTGAGTCTAATGCATTGCTACCAGTCTACCAACGGCATCACAGGAATGGGAGTCCTAGATGGAGGTGAGGGAGTAAGCATAATTACCAAAAAATTATGGGAAAAGATGGGCAAGATGCATCGTGAAGTCGCATGTATTATTGAAGTTTTATATATTATTGTCAAGATGGCTAATGGAACGGTTGCCAAATCTATTGGATTGTTGTAAGATCTTAAGATCAAGGTGCTTAAACATTGAGTTAAACATACTTTTATTGTTATGGACTTTTGTAAATAACTTGAATCTTATGAAAGATGTCCTTTCATGAGAGAAGCCAAGACAGTACATGACTGGTCTAAGAACCATGTCTACCTCTAATTCGATGATTCAATCACTAGGGTTGATCTTGTTATCGGGGATGCGTACATCCTATGGGTAATGGAGGATTATTGGAAAATTGTTTTGACACCACCATCCATTCAGATCCATTAAAATATTGTTATAGTTGTAGAGAAGAGACCGATGTGGGGAAGGACTCACCATAAGGATGGTGAAAAATAAGCCCCATAGAACCTAAAGATGATCTAAATTAGATACACATGATGGCCACAATTGATAGTTGGGGAACAAGAGGGTCTATGTGGGTTACACATGATGGTGAAGAACTCCCAAAGGTTGTGGCATTAACGAATGATTTGTGCTCTACACTCTGATATTGAAGGGATTGGATATAGTGAGCTTGAATCCACATGGGATGACTCTAACATAAGTGCACCGGTGGGTGATGAGTCTAAAATAAAAACCAAAAGTGACACTGACTTTGCAAAAACCATGAACAAAACACAACTAACAATATCTAAAGATACCTAGGGAAGTGAAACTAAAACACAGAGACTAACAGGTATGAAACCAACACTGAGTCCTAATCTAAAGAAAGGAATGAACATTCTTAAAAAACTAAGGAATATCCTTAAAGATGGCAAAGATGTGTTATGTAGCCAATCATCAAAAAAGGCTACAAGAAAGGATGACTACTATTGCTGCACTATGTTGCTGCATTCGATGCACATCACAAGCTCAAGGGAGAGAAATTACAGAAAGATACATGTTACCACCCTCCTCCCACTGAGTTAATAGCTAAAATGGATGTCATTGTTGAGATGAACCAAAGCTTAGTCATTTAGCCAAGCCAAAAAGAAAAAAAGAAAAAAGAGAGCTAGCCCAAAAGGAGAAGGAAGAATGTAAGGGAGAATGGCAGTGGTGCCATTCTCCCCTTCAAGGTGATGGGAGGCCTCAAGAATCGCAGCCATTGCCATTCTCCCCTTCAAGGTGATGGGAGGCCTCAAGAATCGCAGCCATTGCCATTCATCCTTGAACATATGGGAGAATGGCAATGGTGCCATTCTCCCCTTCAAGAGATGATGGGATGGGAGGCCTTGAGAATGGCAGTGGTGCCATTCTCCCCTTCAAGAGATGATGGGATGGGAGGCCTTGAGAATGGAAGTGGTGCCAATCTCCCCTTCAATCAAGGTGATTGGAGGCCTTGCAAATGGCATCACTGCCATTCTTCCTTGAATGTAAGGGAGAATGGCAGTGGTTCCATTCCCCCCTTCAAGGTGATGGGAGGCCTTGAGAATGGCACCACTGCCATTCTTCCTTGAACACAAGGAATAATGTGTTTAAGGAAGAATGACAGTGGTGCCATTCTCTCCTTCAAGGTGATGGGATGGGAAGCCTTGAGAATGGTTCTCCCTTTCAGGTGATGGGAGGCCCTGTGAACGGCAGCGGTGCTATTCTCACCTTCAATCAAGCTTATGGGAGGCCTTGAGAATAGCATCAATGCCATTCTTCCTTGAATGTAAGGTAAAATAGCAGTGGCGCCATTCCCCCCTTCAAGGTAATGGAAGGCCTTTAGAATGGCACCACTGCCATTCTTCCTTGAATGTAAGGGAGAATGGCAGTGGTACCATTCTCCCCTTCAAGGTGATGGGAGGCCTTGAGAACAGCACCACCATCATTCTTCAAATAACAATAGGGAGAATGGAAGTGGTCCCATTCACCTCTTCAAGGTGATGGGATGGGAGGCCTTTAGAATGGTAGTGGCGCCATTCTCCCCTTTAAGGTGATGGGAGGCCCTAAGAATGGCAGTGGTGCCATTCTCCCCTTCTATCAAAATGATGGGTGCCTTCAGAATGGCACCACTACCATTCAAATCTCCATGAATGTAAGGGAGAATGGTAGTGGTTCCATTCACCCCTTCAAGGTGATGGGAGGCCTTTAGAATGGCACCACTTCCATTCTTCCTTCAACGTAAGGGACAATGGCAGTGGTGTCATTCTCCCTTACATTCAAGGAAGAATGACAGTGGTGCCATTCTCAAGGCCTTCCATCACGTCGAAAGGGTGAATGGCACCACTGTCATTAAGGGAAGATTGGCACTGGTGTCATTCTCAAGGCATCCCATCACCTTGAAAGGGGGGGGGGGAAATGGCACCACTGTCTTTCTCTCTTACATTCAAGGAAGAATGGCAGTGGTTCCATTCTCAAGGCTTCCCATCACCTTGATTGAAGGGGAAAATGGCACCGCTGCCATTCTTAGGCATCACCTTAATGGGAAGAATGGTACTGTTTCGATTCTCAAGGCCTCTCATCCCATCACCTTGAAGAAGAGAATGGAACCACTCCCAATGTCCTTTACATTTAAGGAAGAATGGTAGTGGTGCCATTCTCAAGGCCTACTATCACCTTGAAGGGGGAAATGGCACCACTACCATTCTCCCTTACATTTAAGGAAGAATGGGAGTGATGCCATTCTTAAGGCCTACCATTAGCTTAGCTTGATTGAAGGGTAAAATGACACCCGTGCCATTCTCAAGGACCCCCATCACCTAAAAGGAGAGAATGGCACCACTGCCATTCTCAAGGCCTCCCATCACATCATCTGGAAGGGGAGAATGGCACCACTACCATTCTCCCTTGCATTCAAGAAAGAATGACACTAGTGCCAATCTCAAGGCATCCCATCACCATGAAGGGGGGAATGGCATCACTGCCTTTCTCTCTTACATTCAAGAAGAATGGCAGTGGTTCCATTCTCAGGGCATCCCTGGGGGGAGCTCGTTATATGGTGACTTTTATTGATGATGCCACCCGTAAGGTGTGGGCATACCCTCTTCGCTTGAAGAGTGAGGTATTTGGTATTTTTCAGAGGTTTCTTGCTATGGTTGAAAATTAGACCAGCAAGAAACTCAAGTGTTTACGCTCCGATAATGGTGGGGAATACATGTCAAATGCTTTTCAAGAGTTTTGTGATAGTAAGGGTATCAAAAGGGAGTTACCTCCTCCCTATAATCCCCCCAAAAATGGTGTTGCAGAGCATTTGAATCGAACCATTCAAGAGAAGGTTCGAAGTATGTTATCACATGCTGCGTTACCCCATGGGTTTTGGGCTGAAGCTGTGCAAACAGCTGTTCACTTGATTAATAGGACAGTGGGACTCAAAGTGCCTGAAGAATTATGGACGGGAAAGCCTCCCTCATATAAGCACTTGAGAGTGTTTGGTTGTGTTGCGTTTGTGCACATACGCAGGGAAGATAGGACCAAACTTGATCCCACGTCTCGCAGATGCATCTTTTTGGGCTATGGTGACAGTGGTGAATGGGGTTATAGATTGTGGGATCCCGAAGCTAAAAAGCTTATACGCAGTAATGATGTCATTTTTCATGAAACATGCATGTATAAAACAGCCCCAAAGACTCAGGAATTCAGAAGGGTTATTGATGAAGATGATGTGCATCATAGACAGCAAAATCCAAGGGCTGTACAGCAGCAAATACAGCCCCAAGAACAGCCCCGAAATGCTGTAGAAAAGGCTCATGTTGAACCTCAAGAGGTGGCAGAAGTGTTGCCTCAAATTTAGCCACAAAATATTGAGCAACAGAACATGGAAATACAGCAGGAAGGGGTGGTACATCCACCTATTTTTCCACAAGAGCAGGCTGGACAGCTAGCTTCAGGTGCTCCATGGGTCAGAAAATCTACACGACCAACTCGTCCTCCAGACAGGTTTGTTCCTGGGGTTGACTTTGTATTGCTTATAGATTGTGGAGGGCCCTCATGCTTTAAGGAGGCTATGCAGAGGGATGATCATTTGAAGTGGGAGAGAGCCATGCAATCTGAAATGGCCTCTCTGAAAAAAAATGCAACATGGGACTTGGTGTCTTTTCCTGCAGGGATGAAGGTATTGCCATGCAAATGGGTTTACAAGCTTAAGGTAGCACCTGCAGACTCCTCACCTAAGTATAAGGCACGGTTGGTTGCAAAGGGTTTCAAGCAAGAGAAGGGGATTGATTTTGATGAGATCTTCTCACCTGTGGTCAAAATGACTACATTGAGGGCTGTTCTTGCTTTGGTTGCACATGATGATATGGACTTATTCCAGATGGACGTGAAAACAGCTTTTCTTCACGGGGATCTCTATGAGGAGATTTATATGCAGCAGCTAGAGGGTTTTGCAGTCAAAGGGAAAGAGGGTCTTGTCTGTAAGCTCCAAAAGAGTCTCTATGGCTTGAAGCAGGCACCCAGGGAATGGTATCATAAGTTTGATGCTTTCATGAATTCTCAGGGGTACAAAAGAAGTGAGGAGGATGACTGCCTATACACCAAGAAGGCTTCAGATGGGAGTCTTCTCATCCTCATTTTGTATGTGGATGACATGCCTATTGCAGGGAGTTGCAATCAGGAATTGGTTGCAACTAAAGAAGGAGCTGCATAAGACTTTTGAGATGACAGATCTTGGTAATGTGGATGACATGCTTATTGCAGGGAGTTGCAATCAGGAATTGGTTGCACTAAAGAAGGAGCTGCATAAGACTTTTGAGATGACAGATCTTGGTAATGCCAATCATATACTTGGCATGCGTATTCTTAGGGACAGGGGTAAGAGAACTCTCTACTTGTCTTAGAAAGAATACATTGGGAAGGTGTTGAAACGTTTCAGCATGGATGAGGTGAAGAGTCTCTCTACTCCTTTACCTCCATATGTGAAACTTTCACAGGATGACAGCCCTAAGTCAGATGACGAGCGGGCTGCCATGGCCAAGATCCCTTATGCTTCTGTAGTTGGTAGTCTTGTGTACACTATGGTTGCTACACGACCAGATATTGCATTTGCAGTGGGAGTTGTTAGCAGGTTTATGGCCAACCCTGGCAAAAAACATTGGGATGCAGTGAAGGGTGTAATGAGGTACTTGAAGGGTACTCAAGATGTGTGCATATGCTATGGTAAGTCAGATGCATCTATCCAAGGATTTGTGGATGCAGACTATGTAGGTTGTGCAGACAGCAGACGGTCTACCACAGGTTATGTTTTTACATTCACTGGTGGTGCAATCTCTTGGATTTCTCGTAATGCAGAAATGCATTGCCTTGTCTACCACTGAGGCAGAGCATGTTGTAGCCCGCTGAGGCATGCAAGGAGGCTTTATGGCTTTCTCGTCTAGTGGGAGCTTTGGGTATTTCAGGAGGGATTCTAGTGTTGCACTGTGACAGTCAAAGTGCTATCATGTTGGCTAGGAACCCTGTGTTTCATGCCAAGACTAAGCACATTGATGTGAAGTATCATTTTATCCGTGAGGTGCTTGATGGTAAGCTACTTGAGCTTGTGAAAGTGCACACAGATGATAACTCTGCAGATGTTTTGACAAAGAGTCTGCCCTCAAAGAAGCATGCACATTGTATCAAACTCATGGGTGTCGGATAGGCCATTTGTCTTTTGGCCTGTACATTGTTGTATTTTATACATCACTTTTAGGCACATTGGCCTTTAAGTGGGAGATTGTTGGGGGTAAAGGCCCATTTATGCCTAGACCCCTATGACACCCTTATGTGTGTACATACTTGTACTTAGGGTTTTGTACCTTTCTAATATAAAACACGAGGGGTTGTGGAGTGTACCACACCACTCTCATTTTACACACCCACCATTGTGTGTTCTTGCTCTCACTCTCTCTCGCGCTCACTCCCTTCTCCTCTCACACCTATTGGCTCTGGAAGTGATTTGTTTGAGCCACATGTCATCTTTACATATAGGAACCACACCAAAGAGATTTTCTTGGCACCCAAGCCAAAGATCCCACCAAGAAACTCAGCAAGTGACACATGAGCACACTTTCCCTAGTCTCCACAAATCCCTCACCCGCAACTCCCCTTCCCCATTTCAAAACCATCCACAACATGTCTTGTGCATATTCACGTGGTGATGGTACATAAGGGATCTTATTGTATAATACCCTATGTTTCAAGGTACGAGATCTCTTGCCCTAGAATTTTGGGCTACACAATCTCTAATGGCACTTGTCCTCCACCAACCTGGCCTTGAGCCTGTAGGCTCGTTGCCACTAAAGGCACATTATGTGACTAGTGGATCACTTTTGATGAGGAAGTCCCAAACATTCACTCTTTACCCTTCCTTGAGTTCCCTATTCCTCGTCCAAACGGAGAAGAAGTAGAACTTGGTTCCGTGATAAAGGTACTTCTATAATGGCCTCTTCTGGGAGAGCGAGCACATTTGTGAGCTCACGTCTATATGTTCACGTGTCTAGGATATTTATGTCTCTAGTCTCACATGTCTGAGCTCACATCTCTAGGCTCATGTGTATGGGCTCGACTCTCTTGTCAAACATCTCTTGGCTCATGTATGTGTGTTCATGTATACATTGTACCCACATCTTTTTTTGTATATGAACTTGACTTACGTACTTTCTTAGTATGAAATAGCCCTACTTAGGACACGAAAATCTAGGATTTGGGCCTAAGACATGTTTGGTATACATTTTTACGTATTAATTATGTTTTAATTTTTTTAATAATTACTAAGGAAAATCTTCCAAGGACATGGGTAGGTGCGTCCATACAGGTCTTTATAGCTATAATGATTTATTTGTACTATATTAGGTATACCTACCTCCAGGCTCATGTTTGTAAGTTCATGTGTCTAAGCTCACGTATCCACCAAGCTCACCTCTGTAGATTCATGTATCGAAGCTCACGTGTCCATATTGACATCTATAGGCTCACATGTCCAAGCTCACGTCCGCAGGCTCACATGTCCAGATTGATGTCTTTTTCTACAAGATTGTGGACTCACATCTCCTACCTGAGAGCTAGTTTAACCTAGTTTTTGGTAGTTCCTATCATTTTTTAAACTTGATAGAGAGGGATTAAGGATCCTAGTCTTAGTAAATGATTATAATGCAACGAATTAAGTGTTTTTTATTGTTTTAGATAATTTTGCATACTTCTAGTTTTTCCATGCAATAATGTATGAATTATAAAAAATTTATGAAATGCATGCACAAAAAATGATAATCTCACTCCTAATGGAGCTCAATGCTCATGTTTTCAAAGTGGACTCCACTCCTAATCACAATTGCTAAGATAATTCTTGGATCAAAGCAAAGAGAATCTAAGCCTCTTAGACTCCAATTTCATGCAAATCACCAAAAAACCAAGGTTTACCCTACCAATAGATAAAATAGAATGCCCTAATATAAAGTAAACTTCAAATCAAAAGCAAACATAGAAACAAACACATCCAATAACTCTAAAACATTATGTTTTTTAGAGTTTGACCTCCTAATCAACACCAGCAAGATTGGGTGACCCATATAGCTTCGAATGGACACAAAAACAAAGCTAAGTCGTAGGCTAGTTTGCGATAGTGGCGCCAAATATGTTCAAGCCAAGAGCTTATCTTAGCCTTGTTGAAGCATGTGTTGTTAGGTTTTTCCTTAGGGCCACAAATGTATCTTCCCATGTGGGTGCACTAACTCGTCCGTCGTTTCCTCACTCTATTACCATGCTGGAATGCTCCTTGCTACAAGGATGAAGGGAGAGCTCTTAATGGCTAGATGGAAGCGAGAAGAGGTGGTCCTTTGTGATAGTTCTCTCGCACAAAGGTGGGGGAAGAAGAATCTATTGCAAGAAGAGAACCTACAATCAAACCTAACTAGCATCCATCCATCAAGCAAGCAAGATTCAAAAGCATAAAAGCAAGCAAGCAAGAAAAGGGAAGAAGGAGATCTCACAAGTAAACTATTGCAAGGGAATACTTGTCCATTGCTTACTATAAAAAATTACTTATATACAAGTGACTAATTTTCACACTAGGTTGGCCAAACTTAAAAATAATCCGATGTCTATTACTAGTCTTAAGTAACTATGTACACTAAGTCCATATTTGACATTAAGCTCACGGTAAGGCTATTGTATATATTCCAACGTCATCTTATAAAAGTTAAGCACATGTTCGTGTGCGGGTAAGATGGCAAAGCGATTTAAAGTAACTCAAGCAAGTGAAACCATATCAACCAATGGAAACAAGCTTTAGCAACATTTATTCCACTCAATGTGTTATGCCAGGGTATCAATCAGTGATGCCCGCATCTCCTGCACAATGGCACTAGGTTGAGCCTCCCTTAGCTTGAATACACTTTCTATTACAGAAAGCTCGGTTGCAGTAGTATCGAATCCACAGAAAGCCGTCCAGTCATTCACGACCAAGCCTGCTCCAATCACCTCACTTCCTCTGTTCACAGTCCCAGCTACCAAAGGCACTTGCAGCAAGGAAGACAACTCATCCAAATCTTCTACAGATGTGTGAGGATGAACCTGGTTCAGAAACATGACAATTAAACAAGCTGCTATTCCTTCCTTTAAAAAGCCAGAAAATGCAACTTGAACAACACCACCTTAAAAAGGCAAACAAAGTAAAGCCCATAAAGAGGCTAGACACGCAAATCCCCATTGCTTGGACGGTAAGATTGCTCATCCAAGCCTAACAGGTGGTTATGATGGTCCCCCTCTCCCCGCCATGAGCAGGAATCTTAATGCCTGAATGGAACTCCATGACCAATGATAAACCAGAGAACAAAGCAAGAACATGTACATACCAAGCCCCCTCTATTGGAAAAAGTGCAGTAGCTCCCAACCAGAATGTTGCCAGCAATTGTCTGTCTAAAAACCTCCACATTTAGCACATCAGCTATTAGCTCCTCTGTTTCCTGCGAAAACCATACATACAAGGATCTAAGATGCTCCACTTTTAAAATTACTTCCTAAAAAAGATTCCTTTGTAACTAAGTCTAGTTTAGATACTAAGGAACCCTATTAAAAAGGTAGCAAAGTCTGCATTAGAATATTCAGCTTTTGAAGAAAAAAAGAAAAAATAAAAATATGATGAGCAAGCTGCAAGAACTACCCCACTGGGAACAGGTGGTGAATCACAAGTCGTCTGTAATGGTCAGCACCAAAGCATGGGCAGAAAGATCATCCACGTCCCAATAGGCAGCCGAACATATTAAAGAGTAAAGAAACTTTATGTTATGGCAGGAGGGCTTACCGCTGTGAGTGCACATGTAAGGGAAACTCAATCTAAACTTGACCTCTCCTAAGTGAAACGTCCTCTGCAAAAGCCTCTAAGAGGACTGCAATCGCTATCTGCTGAACCAAGGTAAGAGAGTGAATCAGAATAGCTGTTTGCTGTAACTCATTTGGCAATTTCTCAGTTCAATCCATAAAGGAGGCGGCTGAAATATCCTCAGCAGAGCACTGCACTTAAATTTAGATGATACTCAGCAGTTTGAGCAAGCTAGACAGAACCTGGACAGGTGTAGATGGCTGGGACCAGAGAGGAGGTGGAGGACGTGTATAGGCTGGATGTTGTTATGTATCTACTATCTAGTATTTTAGGGACTGATCCAACAGGGTTGGCCTGCTGGGGGGGGGCAGGGGCGCCTAGGATTAGGGAAAGCAAGCGGATTCAAGTGGCTAGGGTTCAGATTTAATAAATCCAAGGTTATTGGCTATTTATGATTGGACTGTTGTTTATAGCAACAAGTAAGCACTATATAAATGAGTCATTATTGATTCATTGTGGTATGGACCTAGACCAAGAGGCTTACTCCTACCATGGACATGGTGGATCACATGTAGCCTTGCCGACGGCCCTTGTGGGCAAGCAGCAGTGATGATATGGGACGCCAAGACGCACTGGCATGGACTCATGGGAGTCGAACCTTAGGCCCTAGGTTGGGTGGTGAGCTTACCTACACCCCTTTTATTTTGTTTCTCTAATCTTGTTTATGGATGTGTATTAGGTGATCCTTGGGAGAGGAGACTCGATCAGTGGATTGTTACACGAGTCGTCGAGACTGAGCAAGCATCATGCTTTGCAACTTCTCAAATACATCCATCTTGTATAGGCCATGAAACAAGGTACCTGAGGCAATGAGGAATAACCATCATTTCTATCCTGAACTATACATTTGTTATTCCCCACAAATTTCACCGTCAAGAGACTGACAAGGCTAACGCCAAAACTGATAGCAAGTTCTTCTTAATGCCTGGCACATATAAAACTTTTGAAAGAGTAAATACGCCCCCATTTGTAGCAATGAGCACAACTCTACTAACTCCTTTGACAGCATATGAGGAACCATTTGCACATGTGATAGTTCCTGCACTTGGGATAGATTCCAAACATGGGAACAAACCTTTTTGTGAACTAATGTGCTTACTAGCACCACTGTCAAAGTACCAAGCATCCGATTCTGCCACTTCTGATTTTAGCTTATATCCACCATGTGAAGAAGCTTTCCCTTTGGCAATAAAAGCTTGGTCACCAACTCACATATTAGATTTATTTTGCCTAGACTGCTCTTCTTTGCAAGAGTACTGAAAACAGCTCATCAAATGTAACGGCATTTAGATTTCCCTTCATCATGAATCTAAGGGTAGAGGCAAAACTCTGATAAGAATCTGGCAATGCATCGAGAACTGTGGGCACCAATGTACTATCAGGATATATCTCATCCACACTAGCAAGCTGCTCCTTAAAATCTTTGATCTTGGTCAAGAAGATATCCATTAAGTCTCCCTCATTCATGTAGTCAGACTCCAACTATTTGCGCAGATATACAACACGTGCTTCATTGCGCACCTGGTATAATGCAGCAAGTGCATCCCATGCCTGTTTTGAAGTCTTACATGATTGACTATGAGCAATAATGCTTCGCTTCACAGAAAGTGCAAGCAATGTATGTACCTGTGCATCTCTTCCATCCCATCTCGTTTGACCAGCAGTGGGAGGTACTGGTGGTGCATGTGGAGGAGCCACATCTGTATCTGATTCTACTTTAAATGTATTTGCAGCACCTAGTTGCACTGGCAGATGTGAAACAGGACGAGTTTCACTACCACACTTACCACATTCCAAAGGCATTTAGTAACCAGTACATGCCTCATCATATAGGACCACAATGGGTAGTTAGTCCCATCAAGTTTGTCCTCAGCAGACAATATGTTAAATACATCACTAGTGCGCCAGCCATGACTTTCTACCAAATGCAAAATCTTTCAACACACTACAAGTACTCAGTATTCACTGAATGCAACCTTGGATGGCTTCCAACTACTCAATCACCTGTAAAGTGTATGAAAATTAACACAGAGTAGAGAATAGATTGTTACTGGGGCGGAAGTATAATGGTCGATGTTTGTTGAAGATACTGTAGATGCTTCTGCACACCAAATCTTTGCCGCTACACAGCCCAAACACCCAAAATCGAGCAGAACCAATCCAAAATGACGCCTTTCTAGAACGTCTACAAAAATCTTACGGTGCCCAAAACGTGCCCAAAACATGTCTGAATCATGCCGCGAACCCCTGAAAATTCGTATACAGCACACTATAGTATACATCTTCTGCTCCTAAGAGGGTATCTCAATCGGATACTGAAAAATAGGGTCATGGCGTGAGGAGGGAGGCAGACTACTAGATCAAGTGTCAAGGAAGCTAGCTTTGATACCAATTGTTGAAATTAGGGTTAGGGTTATAACAATGCACACACACAAGATAGAGAAGCTTGAGAGCACACAAACTCACTAGATTAGAATGAACAAATGTGTGCCAGATACAAAAGATAAGTACACACCCCAAAATGGGTAGGTAAGAGGGTGTACATATGCACAGGGAAAAAAACCTCCTAATGAGGGAAAAAGTACCCCGGCGGTCCTGTGCTCACACACATCACTACCATATAATGCTACAACCCTTCCTTGTATAGGAGTGTCTTAATGTGATCAACAAATAAATTATTAAAAATTTATCGACCTACATATGCATGAGACAATCCCAACCTTTGTAAAGTCCTACACATAGTCAATCTAGATGAGCATGATGGAATGTCAAGCATACAAATAATTTTAACGAGAGGAGCACACAAAGAGAAAAGAGTAATGATACTAGACTTTGCATACCATAATAGAGAGGACATACTGCACTACATTATGAACTAATTATAAACTAAAGGATCCCCAATTACCCAAGGAGATGAGGGTGGAGAGATCAAAAGTGTCAATGAAGTGTTAGTGGAGATTCCACAATCATGGGTAATCTCCTTGTGTTGCTAGATGGAGTTGCAATTGCTGGTGAGGTAGGTGGTGAAGTAAGAGGTGGCAGTGAAGTAGATGATCACAGGTGGAGAGAGTACAATTTTTATGCATTTATTTATCACTCCACTTATGTGTATTTTACATAGCAATTGAATTTCACTGGTTGTAAGAATTGAACTTCTTATTTACATTATCTCTATCACATGTGTTTGTTCAATGTGCATTTGTAGGATTATCATTTGTTCCATGCTGCAAAACCTTCTATCATTATTAACTTGTCCTTCCTAGTGCATGAAATTTATCCACGATTGTTTGATTGAGAGAATAGAGGGAAAAGTTAGTCACCACCGTATTTAATGCATGCCTTTTGACACTTTGCCCTTTAGCATTTGTATTAGAGGTAAATTTATAGTCAGTATCCATTGATGTAACCCATTCAAAAATAAAATGAGAGTGTCAAGAGCCCCCTTAAACACCATCTATATTACATACAAAGACTAATAGAATGGGTTGATAGCTAGCTGGCCATAGATTCATTTAAAGCACCCTTGGACACATACCTACATAGAGTGTGCATTTTGCATGACCATGCCCATTATCCAAGTGTTTGTGTAGCCATATTTGGTATTGATGTGTGTGAACACACTAGGACCAGCCAAGGCACTTTTTCCCTCTTTAAGAGGATTTTTCCATCTTGGGTTATACTTATCTTCTTTGTATAGCACACATTCATTATCTATCTATCATCTCATTTGTGTGCTCGCTTGAGATTCTCGAGTGTGTGTGTGTGTGTGTGTGTGTGTGTGTGTGTGTGTGTGTGTGCACGGGCACGTATGCGTGCATTCTTGCAACCCTATTTCAAACATTTGGTATCAGAGCATACACGCTCCTTGCACCTGTGCTATTGCCTACCCCTTACCCCAAGTTACCTGCCTTCTTAAATCGGATCAAGGAGCCCTTTTGGGAGAAGAAAGAGGACTGTGAAGTGTGCAGTAGTTTGTACTGGTACTGATTTTTTCGATCAAATTTTTGTTCTGGGTGTGTTTTGGGGATCGTTCACACAGTTTTTGATTTTTTACAGACATCTTTGAGAACCAAATTTACATTGTTTTTTATCAAATTCTGGAGTAGTTTCATCGGAACTACTACAGACGAGCGCGCAGATATATGAGAAAGCATCTATGGGCTTCACTTCAATGACATCGATCTCTACATCTTGCAAGTAAAATTTCTACTCACTATACTTTGCATTCCTTTCATACACCTTTCAGGTCTCCATTGTCAACAACCTTATTAGCAACCACCTTCGTTACATTAAAGAGCACTTAGCACTTTGCAAGTTACGTGATTACTTGCTTGGGTATTATTAGAAATGGGAGATGCTAAGTTGTGGCATGCACGCTTTGGTCACTTGAACTTTGATAGTTTGCTACGTTTGCATAACATGACATGGTGTATGAGCTATCACATCTTGAAGCCCCTATCAAACATGTTTGTGAGGGCTGTATTCTTGGAAAAATGTAGCGGGCATCATATCCAAAGATGGTTCATTTAGAGCTGTGCAAAAATTGTAGCTTATACATAGTGATGTATGTGGTCCTATGAGGACACCATCTATTGGGGGCCACCTCTATTTTGTCACATTTATTGATGATTATTCCAAGCATACCTGGGTATATTTATTGAAATAGAAATCAGAGGTTTTTATGTGCTTTAGGTACTTTGCTGCTATGGTTCAAAATGCTTCTTCATGTAAGATTAGTACACTGCGTGTACTGATTGGAGGGGGGGAGGGGAGTATATGTATAAGGAGTTTCATGCATACATGTCTAAGAATGGGATAAAACACGAATGTACTGTGTCCTACGCACCGCAACAAAATGATGGAATGTAAAAACATGTCTCTCATGGAGATGGCACGTTGTATGGTCAAAAGTCAGGAGTTACCTCATAGTTTCTAGCTAGAAGAAGCAGCCATGTGTGCAACATATGTTTTGAATTGGTGTCCTACAAAGGCTTTGCATTCAATTGGTGTCCTTCAAAGGCTTTGCATTCAATTGGTGTCCTTCAAAAGCTTTGCATTCAATTATCCCTGTGAAGCTGAAAGCACTCTAGGTTGTCTTGCTTATGCACTTGTGTCTAAGCAACTTGGTAGCAAGCTTGATGATAAGACTGTTAATTGTATTTTTGTGGGATACAGCTCGAAAAGTAAGGGTTACTGTCTCTATCATCCTGCTACTTGCAGATTCTTGCAAGTAGAGATGTTGTATTTGTGGAAGATGCAATTCAATCCTTACTTTCATGTAAAAAATAGCAAAATATATGTTCACATGACATATTCAACACTCTCCTTCCATTGTTTCATGCAGGATGCATTGATATAGAGCATTTGGGTAATCCAAGGAATGCTAAAAATCACCATTCCTTGGATTACCCAAATCCTTACTTTCATATAAAAAATAGCAAAATATATGTTCACATGACATATTCAACACTCTCCTTACATTGTTTCATGCAGGATGCATTGATATAGAGCATTTGGGTAATCCAAGGAATGCTGAAAATCAGCCCCCCACACAGGTTACAAATCAGCATGTTTTTGAGCTCATAGATCAGCCTATTTTGATGAGGCAATTGTGGATGATGCAGTTGATGAGGAAAGAAGGGAAATTACAGAGTGTAAAAGTATGCCAAAATGGCTGGTGCAAGTACTACGTGACAACAAATTGGCCATTCCTTTGCCTAGCAAAACACGTGCAGGCTCTCATCATGCATCTCTTGTTGTGATGCAGGTTATGCTATTTTCATCTTTTATATTTTATAAGTTTTTAGAGCTATGAAAATGGTGTTCAAAAAACGATGGTTGTATCTAAAAGGTACAAGGTAGACTATGTATCCAAAATTGCCCGGTGTATTTAAATAAACAAAAAATATGGATGCAAAAAATCTCACCAAAATAATTTTCTTTGTAACGATCTTAAAGCTTTCCAAATCTTCACTAGGATTAAAAGCTCACCTTGGCTCAAAAATCTTGCTAAAATATTACACCCACTTGTTTCCTAGCTAGCATCCCAAACCTTTAGATATGCAAGTGATTATTGGCATGATGGAGAATGATGTGTTCATGATAATATTTATTGCTAAGCCCTTTAAAATATCTTACAATTAAAATATATGACACACCACTGTGTTATGGCTCTTCCTTATATTCTCTTCTACAGGAATCCATGACTTTAAGATATCTTTTTCTATTGCATGACCTTATTTTATTATGACATGACTCTTTGTTTCTTTACTTACGTGTATGTAAATATGTAGATTTCTCTAATGTGGGAATCCTTCTCACTTCATCTTGAATGTGATGGTGCCTTTGTGTCTTTGCTTTTGTGTATGTACACAAGTTAATTTCTCCATTATGCCTATCCTTCTTGCTGCCTCTTGATTGTGATAGTGATGGATGGCGGTAGGATTCAAGCAAATTTTTGAGAAACACTTAATTGAAATAATCAACATATGTTCCCCTCTCAATGGTCCCAATTACCTCATGGTCATTTTGTTAACCCTATCTTAAAGTGGTGTCTAGATGCCCAATCACTACTTACTTATATAGTAGGCCTTTGCATCCCCTTGGAAACCCATTGAAGCTCACTCATTCTCATCATTATCCTGATGGTGCTAATCCTTTGCAAACTTCTCAATATCCTTGCAATGAATTTGGCAATACATGAGATGTTATCCTTGGCTAGAGATGATGGCATTGAAGGCTAGCCTAAAACTTTTTGTAAGCCTTTGAAGTGGAATGATAATCCATACGTTGTGCACTTCTTATTATTCATCACATCAATGCACTTACATCCTTGTGTTAATGGCTCACCAAAGTAACATAGTTAAAGCTCCACAACCTCATTGTTGATCCATGTGTGTTGGACGAGTGGCTTTAGTTACAAACTCATTATTGATCCATGAGTGTTGGAAGAGTAGCTTTAGTTACAAACTCAAGGAAAATAACCGCTATAATAAGACCCTTTCTTACCACCCAACTCAATGGTAATTGATGCATCATGGTCTTGTATTTTCTTTTCATAGTGTATTATCTAAAGTAGAAACAAAGTAAAAAACATAATGAGTGCACCTTTCTTGCCACTATACTTAACAAATTGTACTTGGGCGTCTACGAAATCATTAATAATCCCATGTACTATCACATAAATTATATCTTCTTTACATGAACAATGTCATTTGCAACATCAATGTTTGTTTGCTCTCTTATAAAATTATGTATGAGTCCCCAATAGAGCTTGTGTAGAGTGCCACTTAAATCTAGGACTACATTTATTGGTGAAACACATGCTAAGAATTGTGAATTTTGTCTTTTATCATAATTGTTATAACAATTGAATCTCCTTAGCCAAGCCCCATCACTTCCACAGAAGCTCAACATTGTTCTTAGGATTCTCTTTTAACACATTGATCATTTGACGTAGGACACCCAATATAATTGGAAAGAGGTTGTGGAAGAAATGACCAATAGTCAGCTCAAAGGCACACTAAGTTATGACCAATAGTCGGCTCAAAGGCACACTAAGTTATGACCAATAGTCGGCTCAAAGGCACACTAAGTTTTATGACCAATAATTGCAACTCAAAGGCACACTAAGTTATGAACACAATAATTATGACTCAACAGCACACTAAGTTATAGAGCAATTGTTTTGATTTAAACACACACTAAATACAAGTGATGAAGGGTGCAATAATTTATCGTTAAGGGGGGCATGCTGCCTTAGGATATAACGGAGGTGGATTTTATGTAGCTTGTATACATATAAAAAGGAGTGTTATGTGAACAAGATCAGTCCACAAACTAGCTTAAAAGTACGTGCCTCTTTCAAATGGGCTAGTGGATGAGTTGTAGTCACAATAAACATTTTCATGCACTTAAAATCTACTCCATCAACTCAAATGGTGTGGCACAGTAGCCTAAGAAGGTACATACCACAAGATAATTCTTATGGGTTTTGGTTGCTTTACAGATACTTTGCATGATAAGTATCAATGCTCTCATATGGTGATGCTAGGCAATTCTCTATGCCTTCAAGCAGTACAGATGTCAACACCCCGTATGTAACCTCAACGTGCAGCTTGTCAACTTGATGCATTAGGGGGTGGTTGGGCATTATTTGTAAACCTTCCATTTTGCATATTTGTAAAGCATTATGCGCTTGGCCTCCTCCTCCTCCTCATCTGAGCTAATTGTTTCCCTTTCATGCGTAGCATTTATAAACACCATGGTTATTAGCATAGGTGAGCTGCACACATCTTCATTGGATTGAGTTGAATTTGAATATATGTTCCCTTTGTTTAGACCATCCTAAATCTGGACCATAGTTTCATTCTTACCTATTTTTTAATCTGCCTTCTTCTACGTGGTTTAGATGGCTAAGATCGATAACTTAGCACCTACCTCATTTTTACTCTATCGTCAAGTTTAGGCACGAGTTAAACATTTAATGGAACCATTATATTTCTAAATTGTACACTAATCATGCAGAGAACTATGGTAGGATTGGTAGAAGTTGATGCCTCTCCGCTTTATTTATACACACGTTCCTTGATTAAATGATCCACTCCATATTTAGAATAGGTGTAAGCTGTAACACTTCCTCATTTGCACATGAGTTTGTGGTGAGTTGGCGTATTAATCTTAAGCAAGCACTTTGTCACTCTGTGGGGTCCTGAACAATGGAAACATTGCATTGGGACCCTCCTCATTATTGAGTTAGTGTCATGTCCTTTCCATTGAACAATGGTTTGGAAAATTGGTATTGGGGTGTAGCTCCTTGAATAATGTACAAGTGTGGCACAATATCCTATGGCTCGGTGGTGGCAATATACATATGTTGGGTACTCTATACATATCCTTTGGATTGCTTTGCACATTTTGCATAGGCTAGCCACATTAGCTCGAATAGGTGGTGATGGTAAAGCTAAATTTTCCCTTGGCGGCATATGCAAGGGCACTGGTTATAGTCTTGGGAGCCTATACATGGGGAAATCATGATTCCTTAAACACATACAACGAGCACAGTAGAGAATTTTCTTGGGTCACAGTAGAGAATTTGCTTGGGTCACAAATGCAGGCACTTAGTGCTCATATGATTGTATCTATATATCAAACACCAAATTAGCTCTCTTCTTAGGTAGCGATGCGTGTTACTACCCGATAGCTCTCTTACCTCTTTTAACTTTAGCTTGGATGTACTTAGTTCCTTGATTATGATCATGTTGCATACTTGTTTCTCTCGTCTCGTCATGTCGCTTACTTTTTTCTCTCATCCCCTGAGTCATGAGATGACTCGAGATTCAAGATGGTGTAGTTATTGATAAAGACCTGATATCGTCTGCCTATCTTCAAGCTATATGGTCATTTTGCAATATGTATCCGGAGAAGCTAGTGTGGATAAGAGCATATGATTGTGCATATTTAGGTGTCATACTCCTTTGCACAAGTATAACAACAATTGGTAATTCATTAACCTCTCCTATATTTTACATTGAGAGTTAGATATTTAAGTCGGGAGGATGCGTTGTCAATGTAATAATACACCTGATTGTAGTCATATGAGATGTGGGTGTAAAGGTCTCTTATCATAATCCATGCCCTTCTCTTGAGCACAACTGAGGATACTTATCCTACATGGCATGCATCCAATTATCATTTTCATTTTTCTATATGTCCTCAAAGGAAATACATTCCTCTTCATTGCATATAATAACAATGATGTTGAGATATCGAGCTCAACTAGTGTTATAGTGGACATTAATAACTTGCCAAGGTGATAGCTTCTGCACTTATGCCACTGGGAGGTCTTGACAATGGCACCACTACCATTCTTCCTTGAATGTAAGAAGGGAGAATGGCAGTGGTACCATTCTTCCCTTCAAGGTGATGGGAAGCCTTGAGAATGGCACCATTGCAATTCTTCAAAAAACATAAGGGAGAATGGCAGTGGTCCCGAGGTGATGGAATGGGAGGCCTTTAGAATGGCAGTGGTGCCATTCTCCCCTTTAAGGTGATGGGAGGCCCTAATAATGGCAATGATGCCATTCTCCCCTTCAATCAAAATGATGGGTGCCTTCAGAATGGCACCACTGCTATTCTTCCATGAATGTAAGAGGGAGAATGGTAGTAGTGCCATTCCTCCCTTCAAGCTGATGGGAGGCCTTGAGAATGGCACCACTACTATTCTTCCTTCAATGTAAGGGAGAATAGAAATAGTGCCATTCTCCCCTTTGAGGTGATGGGAGGCCTTGAGAATGGGAGTGGTGCTATTCTCCCCTTCAATCAAAATGATGGGATGCGCCCTGAGAATGGAACCTTGCCATTCTCCCTTAAATATAAGAGAGAAAGGAAGTGGTGCCATTCCCCCCCTTCAAGGTGATGGGATGCCTTGTTAATGGCACTAGTGCTATTCTTCCTTGAATGTAAGGGAGAATGACAGTGGTGCCATTCTCCCCTTCAAGGTGATGGGAGGCCTTGAGAATGGCAGCCACTGCCATTCTTCCTTGAACATAAGGGAGAATGGTAGCGGTGTTATTCTCCCCGTCCAAACAATGGGATGGGAGGCCTTGAGAATTGCAATGGTGCCATTTTCCCCTTTCAGGTGATGGGAAGCCCTGAGAATATGCCAATCTTCCTTGAATGATAGTGGTGCCATTCACCCCTTCGAGGTGATGGGAGGCCTTGAGAATGGCACCACTGTCATTCTTCCTTGAATGTAAGGGAGAATGACACCACTGCCATTGTCCCTTACGTTGAAGGAAGAATGGAAGTGGTGCCATCCTCCCATTACCTTGAAGGGGTGAATGGAACCACTACCATTCTCCCTTACATTCATGGAGATTTGAATGGTAGTGGTGCCATTCTAAAGGCACCCATCATTTTGATAGAAGGGGAGAATGGCACCATTGCCATTCTTAGGGCCTCCCATCACCTTAAAGGTAAGAATGGCGCCACTATCTTTTTGAAGGCCTCCCATCCCATCACCTTGAATAAGGGGTGAATGGGACCACTTCCATTCTCCCTATTGTTATTTGAAGAATGATGGTGGTGCCGTTCTCAAGGCCTCCCATCACCTTGAAGGGGAGAATGGTACCACTGCCATTCTCCCTTACATTCAAGGAAGAATGGCAGTGGTGCCATTCTAAAGGCCTCCATTACCTTGAAGGGGGGAATGGCGCCACTGCTATTTTGCCTTACATTCAAGGAAGAATGGCAGTGATGCTATTCTCAAGGCCTCCCATAAGCTTGATTGAAGGTGAGAATGGCACCACTGCCGTCCTCAGGGCCTCCCATCACCTGAGAGGGAGAATGGCACCACTACCATTCTCAAGGCTTCCCATCCCATCACCTTGAAGGAGAGAATGGCACCACTGCCGTTCTCCCTTAAACACATTATCCCAAGGAAGAATGGCAGTGGTGCCATTCTCAAGGCCTCCCATCACCTTGAAGGGGGGAATGGAACCATTGCCATTCTCCCTTACACTCAAGAAGAATGGCAGTGATGCCATTTGCAAGGCCTCCAATCACCTTGATTGAAGGGGAGATTGGCACCACTACCATTCTCAAGGCCTCCCATTGAAGGGGAGATTGGCACCACTACCATTCTCAAGGCCTCCCATCCCATCATCTTGAAGGGTAGAATGGCACCACTACCATTCTCCTATACATTCAAGGATGAATGGCAATGGCTGCCATTCTTGAGGCCTCCCATCACCTTGAAGGGGAGAATGGCACCACTGCCATTCTCCCTTACATTCTTCCTTCTCCTTTTGGGCTAGCTCTCTTTTTTTTGGCTTGGCTAAATGACTAAGCTTTGGTTTATCTCAACAATGACATCCATTTTAGCTATTAACTCAGTGTGGGAGGAGCGTGGTAATATATATCTTTCTGTAATTTCTCTCCCCTGAGCTTGTGATGTGCATCGAATGCACCAACATAGCCATTGGGTAGTAGTAGTCATCCTTTCTTATAGCCTTTTATTGATGATTAGCTACATAACGCTTACATCTCTGCCATCTTTTAAGATGTTCCTTAGTTTTTTGAGGATGTTCATTCCTTTCTTTAGATTAGGACTCAGTGTTGGTTTCATACCTATAAGTCTGTGTTTCAGTTTCACTTTCTGAGGTATGTTTAGATATTGTTAGTTGTGTTATGTTCATGGTTTTTGCAAAGTCACTGTCACTTTTGGTTTCCATTTCAGACTTATCACCACCGGTGCACCTATGTTAGAGTCATCCCATGTGGATTCAAGCTCACTATATCCAATCCCTTCAATATCAGAGTGTAGAGCACAAATCATTCGTTAATGGCACAACCTTTGGGAGTTCTTCACCATCATGTGTAACCCACATAGACCTTCTTGTTCCCCAGCTATCAATTGTGGCCATCATGTGTATCTAATTTAGATCATCTTTAGGTTCTATGGGGCTTATTTTTCACCATCCTTACGGTGAGTCCTTGCCTACATCGGTCTCTTCTCTACAAGTACAACAATATTTTAATGGATCTGAATGGATGGTGGTGTAATTGTCAAATAATCCTCCATTACCCATAGGATGTACACAGCCCCGATAACAAGATCAACCCTAGTGATTGAATCATCGAATTAGAGGTCTAGTCTATTGAATGGAATTTTAATACAAACTTAGTGTTTTCTTCTTCCACTGGGGGTTTTGATACGGGCATGACTCAAGGTTGTTGAAATATACAAGTGAATAGGGTGTGTGCGGGAACAAGCCCTTGGTTAGAGGCTATAAAAGAGAATTTGTAAATGTGCAAGAACCTGTGAAAAGGTGAGAAGAATCTACTAGGAGAGAATAAAGGGTAGCATGAGAAGATTTAGGAGGTGTGGAGATATTCTGAGAGAGGTGGAGAGAATCAAGCAAAAGAGGTGGAGAGAATCAAGGAGAAATCAATGGGCCAAAGATGCATGGGATGAAATCAATAAATTATTTGCCACACAAGCTAAAAATTCAAAGATAAATCTGTTAATGCAATTTTGCAAATTGGATATGAAGGAAAGTGAACCTTTAATCACACACTTGAACAAATATAAAAGCATTAAGCAATAACTGGCAGCTATTGGCAAAAAGGTAGAAGATGATGAGGCACTAGCAGTGCTTCTGAAGAGTGTGGACAAAGGTGAATATGAAAATATTGTAGCAACACTAAAGAATGTACCTGAATTGAAGCTACACGAGATAGAAGAAGCTCTACTAGAGCAAGAGAGCAGAGGCAAAGAGAAGAAATGGCTCGACTCAACAGTAGCAAGAGAAGAAAAAGCATTCTTCACCCGAGGAGGATTCTCTCGAGGACGAGGACGAGAAAGAGGCAGAGTAGGAGGAAGGACCTTCACTTGCCACACAACTGTGGAAAGCCAAGGCACATAGCTAGAGACTGCTACACAGCAAACCCAGTGGAGAAGGAACGACATCGGCAAACTTCATGGAGGCTCCTAAAAGGAAGAGGAGTCGGATCATCTTTTCTGAGAGAGAGAGAGAGACAAACCCCACAACCCAATGTAACTTGTCCCAACAGAGTAAAACCACCTCTGAGCCACCGATGATGTAGGCCACGTGGTAGATGTATGTGTGAGCACTTTAGTCAAGGTCGCGGGCACTTGTAGTAGCCTTGGACACATAGAGAGTGTCAAGGACTATGAGTTTAGGGACTTGAGGCACTGGTTGCAGACTATCAAGTAAGAGGGAAACTTGGTATAGGGTCCAGGTGTGCTAGGAGTATTCACTTGAGGGGAGGTGTTGAAATATACAAGTGAATAGGGTGTGTGCGGGAACAAGCCCTTGGTTAGAGGTTGTAAAAGAGAATATGTAAATGTGAAAGAATTTGTGAAAAAGTGAGAAGAATCTACTGGGAGAGAATAAAGGGTAGCATGAGAAGATTTAGGAGATGTGGAGATATTATGGGAGAGGTAGAGAGAATCAAGCAAAAGAGGTGGAGAGAATCAAGGAGAAATCAGTGGGTTTAGATGCTTGGATGTAAACTCTATAAATTGAGGCATTGGCCTAATGAGAATTTGCTGGTTTTTGATTATCCATGCCTACATTAAGCTATTAGTTAATTACTCACTAATCACATCTTAATTATCATCTAATCACTTTGTTAATGATGTTGATTCTAGCATTTGATCCACCATAGCTCATCACATTGTTGTAATTTTAACAAAGGTGTTTCCATCGCATAATGGGGGCATGCCTTATGCATGTCGCCCGCGAATGGTGGTAATCCCATGTTGAGTTCTCCATTAAGAAGAGCTTTCATTGCTAAAACAACTCGAGATCTCCACTCAACTGGGTGGTTATAGTTGTGCTTATCTATGGAGCCATAAAATCTAAGAGTTTAGGGATGTTTAGAGGCAAACCCATCACCCCCTTTCGATAGGAAGATGTTGGTGAAATTGGAATATCCATCTTTGAGATAAGCTCAGGGTTATCATACTCTAATTGTCCCTTGAACCAATTAGGAATCAAACTATGAGTAGTGGATGCCTTAGTCTTTGCTATGATGACACTTGGGACTTTTAAGGGTTTGTGAGTCAAGTATTAAGGTGTTAGGGTGCATAGTGTCTGAGGCTCTCTTCTATTTGGGTTTTGGTTCTAATTCCTCCCATGTCTTAAAAACTAAATCACAAAGCTCTTGGACTTGCTCAATCTCCTTTTAAGGGTCAAGATAAGAACCTAGTTTTACTTTGCATGATTTAGTTTCAAGAGCTCTAGTTTCCTTTAGTGTCTTATTTTTTGTTTCCTTGGTTTTGGTTTGTCTATGTTCAAAATCAGCTCGTGTATCCAGGGAATCTAAGTCCTCATCCATGCCCCTTATCAAGACTGGCTCTTATGGTGTTTTCAAGTTTTTTGTTTTCCGTTTCTCCTACTTTCCCATTCTTAAACCGATTTCTTTCTCCTGTAGCTCTTCTTCTTTTTAGACTCTACTACCAAGGTAATGGATCCTTGTTCAAGTACATCTTGATTCTGAGCTTGTAGCCAAGTGATAGCATTTCAGGGTGTAAGATGAGTTTTTATAAGAATTACCTTTTTGTTTGATAAATCACTCCAATCATGTTTTATGATGTAATGATGGGTCCCATTTGCAGATTTGCTAGATTTGCTAGATTTGCTATCATAGGTTTTTTGGGGTAGTTGTAATCCAATGAACTACGCCATAACGATTACAAGTGGCAGGTGGCATGTTTGAGGATGCAGCCTAGTTAAGTTAAGAAAACTTTACAGGGCACTTTGAGACTCGATGGGACCTTGGCAGTGGTAACACTAAAGAGGTATCCTATTTCCTATAGCATTTATGTCTCGACCCCTTCCTACATTGGCACAAGCTGGTAAACTAGCTTGACTCCTCCCCTCCGATCAACTACATAATTGTCAGGGTAAAGTTTTATGGGATCCTCAAAGAAGTGCGTGATGGGTTTGATGTCAACCTCATATTCTTGATAATAATTAGTAGGCTCTTTAAATCTTACTTGTTTAAGTGGTGTAACACTTAGTGGTGGTGGTGGCTAAGGTCCTAAAACTAGTGGAGATAATGGTATGTTGGATGCACTGTTCAGGCTCTTGAATATAAGTTATTGTTCGGGATGCTTAACAATGGCATGATTTATTACAAGTACTAGGGCTAATGTTTGTGGTGGTGCTGGCAAGGCTAGCTATAATCTGGTTGTGTTAGAGAAATATCCTATAGATGGGTTCAACAATCTCGAGCTTCGTGACCATATCACCCACAGAAGCCATAAGGCATTCACTTGTGGTATGCCCTTCATGCAGTGGATCAAACACATCGGTGAAGCTCTCTGCTTGGGTACATGTGTACATTATTAGGAGAGCATGAGCTTTTTTAGTCTTCATTTCCTTTGTCTTCATTTCCTTTGATAAGTTAGTCCAAGTAATTTTCACTAAAGTACTACCTTAAGCTATAGATTTTACATTTATGGTGCTTTGACCACTAGTAAACAAACTTAGAATCTAAAGCTCTAACTCCCTTTATCATTAGATTATCCTCTAGCTAGATGGCATTAGTTGTGACTGTTGAAATATACAAGTGAATAGGGTGTGTGTGTGGGAACAAGCCCTTGGTTAGAGGCTATAAAAGAGAATGTGTAAATGTGAGAGAACCTGTGAAAAGGTGAGAAGAATCTACTGGGAGAGAATAAAGGGTAGCATAAAAAGATTTAGGAGGTGTGGAGATATTCTGGGAGAGGTGGAGAGAATCAAGCAAAAGAGGCGGAGTGAATAAAGGAGAAATCAGTGGGATTAGATGCTTGAATGTAAACTCTATAAATTGAGGCATTGGCCTAATGAGATGCAACCGGACCTTTAATTTTCTTGAAGAGAATAATCAAAAGACTCACAAAAATTATATCAAATATCAAAACAACTACTTTACTTAAATTGAAAATTAAAACATATAACAAAACATAAGACAAGAGAAAGAAATACATCACCATCAACACAAGGTAACACAAGACTGGGTGCAATCTTCCCCCCCCAATGTGAGTGGCTTCTTCTCACGTGGGTATTTAATTAAATTATATCAAGACACAAAAATTATATCAAATATCCAAACAACTACTTTAATTAAATTGAAAATTAAAACATATAACAAAACATAAGACAAGAGAAAGAAATACATCACCATCAACACAAGGCAACACAAGACTGGGTGCAATCTTCCCCCCCCAACGTGAGTGGCTTCTTCTCACATGGGTATTTTTATATATTCCAAAAAGTAGGCTTTCAGCCAAAAATAAAGTATACATCCATATTTGGACTTTGCCATTTAATTAGCCTTTGTCCTCAATTTTAGCCTTTGTCCTCAAACCTTCTAAGGTTTGCACATTTCTTCTAATACAATAATCTAACTTGTGCACATATGCACATTACAAAATAAATCAACTAATGCTCGTATGCACAATGTACAATAAATTGACGCGTGCACACACACACACACACAGCACACTGATGTCAAAATAATATCAAATGCCATAATATAGCCACAAAATATTGTGAGATCGGTCCACACGCCACCATGACTCAATCCACCATCCGTGCGACACCTAAATCGGTACCCTCGCACTGTGCAACACCTAAATCGGTACCCTTGCACACCTCATCACAACTCATAAACATAAACCACGTCAGTAGTAACAATCAATTGACATCACATCAATCAATCCTAACGTGTTCATGATGTGACATCACATCAATGGGTACCCTCGCACTGTGCAACACCTAAATCGGTACCCTTGCACACCTCATCACAACTCATAAACATAAACCACGTCAGTAGTAACAATCAATTGACATCACATCAATCGGTATCCTCGCACTGTGCAACACCTAAATCGGTACCCTTGCACACCTCATCACAACTCATAAACATAAACCACGTCAGTAGTAACAATCAATTGACATCACATCAATCAATCCTAACGTGTTCATGATGAGAAATAGGCATCATAAAAAATATATACAAATTTAAATGACCATGATTATTATTCAAATAACATGGGTCATAATAGTCCTTCCTGTTGGGAATCAACTGTCCTTTGTTGCATAATCAATGAGTGGATGGCTTCATGGTACAAGTGGAGGACAAGATCATCACATCAAACAATGAAAATAAAACCAAACAAATGAACGCATGTAAAAAGGATCTAAGTGTCCCATACCACATAGGTACCTTCCACATACAAACACTCGTTGGTGAAAGATAGAAGACATAGATACGTTTGGGGTAGGTATGTAAAACCAAT
Organism: Cibotium barometz; assembly: GCF_041138505.1. NCBI lineage: Eukaryota > Viridiplantae > Streptophyta > Polypodiopsida > Cyatheales > Cibotiaceae > Cibotium > Cibotium barometz. Next base: position 19,861,960 of record NC_141110.1, read on the forward strand.
CTAATGTCCCATACCATAGATTAATTCCACACGACACTACCTTAAGAATAGAAGTTTGAGACGGAATAGCTAATTCCCTCTGAAACTTTCATTCCGACATAACTTTTCTCTATCCTCAAAATTAAACTACAAGTCTTATTCCAAAAATAAATTAGGTCGAAATGGAAATTCTTATCAACTTAAGATTGAAAAATAATCACTTACATTACTGTCAATAACTTGATGAATTCTGGGGATTTGTTCTTGATCTTAATCTTGTAATTGCCTCACTAAATTTTAAAAATTATAATCTTTGAATAGGTTTATAATTCTTGAATTTGTGAATCTTTACTTGTAAACAATGAAATCTAAAGGGGATCTTGATCTTAAGCTTAATCTTAAACTTGAAATCAGAACTTGAAAAAAGATAGACTTCTTGCGTCCTAGTTGATAGCAAGAACTTGATATACTAGTAATGAATCTTGGCTTAGATTAAAAATACTTGAATAGATGAAAAATTGAAAGATTAGTCTTTAATTAATCATAATTACAATTCTTGAATAAATCTTGTTCTTAAACGGTTTAAATCTTGTGGTTGAATATATCTTTGACTTAGAGCAAATCTTAGTCTAGAAAGAATCTTGTACTTGGATAGATCTTAAACTAGAACACTTGAAAATTTAGACAAAACTTTACTTGAATTGGTATAAACTTCGTAATTGTGATTGGCATACAACTTAAGCTTGGTTTCTAATCACTTGAGAACTATTTCTTTACTTTTCTCATCATCACTAAATTCGATGGTTAAGCAATTGATAACTTGAATCAAAGACTGGAGAAACTTGATTGGTTCTTGAATCTTCAAATTGGTCTTAATCTTCTATGAAATGTCTAGCACTTATTTTTTTACTTGAATTTGGGCAACTAGATCTTGAAGATAACTTTTGCTAATCTTGTCTTGATCTTTCTAGTTAGGTCACTGTATCTAAAATTCTTTTCAAGAGCTAAAGTTTTCTAACTAGGTCTAGAAGCAAAGAATATTTAGAAAACAGATACAAAAGCAAACAAGAAATTGTATACAATAAATATATTTTTTTTACACATACCTCCACCTTTGGTTAGTATGTCGAGTGCGTTAACCTCTTCGGTGTCAAGCTGTTCCTGAATAGTACGATGGTGCGGATATTCACCCATTTCTTGACAATTAAAAGAATAGGAAAAATTTAAAACAAGAGAAAAGATAGGGTTTCTTATCTCATATGGAATGTCGAGCTAGATGTGAGTCATGCCAAGTTAGCTCAATACACAAATGCATAATTTTTCAAGAAATAATCCATATACTCTTTAAAATTAGAAAACTAGCCATAGGTTAAAGCAACATTTTAATGATATCTTCACTAACAAGTTGTTTATATTATTCGCACTTAACATTACTCACAAGAATTTGACTAAAGTCTCAAAATTTCTCTTAAGGTAAATTCTAAAAATCTGTAGAAGAAATCCAAACTAACTATATGCATATGAGATTCTTTTCCATAAAATATGCCAAAAGCCTAAAAATCTATGAAGCTTTTATGCTAATTAATAAGCTTAATAAAGCTTTTTAAGTCAATCCAAGCTTTTATTATTAAAAGCTTGTAATGCCTTTATCTGAGCCCAGCTCCCAACAACAACTCGTAAAAAATAATTTTCACCAGCTGAAAAGAAGTCACCCACCACTCCATCTAATATATAAAAAAAATAAACAATTTAAGCTTATAAAGCTTTTAGATAATGTAAGCTTTGTAATAATCAAAGCTTTTAAGCATCACTAAGCACAATTAAGGAAATTGGATTCTAAAAATTCCCCCTCTCCAACCTGAATTCGCAGCCCTCGACGCAGCCGGCGGAATGGACAGAAGAGAAAAAATAAAAATTAAAAGAAAAAAAAATTTCTACGCTTCGCATAGTCGGCTGGAGATAGAAGCCTTCGCAGGATGGAGATAGAAGCGCGAAGTGCGCTGTCACTGCCGGATACGAAGGAGGTTGAGAGAGGGAAAATATATATATTATATATATATATTTTACTCCAAAATTTGCGCCCAGTGCAGCGCAGCGCAGAGGAGGAAAAAAGTAAATGAAAATTAAAAGTAATTTTTGTGAAAACAAGTTGAACAATTCTCAGCCCTCTATTATAGAAACTGAGCAAAGGGAAGGTTTAGCAATTCTGATTATGGCTCTCCATGCTCCTCTGCTTGCTCTTTCAATCCGTTTACAGATAGATTAGGAAGAGGATTAGTGAAGAGGAAGGTGGTTTCATGGTTTTGAGAAACCCACTAATGATTTTCCACCTAGTTTTATCCTTTGGCAATAGATTGATGGAGATTGATTACCCAATGGTCAAAAACAAGCTTAATTTCATCGATACATAAACAAAAATCCCTAAACGTGTTCTTCTTCAATTTAAATTCAAGAAAATTACTAAAATCACCTTTGTTTTTGTCTCTTTCACCTCTTTTGACCGCCTTCAAGAAAATTAAATTACACCAAAGCTCTGATACCACTGCAACTAGACCTTTAATTTTCTTGAAGAGAATAATCAAAAGACTCACAAAAATTATATCAAATATTAAAACAACTACTTTAATTAAATTAAAAATTAAAACATATAACAAAACATAAGACAAGAGAAAGAAATACATCACCATTAACACAAGGCAACACAAGACTGGGTGCAATCTTCCCCCCCCAACGTGAGTGGCTTCTTCTCGCGTGGGTATTTTTATATATTCCAAAAAGTAGGCTTTCAGCCAAAAATAAAGTATACATCCATATTTGGACTTTGCCATTTAATTAGCCTTTGTCCTCAATTTTAGCCTTTGTCCTCAATTAACCTTTGTCCTCAAACCTTCTAAGGTTTGCACAATTCTTCTAATACAATAATCTAACTTGTGCACATATGCACATTACAAAATAAATCAACTAATGCTCGTATGCACACTGTACAATAAATTGACGCGTGCACACACACACACATCACACTGATATCAAAATAATATCAAATACCATAATATAGCCACAAAATATTGTGAGATCGGTCCACACGCCATGACTCAATCCACCATCCGTGCGACACCTAAATCGGTACCCTCGCACTGTGCAACACCTAAATCGGTACCCTTGCACACCTCATCACCTAAACTCATAAACATAAACCATGTCAGTAGTAACAATCAATTGACATCACATCAATCAATCCTAACGTGTTCATGATGAGAAATAGGCATCATAAAAAATATATACAAATTTAAATGACCATGATTATTATTCAAATAACATGGGTCATAACATGAGAATTTGCTAGTTTTTGATTATCCATGCCTACATTAAGCTATTAGTTAATTACTCACTAATCACATATTAATTATCATGTAATCACTTTGTTAATGATATTGATTCTAGCATTTGATCCACCATAGCTCATCTCATTGCTGTAATTTTAACATGGTTAACAACAACAATGGTCATTTAATGAATCCAAATAAAGTCACATGTATTACAACAAATTGCATCTCTTATGTCATCATTGAATTATTTTCTCTCATTGCATATTGGTATAAGCTATCACACCCAACCTCAATGCTAATTAGTATAAGCTATCTCACTACATATTGGTATAAATCCTATCACACCCAACCTTATCTATCACTCTCAAGTAAGGTGAACCTCATCCATCACACTCAAGTAAGGTGAACCTCATCCATCATACCAAAGTAAGATAAATGTTATTTCATTTACTCTCCTCGTCATCTCCTCCTCTTTTGTTATTCTCGTGATTGCTAACTACTCATGTATTTTTATATGCTTGGCATGTGAGTTGTTCTTTTACAAGTTTCATAATCGAAACCTTAAGAAGGACGTGTCTTTTTCTTTGTAGTGGAGTTGGTGAGAGATTCAAAGTTTGACAAATTTAGAACCCCAATCTTTTCAAATTTCATCAATTATTATATGATTACCGCGTGAATCTTTGGCAAATACTTATGCCTAGTTTATCATTGGCATGACTTTATGCAGTTGACCATCTAAATAAATCTCCATCCATATGCCATCCTTTAAGTAAGCCTCTCACATGTACCCAAAGGGGCTTTTGATTGCCTTAATTTATTTCCCTCAACTTTGACTGTGACTTTTGATTTGATGTGAAATCTTCCTTAACCATCATCTTCATGCTACTTCATCACTTCTTTCACTTTTCAAACAAATCCTTCTTTTTCTAGGGTCCCATAGTTTGTTTTCTAAGGTTGCAAGATGATTTACAAGTTCATCAAGCCATAAGTGTAGACTTCTCTTTTTAGAGTTTGTCGATTTATTCAAGTAGTTATTATCTAGAGCACTCATTTTGTCAAGTGGTCAAATATCTTCTTGGGGGTGATGCCAAAGCACCCACAAAGGAATTCTTGAATTACATGTAAAACCCGCTCTTAAAGTTACAGGTGAACCCCCTCTTATAGAAGTGCGAATAAGGTACCTCTTGTGTGGTGAAGAACTGCTAGGGTGTGTGTCTAGGTGTTTGTCATGTTGGAGATAGGGGTGTTATCCTGTAGTGACAATTATGGCTACTGCAAGTTGGTGTTGATGCAAAGAAAAATGATTGGTAAGAGGCGTGTAAAAGTCAAGTTATGATTTATATGCAAATTGGACTTAGTGATGGAAGATAGGGAGTGTGCACTGAAGTCGTGTAGAGCATTGATACAAAAGAATATGCATACTAGTCATGGCACTGCCATTCTTCTTGAATGTAAGAGAGAAAGGCAGTGGTGCCATTCACCCCTTCATGGTGATGGGATGCTTTGAGGTTGGCACTAGTGTTATTCTTCCTTGAATGCAAGGGAGAATGGTAGTGGTGCCATTCTCCCCTTCAAGATGATGTGATGGGAGGCCTTGAGAATGGCAGTGGTGCCATTCTCTCCTTTTAGGTGATGGGGGTCCTTGAGAATGGCACGGGTGTCATTTTACCCTCAATCAAGTTGATGGTAGGCCTTAAGAATGGCATCACTCCCAGTCTTCCTTAAATGTAAGGGAGAATGGTAGTGGTGCCATTTCCCCCTTCAAGGTAATAGTAGGCCTTGAGAATGGCACCACTACCATTCTTCCTTAAATGTAAAGGACATTGGGAGTGGTTCCATTCTCTTCTTCAAGGTGATGGGATGAGAGGCCTTGAGAATCGAAACAGTACCATTCTTCCCATTAAGGTGATGCCTAAGAATGGCAGCGGTGCCATTCTCCCCTTCAATCAAGGTGATGGGAAGCCTTGAGAATGGAACCACTGCCATTCTTCCTTGAATGTAAGAAAGAAAGACAGTGGTGCCATTTCCCCCCCCTTTCAAGGTGATGGGATGCCTTGAGAATGACACCAGTGCCAATCTTCCCTTAATGACAGTGGTGACATTCACCCCTTCGACGTGATGGAAGGCCTTGAGAATGGCACCAGAGTCATTCTTTCTTGAATGTAAGGGAGAATGACACCACTGCCATTGTCCCTTACGTTGAAGGAAGAATGGAAGTGGTGCCATTCTAAAGGCCTCCCATCACCATGAAGGGGTGAATGGAACCACTACTATTCTCCCTTACATTCATGCAGATTTGAATGGTAGTGGTGCCATTGTGAAGGCACCCATCATTTTGATAGAAGGGGAGAATGGCACCATTGCCATTCTTAGGGCCTCCCATCACCTTAAAGGGAAGAATGGCGCCACTACCATTCAAAAGGCCTCCCATCCCATCACCTGAAAGGGGAGAATGGCGCCACTACCATTCAAAAGGCCTCCCATCCCATCACCTTGAAGGGGTAAATGGGACCACTTCCATTCTCCCTCTATTGTTATTTGAAGAATGATGGTGGTGTCGTTCTCAAGGCCTCCCATCACCTTGAAGGGGAGAATGGTACCACTGCCATTCTCCCTTACATTCAAGGAAGAATGGCAGTGGTGCCATTCTAAAGGCCTTCCATTACCTTGAAGGAGGGAATGGCGCCACTGCTATTTTACCTTACATTCAAGGAAGAATGGCACTGATGCTATTCTCAAGGCCTCCCATAAGCTTGATTGAAGGTGAGAATGGCACCACTGCCGTCCTCAGGGCCTCCCATCACCTGAAAGGGAGAACCATTCTCAAGGCTTCCCATCCCATCACCTTGAAGGAGAGAATGGCACCACTGCCATTCTCCCTTAAACACATTATCCCTTATGTTCAAGGAAGAATGGCAGTGGTGCCATTCTCAAGGCCTCCCATCACCTTGAAGGGGGGAATGGAACCACTGCCATTCTCCCTTACATTCAAGGAAGAATGGCAATGATGCCATTCATAAGGCCTAATCACCTTGATTGAAGGGGGGATTGGCACCACTGCCATTCTCAAGGCCTCCCATCCCATCATCTCTTGAAGGGGAGATTGGCACCACTGCCATTCTCAAGGCCTCCCATCCCATCATCTCTTGAAGGGGAGAATGGCACCACTGCCATTCTCAAGGCCTCCCATCCCATCATCTCTTGAAGGGGAGAATGGCACCACTGCCATTCTCCCATACGTTCAAGGATGAATGGCAATGGCTGCCATTCTTGAGGCCTCCCATCACCTTGAAGGGGAGAATGGCACCATTGCCATTCTCCCTTACATTCTTCCTCCTTTTGGGCTAGCTCTCTTTTTTCTTTTTTTCTTTTTGGCTTGGCTAAATGACTAAGCTTTGGTTCATCTCAGCATGACATCCATTTTATCTATTAACTCAGTGGGAGGAGGGTAGTAATATATATCTTTCTGTAATTTCTCTCCCTTGAGCTTGTGATGTGCATCGAATGCAGCAACATAGTGCAGCAGTAGTAGTCATCCTTTCTTGTAGCCTTTTTTGATGATTGGTTACATAACACTTACATCTTTGCCATCTTTAAGGATATTCCTTAGTTTTTTAAGAATGTTCATTCGTTTCTTTAGATTAGGACTCAGTGTTGGTTTACTATTAGGCTCTCTGTTTCATTTTCACTTCCCTAGGTATCTTTAGATATTGTTAGTTGTGTTTTGTTCATGGTTTTTGCAAAGTCAGTGTCACTTTTGGTTTTTATTTTAGACTCATCACCCACCGGTGCACCTATGTTAGAGTCATCCCATGTGGATTCAAGCTCACTATATCCAATCCCTTCAATCTCAGAGTGTAGAGCACAAATCATTCGTTAATGCTACGACCTTTGGGAGTTCTTCACCATCATGTGTAACCCACATAGACCCTCTTATTCCCCAACTATCAATTGTGGCCATCATGTGTATCTAATTTAGATTATCTTTAGGTTCTATGGGGCTTATTTTTCACCATCCTTATGGTGAGTCCTTCCCTACATCGATCTCTTCTCTACAAGTATAACAATATTTTATAGGATCTGAATGGATGGTGGTGTCAAAACAATTTTCCAATAATCCTCCATTACCCATAGGATGTACGCATCCCCGATAACAAGATCAACCCTAGTGATTGAATCATCGAATTAGAGGTAGACATGGTTCTTAGACCAGTCATGTACTGTCTTGGCTTCTCTCATGAAAGGACATCTTTCATAAGATTCAAGTTATTTACAAAAGTCCATAACAATAAAAGTATGTTTAACTCAATGTTTAAGCACCTTGATCTTAAGATCTTACAACAATCCAATAGATTTGGCAACCGTTCCATTAGCCATCTTGACAATAATATATAAAACTTCAATAATACATGCGACTTCACAATGCATCTTGCCCATCTTTTCCCATAATTTTTTGGTAATTATGCTTACTCCCTCACCTCCATCTAGGACTCCCATTCCTGTGATGCCGTTGGTAGACTAGTAGCAATGCATTAGACTCATCACCTTCTGGTCTAGTTTATTGAGTGTAATTTTAACACAGACTTGGTGTTTTCTTCTTCCACTGGGGGTTTTGATACGGGCATGACTCAAGGTGTTTCCTTCGCATAACGGGGGCATGCCTTATGCATGTCGGCCCGCGAATGGTGGTAATCCCATGTTAAGTTCTCCATTAAGAAGAGCTTTCATTGCTAAAACAACTCGAGATCTCCACTCAACTGGGTGGTTATAATTGTGCTTATCTATGGAGCCATAAAATCTAAGAGTTTAGGGATGTTTAGAGGCAAACCATCACCCCCTTTTGATAGGAAGATGTTGGTGAAATTTGAATATCCATCTTTGAGATAAGCTCAGGGTTATCATACTCTAATTGTCCCTTGAACCAATTAGGAATCAAACTATGAGTAGTGGATGCCTTAGTCTCTGCTATGATGACACTTGGCACTTTTAAGGGTTTGTGAGTCAGGTATTAAGGTGCTAGGGTGCATAGTGTCTGAGACTCTCTTCTATTTGGGTTTTGGTTCTAATTCTTCCCATGTCTTAGTAACTAAATCACAAAGCTCTTGGACTTGCTCAATCTCCTTTTCAGGGTCAAGATAGGAACCTAGTTTTACTTTGCATGATTTATTTTCAAGAGCTCTAGTTTCCTTTAGTGTCTGATTTTTTGTTTCCTTGGTTTTGGTTTTGTCTATGTTCAAAATCAGCTCGTGCATCCAGGGAATCTAAGTCCTCATCTAGGCCCCTTATGAAGACTGGCTCTTATGGTGTTTTCAAGTTTTTTGTTTTTCGTTTCTCCTACTTTCCCATTCTTAAACCGATTTCTTTCTCCTATAGCTCTTCTTCTTTTTAGACCCTACTACCAAGGTAATGGATCGTTGGTCAAGTACATGTTGATTCTGAGCTTGTAGCCAAGTGATAGCATTTCAAGGTGTAAGATCAGATTTTTTAAGGATTACTTTTTTGTTTGATAAATCACTCCAATCATGTTTAGTGGTGTGTAATGATGGGTCCCATTTGCAGATTTGCTATCATAGGTTTTTTGGGGTAGTTGTAATCCAATGAACTATGCCACAATGATTACAAGTGGCAGGTGGCATGTTTGAGGATGCAGCCTAGTTAAGTTGAGAAAACTTTATAGGGCACTTTTAGACTCGATGGGACCTTGGCAGTGGTAACACTAAAGAGGTATCCTTTTTCCTATAGCATTTATGTCCCGACCCCTTCCTACATTGGCACAAGCTGGTAAACTAGCTTGACTCCTCCCCTCCGATCAACTACATAATTGTCAGGGTGAAGTTTTATGGGATCCTCAAAGAAGTGTGTGATGGGTTTGATGTCAACCTCATATTCTTGATAATAATCAGTAGGCTCTTTAAATCTTACTTGTTGAAGTGGTGTAACACTTAGTGGTGGTGGTGGGGCTAAGGTCCTAAAACTAGTGGAGATAATGGTATGTTGGATGCACTGTTCACGCTCTTGAATATAAGTTATTGTTTGGGATGCTTAACAATGGCATGATTTATTACAAGTACTAGGGCTAATGTTTGTGGTGGTGCTGGCAAGGCTAGCTATAATCTAGTTGTGTTAGAGAAATATCCTATAGATGGGTTCAACAATCTTGAGCTTCATGACCATATCACCCATAGAAGCCAGAGTTACCATTGTAACAACCTCTTAGAATAAGACATTCACTTGTGGTATTCCCTTCATGCGGTGGATCAAACACACCGGTGAAGCTCTCTCCTTGGGTACATGTGTACATTATTAGGAGAGCATGAGCTTTTTAGTCTTCATTTCCTCTTGCAAAAAGCATGAGATTTTTTAGTCTTCATTTCCTTTGATAAGTTAGTCCAAGTAATTTTCACTAAAGTACTACCTTGAGCTATAGATTTTACATTTATGGTGCTTTGACCACTGGTAAACAAACTTAGAATCTGAAGCTCTAACTCCCTTTATCATTAGATTATCCTCTAGCTAGATGGCATTAGTTGTGACTTCATCCTACGTGGTGATATCTCTAATGACCAAGCCATTATAGATATCCTTATGCTTAAGCCCATATGCTTAAGCCCATGGGAACCGCTCATGTAGTGCACAATGAGAGTTCAAATGCTTAAGTAAACTAATAAAATCTCTCACTAACTCATCTTATTCTCTCTCACCTTGTGAAGCCACACTCCACAAGACTTCTTTACGCACAAAATGCTATAGGAATAACCTTATAAGACCCGTAAAGTTCAGACACTCCTAAACTCTCAGGGTTTGATACCAATCATCAGCCTTGCCATTTAGTGTAGGTGTTGGTCTTTGCAAGCTCATTCCTCTCACCTAGGGCTTCTTTACGCACAAAATGCTATAGGAATAACCTTCTAAGACTCGTAAAGTTCAAACACTCCTAAACTCTCAAGGTTCGATACCAATCATCAGCGTTGCCATTTAGTGTAGGTGTTGGTCTTTGCAAGCTCATTCCTCTCACCTAGGGCTTCACAAACTTGATAAAAAATTTCAAGGTGTCTTCTAGGATTGCCCTCTTTGTTAAGTTTATGCATGAGCTTCATAATTTATGTAGGCTTTCCAAATCTACTCCGTTCATTATCTCTTACAGGTGTTATTCTCACAATGCTTGTGCAAAATCTACTGGATCGGTTGGTAGTGCAATTACTAGAGTAATTGGTATAAAAGATGCAACATGTGGTATGAAGGGTGTTGCTTGCGGGCGGCGGCGGGGCAGAGCAGGTGTAGTGGCATGAATCCAGATGGAGTAACATGATTGTGATAAGTGGAGGGTCATATAGAAGCTCCAATGGGTGCTGATGAAATATGGGCTAATCGTGCCAATGGTCTAGTTTGCAAATATATGCCCCTTCTCTTGGGTGCATTTGTGGCAATGGCAAAGTAGAGAGAGATGTAATTAATAGAGGATATAGCGTGAAGGCTTCTCCGGTGGCCCTAGTAGGTAATATGGATGTGTTAACCAGGCCTGGAGCTGCAGAGCGATCGTGGTTTCCACAATTGTGATTGAGGGCATGAGACTAATAGGTGACGTTGTGGAGGTGGTCACGACTATTGTTATGAGTGGTGTAGTACTCAGCACCATAGGGTCTAGAATGGTGCTAGCAGCATCTTATGTAGGAACATCTCTACACTCTAGAAACAGGAAGCTCATGCTCTTTCACGGTCTTGGATCCCCATGTGACCTTATGGGAAAAAAACTGAAACTTGGGCTATTGTGTAGCTAGTGCAAAGGCATACCTTGAAAAGTCCAAAAGCGTATGACTAGAAAGTCGAAGGGCTTTCATTGAAGCCTACACACATTCTCTAATTCCAATCTATATACCCAACCCACATTTTTTGGAGTATAGACAATATATAGAGTCCATTCCAAGCTCACATGCAACCACACCAATATATTCCCAACTCATTTTAATTCAAGGGGGGAATGGCACCACTGGCTTTCTCTCTTATATTCAAAGATGAATGGCAGTGGTTCCATTCTCAGGGCATCCTGTCATTTTAATTCAAGGGGAGAATGGAACCATTGCCATTCTCAGGGCCTCCCATCACCTTAAAGGGGAGAACGGCATGACTGCCATTCTCAGGGCCTCCCATCACCTTAAAGGGGAGAATGGCATGACTTCCATTCTCAAGGCCTTCCATCCCATCACCATGAAAGGGAGAATGGCACCATTTCCATTCTCCCTCACGTTGAAGGAAGAATGGTAGTGGTGCCATTCTCAAGACCTCAATCGCCTTGACAGGGGGAATGGCACCACTGCCATTCTCCCTTACTTTCAAGGAAGAATGGTAGTGGTGCCATTCTAAAGGCATCTCATAATTTTGATTGAAGGGGAGAATGGCACCACTGCCATTCTTAGGGCCTCCCATCACCTTAAAGGGGAGAATGGCACCACTGCCATTCTACAGGCCTCCCGTCACCTTGAAGGGGAGAATGGCACCACTACCATTCTCCCTTACATTCAAGGAAGAATGGCATTGGTGTAATTCTCAAGGCTTCCCATCACCTTGATTGAAGGGGACAATGGCACTGCTGCCATTCTCAGGGATTTACATCACCTTTTGATTGAAGGGGAGAATGGCACTGCTGCCATTCTCAGGGCCTCCCATCACCCTAAAGGGGAGAGTGGCACCACTGCCATTGTCCCTTACATTCAAGGAAGAATGGCAGTGTTGCCATTTTCAAGGCCTCCCATCACCTTAAAGGGGGAAATGGCACCACTCTCATTCTTCCTTACATTAAAGGAATAATGGCGCTGATGCCATTCTTCCATCACCTTGATTGAAGGGGAGAATGGTACCACTGCCATTCTCAAGGCCTCCCATCACCTAAAAGGGGAAAATGACACCATTGCCATTCTCAAGGCCTCCTATCCCATCATCTGGACGGGGTGAATAACACCGTTATTACCATTCTCCCTCTTACGTTCAAGGAAGAATGGCAATGGGTGGCTGCCATTCTCAAGGCCTCACATCACCTTGAAGGGGAGAATGGCACCACTGCCAATCTCCCTTACATTCAAGGAAGAATAGCACTAGTGCCATTCTCAAGGCATCCCATCACCTTGAAGGGGGGGAACGGCACCACTTCCTTTCTCTCTTATATTTAAGGAAGAATGGCAGTGGTTCCATTCTCAAGGCACATCCCATCATTTTAATTGAAAGGGAGAATAGCACCACTCCCATTCTCAACCACTCCCATCACCTTAAAGGGGAGAATGGCACGACTGCCATTCTCAAGGCCTTCCCCATCACCTTAAAGGGGAGAATGGCACCGCTGCCATTCTAAAGGCCTCCCATCCCATCGCCTCGGGACCACTGCCATTCTCCCTTATGTTCTTTGAAGAATTGCAATGGTGCCATTCTCAAGGCTTCCCATCACCTTGAAGGGGAGAATGGTACCACTGCCATTCTCCCTTACATTCAAGGAAGAATGGTAGTGGTGCCATCATCAAGGCCTCCCAGTGGCATAAGTATGGAAGCTATCACCCAGGTATGTCATTAATGTCCACTATAACACTAGTTGAGCTCGATATCTCACCATCATTGTTAGTATTATATGCAATGAAGAGGAATGTATTTCCTTTGAGGACATATAGAAAAATGAAAATGATGATTGGATGCATGCCATGTAGGATAAGTATGCCTTAATCCTCAGTTATGCCCAAGAGAAGGGCATGGATTATGATAAGAGACCTTTACACCCACATCTCGTATGACTACAATCAAGTGTATTATTGCATTGACAGCGCATCCTCGTAACTTAAATATCTAACTCTCAATGTAAAATATAAGAGAGGTTAATGAATTACCAATTGTTGTTATACTTGTGCAAAGGAGTATGCCACCTAGATATGCACAATACTATGCTCTTATCCACACTAGCTTCTCCAGATACATATTGCGAAATGACCATATAGCTTGAAGATAGGCAGACGATATCAAGTTTTTATCAAATAACTTCACCATCTTGAATCTCGAGTCATCATGACTCAGGATGAGAGAAAAAAGTAAGCGACATGACGAGACGAGAGAAACAAGTATGCAACATGATCATAATCAAGGAACTAAGTACATCCAAGCTAAAGTTAAAAGAGGTAAGAGAGCTATCGGGTAGTAACACGCATCGCTACCCAAGAAGAGAGCTAATTTGGTGTTCGATATATAGATACAATCATATGAGCACTAAGTGCCTGCATTTGTGACCCAAGCAAATTCTCTACTATGCTCATTGTATGCATTTAAGGAATCATGATTTCCCCATGTATAGGCTCCCAAGACTATAACCAGTGCCCTTGCATGTGCCAAGGGAAAATTTATAAATTATTGCATCCTTCATCGCTTGTCTCTAGTGTCAAAACAATTGCTTTATAATGTAGTGTGTTGTTGAGTCACAATTATTGTGGTCATAACTTAGTGTGCCTTTGAGTTGCAATTATTGGTCATAACTTAGTGTGACTTTGAGCCGACTATTGGTCATTTCTTCCACAACCTCTTTGAGTTGCAATTATTGGTCATAACTTAGTGTGCCTTTGAGCCGACTATTGGTCATTTCTTCCACAACCTCTTTCCAATTATATTGGGTGCTTTTACAAGAAGTTGAGATACCCCTACGTAAGGAGAAGAGCCAAATGCTCAATGTGTTAAAAGAGAATCCTAAGAACAATGCTGAGCTTCTGTGGAAGTGATGGGGCTTGGCTAAGGAGATTAAATTGTTATAACAATTATGATAAAAGACAAAATTCACAATTCTTAGCATGTGTTTCACCAATAAATGTAGTCCTAGATTTAAGTGGCACTCTACACAAGCTCTATTGGGGACTCATACATAATTTTGTAAGAGAGCAAACAAACATTGATGTTGCAAATAACCTCTTCAACAATGCATCTATGTATTTCATATGCAGCATAACAATGCCATCATTACATTGCCAAAACTCAATGCCCAAGTAATAGTGCAACGATCCAAGATCTGACATCTCAAAAGACTTCTCTAAATCAGCTAAAATATGATTATCATCATTAGGCCCTGTGAGCAGCGTGTCATCAATGTATAAAACGATGACCAATAAAACAATCCTTAGTCCCCTTAATATAGAGGGTACTGTCAGCAGTTGGGCTGTTGCAAAAACCCTATGCAACCAAGTATGCATGTATCTTTTCATACTATACTTTGAGAGCTTGCTTAAGGCCATATAAAGCTTTCTTCAATCTGCATACTTTTGATTCCTGACTTTTCTAAAAAAAACCACAAGGCTGAGATACATAGATCTCCTAATGCAAATCTCCATTCAAGAAAGCACTTTTGATATCTAACTGACGTACATTCCAATCTTTATGTGCTACAAATGTAATGATAATCTGCATGGTAGTCATACGACGTGTGGGTGGTGCAAAGGTTTCACCATAGTTAATGCCTTTCTCTTGTGCATAACCCTTTGTAACAAGACTAGCTTTGTATCGCTCAACACTGCCATCTGCTTTACGTAATGAGATGTGATAGATAGATAATGAATGTGTGCTTTTCAAAGAAGATAAGTATAGACCAAGATGGGTGTATACTAGCATGGGGAAAAAAACCTCCTAAAGAGGGAAAAAGTGCCTTGGTTGGTCCTAGTGTGCTATACAAAGAAGATAAGTATACCCCAAGAAGATGGGTGTATACTAGCATGAGGGAAAAAACCTCTTAAAGAGGGAAAAAGTACCTCGACTGGTCCTAGGTGTTCACACACATCAATACCAAATATGGCTACACAAACACTTGGATAATGGGCATGGTCATGCAAAATGCACACTCTATGTAGGTATGTGTCCAAGGGTGCTTTAAATGAATATATGGCCAGCTAGCTATCAACCCATTCTATTAGTCTTTATGTGTAATATAGATGGTGTGGGGCTCTTGACACTCTCGTTTTATTTTTTAATGGGTTACATCGATGGATACTGACTATAAATTTACCTCTAATACAAATGTTAAAGGGCAAAGTGTCAAAAGGCATGCATTAAATATGGTGGTGACTAACTTTTCCATCTATTCTCTCAATCAAAAAATTAATCATGGACAAATTTCATGCACTAGGAAGGACAAGTTAACAGTGATAGAAGGTTTTGCATGGAACAAATGATAATCAAATGCACGTTGAACAAACACATGTGATAGAGATACTGTAAATAAGAAGTTCAATTCTTACAACCAATGAAATTCAATTGCTCTGTAAAATACACATAAGTGGAGTGATAAATGCATAAAAATTGTAATCTACCCACCTGTGATCATCTACGTCACTACCACCTCTTACTTCACCACCTACCTCACCAACAATTGCAACTCCATCTAGCGACACAAGGAGATTACCCATGATTGAGGAATCTCCACTAACACTTCATTGACACTTTTGATCTCTCCACCCTCATCTCCTTGGGTAATTGGAGATCGTTTAGTTTATAATTAGTTGCAGTATGTCCTCTCTATTATAGTATGCAAAGTCTAGTATCATTACTCTTTTCTCTTACCACTTTTGTGTGCTCCTCTTGTTAAAATTATGTGTATGCTTGACATTCCATCATGCTCATCTAGATTGACTATGTGTAGGACTTTACAAAGGTTGGGATTGTCTCATGCATATGTAGGTCGTTGATAAAATTTTAATCAATTTTTTTTATCACATTAAGACACTCCTATATAAGGAAGGGTTGGAGCATTATATGGTAGTGATGTGTGTGAACACACTTAGGACTGTCGGGGCACTTTTTCTCTCACTTTTTTTCCCCGTGCATATGTACACCCTCTTACCTACCCATTTTGGGGTGTGTACTTATCTTTTGTATCTGGCACACATTTGTTCATTCTAATCTAGTGAGCTTGTGTTCTCTCAAGCTTCTGTATCTTGTGTGTGTGCATTGTTGCAACCCTAACCCTAATTCCAACAATTGGTATCAGAGCTAGCTTCCTTGACACTTGATCTAGTAGTCTACCTCCCTCCTCACCCCACGATCCTATTTTTCAGTCTTCGATTGAGATACCCTCTTAGGAGAAGAAGGTGTATACTATAATGTGTCGTATACGAATTTTTAGGGGTCCGTGGCGCGATTCGGACGTGTTTTGGGCACGTTTTGGACATCGTAAGGTTTTTGCAGACGTTCTAGAGAGGCGTCATTTTGGATTGGTTCTGCTCGATTTTGGGTGTTTGGGATGTGTATCTGCAAAGATTTGGTGTGCAGAAGCATCTACAGTGTCTAAAACAACATCGACCATCATACTTCCGCTCAAGTAACAATCTATTCTCTACTTTGTGTTAATTTTCATACACTTTATAGGTGATTCAGTCAGTTTTGGGAGCCATCCAAGGTTGCGTGAATACTGAGTACTTATAGTGTGTTGAAAGATTTTGCATTTGGTAGAAAGTCATGGCTGGCGCACCAGTGATGTATTCAACATGTTGTTTTTTGAGAACAAGCATGGGAATGCATTATACCAGGTGCGCAATGAAGCACGTGTTGTATATCTGCGCAAATAGGTGGAGTCTGACCACATGAATGCGGGAGACTTAATGGACATCTTCTTGACCAAGATCAAAGATTTTAAGGAGCATTTTGCTAGTGTGGATGAGATATATCCTGATAGTACATTGGTGCCCACAGTTCTCAATGCATTGCCAGATTCTTATCAGAGTTTTGCCTCTACCCTTAGATTCATGATGAAGGGAAATCTAAATGCCCTTACATTTGATGAGCTGTTTTCAATAAAGAAGAGCAGTCTAGGCAAAACAAATCTAAATGCCCTTACATTTGATGAGCTGTTTTCAATACTCTTACAAAGAAGAGCAGTCTAGGCAAAACAAATCTAAATGCCCTTACATTTGATGGGCTGTTTTCAATACTCTTACAAAGAAGAGCAATCTAGGCAAAACAAATCTAATATGCGAGTTTGTGACCAAGCTTTTGTTGCCAAGGGAAAGCTTCTTCACATGGTGGATATAAGCAAAAATCAGAATCCTTAGGTAAGGATGCAGAGAAAGAAGGTGAAGCTTAAAAAGAAGGGCAAGTGTCACTATTACAGGGAAACCAGGGCACTACATACATGAGTGCAAGAAAAGACTAGAGAAGGAGAAAAAGAAGGAATCGGGCATGGTTGTGTCTCATGCATCTGCACCAAGTGCACAGAAAAAGGAATTTGTAAGTTTTGCTCAAGATGGTTGGGCATGGACTGTACATTGCAGTATGACCCTTCTATTCATGATGCATGTTAGTGGCGGCATCGGATGCTTAGTACTTTGACATTGGTGCTAGTAAGCACATTAGTTCACAAAAAGGTTTGTTCTCATGTTTGGAATCTGTCCCAAGTGTAGGAACCGTCACATGTGCAAATGGTTCCTTATATCCTATCAAAGGATTTAGTAGAGTTATGCTCACTGCTACAAATGGGGGTGTATTTACTCTTTCGAAAGTTTTATATGTGCCAGACATTAAGAAGGACTTGCTGTCAGTTTTAGCCTTAGCCTTGTTAGTCTTGATGGTGAAATTTGTGGATGACAAATGTACAGTTCAGGATAGAAATGATGGTTATTCTATCATTGCATCAGGTACCTTGTTTCATGGCCTATACAAGATGGATGTATTTGAGAAGTTGCAAAGCATGATGCTTGCTCAGTCTCTACGACTCATGCTATGAGTGATGCAGAATTATGGAATGCATGATTTGGCCACCTGAATTATGGCAGTTTGTTACACCTTTAAAGACATGATATGGTGTTTGAGTTGCCAACTCCTAGGTACGAAGCATTGGCATGCTGTTAAGCGGGGTTTCACTCAGTATTTGGATTGTTTTATCCAAAAGAGGGTGAGTCATAGCTGTATGCTTTTAGTGATTCAGATTGGGTTGGATGTTATGACACACACGAGCGTCCACTAGTGGGTTTTACTTTCGCCTTGGTGATTCATGTATATCATGGCTCAGCAAAGAAGCAGCCTACAGTGGCCACTTCCAGCTGTGAAGCTAAGTATAGGGTAACTTTTACAGCTACAGTTGAGTGTGTGTGGCTTATGGCTGATTTGGGTGTTGGATAGTCCTCTAGCACTACCATTTTCACTGACAGTCAGAGCATATTAGCAATTGCAAGGAACCCAGTGTTTCATGCTCGCACTAAGCACATTGAGGTGCATTACCACTATGTCAAGGAAAGACTCTCTACACCAGAGATCAGCTTGGTCTATGTGCCTACACATGATAATATGGCAGATTTATTCACGAGGGCTCTTCCTCGTAAAAAGTTCGAAGCTTTTCATAAATCTTTGGGCTTACTGCCTTTTCAGGATTGATCAGCCATACCCTATACATGTTCACATCATCACTCCAGGGGGGATTTGTAGCATTATATAATAGTGATGTGTGTGAACACACTCAGAACTGCCAAGGCACTTTTTCCCTCACTAGGAGGTTTTTTTCCCCATGCATATGTACACCCTCTTATCTACTCATTTTGGGGTGTGTACTTATCTTTTGTATCCGGCACACATTTGTTCATTCGAATCTAGTGAGTTTGTGTGCTCTCAAGCTTCTCTATCTCTTGTGTGTGCACTGTTGTAACCCTAACCCTAATTCCAACAAGGGTACACTACAAAGCATCTAAAGCCTATAGTAAGGAAGGGTACTCCTATAGTAAGGAAGGGTACACTACAAAGTATCTAAAGCCTATCAACTTGTAGCTAATGACTTATATTATAAAAACAGTAGATGAGCTTTATACTAGATCCTTAGTAGCAATACTTGCCAAAAAAGATGTGATTTTCTATGAGCGATGTCAAGCGATGCTAATGGAATTTGTTAGAAATTGCATAACAACAACAATGGTCATTCAATGAATCCAAATAAAGTCACATGTATTACAACAAATTGCATCTCTTATGTCATCATTGAATTATTTTCCCTCATTGCATATTGGTATAAGCTATCACACCCAACCTCAATGCATATTAGTTTAAGCTATCTCACTACATATTGGTATCAATCCTATCACACCCAACCTCATCTATCACTCTCTCAAGTAAGGTGAACCTCATCCATCATACCAAAGTAAGATAAATGTTATTTCATTTACTCTCCTCGTCATCTGCTCGTCTTTTGTTATTCTCGTGATTGCTAACTACTCATGTATTTTTATATGCTGGGCATGTGAGTTGTTCTTTTACAAGTTTCATAATCGAAACCTTAAGAAGGACGTGTCTTTTTCTTTGTAGTGGAGTTGGTGAGAGATTCAAAGTTTGACAAATTTAGAACCCCAATCTTTTCAAATTTCATCAATTATTATATGATTACCGCGTG
This sequence comes from Cibotium barometz, assembly GCF_041138505.1. Classification (NCBI taxonomy): domain Eukaryota; kingdom Viridiplantae; phylum Streptophyta; class Polypodiopsida; order Cyatheales; family Cibotiaceae; genus Cibotium; species Cibotium barometz. The sequence continues at coordinate 19,881,640 of NC_141110.1, forward strand.
AATCTTTGGCAAATACTTATGCCTAGTTTATCATTGGCATGACTTTATGTAGTTGACCATCTAAATATACCTCCTCATCTCCATGCATATGCCATCCTTTAAGTAAGCCTCTCACATGAACCCAAAGGGCCTTTTGATTGCCTTAATTTATTTCCCTCAACGTTGGCTGTGACTTTTGATTTGATGTGAAATCTTCCTTAACCATCATCTTTATGCTACTTCATCACTTCTTTCACTTTTTGAACAAATCCTTCTTTTTCTAGGGTCCCATAGTTTGTTTTCTAAGGTTGCAAGATGATTTACAAGTTCATCAAGCCATAAGTGTAGACTTCTCTTTTTAGAGTTTGTCGATTTATTCAAGTAGTTATTATCTAGAGCACTCATTTTGTCAGGTGGTCAGATATCTTCTTGGGGGTGATGCCAAAGCACCCACAAAGGAATTCTTGAATTACATGTAAAACCCGCTCTTAAAGCTACATGTGAACCCCCTCTTATAGAAGTGAGAATAAGGTACCTCTTGTGTGGTGAAGAACTGCTAGGGTGTGTGTCTAGGTGTTTGTCATGTTGGAGATAGGGGTGTTATCCTGTAGTGACAATTATGGCTACTGCAAGTTGGTGTTGATGCAAAGAAACATGATTGGTAAGAGGCGTGTAAAAGTCAAGTTATGATTTATATGCAAATTGGACTTAGTGATGGAAGATAGGGAGTGTGCACTGAAGTCCTGTAGAGCATTAATACAAAAGAATATGCATACTATTCATGGCACAATAGCATACTACAAGAAAGACGACTTAGATAAACCTCATTAGAAGGACATATCTCATATATTAGTGTTAAAGACATCGAAGTAGGAGTTGAATTACATGAAAGACGACTTACAAGAAAGACGACTTAGTGACGAAAGATAGGGAGTGTGCTCATGAGATGAATAATAGAGTATGTCTTACACTTAACCCGACATTTTATTTAGGGCATTCATGTTTTAAAAATTGAATCTAAAACATGCATTGGGTAAATAATTTTGCATTGAATGATAAAGGTAGCAAGTACTATCCTTCTTCAAATTGGGTTCTTATAAAGGGAAAGGAATGGAGATGAGCACAAAAGTCGCTTTATGAAAATTAATGGCTTATTTTATCCTAAACAACAATGAGAGACATTTATGAGATTTTTCATCTTTCATCAAAATTATGATGACTCACACCCTAGATCAGATAGGTTCATTAACAAGCGGAAAAGTAATGAAAATGACGAAGATGATCAAATGGCATGTAAGAAACAAGGGAAATTATGAACAAAACAATAGAGAACGTGATTGAATTAAGGCATGAAGATCCACCCCATATAGACCAGGAAAGAAGCTAGTAAAACTCATTAATTTGGAAAGTGATGATGATGACAATGGAAATGAGCAAAAATTTACGAGTATAACGATATTGCTTTGCATAACAAAAAGTGGGATTGCAATTTTTTGATTTTACAAAAAAGATCGCTTCACATCATGATTCTAAATCCATATGAATTTGTGTTAGGGAATTTAAAAAACATGTATGGAGTTATATTTTGCTTTGGTTGTTCTAGAACTTCAAGAGCCATTGACACATTATATTGTTACTCATTACTCACAAATTATATGCTTAGGTTTTGGCTCTTCCAAAGTTGCGGATTGCTAGTATTATGATTTGTGTCTTTATTGTTCAATTTTTTTTTTCCTAAGGTGTCTGTGTGCCGGACGCCCAAGCGGGTGCTTGCATGTGAAAGGGATCTCAAGTCCAGGTTTCGACCAGTTCCATTGCTTCAAGCAAGCAAAGCGTTTGTTTTTCTCATCGTCGACGACCGGCTCAGCTTAGACTTATCTGTGTTTTTTTCTCACCATGGCTACAAGTAAGGCTTACTGTTGCCTTCAATTTCTTGCTATGGCGCCAAGGTTTTTCTAAGTCTGCTGTTCTTTTTGAGTTTCGCGCAGCACTCGAACAGGAGATTCTGCGGAAGACTTTTGCCCATGAATTTTAGGGTTTTCGATATGCTTTTCTGTTTGAATTTTAACCTGATATTAATGAAACTATGGCGCTCTTAGATGACCTGATGCCGATCGCATCCTACGGAAATTTTGTTGAAGGATTCAGCTGTGGCTTTTGAAGGATTTCTGAAGCTTTTGTTTGGCGCGTTTTGTTCAGGGACTCAGTTCGAGAATAGTAGCGAAATCGGAGTGTTTTCAAAACTTACCAACGCGTATTGCCTGACCGCCATTGGAGGATCAGAGAACTTTTTCAGGTATTTCCTTATGACATCCTTTGATTTTCCTCTTTTTTTGGTGTGATTTCAAATCTTTTTATTTCTTATCTTTTGTTCGTGAATCAATTTTTTCATAAAATCATGGCATCTAGCTTTCTAATTCGTTTATGCCACTTTGATGCGCCAGTACCTTTGAAGCTGAGCTAGCTGAAACCATCCCAGTTGTCAAGGTTTCCATTGCAGGAATGAGGGTGATTGGTCGAATGTGTGTCGGTGAGCCCGTTGGCTTCAATTATTCTGTCTCTTTAAGCGATGCAGTAAGTTGATACATCCTTTCAGTGCTTCAGGTAACAAGAACGGTTTACTCTTGCCCAACTCTACTACAGATCAAGGTACAGTTGCAGGCCTTTGTAATTCTTCACTCTCGTTGTGCCTCAAGGTATTGAGCTTATGATTACCTTGAACGTCTTGCAGAGTTGCAGCACATCCGGAACTCCTTGCCAGACACTGTTGTAGTACAGCGAATTGATGAGCGCTTGTCGGCACTTGGAAACTGCATTGCCTGCAATGACTACGTGGCATTGATTCATACGGATCTTGATAGAGTATGTGCTCGGTGCTTTCTGATGACAGTTTTGAATCTCAATAATAAATCGTGGCCACCTATTAGTTATTTCAAATGGGAGGAAAATACATGTTTTGTATATGGTGTCTATGCAAGGGTTGGTTAAGAAGGTGTTGGGGGGTGGGGGGGGGACTAATCCTGGAAGTGTAGTTCAATTAGACTATGCTACAATAAAATTTATATCAAGTAAAGAAGATTGTACATTTGTACTCCTATTGGAGCTTGCATGAGCTTCTGGTGCACGCTGACATGAAGAGTGATGCAATCTGCTTTGATCTGACTTGAAAGATGTTTTCCAAGGTGGCTCTTTTTGCCACTGGTGATCACAACTAGATTACACCAGAATATCTGACAATTGTGGGCACCAGTGGGACCTGACCAATGTGCATCAAACTTATGGACACCGGTGGAACGGATTAGTCCACACCCAAAAATATCTGGCATCGGTGAACCTAGTCCATTCAACAAGAAGACCACTTTATTGAAACAATCCATATGGATTGTAAGATCCTCCCAGGAAGTCACCTAAATCACAGCATAAACACAAGGTTAGTACAAACCATAGTTAACGGGAGGTATGAGGGTGGGAGGTATGAGGGTTTCGTTCAGACTGAAAAATAACTGTGGAAATTTATACATATATAGAATATGACTCACGTCATGACTCATACATGATACATATAGCAAACACAGATTGATCATGATTCATCATTGTATACAAAAGCATGCTGCATGAATGAACATTCAACAGCCAACAATGATTATAGCACTAAGTAGAAGCATAGACGAATAATGACTCAAACGAGATTACATACATATGAATCATGTAAATGAAATCCCTGCACGCCCTCTGGAGTCATCAGTGATAAACCATGTCACAGACTCACATGATTCATGAAGAGACTAGAGTAAGTTGTGCCACTCCCACCATATCTTGCATTCATAGCATCGAAGGTCATGTTGTCCCACAGAGGAGAGCTATTCCTTCGCATGATGAGATTCGAGAGATAGAATAGCTTGCAGGCAAGAATAAGAAGAGAGTGGGTGAAGGCCCAAGGGTGACAGGCAGCAGACTCACCTTTGCTTGGTCCCTTTGAAGATGTAGGAGTCTCATCGAACACCACATTGTAGCTCACAATAACTTTACTGGCTTGTTGATCATAAAGACGATATGCCTTGGACACAGAACTATATCCAAGAAAAGTCATATGTTGAGACTTGGAGTCCAACTTAGAGCGATGCTCCTTGGGCACATGTACATACGCCGAACAACCAAATACTCGCAAATGAACAATAGAGGGCTTCTTACCATGGAAAGCCTCATATGGAGTTTTATCTGGAAGTGTAGCTATAGGAGACCTGTTTTGAATATAGACAGCAGTAGAAGCCGCCTCAGCCCAGAAACGTCGAGGTAAAGAGGAGTGCACAAGCATAACATGGGCCATCTCCATGATAGTCCGATTCTTCCTCTCTACAACTCCATTCTGTGATGGAGAGTATGTTGTAGTAAGTTGTCTTTGAATGCCTTGATCCTTGCAAAGGCTATTAAAACTCCTGGGATGTAAACTCACCCCCTTTGTTAGTTCTCAGAACCTTGACCGAAGAACATGTATCTTTTTCCACCTCAATCCGTCAATCACGAAAGTGCTAAAGGGCATCGTCCTTGGTCTTCAAAAAGAAAACCTAAGTAAATATGGTGAAGTCATCCACAATCACAAGCATGTACAATGTCTTACTCAAAGACACAGTACTCATCGGTCCACACAAGTACACAAGTCTGCATGAACAAGAGCAAGTGATGTCAAAGATCTGTGCGTTGCCTCTTTCGGAAAGGCGCATCGGTGTTGCTTTCCCTGTAAGCAAGAGGAACATGCGGAATCTGGAGCCTTGATGGTCAGTAAACTCTTGACCAATCCATCTTTTGAAGCTCATTGAAGAAGTTGATAGGTCAAATGGCCGAACTGAGCATACCAAAGAGCAAAGAAGAACCATGAGAGAGGAAAGCGATCAATTTGTATAAGCCACTATCTTGGACTCCCTGAGCCAAGATGTTACTAGTCTCCTTATCATGAATAGTAATCTCGTGGCGAGAGAAGATCACCTTTGCACCTTGAGCTATAAGAGCACTCACTGACAGAAGGTTAAATGCTAAATCTGGAATGTAAAGAACATTAGAGAAGTACCTCTTGTCGTCGGAGGAGCGGAAGATGGGCATGGTGCCATGTCCATAAATTGGCACAGCAGAAGTAACACCCAAGGTGATAGTGCCCGTCTTGGCAGTCAATCGATTCTCCCCTTCATCTCGAGCAACCAAAGCTCCATTAGAACCACGAGAGGTGCAGGTCCGCTCCTCAAAGCGAGATTCAATTTGCATAATGGAGGGAAGCACTTCCTTCCAAATAACTTGAACACTTGGAGGAGAAGAAACAAGAGACTGAAAATAAGCATAAAACCTCTTTGGAAGCTTGGAGAGAAGCCGAATAGCCATATCTTGAGTAGAGATATTCTTGCCACATACAACAAGCTTGTCCTAGAGATATTTCATCTTCGTGATGGAAGCAAATAAAGAAGGAAAGGTAGAGACCGAAAGATTCATAAGCTGCTTTTCCAAAGCCAAAATCCATCTCGAAGACTTAATCTCGTAAAGATCTCCAAGGGCCTTCCAAACTTAATGTGCCGCATCTGTTGTACGCACATAAGAGAGAACTCAATCTTGACAATTCAACATGAGAAAGGAGAAAACACGATGATCATTTGCCTCCCAAGCATCAACGTGTGCGTGGGTCACACCAACTGTAGAGAGGGTGGGAAAGGTGGCATTGGCAGTTGTGACTAGCCAGTCCAGAGATCCACTCCACGCAAGGCCGACTTCACCTTCACTGCGCACAATGTCTGGTTGGAGCCATCCAACTTGGCAGACTCAAAAAACATATTGAGCAGGTGAGGCAGCCATCACTAAACTCAGGCTCAACTCTCAGAAAAGAAAACGCACAACTCAGAAGAAAGAAGTGTCACCATAGGTACCAAGATGCCTCAAAGCAACCAGCGGCCAGCCACACCAGATCCCGTGTCCACTAGAGAGGAAAACACAGCCAAGAAGGGGTTGCTGTCCTGAAAAAACAGGCCGACCAGCTTCCACTAGGCTCAGAGTGCATACGTTGACGAGGAAATACATGTTGCCTGCAACGATAAAGTGCCAGGAAGAGGAAACCCAACCAGTGTTAGCACATTCATCCCCAGTTTTTGCTCATTTATGGTGCCCATTTGGTACCCAGTAGCTCCAGTCGGCCTGTTTTGCAGCTCCAGTCGGCCAGCTTCCTCCTCTACTATAAATAAATAGTGGGTGCTGGCCTCTCATTTCTCATTCAGTCTTGTACATATTTTGCTCCCTCACTTATGAGACTTGTAGTGTCTCTTGCTTGGGACTGTTTTGCTTCAGTATATTCAGCATAGTTCTCTCCATATCTCTCTCTCTCTCTCTTGCACTCTCTGTTCAGCACATTCTAGTGCCACTTTGCTTCCGCTCTGTGCACTCTTTCATGGTATCAGAGCTCCCGGTTTAGAAACCTCTTTGCTGCCCCAGATTCAGCCCTGTTTTCAGCACCTTCTACTCTGTGTTTTCTCTCAGATTTGCAGCCCTTTGCTGCTTCGGCTTCTGGACTGAACCGGCTGGTTGCTACGCCCTTCAGTTTGGCTTCATCAATACAGCCTTCAGGTGGTATTTGACCAGTTTTCTTCTCTTCCACGTGGAGTTTGGGACATATGCGGCCTGTTTTCTTCAGGATAGCAGCTTCCTTTGCTGCGTTTTTCCTCTCCCGTGGGTTTGCTCCTTTGCAGAGGGGGTCTTTGGTGTTGCAGGCTTTGGTGGCACTTTTGGTACCTGTGAAGGACACTTCTTCTTCAGAGATTGTGCGTTTTTTCTTGAGGAGAGCCCAAGCTACTGTCCTTGTTGCCTTTCCCTCTCGCACCCTCGTACAGCATATTCTCAGGTGCTGTCCAGCCTCTTAGGGCTGCGTTTTGGTGGGAGGAAAGACCCTATATCAACGTTTTCTGATTTGGACAGTTTTATTTTATGAGGGTTGGTTCTATTGATTGGATCAAGGATGACAACTTCAGATTTGGCTCCCGTACCGCTCTCTTGTTATTTCCTAGATGAGGCTGACAAGTTGGATGGTGGTAACTTTCAGTCATGGAAGTTGCTGGTTACTTCTATCCTCAGGGAGTATGGTTTGATGGAGTTTCTCTCGTACAAGAATCGGTGCTTGCCGGACCTTGCCTTTGCAGAGGATGTGTGTTGGTGGAGGAAGACTGACGAACAGATCTATGGCTTTCTCCTCTTGAATTGTTAGGATTCGGTTCGTTGACACTTCATCTATGCTCCTGATGATGCTTCTACTTTCTATGTGTGGCAGTTGCTTTGTGACCCGTATGGTGATGCTAGTGATCGGTAGATGCTTTATGCTTTTGGGTGCTATGCAGCGAGTGATCTTGTGGATACTTCTTTTGGAGATGTTCCTGCGCAGTGAAGGATAGTTGGCCAGTTTTGCTCACTGCATCGAGGAGTTTGTTTCTCCTGTTTCCCTGCCTTCAGTTTCTGTGCATACTTCTCCTTGCCAAGATAATATATCTGGTAATGTTTTTGAGAAACATAGTGGGCTGTCTTTGCTCACAGCTTCTGAGGGGGATTTTTCTCCTATTTCTTCGCCTCTGGTGCTATTATACAACATTTGGCTACTCTTGGTACAGAGTTGGAGCAGATGGACTCTTTCTTTTTAGGGTATTATCTTCTTGGAGCTACAGGCTTCTAGGGATTCATGTGACACTATGTTTACATTTGGGTTTAGCATCGATATTTGGAGCAGCAGGACGCAACCTACATGGTTGTTCTCTTCTAGAAGAGCAGTGTACCTTGCACCTTGTTCTGTTACTATTGTAGCTGAGTTGTTGTGGAGATTGCGTGTGGAGCTTTCCTGGTACCTGTTGTTGCTGCTTTCTTTTGTCTTTGACAAAGGATGACTTCTTCGGCTTCTCGGGTTACGTTCAGCATCTGGTGCTGAGAGGGGGTGTTAGCACATTCATCCCCAGTTTTTGCTCATTTATGGTGCCCATTTGGTCCCTTTTTGCATGGCCTTGCTTGTGGGCTAGCCCCCCTTTTTCTAAACCCTCGGTTGATCTGAGATCAAGACAATGTCGTCAGCATATAGCAATATGGGCACTAGTGTCTGAGCGCCAAAGGTGAACCTCTACCTCCGAAACTATCCACAAATACTGCAATCTCATCAATGTATAGGCCTAAGAGTGTAGGTGAAAGTTGGCAGCCTTGCTTAACCCCAATAGTGCTACATATATCTCCCGAGGTCCCACCGGGTGCGCGTACTCGGCCCAAGTACTGCCTTCACACCCCATATCATCTCATGTGAGAATTGGAGCTCTTGCAAGCGTCCTATGAGACGGGATCGAGGGACAGAGTCAAAGGCTTTGCGGAAATCCACAAAGCAGCAATACACATGTCTCTTTGAGGACCTCGTCGCCTATATGATAGCCCGTAAAGTAAAGATATAGTCTAGCGTGGAGAAGTTTCTCCTGAATCCTGCTTGGCTTGATGCCCTGTTTGCCATCCTCTCTGACATAGAGTTCATCATGTCCTCTAGTACTGCCCCTTAGATTTTGGCCATTGCGTGACCAATCATGATAGTCTTGTAGTTACCTGGGTCCGTGGGGTCTCTTGCTTTGTGGATGGGGACAATGGTGTTGGTAGTCCAGGAGGGTGGGAAGCCTTCACAGAGTGCTCTCTTAAAAAGACTGGCAAGAATGGGAGCCAATACATGGTGCCCGTGGTGGGCAAAATGTTTCGCGCGTAGATCTTCATGATCTTTTGCTCTTCCATTATGCAACTTTTTTTTTTTGGAGAGAGAGAGAGAGAGAGAGATGAAGCCAAAAGGCTGAATAGACTGGAGTGAATACAATCCCGAGCAAGAGACCTAATAGTCTCATAAGTGAAGGATATGAAAGGGAGCAAGTGTGTCAACACATGAACCACACAACTCACTGAATGAACATATGAATGGGAGAGGCCAACCCACCCACCTATCTATAGGTAAGGGGTTGGTTGTCTGGACATCAAAAACTTGACCTAGGAAAAATGCCAAGAAAAAGAGGGAAAATAAGGGTGGCCAGCCCTCAATCAAGGGCCGTTAAAGGTAACAAATATTGGCAACATGCAATGCTAACACATGATATGGTAGATTTTGAGAGTTTTTTCTTGAAAGAGTTCTTGTAGGCTGAGGATGCGTACGACATAGTCTCCAAGTTCAAAACTTGGAAATGAAGAATATGCCTTTTGGTACATATTTGCATAAATTTAGAGAGTTGCAAGCTCGAACAACTCACGTATATCCTATCACTATTTTGGGATTCTTTGTAGATGGATTGCCAGATGGATAGTTGGCTAGTTTTGCTACTGTGAATGTTCCTACTTCCCTTACTTTGTGTGAGGATTTTGGATTGTGGTCAGGTGTGTCCGTGACCGTGCCCGGGGCACAGTGGTACTTCCAGGGATTGAAGGATTGGGATTTGGATTTGGTTGGGCCTGTGGAGTCCCGACATCAGTTTTCAGAGGGGGCAGTTGAGTTCTTACATCTGGCGATGCCGACCTTCAAGGAGGGTGCTATTATTCAGCATTTGCCTACTCTTGGTACAGAGTTGGAGCAGATGGACTCCATTTCTTTTGAGGGTATTATCTTCTTGGAGCTACAGGCTTCTAGGGATTCCTGTGACACTATGTTTACATTTGGATTTAGCACCGATATTTGGAGCAGCAGGACGCAACCTACATGGTTGTTCTCTTCTAGAAGAGCAGTGTACCTTGCAGCTTGTTTTGTTACTATTGTAGCTTAGTTGTTGTGGAGATTGCGTGTGGAGCTTTCCTGGTACCTGTTGTTGCTGCTTTCTTTTGTCTTTGACAAAGGACGACTTCTTCAGCTTCTCGGGTTATGTTTAGCATCTGGTGCTGAGAGGGGGTGTTAGCACATTCATCCCCAGTTTCTGCTCATTTATGGTGCCCATTTGGTCCCTTTTTGCATGGCCCTTGCTTGTGGGCTGGCCCCCCTTTTTCTAAACCCTCGGTTGATCTGAGATCAAGACAATGTCGCCAGCATATAGCAATATGGGCACTAGTGTCTGAGCCAAAGGTGAACCTCTACCTCCGAAACTATCCACAAATACTGCAATCTCATCAATGTATAGGCCTAAGAGTGTAGGTGAGAGTTGGCAGCCTTGCTTAACCCCAATAGTGCTACATATATCTCCCGAGGTCCCACTGGGAGCGCCTACTCGGCCGAGTACTGCCTCATATAGTGCCATCACACCCCATATCATCTCATGTGAGAATTGGAGCTCTTGCAAGCGTCCTATGAGACGGGATCGAGGGACGGAGTCGAAGGCTTTGCGGAAATCCACAAAGCAGCAATACACATGTCTCTTTGAGGACCTCGTCTCCTATATGATAGCCTGTAAAGTAAAGATATGGTCCAGCGTGGAGAAGTTTCTCCTGAAGCCTGCCTGGCCTAATGCCCTGTTTCCCATCCTCTCTAACATAGAGTTCATCATGTCCTCTAGTACTGCCCCATAGATTTTGGCCATTGCGTGACCAATCATGACAGTCTTGTAGTTACCTGGGTCCGTGGGGTCTCCTGCTTTGTGGATGGGGACAATGGTGTTGGTAGTCCAGGAGGGTGGGAAGCCTTCACAGAGTGCTCTGTTAAAAAGACTGGCAAGAATGGGAGCCAATACATGGTGCCCGTGGTGGGCAAAATGTTCCGCGCGTAGATCTTCATGATCTTTTGCTCTCCCATTATTCAACCTTTTTTTTTTGGGAGGGAGGGAGGGAAAGGGAGAGAGAGAGAGAGAGAGAGAGAGAGAGAGAGAGAGATGAAGCCAAAAGGTTGAATATACTGGAGTGAATACAATCCCGAGCAAGAGACCTAATAGTCTCATAAGTGAAGGATATGAAAGGGAGAAAGTGTGTCAACACATGAACCACACAACTCAGTGAATGAACACATGAATGGGAGAGGCCAACCCACCTATCTATAGGTAAGGGGTTGGTTGTCTGGACATCAAAAACTTGACCTAGGAAAAATGCCAAGAAAAAGAGGGAAAATAAGGGTGGCCAGCCCTCAATCAAGGGCCGTCAAAGGGAACAAATATTGGAACATAGAGAGATGCAATGCTAACACACGATGTGGTAGATTTTGAGAGAGTTTTCTTGAAAGAGTTCTTGTAGGCTGAGGATGCGTATGACATAGTCTCCAAGTTCAAAACTTGGAAATGAAGAATATGCCTTTTGGTACATATCTCCATAAACTTAGAGAGTTGCAAGCTCGAACAACTCACGTATATCCTATTACTATTTTGGGATTCTTTGTAGATGGATTGCCAGATGGATATAAGCTCTATATCAGGAACATTCGATATGCCAAGATTTATGATAGGATTGTGGCAAAGAAATATCCAAAGAAACCTCAACCACTCTCATTGACAGATTAGATAGGATCCCAAACTTTTGGGGTTGATGGTTTATTGTCTTGTGGATGACTACCATGAGGTTATAAATTGCACTTTCTTATAAGGTGAATTTGGGCATGCTCCTAGATTCATCTAGGTATATCTTTATGCTTTATTAGCGGATATGCGAATTTCGCATGGTGAAGTTTTCATCCAAGTTGCAACCAATTAATATTGTGTTACTTCTTTCTATCTTTAGTGTTGCATATGCCCTATCAACTACCTTTTGGTTGTAATAATTCTTTCTATTTGTTATGATCCTTAGTGCTAGGTCGAGTTTGCCGTGTATCTCCGAAGCTCTGACAGAAACTTAGTACACGGACCTTTGTATGAATTTATGCTCTTATGTGTGTGTGCGCGCGCGTGGGGTGTGTGTGTGTGTGTGTGTGTGTGTGTGTGTGGGAGCATTTATTGACACCAAGTTCTACTTCCACTATTGGGCATTGGTGGGGATGTCGTAGTATCTAGTCCATACTATGCATGATGGAGATGGTTTATTGTCTTGTGGATGACTACCATGAGATTATAAATTGCAGTTTCTTATAAGGTGAATGTGGGCATGTTCCTAGATTCATCTAGGTATGTTGTGGTCAGCAAGGACATATGAGGACGAAGTGCCTGCAATCAAAGGGCAAGTTAGAGTCAAAGAGAGTCCATGTGATCGAGGCTAACGGTAAAATTAGGTTGTAGTTTCAAAATGAAAGTTTACAGTCCTACGGACCTAATAGGATAGATGGTTCAGTCGTGGAAAAATTCTACACATTCTTTTTGATCCTAGGAGTACTCACAACTTCATGAATGCCAAGTTTATGAAGTTACGAGTGAAGATGCAGCCAAGTGATCACTAGTAATGTGTGTCGACATGTCGTGGGGCGCATGGTTCTGGAATGAGCGAGTTGACTATAACTATATAGAGCTAAAAAAAGCCATTGGATTTCATGATTATGAATATGGACAGAGTAGATGTTATTATAGGAAAAGAGTGGTACCATAACCATGATGTATAGATAGACTGGAAGGGTCATGAGCCGGTTGGAAGAGGATATGATTGCTTGACAGTTGTCAATATCTTAGGATGGGACCACCTTACAGGATTAGCTATTTGGAAGAGGATACGATTGCTCGATGGTTGTCAATACCTCAAGATGGGACAGATTTGTAAGAGTAAATTTCCTTGGGGAGCACCAGTACTTTTGAAGCACAAGAAGGACAAAAGTTAGAGAATGTGTGTCAACTTTAAAAAGTTGAATAAAGTTCCGATAAGAATATGTATCTTTTTTGTAGAGAGGATGATTCGATTGATAGGTTGCAGGGAGCTGTCTATTACGAAGATAGACCTACTGGTTATCACCAAATATGGATGGATAAGGAAGGCGTCTTCAAGACGAGATTCCGCACACTGTGTGGCCATTATGAGCTTCTTGTGTTACCTTTTGGACTCACAAATGCTCTTGCAACTTTCTAGCATATAATGAATGATTTAGGGAAATTCGTGGTTGTGTTTCTAGATGATATCTTTATATACAATCATACTCTGGAGGAGCACGTTGATTGTCTCCAGATTGTCTCAAGTATTTTGAGGCAGGAGAAGTTGTATGCTAAGTATACAAAGCGTGAGTTCTTTAAAAGAGAACTCATATATGTAGGACACCGGATTTCTCGAGATGGCCATGGATTATTTTACATAGAACCATTGTTGATGAGAATAGAGAACATACCTAAGAAACCCTAGCAAGGTTTCCATAGACCCAACGTCAAACTCATCACGTGACCGTGATAGATTTTGGCTCTTGTGTGCAGCCAAAGCAACAACGGTACGAATGGTAACACATATGTGAACTAGGAGCATAAAAGTCTCACGCTGAGCACAATGTACTGGACATGACAATAGAAGCTACATCTCGACGGTCATGAATTGAGGCTTGAGCAATAGTGATGAGAAAACCAAACTTTAAACCTAGTTTTAGCAAGAGAAGATACAGAGATGAGATTCTTATGAATTTGAGGTACATACAATGTGTCATGTAAAGTGAAAATGTCACCATTGCATGCTTTCAAATCTACATTCCCAATGCCTTTAATGGCATACAATGCATTACTCTACCACCTTTAGGTGCATCGTGCAAAGTGGCAAACCGCTTCTTACATGAAGTGATGTGCTTTGTAGCACCGCTATCAAAGTACCAATCATATAAGTGAGTCTTGGGTTATTATCGATTCATTGTGGTCTTGACCTGGACCAAGAGGCTTACTCTTGCATGGACGTGGTGGATCACGGGTAGTCTTGCCGAGGGTCCTTGTGGGTAAGCACCGGTGGTATGGGATCATCACTGGGGTCTTTTTTGGTCATCAAGCCTCTATTCACATTTCAATATTGAATATACTTGCAGGTCCTTGTCATCAATGAATGATTGGGCATCTCAGAAGATTGCCTTTCAGTGGACATTGAGGGTTTGCAGTGACATTTTCTTGCGGTAGATTGTTAGTTTGCTTTTAGTCATGGCTAAAAATGATGTATTCAGTATGCTCTTTGCCGAGGACAAGCTAACTATCCCATGTGGGCATATGTGATGAAGCATGTACTGGTTGCAAAGAATTTATGGGTATATGTAATTGGTGCTAAGTTATGACCTGTTGCTCTCTCATGTAGACAGTAAGCCATTCCTCGTATCCGTTCATGTACTTCTGTGCATGGGATATACTGTTAGAAGTCATCTCCTGTCTAGTTTTATACACCAGGGCCTTTGTTGTGGGTGTGCCTGCCCTTATGAGGTGTTCTATCATTTTTCCTCACTCCCCGCATTTTCCCCTATTTTTTCCATTTTTTCTGTGGCTTGGGAGGCAGCCCTGAGGTGGCAGGAGGGCCCAGTAGCTGGCCGCCTGATGGCACTGGTCCACGACTCCCTTACTGAGATGGCCGACTGCTGACACCTGGCCGACTGGCTGTTTTTAGCTGGTCGTGGAGATTCAGCAACAGTTGGCTCCCTACAGCAGGCCGAGTGCTCATGTGGGGGTATATAAATAGGCCCCTAGCCCCCTTGCCAGTTGTGTATCATACCCGGGATTTTCTTGTGTATATAGAGTAGAGTTACACGCCTATATCTCTCTCTCTCTTGTGCTGTATTTTTTTGCATGCGTTTTTGCTCGTGTTCCTAGATCTGGTCATCATCTCCGCTGCGTATTCTGACATGGTATCAGAGCCTAGGCTCTAGATAGTTCTAAGAGGGGGACTGTTGTGTGGCTGATTGGTGGACCGTACGGGACTGTTCGGGAAGAGGAGAAGCAAGAGGACGGCAGGCTGATTTGCTGGATAGCCACTTGCAGGTTTTAGTTCTTTTTTCCCACTCACCCACCCTTTTCAGAGTACATCCTCGCAATGGCAGATCTGTTTGAGATGGCCGAGAGGTCCCGACACTCCCCACGTTCCCGGTGGACCGTCAGTTGGACGGGAAGAACTACGGCATATGGAAGGTTACGATGGAATCTGTTCTGGAGTCTTACGACCTCGCTGATTTCGTCGTTGTTGGGGTTCCACGGCCGGAAGTTGAGGAAGGGGAGTTATCGTCGATCCGAAACCGTTGATCCGAAAGGACCGGGAGGCTCAGACACAGATGTGGGATCGTGTCAACGCCAGGGTTCGTTCGTTTATCTTTCTCAACTGCACACTGCAGGTAATCAATCATGTAAAGCATATGACGCTGGCCAGAGGTATATGGCAGCATTTGGCCTCTCTTTACAACAGGGTATCGCCCATGAAGAGGATTTCCTTGGAAGTACAAATGCGGGTTATGAGCCCTGCAAAGTCATCGACGATGCGGGAGCATATTAACAAGCTGCAGGCTTTCGCAGGAGGTTCTTCAGGCTGGAAAAGAGATATCATCAGAGGACATGGCCATAACGTTGCTGTCGCACTTGCCCTCTTCGTACTCAGCATTTTACTCGTCTTTGATTACCAGTGGCGGCAGGCTCAGCATCATCACATGGGAGGAGCTTGTGCCCATGGTCCTGGACCAAGAGGAACGATTCACGAACCCTCCTCAGGGTGGAGGTTCGGAGGCCTTAACTGACCAACGATCGAAAGGCCGTAACACGGGCAAAGGTAAGGCTTCATCGGAGAAGTCTTCTGAGAAGAAGTCCGTTACTGATCGTGAGAAACTAAGGGCAGAGAGGACCTGTAATGATTGTGGCGAGAAAGGCCACTATTGGAGGCAGTGTCCCAAGCGGAAGACCGAGAAGGATGAAGATTCCTAAGCAGCAATCATAAGACTCCGGCTTTTGTGCACCTCGAGGTGGTGGACACCGATGTTCCATTTTCTTCAGGCAGGGAGGAGATTGGAGGACTCTGCGCAACGGATACTCGGGAGTGGATTCTCGATAGTGGTGCTTCCAGGCACATGACTTCTTCCCGTTCCAGTTTACAGGATCTCTGCAGGCTTTTTGGTAACATTCTTACTGGAGATACATCCACTATCCCAATTCACAGTGAGGGCAGGATGGAGATAGTTCCCGGAAGCATTCCTCCCAGGTGTTGTATGTTCCGTCACTTGGTTTTCATCTGTTGTCAGTGCATCAGGTTTGCAAGACTGGCATACGGGTGGAGTTTGATGAGCATTTTGTTGCTCTCCGGGACAAAGCAAGCCTATCAACTTGTAGCTAATGACTTTTATTATAAAAACAGTAGATGAGCTTTATACTAGATCCTTAGTAGCAATACTTGCCAAAAAAGATTTGATTTTCTTTGAGCGACGTCAAGCAATGCTAATGGAATTTGTTAGAAATTCAGAGCCAAGCCTAGAATCCATCAAGTTTATGAGCCCATTATCTAGTTAATTAGGATTAGTAGATAATTAAGAAATAATCATTTTTTTAGTTATTTTCAACTAACCCTCTATACCCCCAGCCAATGGAGGAGCTCCCTCTCCTTGCACACATCAAATTAGCCCAAACCCTTCTAGCCATAGATAGCCACTTCAATGGTTCTCCAGCCAATCTAATCAGAAGCGCAAACTGCTGCCTAGAACTCCAGAAATTCGCAGATTCACTGGCGCCTGTTTTTTGAGTGAAAAATAAGATCTCTACTTCATCCAATCAAATGGGTCTAATTCCTCTTAGCCCCGAGGGTTTTCAAGCATGATCTACAAGCTGGTGAAGTCAGAATTTGATTTGATCAAGTCTACAGTGAGATCCAAGCTCTTCATCAAATCTGCACAGCAGGGAGGTGACTTTGGTAAAACAGAGATTAAGCATTCAATGTTTGGTCAAATCTTGTGTTTCTTGGCTTAATCCTCTACTAGACTAATTGTTATTGATGGTCTTGAAAGTATTTGAGCTCATTTGAACTTTAAGGCCTCAGATCTGGACTCCCCGCATACTCTGTTTCCTGCACACAAAATAGAAGATTAATTTGTTAATCAGTTCTAATCACTATATTTTGGTGCAATTGAGGGTTCAAATTAACCATTAGGTATCTGATACAGATCCCTATAACTTCAGATTGCAATTCGGAGATGGTTTGATACTCCAACCATTTCGTACAAATTGGTTACCCTTGATTTAATGTAATTTCTGGTGATTTTATGCTGATAAATCTGTTTGTAATCATCTCTTAAACACCAGATTGAGTTGTAAAAGGGTAGACACTGCCCATGAATCTTGAAATTGGATCGAGGTAAGATCCCCTTCACATCATCATGAGTACAGCACAAGAGAGCCAAATTTAATGGGGAGCAGTTTCACATGGCAGACAAAAACCATGTATTTGCTCATGAGGAAAAATTTGTGGGGGCTAGTTGAGGGAAGAGATGAATGACAGAGGTGAGAGGGAAAAATGAGTGGAAGGGAAAGAATGAAAAAGCATTGGGACTTATTGCACTCAGTTTAAATGATGAAATCATTCATCACATCACAGGGATACAATGGGCAAAAGATGCATGGGATGAACTCAATAAATTATTTGGCACACAAGCTAAAAATTCAAAGATAAATCTGTTAATGCAATTCTACAAATTGGATATGAAGGAAAGTGAACCTTTAATCACACACTTAAACAGATATAAAAACATTAAGCAACAACTGGCAACTATTGGCAAAAAGGTAGAAGATGATGAGGCACTAGTAGTGCTTCTGAAGAGTGTGGAGAAAGGTGAATATGAAAATATTGTAGTAACACTAAAGAATGTACCTGAATTGAAGCTACACGAGATAGAAGGAGCTCTACTAGAGCAAGAGAGCAGAGGCAAAGAGAAGAAATGGCTCGACTCAACAGCAGGAGAAGAAAAAGCATTCTTCACCCGAGGAGGATTCTCTCGAGGACGAGGATGAGGAAGAGGCAGAGTAGGAGGAAGGACCTTCACTTGCCACAACTGTGGAAAGCCAGGACACATGGCAAGAGGCTGCTACTACAGCAAACCCAGTGGAGAAGGAACGACATCGGCAAACTTTATGGAGGCTCCTAAGGAAGTGAAGTCGGATCATCTTTTCTGAGAGAGAGAGAGAGAGAGAAATCCCACAACCCAATGTAACCTGCCCCAACAAAGTAAAACCACCTCTGAGCCATCGATGATGTAGGCCACGTGGTAGATGTATATGTGAGCACTTTAGTCAAGGTCGTGGGCACTTGTAGTAGCCTTGGACACATAGAGAGAGAGAGAGTGTCGGACTATGAGTTTAGGGACTTAAGGCACTAATCGCGGACTATCAAGTAAGAGGGAAACTTGGTATAGGGTCCAAGTGTGCTAGGAGTATTCACTTGAGGGGAGGTGTTGAAATATACAAGTGAATAGGGTGTGTGCGGGAACAAGCCCTTGGTTAGAGGCTGTAAAAGAGAATGTGTAAATGTGAGAGAACCTGTGAAAAGGTGAGAAGAATCTATTGGGAGAGAATATAGGATAGCATGAGAAGATTTAGGAGGTGTGGAGATATTTTGGGAGAGGTGGAGAGAATCAAGCAAAAGAGGTGGAGTGAATCAAGGAGAAATCAGTGGGATTAGATACTTGGATGTAAACTCTATAAATTGAGGCATTGGCCTAATGAGAATTTGCTGATTTTTGATTATCCATGCCTACATTAAGCTATTAGTTAGTTAATTACTCACTAATCACATCTTAATTATCATCTAATCACTTTATTAATGATATTGATTATCCATGCCTACATTAAGCTATTAGTTAATTACTCACTAATCACATCTAATCACTTTGTTAATGATGTTGATTCTAGCATTTGATCCACCATAGCTCATCACATTGCTGTAATTTTAATAGTGACTTCATCCTACGTGGTGATATCTCTAATGACCAAGCCATTATAGATATCCTTATGCTTAAGCCCACAAGAACCGCTCATGTAGTGCACCATGAGAGTTCAAATGCTTAAGTCAACTAATAAAATCTCTCACTAACTCATCTTATTCTCTCTCACCTTTGTATAGTTGTGAAGCCACACTCCACAAGGCTTCTTTACGCACAAAATGCTATAGGAATAACCTTATGAGAGACCCGTAAAGTTTAGACACTCCTAAACTCTCAGGGTTCGATACCAATCATCAGCCTTGCCATTTAGTGTAGGTGTTGGTCTTTGAAAGCTCATTCCTCTCACCTAGGGCTTCTTTACACACAAAATGCTATAGGAATAACCTTCTAAGACTCGTAAAGTTCAGACACTCCTAAACTCTCAGGGTTCGATACCAATCATCAGCCTTGCCATTTAGTGTAGGTGTTGGTCTTTGCAAGCTCATTCCTCTCACCTAGGGCTTCACAAACTTGATCAAAAATTTCAAGGTGTCTTCTAGGCTGTTATACTCACAATGCTTGTGCAAAATCTACTGGATCCGTTGGTAGTGCAATTACTAGAGTAATTGGTATAGAAGGTGCAACATGTGGTATGAAGGGTGTTGCTTGCGGGCGGCGGTGGGTGTAGTGGCATAAATCCAGATGGAGTAACATGATTGTGATAAGTGGAGGGTCATATAGAAGCTTCAATGGGTGCTGATGAAATATGGGCTAATGGTGCCAATCGTCTAGTTGTTTGCAAATATAGGCCCCTTTCTCTTGGGTGCATTTGTGGCAATGGCAAAGTAGAGAGAGATGTATAGAGTGAAGGCTTCTCTGGTGGCCCTAGTAGGTAATATGGATGTGTTAGCTAGGCCTGGAGTGGCAGAGCGATCGTGGTTTCCACAATTGTGATTGAGGGCATGAGACTAATAGGTGACGTTGTGGAGTTGGTCACGGCTGTTGTTATGAGTGGTGTAGTACTCAGCACCATAGGGTCTAGAATGGTGCTATAGCAGTATCTTATGTAGGAACATCTCTACACTCTAGAAACAGGAAGCTCATGCTCTTTCAGGGTCTTGGATTCCCGCGTGACCTTATGGAATAAAAATTGAAACTTGGGCTATTGTGTAGCTAGTGTAAAGCCATACCTTGAAAAGTCCAAAAGCATATGACTAGAAAGTCCAAGAGCTTTCATTGAAGCCTACACACATTTGCTAATTCCAATCTATATACCCAACGCACATATTTTGGAGCACAGACAGTATATAGAGTCCATTCCAAGGTCACATGCAACCACACCAATATATTCCCAACTCATCACACTGCGGTATTTGTTTTGACGCAGCCCCCTCATATTCATCAAGTCATCCCGTCTCAACTATACCCGAAGTAATCCCCTACCTTGATGACAAGGTCGGACTCACATCCGTTTGAGACCAACTATCATGGGTCATGGATCTCCCTCTCACACTACACTTCTTTCAGTCCTACCATAACATAGTTGATTGAAGGGAGGTTGAGAAGCCAGATTGGTTGCAAACACTAGATCACTCTCATCGAGGATCTCGTTAGAAGAGCTATAAACCACCTAGATGTCTCAACAAAATTGCACATAGGAGAAGAGCCATGGATGAAGTTTGGCACTTGGTCTCACTAAAGAAGGTATTCACTCAAATGGAGCCACGTTTGAAGACATGATAGTGCCAAAATTGATGCCCCTAGCTTGAGTGCTCACTTTTCTTGCTCATCAAAAGGCTTGGGACCACACAACAGTGTGTCACTCACACCATTCTTACCAAGTTGCTTACTTGCCAACTAGTAAATTGGTTGAGGCCTTTAACCTTGAACTCCAAGGCTCATGCAAGAATCCTATATGCAAGGTGCACTATGCCCACATGCTCACAAAAGTCCTTTGTTGTGTGCCATCAGAGCAAAGAACTCTCACCCCATGTGCCTCGCCAACCTTATCCCATCTTATGAAACAACATCCGTTTGATAACCCCAAGAAAAGCTGGAAACATCACAAGACCCCTCCATCTCATCACCCATGGCTCACAAGGAGGATCCTTCAACTATCCACAATAAGTGCCTTAAGAAGCCATAACCCCGATTCCTAAATCCACATAGGAAGAAGACCCTAATGGCTCTGGAAGTGATTTGTTTGAGCCACGTCTTCTTTACATAGGAACCACACCAAAGAGATTTTCCTGGCACCCAAGCCAAAGATCCCACTGAGAAACTCAGCAAGTGACACATGAGCACACTTTCCCTGGTCTCCACAAATCCCTCACCCGCAACTCCCCTTCCCCATTTCAAAACCATCCGCAACATGTCTTCTGCATATTCACGTGGTGGTGGTGGTAGCTCACGTCCGCAGGCTCACGTGTCCAGATTGATGTCTTTTTCTACAAGATTGTGGACTCACATCCCCTACCTGAGAGCTAGTTTAACCTAGTTTTTGGTAGTTCCTATCATTTTTTAAACTTGATAGAGACGGATTAAGGATCCTAGTCTTAGTAAATGATTGTAATGCAACGAATTAAGTGTTTTTTATTGTTTTAGATGATTCTGCATGCTTCTAGTTTTTCCATGCAACAATGTATGAATTATGAAAATTTTATGAAATGCATGCACAAAAAATGATAATCTCACTCTAATTCAACCTAATGGAGCTCAATGCTCATGTTTTCAAAGTGGACTCCACTCCTAATCACAATTGCTAAGATAATTCTTGGATCAAAGCAAAGAGAATCTAAGTCTCTTAGACTCCAATTTCATGCAAATTGCCAAAAAAACCAAGGTTTACCCTACCAATAGATGAAATAGAATGCCCTAATACAAAGTAAAGTTCAAATCAAAAGTAAACATAGAAACAAACACATCCAATAACTCTAAAACATTATGTTTTTTAGAGTCTGACCTCTTAATCAACACCAGCAAGATTGGGTGACCCATATAGCTTGGAATGGACACAAAAACAAAGCTAAGCTGTAGGCTAGTTTGCGATAGTGGTCTATTTGGTCAAAGAACACCATCATACCCCTGTATAGCAGGGACCTAATGAATCTACATTAATACCATTGGTCATTTCATAGCCATTTTTTTGTATATACAATGGATGCAAACATGAGTGGGACAACTCGAGCCTTGGGCGAGGCACACCTCTCTCTATTGATGTCAATAAATGCAAGTTCCATTAAGTGGCGAACTGAGCAAGAACGCCTTTCACGCTACTACTGTCAATACAACAACACATGGACCACCTATATACCCATAGCACTTATACAACTTGGTTTATGCAAACTCTAGATCCAAAACGCACTGTTACTTGCATTTTAGCTTTTGGCTAACTATATTGGAGGTGGAGGTAGTTGTGTTGCTTGACTAACCATAGTAGTTGTGGAGATTGGGGTATGGGTAGGAGTCGTTACTTCTTGGGGATAATGATGCTCTTGCCTTTTTATTCAAACAATCCTTCACCAAGAAATGAATTGGTTTCTATGGCTAGTCTTCATGTATGCTACAGCATCGAGATGGATGACAACCATGTTGGGTATTCGGAGCTTCACGTATGTACCCATGTTTGTGTTCACATGTGTACCCACTTGTGTCCGTGTACTATTCCCAAAGGGTTATGAATTCATATGTATGCATGTCCACCTGTATAGCCTTATTCATGTATATGTGTGAACACTTTCATAGGTGTGAACACCCCTATAAATGTATGCCATGTTTCGTGGCCTCGCAAATTGACGCCAGCTCCCGCTTGGTGTGGAAAGTCCTCTACATAAGGGGGTTTTGTATATTTCTTTTTTTTTAAGGGCCATAAATTCAAAACCTTACTAAGCCTAAGGGACCATTCACATGGGGAAAGCACTTTTTGGATGCATGCAGTTTTGTAGGTCTTCATCAAATGCTTCCATATCACCGACATGAGCCTCAATACCGAGTTCTTTATCATCCTCATCAATCCTGCACAAGGCACAATCCACATTGCCATAACAACTTGAGCAGAAGTTCTTAAATTTCCAATAGAGATGACCCCCGAAAAGGATATGCTATAAATGTTTTATGTGCTTGTATACCTTGATTTATACAAAGCTCCATCATCCTCGATCTCCATGTTCAATGTGAAAGGGGGTTCATTAGAGAGACCAATATATAATGTTCTAGCTGGAGCTCCCATAAACTAGGCCTAGAAGGGAAGTTCCAAGATGAGGTACCTTGGTCCCCTAGACCGCTGAGTCTGCATGCAACCATGCTTAGACATGGAACTTCTGAGCCATGCTCAAAAGTTCGGTTGCAAATGAGCCATGCTCATTTGCGAATTTGAATTTTGCATACTTGGTTGGGCCTGTGTCATGCTCAAACTTAAGCCTCTTCTAAGCTTTTTTTTTTTGGGAGGCAAGATCAAAGATGAGCAAACTTGTTCTGAGACTCAAACAAAAAAAACACTTTTGTCATTAGCTTCATCGTCCCCAACCATAGAGAAGTTGGCATTGCAAAACATGTTTGAATTGGAGACGTGGTTTAGTCATAGATCTCGTTGTGTCAATTTTCTTAATCATGCAACCCTCACTCCAAAGGGAGGCATTCAGAGCTTCATGCATATACCCATGTTTAAGTGTTCACATGTGTCCACTTGTGTTCGTATTTTGTCCCCAGAGGGTTGTGTGTTCACATGTATGTGTGTGGCATTATTCATGTATATGTGTGTGTGAACACCTACTTACGTGTGAACCCTTATAAAAGTGTGTATCTATGTGATTGTGTTAAGTCAAAAGATAAGGTTTCAAACCTACAAAAAGGCATTGTACTTGGGTGATAACTTCAATCAAAGCATTGTCCATAAGTCGTGTAACCATTATGTTCTCTCTAATCTTTTCGTTGTTCTCTATCTCTCTCTGCACGCGCACACACACACTATGGACATGTTTGATCCCCTATAGGCTTTGCACTATCCAAACCCTACAGCCTGTTCCTACAAACCACCTTCCTCTCTGCAAGCACATTACAACCATTTTGGAACCATGTGCAACCACAAGCAAACTAGATAGTCAAAAACACACAAGAGGTTTCAGAAATGACATAAGTAAATATCGTAAGGGCATGGATACAGCCAGAACCAAAGTGGAATCAAAGGTGCTTCTTAACCGCATGAAAGGAATCAGCAAGCAACCCCTTCTCAAGCATCCATGTCATCTCATGGCCTTAAAAGCATGTTCATGATCCTCCAAGAGCAGGATCCTAGCACCCACCATACAACATCCACACATTCCTACTTCATTTTCATCTTTTTTATGGGCTTATAGATTGTAAGCATTATGTACAACTTTGGCCTCAAGACCTATGCTAGCCTTCCTCTTACCATTAATAGAACTCTTGCCTCGAGACACAAGGATACTCCCCTACAGACAACGGATGTAGAGAGGAAGCATTCAACGCCTACACCATAACCCCTTCTTGCAGACAAAGGACCTGTACTAGAGAGGGCTTGTCTGACCTCCTAAACAAAATCAATGAAATAAGTACCAAGAGGGCCACCACAGCACCCACAAAAAGAGTACAATATTTTTAACACAAGCATGGAGGAAGGGCATTTTGACTTAGCATGAATAGACTGCTTTCAGATACGAGACTATTGGCCCACAAATCTTGCCCTTTAACAAAGGAGGACCCTTAAACAAGCTTTAGCAACATTTATTCCACTCAATGTGTTATGCCAGGGTATCAATCAGTGATGCCCGCATCTCCTGCACAATGGCACTAGGTTGAGCCTCCCTGAGCTTGAATACACTTTCTATTACAGAAAGCTCGGTTGCAGTAGTATCGAATCCACAGAAAGCCGTCCAGTCATTCACGACCAAGCCTGCTCCAATCACCTCACATCCTCTGTTCACAGTCCCAGCTACCAAAGGCACTTGCAGCAAGGAAGACAACTCATCCAAATCTTCTACAGATGTGTGAGGATGAACCTGGTTCAGAAACATGACAATTAAACAAGCTGCTATTCCTTCCTTTAAAAAGCCAGAAAATGCAACTTGAACAACACCACCTTAAAAAGGCAAACAAAGTAAAGCCCATAAAGAGGCTAGACACGCAAATCCCCATTGCTTGGACGGTAAGATTGCTCATCCAAGCCTAACAGGTGGTTATGATGGTCCCCCTCTCCCCGCCATGAGCAGGAATCTTAATGCCTGAATGGAACTCCATGACCAATGATAAATCAGCGAACAAAGCAAGAACATGTACATACCAAACCCCCTCTATTGGAAAAAGTGCAGTAGCTCCCAACCAGAATGTTGCCAGCAATTGTCTGTCTAAAAACCTCCACATTTAGCACATCAGCTATTAGCTCCTCTGTTTCCTGCAAAAACCATACAAACAAGGATCTAAGATGCTCCACTTTTAAAATTACTTCCTAAAAAAGATTCCTTTGTAACTAAGTCTAGTTTAGATACTAAGGAACCCTATTAAAAAGGTAGCAAAGTCTGCATTAGAATATTCAGCTTTTGAAGAAAAAAAGAAAAAATAAAAATATGATGAGCAAGCTGCAAGAACTACCCCACTGGGAACAGCAGGTGAATCACAAGTCGTCTGTAATGGTCAGCACCAAAGCATGGGCAGAAAGATCATCCACGTCCCAATAGGCAGCCGAACATATTAAAGAGTAAAGAAACTTTATGTTATGGCAGGAGGGCTTACCGCTGTGAGTGCACATGTAAGGGAAACTCAATCTAAACTTGACCTCTCCTAAGTGAAACGTCCTCTGCAAAAGCCACTAAGAGGAGTGCAATCGCTATCTGCTGAACAAAGCAGAATAGCTGTTTGCTGTAACTCATTTCGCAATGTCTCAGTTCAATCCATAAAGGAGGTGGCTTAAATATCCTTAGCAGAGCACTGCACTTAGAAATTTAGATGATACTCAGCAGTTTGAGCAAGCTAGACAGAACCTGGACAGGTGTAGATGGCTGGGACCAGAGAGGAGGTGGAGGACGCGTATAGGCTGGATGTTGTACTTTAGGGACTGATCCAACAGGGTTGGCCCACCAGGGGGGAGCGGGCAGGGGCGGGCCGCCCTAGGATTAGGGAAAGTAAGCGGATTCAAGTGGCTAGGGTTCAGATTTAATAAATCCAAGGTTATTGGCTATTTATGATTGGACTGTTATTTATAGCAACAATAAGCACTATAAAAATGAGTCATTATTGATTCATTGTGGTCTGGACCTAGACCAAGAGGCTTACTCCTACCATGGACATGGTGGATCACATGCAGCCTTGCCAAGGGCCCTTGTGGGCAAGCGGCATTGGTGGTATGGGACGCCAAGACGCACTGGCATGGACTCATGGGAGTGGAACCTTAGGCCCTAGGTTGGGTGGTGAGCTTGCCTACACCCCTTTTATTTGGTTTCTCTAATCTTGTTTATGGATGTGTATTAGGTGATCCTTGGGAGGAGACTGGATCAGTGGATTGTTATTTATAACAACAATAAGCACTAGCATCAGAAACTGACATACAAGAAGAAGGCATAGACGGAGTACTACATGTGACAAGCAACGCATAGCCATCATGGGCCAAGTTGGCCTCTTCCTTATTGTCACCTGTGGTAGCCACCAAACCTTGCTGCTTTTTCTTTTGCTCACTCGCAATACGCTTTCTACATTCTTCAATGACATGTCTAGGTTTTTTCTGCAATAGTTACACCGTTTCTTTTTGTCCCCACCCTCTTTTGAGGCAAGAGGATCTGAATGGGCAGGTGCCTTGCCCTTAGGCTTAGCACTAGAAGATGCTCTAGATTTTCCTTTGCCACGAAAAGAGGTTGCAAAGGCTTGATCTGCAGCAATCATACTATTCTAGTTGGACCGAGATTGCTCTTCCTGAACAAGAGAGCTGCCAAATCATCAAATGTGACCAAATCTAAATTTCTCTTCATCAAGAGCGAAAGAGTATCGAGAACTGTAGAAACAAGTGAATTGTGAGATATCACCTCATCAATATTGATTAACTGCTCTGGCAAATCCGTAACACGGGAATTACCCTCCGTCATATGCTCTATGTCAAGCTCTTTCCAGAGATAGGCTACATGAGCTTCATTGAGGTCATAACTTAGCACCAATTACATATACCCATAAATTCTTTGCAACCAGTATATGCTTTATCACATATGCCCACATGGGATAGTTAGCTTGTCCTCGGCAAAGAGCATACTGAATACATCATTTTTAGCCATGACTAAAAGCAAACTAACAATCTACCCCAAGAAAATGTCACTGCAAACCCTCAATGTCCACTGAAAGGCAATCTTCTGAGATGCCCAATCATTCATTGATCACAAGGACCTGCAAGTATATTCAATATTGAAATGTGAATCGAGGCTTGAGGACCAAAAAAGACCCCAATGATGGTCCCATACCACCGGTGCTTACCCACAAGGATCCTCGGCAAGACTACCCGTGATCCACCACGTCCATGCAAGAGTAAGCCTCTTGGTCCAGGTCAAGACCACAATGAATCGATAATAACCCAAGACTCACTTATATGATTGGTACTTTGATAGCGGTGCTACAAAGCACATCACTTCATGTAAGAAGCGGTTTGCCACTTCGCACGATGCACCTAAAGGTGGTACAGTAATGCATCGTATGCCATTAAAGGCATTAGGGATGTCGATTTGATAGCATGCAATGGTGACATTTTCACTTTACATAACACATTGTATGTACCTCAAATTCATAAGAATCTCATCTCTGTATCTGCTCTTGCTAAAACTAGGTTTAAAGTTTGGTTTTCTCATCACTATTGCTCAAGCCTCAGTTCATGACCGTCGAGATGCAGCTTCTATTGTCATGTCCAGTACATTGTGCAATGGTTTGTACAAGGTTGAGATGTATGACAGGATACAAGAGTCTAATGATGCTATGGTTGTCTCTACCCCTAAAATTTTACGTGACACTGAGTTGTGGCATGCTCGGTTTGGTGATTGGTCATAACATGGTTCATGAGTTGCCTCCTTTGCAGCTCTCTGTTAAGCAGGTATGCGACGGTTGTTTACTTGGAAAGATGCATCGACATTCTTTTCCCAAAGATGGCACTATGCGAGCTACTCGATCATCGTAGCTTGTACATTGGTGATGTTTGTGGCCCTATGCGGGCTCCATCTCTTGGGGGACATCTATATTTTGTCACTTTCATTGATGACTACACTCAGTTCACTTGGGTGTATGGCTTGAAAACCAAATCAGATGTGTTTGCATTCTTCCATGCTTTTTTACCCTTGGCTGAAAATGCTTGTGGCATAAGCTTGTTGCTTTGCGTATAGATCGAGAGGGGGATATAAGATTGAACGTAAGCCTAATGATTCTATTGATCGTCATAAGGCTCTTTTGGTCACCAAAGGTTATGCTCGGCGTGAGGGCATTGACTTTTATGCTCCTAGTTCACATATGAGTTACCATTCATACCGTTGTTGCTTTGGCTGCACAAAAGAGCCAAAATCTATCACAGTCACGTGATGAGTTTGACATTGGACTCTCTTGCCTCAAAATACTGGAGACAATTTGGAGACAATCAACGTGCTCCTCCAGAGTATGATTGTATATCAAGATATCATCTAGAAACACGACCACGAATTTCCCTAAATCATTCATTATCTGCTAGAAAGTTGCGAAAGCATTTGTGAGTCCAAAAGGAAACACAAGAAGCTCATTATGGCCATTAAGTGTGCGGAATCTCGTCTTGAAGACGCCTTCCTCATCCATCCATATCTGGTGATAACCAATAGGTCTATCTTTGTAATAGACAGTTCCCTGCAACCTATCAATCGAATCATCCGCTCTACAAAAAAGATACATATTCTTATCGGAACTTTATTCAACTTTTTAAAGTTGACACACATTCTCTAACTTTTGTCCTCCTTGTGCTTCAAAAGTACTGGTGCTCCCCAAGGAAATTTACTCTTACAAATCTGTCCCATCTTGAGATATTGACAACCATCGAGCAATCATATCCTCTTCCAACTGGCTAATCCTGTAAGGTGGTCCCATCCTAAGATATTGACAACTGTCGAGCAATCATATCCTCTTCCAACCGGCTCATGACCCTTCCAATCTATCTATACATCATGGTTATGGAACCACTCTTTTCCTATAATAACATCTACTCTGTCCAGATTCATAATCATGAAATCCAATGGCTTTTTTAGCTCTATATAGTTAAAGTCAACTCGCTCATTCCAAAACCATGCGCCCCACGACATGTCGACACACATTATTGGTGATCACTTGGCTGCATCTTCACTCGTAACTTCATAAACCTGGCATTCATGAAGTTGTGAGTACTCCTAGGATCAAAAAGAATGTGTAGAATTTTTCCATGACTGAACCATATATCCTATTAGGTCCGTAGGACTGTAAACTTTCATTTTGAAACTACAACCTAATTTTACCTTAGCCTCGATCGCATGGACTCTCTTTGACTCTAACTTGCCCTTTGATTGCAGGCACTTCGTCCCCATAAATAAACCATCAACTCCATCATGCATACCTTTGACGGCCCTTGATTGAGGGCTGGCCACCCTTATTTTCCCTCTTTTTCTTGGCATTTTTCCTAGGTCAACTTTTTGATGTCCAGACAACCAACCCCTTACCTATAGATAGGTGGGTTGGCCTCTCCCATTCATATGTTCATTCACTGAGTTGTGTGGTTCATGTGTCGACACACTTGCTCCCTTTCGTATCCTTCACTTATGAGACTATTAGGTCTCTTGCTCGGGATTGTATTCACTCCAGTATATTCAACCTTTTGGCTTCACCTTTTGGCTTCATCTCTCTCTCTCTCTCTCTCTCTCTCTCCCAAAAAAAAAAAAAAAAAGTTGCATAATGGGAGAGCAAAAGATCATGAAGATCTACGCGCGGAACATTTTGCCCACGGGCACCATGTATTGGCTCCCATTCTAGCCATTCTTTTTAACAGAGCACTCTGTGAAGGCTTCCCACCCTCCTGGACTACCAACACCATTGTCCCCATCCACAAAGCAGGAGACCCCACGGACCCAGGTAACTACAAGACTATCATGATTGGTCACGCAATGGCCAAAATCTATGGGACAGTACTAGAGGACATGATGAACTCTATGTCAGAGGATGGCAAACAGGGCATTAGGCCAGGCAGGCTTCAGGAGAAACTTCTCCACGCTGGACCATACCTTTACTTTACGGGCTATCATATAGGAGATGAGGTCCTCAAAGAGACATGTGTATTGCTGCTTTGTGGATTTCCGCAAAGCCTTTGACTCCGTCCCTCGATCCCATCTCATAGGACACTTGCAAGAGCTCCAATTCTCACATGAGATAATATGGGGTGTGATGGCACTATATGAGGCAGTACTCGGCCGTGTACGCGCACCCGGTGGGACCTCGGGAGATATATGTAGCACTATTGGGGTTAAGCAAGGCTGCCAACTCTCACCTACACTCTTAGGCCTATACATTGATGAGATTGCAGTATTTGTGGATAGTTTCGGAGGTAGAGGTTCACCTTTGGCTCAGACACTAGTGCCCATATTGCTATATGCTGACGACATTGTCTTGATCTCAGATTCAGCCGAGGGTTTAGAAAAAGGGGTGGCCAGCCCACAAACAAGGGCCATGCAAAAAGGGACCAAATGGGCACCATAAATGAGCAAAAACTGGGAATGAATGTGCTAACACCCCCTCTCAACACTAGATGCTGAACATAACCCGAGAAGCCGAAGAAGTCGTCCTTTGTCAAAGACAAAAGAAGGCAACAACAACAGGTACCAGGAAAGGTCCACACGCAATCTCCACAGGTACCAAAAAAGCCACCAAAGCCTGCAACACGAAAGACCCCCTCTGCAAAGGAGCAAACCCACGGGAGAGAAAAAACGCAGCAAAGGAAGCTGCTGTCCTCAAGAAAACAGGCCACCTATGTCCCAAACTCCACGTGGAAGAGAAGAAAACTGGTCAAACAGTACCTGAAGGCCGTATTGATGAAGCCAAACTGAAGGGCGTAGCAACCAGCCCGTTCAGTCCAGAAAACGCAGCAGCAAAGGGCTGCAAATCTGAGAGAAAACGCAAAGGAGAAGGTGCTGAAAACAGGGCTGAATCTGGGGCAGCAAAGAGGTTTCTAAACCGGGAGCTTTGATACCATGAACGAGTGCACAGAGCGGAAGCAGAGTGGCACTAGAATGTGCTGAACAGAGAGTGCGAGAGAGAGAGAGAGAGATATGGAGAGAACTATGCTGAATATACTGAAGCAAAATAGTCCCAAGCAAGAGACACTACAAGTCTCATAAGTGAGGGAGCAAAATATGTATAAGACTGAATGAGAAATGACAGGCCAGCACCCACTATTTATTTATAGTAGAGGAGGAAGCTGGCCGACTGGAGCTGCAAAACAGGCCGACTGGAGCTACTGGACAAGGCCGACTGGAAAATGCCAGAAAGGCTGGGATAAATCCCAGAAAAATACTAGAAAAAGGGGTGGCCAGCCCACAAGCAAGGGCCATGCAAAAAGGTACCAAATGGGCACCATAAATGAGCAGAAATTGGGGATGAATGTGCTAACACTAGTTGGGTTTCCTCTTCCTGGCACTTTATCGTAGCAGGCAACATGTATTTCCTCATCAACGTATGCACTCTGAGCCTAGTGGAAGCTGGTCGGCCTGTTTTTTCAGGACAGCAACCCCTTCTTGGCTGTGTTTTCCTCTCTAGTGGACACATCTCTTGCATAAGGGATTTGGTGTGGCTGGCCACTGGTTGCTTTGAGGCATCTTGGTACCTGTGGTGACACTTCTTTCTTCTGAGTTGTGCGTTTTCTTTTCTGAGAGTTGAGCCTGAGTTTAGTCATGGCTGCCTCACCTGCTTCATATGTTTTTTGAGTCTGCCAAGTTGGATGGCTCCAACCATACATTGTGCGCGGTGAAGGTGAAGTCGGCCTTGCGTGGAGTGGATCTCTGGACTGGCTAGTCACAACTGCCAATGCCACATTTCCCACCCTCTCTACAGTTGGTGTGACCCACGCACACGTTGATGCTTGGGAGGCAAATGATCATCGTGTTTTCTCCTTTCTCATGTTGAATTGTCAAGATTCAGTTCTCTCTTATGTGCGTACAATAGATGCGGCACATTAAGTTTGGAAGGCCCTTGCAGAT
This sequence comes from Cibotium barometz, assembly GCF_041138505.1. Lineage (NCBI taxonomy): Eukaryota > Viridiplantae > Streptophyta > Polypodiopsida > Cyatheales > Cibotiaceae > Cibotium > Cibotium barometz. Next base: position 19,913,509 of record NC_141110.1, read on the forward strand.
CTTTACGAGATTAAGTCTCCGAGATGGATTTTGGCTTTGGAAAAGCAGCTTATGAATCTTTCGGTCTCTGCCTTTCCTTCTTTATCTGCTTCCATCACGAAGATGAAATATCTCCAAGACAAGCTTGTTGTATGTGGCAAGAATATCTCTACTCAAGATATGGCTATTCGGCTTCTCTCCAAGCTTCCAAAGAGGTTTTATGCTTATTTTCAGTCTGTTGTTTCTTCTCCTCCTAGTGTTCAAGTTACTTGGAAAGAAGTGCTTCCCTCCATTATGCAAATTGAATCTCCCTTTGAGGCTCGTGGTTCTAATGGAGCTTTGGTTGCTCGAGATGAAGGGGAGAATCGATTGACTGCCAAGACGGGCACTATCACCTTGGGTGACTTCACCATATTTACTTACGTTTCAATAGTATTGCAAGGATCAAGGCATTCAAAGACAACTTACTACAACATACTCTCCATCACAGAATGGAGTTGTAGAGAGGAAGAATCGAACTATCATGGAGATGGCCCATGTTATGCTTGTGCACTCCTCTTTACCTCGACGTTTCTGGGCTGAGGCGGTTTCTACTGCTGTCTATATTCAAAATAGGTCTCCTATAGCTACACAAACTCCATATGAGGCTTTCCATGGTAAGAAGCCCTCGATTGTTCATTTGCGAGTATTTGGTTGTTCGGCGTATGTACATGTGCCCAAGGAGCATCGCTTTGAGTTGGACTCCAAGTCTCAGCGTATGACTTTTCTTGGATATAGTTCTATGTCCAAGGCATATCGTCTTTATGATCAACAAGCCGGTAAAGTTATTGTGAGCTGCAATGTGGTGTTCGATGAGACTCCTACATCTTCAAAGGGACCAAGTGAAGGTGAGTCTGCTGCCTGTCACCCTTGGGCCTTCACCCACTCTCTTCTTATTCTTGCTTGTAGCCTATTCTCTCTCGAATCTCATCATGCGAAGGAATAGCTCTCCTCTATGGGACAACGTGACCTTCGATGCTATGAATGCAAGATATGGTGGGAGTGGCACAACTTACTCTAGTCTCTTCATGAATCATGTGAGTCTGTGACATGGTTTATCATTGATGACTCCAGAGGGCGTGCAGGGATTTCATTTACATGATTCATATGTAATCTCGTTTGAGTCATTATTCGTCTATGCTTCTACTTAGTGCTATAATCATTGTTGGCTGTTGAATGTTCATTCATGCAGCATGCTTTCGTATACAATGATGAATCATGATCAATCTGTGTTTGCTATATGTATTATGTATGAGTCATGACGTGAGTCATATTCTGTATATGTATAAATTTCCACAGTTATTTTTCAGTCTGAACGAAACCCTCACACCTCCCGTTAACTATGGTTTGTACTAACCTTGTGTTTATCCTGTGATTTAGGTGACTTCCTGGGAGGATCTTACAATCCATATGGATTGTTTCAATAAAGTGGTCTTCTTGTTGAATGGACTAGGTTCACCGATGCCAGATATTTTTGGGTGTGGACTAATCCGTTCCACCGGTGTCCATAAGTTTGATGCACATTGGTCAGGTCCCACTGGTGCCCACAATCGTCAGATATTCTGGTGTAATCTAGTTGTGATCACCAGTGGAAAAAGAGCCACCTTGGAAAACATCTTTCAAGTCAGATCAAAGCAGATTGCATCACTCTTCATGTCAGCATGCACCAGAAGCTCATGCAAGCTCCAATAGGAGTACAAATGTACAATCTTCTTTACTTGATATAAATTTTATTGTAGCATAGTCTAATTGAACTACACTTCCAGGATTAGTCCCCCCCCCCCCCCAACACCTTCTTAACCAACCCTTGCATAGACACCATATACAAAACATGTATTTTCCTCCCATTTGAAATAACTAATAGGTGGCCACGATTTATTATTGAGATTCAAAACTGTCATCAGAAAGCACCGAGCACATACTCTATCAAGATCCGTATGAATCAATGCCACGTAGTCATTGCAGGCAATGCAGTTTCCAAGTGCCGACAAGCGCTCATCAATTCGCTGTACTACAACAGTGTCTGGCAAGGAGTTCCGGATGTGCTGCAACTCTGCAAGACGTTCAAGGTAATCATAAGCTCAATACCTTGAGGCACAACGAGAGTGAAGAATTACACTGTACCTTGATCTGTAGTAGAGTTGGGCAAGAGTAAACCGTTCTTGTTACCTGAAGCACTGAAAGGATGTATCAACTTACTGCATCGCTTAAAGAGACAGAATAATTGAAGCCAACGGGCTTACCGACACACATTCGACCAATCACCCTCATTCCTGCAATGGAAACCTTGACAACTGGGATGGTTTCAGCTAGCTCAGCTTCAAAGGTACTGGAGCATCAAAGTGGCATAAACGAATTAGAAAGCTAGATGCCATGATTTTATGAAAAAATTGATTCACGAACAAAAGATAAGAAATAAAAAGATTTGAAATCACACCAAAAAAAGAGGAAAATCAGAGGATGTCATAAGGAAATACCTGAAAAAGTTCTCTGATCCTCCAATGGCGGTCAGGCAATACGCGTTGGTAAGTTTTGAAAACACTCCGATTTCGCTACTATTCTCGAACTGAGTCCCTGAACAAAACGCGCCAAACAAAAGCTTCAGAAATCCTTCAAAAGCCACAGATGAATCCTTCAACAAAATTTCCGTAGGATGCGATCGGCATCAGGTCATCTAAGAGCGCCATAGTTTCAGAAAAACATATCGAAAACCCTAAAATTCATGGGCAAAAGTCTTCCGCAGAATCTCCTGTTCGAGTGCTGCGCGAGACTCAAAAAGAACAGCAGACTTAGAAAAACCTTGGCGTCATAGCAAGAAATTGAAGGCAACAGTAAGACTTACTTGTAGCCATGGTGAGAAAAAAACACAGATAAGTCTAAGCTGAGCCGGTCGTCGACGATGAGAAAAACAAACGCTTTGCTTGCTCGGCACGTTGGAGATAAAAGCAACTGGCCGAAACCTGGCCTTGAGATCATATACTCCTTTCACATGCAAGCACCCGCTTGGGCGTCCGGCACACAGACACCTTAGGAAAAAAAAAATTGAACAATAAAGACACAAATCATAATACTAGCAATCCGCAACTTTGGAAGAGCCAAAACCTAAGCATATAATTTGTGAGTAATGAGTAACAATATAATGTGTCAATGGCTCTTGAAGTTCTAGAACAACCAAAGCAAAATATAACTCCATACATGTTTTTTAAATTCCCTAACACAAATTCATATGGATTTAGAATCATGATGTGAAGCGATCTTTTTTGTAAAATCAAAAAATTGCAATCCCACTTTTTGTTCTGCAAAGCAATATCGTTATACTCGTAAATTTTTGCTCATTTCCATTGTCATCATCATCACTTTCCAAATTAAAGAGTTTTACAAGCTTCTTTCCTGGTCTATATGGGGTGGATCTTCATGCCTTAATTCAATCATGTTCTCTATTGTTTTGTTCATAATTTCCCTTGTTTCTTACATGCCATTTGATTCATTTTCATTACTTTTTCGCTTGTTAATGAACCTATCTGATCTAGGGTGTGAGTCATCATAATTTTGATGAAAGATGAAAAATCTCATAAATGTCTCTCATTGTTGTTTAGGATAAAATAAGCCATTAATTTTCATAAAGCGACTTTTGTGCTCATCTCCATTCCTTTCCCTTTATAAGAACCCAATTTGAAGAAGGATAGTACTTGCTACCTTTATCATTCAATGCAAAATTATTTACCCAGTGCATGTTTTAGATTCAATTTTCAAAACATGAATGCCCTAAATAAAATGTCGGGTTAAGTGTAAGACATACTCTATTATTCATCTCATGAGCACACTCCCTATCTTTCGTCACTAAGTCGTCTTTCTTGTAAGTCGTCTTTCATGTAATTCAACTCCTACTTCGATGTCTTTAACACTAATATATGAGATATGTCCTTCTAATGAGGTTTATCTAAGTCGTCTTTCTTGTAGTATGCTATTGTGCCATGAATAGTATGCATAATCTTTTGTATTAATGCTCTACAGGACTTCAGTGCACACTCCCTATCTTCCATCACTAAGTCCAATTTGCATATAAATCATAACTTGACTTTTACACGCCTCTTACCAATCATTTTTCTTTGCATCAACACCAACTTGCAGTAGCCATAATTGTCACTACAGGATAACACCCCTATCTCCACATGACAAACACCTAGACACACACCCTAGTAGTTCTTCACCACACAAGAGGTACCTTATTCTCACTTCTATAAGAGGGGGTTCACCTGTAACTTTAAGAGCGGGTTTTACATGTAATTCAAGAATTCCTTTGTGGGTGCTTTGGCATCACCCCCAAGAAGATATCTGACCACCTAACAAAATGAGTGCTCTAGATAATAACTACTTGAATAAATCGACAAACTCTAAAAAGAGAAGTCTACACTTATGGCTTGATGAACTTGTAAATCATCTTGCAACCTTAGAAAACAAACTATGGGACCCTAGAAAAAGAAGGATTTGTTCGAAAAGTGAAAGAAGTGATGAAGTAGCATAAAGATGATGGTTAAGGAAGATTTCACATCAAATCAAAAGTCACAGCCAACGTTGAGGGAAATAAATTAAGGCAATCAAAAGGCCCTTTGGGTTTATGTGAGAGGCTTACTTAAAGGATGGCATATGCATGGAGATGAGGAGGTATATTTAGATGGTCAACTACATAAAGTCATGCCAATGATAAACTAGGCATAAGTATTTGCCAAAGATTCACGCTGTAATCATATAATAATTGATGAAATTTGAAAAGATTGGGGTTCTAAATTTGTCAAACTTTGAATCTCTCACCAACTCCACTACAAAGAAAAAGACACGTCCTTCTTAAGGTTTCGATTATGAAACTTGTAAAAGAACAACTCACATGCCCATCATATAAAAATACATGAGTAGTTAGCAATCACGAGAATAACAAAAGAGGAGCAGATGACGAGGAGAGTAAATGAAATAACATTTATCTTACTTTAGTATGATGGATGAGGTTCACCTTACTTGAGAGAGTGATAGATGAGGTTGGGTGTGATAGGATTGATACCAATATGTAGTGAGATAGCTTAAACTAATATGCATTGAGGTTGGGTGTGATAGCTTATACCAATATGCAATGAGGGAAAATAATTCAATGATGACATAAGAGATGCAATCTGTTGTAATACATGTGACTTTATTTGGATTCATTGAATGACCATTGTTGTTATTATGCAACTTCTAACAAATTCCATTAGCATCGCTTGACATCGCTCATAGAAAATCACATCTTTTTTGGCAAGTATTGCTACTAAGGATCTAGTATAAAGCTCATCTACTGTTTTTATAATATAAGTCATTAGCTATAAGTTGATAGGCTTTAGATACTTTGTAGTGTACCCTTCCTTACTATAGGAGTACCCTTCCTTACTATAGGCTTTAGATGCTTTGTAGTGCACCCTTGTTGGAATTAGGATTAGGGTTACAACAATGCACACACAAGAGATAGAGAAGCTTGAGAGCACACAAACTCACTAGATTCGAATGAACAAATGTGTGCCGGATACAAAAGATAAGTACACACCCCAAAATGAGTAGATAAGAGGGTGTACATACGCATGGGGAAAAAAACCTCCTAGTGAGGGAAAAAGTGCCTTGGCAGTTCTAAGTGTGTTCACACACATCACTATTATATAATGCTACAAATCCCCCCTGGAGTGATGGTGTGAACATGTATAGGGTATGGCTGATCAATCCTGAAAAGGCAGTAAGCCCAAAGCTTTATGAAAAGCTTCGAACTTTTTACGAGGAAGAGCCTTCGTGAATAAATCTGCCATATTATCATGTGTAGGCACATAGACCAAGCTGATCTCTGGTGTAGAGAGTCTTTCCTTGACATAGTGGTAATGCACCTCAATGTGCTTAGTGCGAGCATGAAACATTGGGTTCCTTGCAACTGCTAATACGCTCTGACTGTCAATGAAAATGGTAGTGCTAGACGACTATCCAACACCCAAATCAGCCATAAGCCACACACACTCAACTGTAGCTGTAAAAGTTGCCCTATACTTAGCTTCACAGCTGGAAGTGGCCACTCTAGGCTACTTCTTTGCTGAGCCATGGTATACATGAATCACCAAGGCGAAAGTAAAACCCACTAGTGGTGTGTGTCATAACATCCAACCCAATCTGAATCACTAAAAGCATACAGCTATGACTCACCCCCTTTTGGATAAAACAATCCAAATACTGAGTGTCCTATGTATACCCGAAACCCCGCTTAACAGCATGCCAATGCTTCGTACCTAGGAGTTGGCAACTCAAACACCATATCATGCCTTTAAAGGTGTAACAAACTGCCATAATTCAGGTGGCCAAATCATGCATTCCATAATTCTGCATCACTCATAGCACGAGTCGTAGAGACTGAGCAAGCATCATGCTTTGCAACTTCTCAAATACATCCATCTTGTATAGGCCATGAAACAAGGTACCTGAGGCAATGATAGAATAACCATCATTTCTATCCTAAACTATACATTTGTCATCCACAAATTTCACCATCAAGACTAACAAGGCTAAGGCTAAAACTGACAGCAAGTCCTTCTTAATGTCTGGCACATATAAAACTTTCGAAAGAGTAAATACGCCCCCGTTTGTAGCAGTGAGCATAACTCTACTAAATTCTTTGACAGGATATAAGGAACCATTTGCACATGTGACGGTTCCTACACTTGGGACAGATTCCAAACATGAGAACAAACCTTTTTGTGAACTAATGTGCTTACTAGCACCAGTGTCAAAGTACTAAGCAGCCGATGCTGCCACTAACATGCATACATCATGAATAGAAGGGTCATACTGCAATGTACAGTCCATGCCCAACCATCTTGAGCAAAACTTGCAAATTCCTTCTTCTGTGCACTTGGTGCAGATGCATGAGACACAACCATGCCCGATTCCTTCTTTTTCTCCTTCTCTAGTCTTTTCTTGCACTCATGTATGTAGTGCCCTGGTTTCCCTGTAATAGTGACACTTGCCCTTCTTTTTAGGCTTATCACCTTCTTTCTCTGCATCCTTACCTAAGGATTCTGATTTTTGCTTATATCCACCATGTGAAGAAGCTTTCCCTTGGCAACAAAAGCTTGGTCACAAACTCGCATATTAGATTTGTTTTGCCTAGATTGCTCTTCTTTGTAAGAGTATTGAAAACAGCTCATCAAATGTAAGGGCATTTAGATTTGTTTTGCCTAGACTGCTCTTCTTTGTAAGAGTATTGAAAACAGCTCATCAAATGTAAGGGCATTTAGATTTCCCTTCATCATGAATCTAAGGGTAGAGGCAAAACTCTGATAAGAATCTGGCAATGCATTGAGAACTGTGGGCACCAATGTACTATCAGGATATATCTCATCAACACTAGCAAAATGTTCCTTAAAATCTTTGATCTTCTTAGTCAAGATGTCCATTAAGTCTCTCGCATTCATGTGGTCAGACTCCACCTATTTGCGCAGATATACAACACGTGCTTCATTGCGCACCTGGTATAATGCATTCCCATGCTTGTTCTCAAAAAACAACATGTTGAATACATCACTAGTGCGCCAGCCATGATTTTCTACCAAATGCAAAATCTTTCAACACACTATAAGTACTCAGTATTCACGCAACCTTGGATGGTTCCCAAAACTGACTGAATCACCTATAAAGTGTATGAAAATTAACACAAAGTAGAGAATAGAATGTTACTTGGGTGGAAGTATGATGGTCGATGTTATTTTAGACACTGTAGATGCTTCTGCACACCAAATCTTTGCCGCTACACATCCCAAACACCCAAAATCGAGCAGAACCAATCCAAAATGACGCCTCTCTAGAACGTCTGCAAAAACCTTACGATGTCCAAAACGTGCCCAAAACACGTTCGAATCGCGCCACGAACCCCTAAAAATTCGTATACGACACATTATAGTATACACCTTCTCCTAAGAGGGTATCTCAATCGAATACTGAAAAATAGGATCGTGGGGTGAGGAGGGAGGTAGACTACTAGATCAAGTGTCAAGGAAGCTAGCTCTGATACCAATTGTTGGAATTAGGGTTAGGGTTGCAACAATGTATACACACAAGATAGAGAAGCTTGAGAGCACACAAGCTCACTAGATTAGAATGAACAAATGTGTGCCAGATACAAAAGATAAGTACACACCCCAAAATGGGTAGGTAAGAGGGTGTACATATGCACGGGGGAAAAAAGTGAGAGAAAAAGTGTCCCGACAGTCCTAAGTGTGTTCACACACTCACTACCATATAATGCTCCAATCCTTCCTTATATAGGAGTGTCTTAATGTGATAAAAAAATTGATTAAAATTTTATCAACGACCTACATATGCATGAGACAATCCCAACCTTTGTAAAGTCCTACACATAGTCAATCTAGATGAGCATGATGGAATGTCAAGCATACACATAATTTTAACAAGAGGAGCACACAAAAGTGGTAAGAGAAAAGAGTAATGATACTAGACTTTGCATACTATAATAGAGAGGACATACTGCACTACATTATGAACTAATTATAAACTAAACGATCTCCAATTACCCAAGGAGATGAGGGTGGAGAGATCAAAAGTGTCAATGAAGTGTTAGTGGATATTCCACAATCATGGGTAATCTCCTTGTGTCGCTAGATGGAGTTGCGATTGTTGGTGAGGTAGGTGGTGAAGTAAGAGGTGGTAGTGAAGTAGATGATCACAGGTGGGGAGATTACAATTTTTATGCATTTATCACTCCACTTATGTGTATTTTACATAGCAATTGAATTTCATTGGTTGTAAGAATTGAACTTCTTATTTACAGTATCTCTATCACATGTGTTTGTTCAACGTGCATTTGTAGGATTATCATTTGTTCCATGCAAAACCTTCTATCACTGTTAACTTGTCCTTCCTAGTGCATGAAATTTGTCCATGATTAATTTTTTGATTGAGAGAATAGATGGAAAAGTTAGTCACCACCATATTTAATGCATGCCTTTTGACACTTTGCCCTTTAACATTTGTATTAGAGGTAAAGTGTCAAGAGCCCCACACCATCTATATTACACATAAAGACTAATAGAATGGGTTGATAGCTAGCTGGCCATATATTCATTTAAAGCACCCTTGGACACATACCTACATAGAGTGTGCATTTTGCATGACCATGCCCATTATCCAAGTGTTTGTGTAGCCATATTTGGTATTGATGTGTGTGAACACCTAAGACCAGCCATATTTAGTATTGATGTGTGTGAACACCTAGGACCAACCGAGGTACTTTTTCCCTCTTTAAGAGGTTTTTTCCCTCATGCTAGTATACACCCATCTTCTTGGGGTATACTTATCTTCTTTGTATAGCACACTAGGACCAACCAAGGCACTTTTTCCCTCTTTAGGAGGTTTTTTCCCCCATGCTAGTATACACCCATCTTGGTCTATACTTATCTTCTTTGAAAAGCACACATTCATTATCTATCTATCACATCTCATTACGTAAAGCAGATGCCAGTGTTGAGCGATACAAAGCTAGTCTTGTTACAAAGGGTTATGCACAAGAGAAAGGCATTAACTATGGTGAAACCTTTGCACCACCCACACGTCGTATGACTACCATGCAGATTATCATTACATTTGTAGCACATAAAGATTGGAATGTACGTCAGTTAGATATCAAAAGTGCTTTCTTGAATGGAGATTTGCATTAGGAGATCTATGTATCTCAGCCTTGTGGTTTTGTTTAGAAAAGTCAGGAATCAAAAGTATGCAGATTGAAGAAAGCTTTATATGGCCTTAAGCAAGCTCTCAAAGTATAGTATGAAAAGATACATGCATACTTGGTTGCATAGGGTTTTTGCAACAGCCCAACTGCTGACAGTACCCTCTATATTAAGGGGACTAAGGATTGTTTTATTGGTCATTGTTTTATACGTTGATGACACGCTGCTCACAGGGCCTAATGATGATAATCATATTTTAGCTCATTTAGAGAAGTCTTTTGAGATGTCAGATCTTGGATCGTTGCACTATTACTTGGGCACTGAGTTTTGGCAATGTAATGATGGCATTGTTATGCTGCATATGAAATACATAGATGCATTGTTGAAGAGGTTATTTGCAACATCAATGTTTGTTTGCTCTCTTACAAAATTATGTATGAGTCCCCAATAGAGCTTGTGTAGAGTGCCACTTAAATCTAGGACTACATTTATTGGTGAAACACATGCTAAGAATTGTGAATTTTGTCTTTTATCATAATTGTTATAACAATTAAATCTCCTTAGCCAAGCCCCATCACTTCCACAGAAGCTCAGCATTGTTCTTAGGATTCTCTTTTAACACATTGAGCATTTGGCTCTTCTCCTTACGTAGGGGTATCTCAACTTCTTGTAAAAGCACCCAATATAATAATATAATTGGAAAGAGGTTGTGGAAGAAATGACCAATAGTCGGCTCAAAGGTACACTAAGTTATGACCAATAATTGTAACTCAAAGGTACACTAAGTTATGACCACAATAATTGTGACTCAACAGCACACTACATTATAAAGCAATTGTTTTGACACTAAAGACAAGCGATGAAGGATGCAATAATTTATAAATTTTCCCTTGGCACATGCAAGGGCACTGGTTATAGTCTTGGGAGCCTATACATGGGGAAATCATGATTCCTTAAACGCATACAATGAGCACAGTAGAGAATTTGCTTGGGTCACAAATGCAGGCACTTAGTGCTCATATGATTGTATCTATATATCGAACACCAAATTAGCTCTCTTCTTGGGTAGTGATGCGTGTTACTACCCGATAGCTCTCTTACCTCTTTTAACTTTAGCTTGGATGTACTTAGTTCCTTGATTATGATCATGTTGCATACTTGTTTCTCTCGTCTCGTCATGTCGCTTACTTTTTTCTCTCATCCTGAGTCATGATGACTCGAGATTCAAGATGGTGAAGTTATTTGATAAAGACTTGATATCGTCTGCCTATCTTCAAGCTATATGGTCATTTTGCAATATGTATTTGGAGAAGCTAGTGTGGATAAGAGCATATGATTGTGCATATCTAGGTGTCATACTCCTTTGCACAAGTATAACAACAATTGGTAATTCATTAACCTCTCTTATATTTTACATTGAGAGTTAGATATTTAAGTTAGGAGGATGCGCTATCAATGCAATAATACACCTGATTGTAGTCATACGAGATGTGGGTGTAAAGGTCTCTTATCATAATCCATGCCCTTCTCTTGGGCATAACCGAGGATTAAGGCATACTTATCCTACATGGCATGCATAATCCATGCCCTTCTCTTGGGCATAACTGAGGATTAAGGCATACTTATCCTACATGGCATGCATCCAATCATCATTTTCATTTTTCTATATGTCCTCAAAGGAAATACATTCCTCTTCATTGCATATAATACTAACAATGATGGTGAGATATCGAGCTCAACTAGTGTTACAGTGGACATTAATGACATACCTGGGTGATAGCTTCCATACTTATGCCACTGGGAGGCCTTGATGATGGCACCACTACCATTCTTCCTTGAATGTAAGGGAGAATGGCAGTGGTACCATTCTCCCCTTCAAGGTGATGGGAAGCCTTGAGAATGGCACCATTGCAATTCTTCAAAGAACATAAGGGAGAATGGCAGTGGTCCCGAGGCAATGGGATGGGAGGCCTTTAGAATGGCAGCGGTGCCATTCTCCCCTTTAAGGTGATGGGAGGCCCTAATAATGGCAATGATGCCATTCTCCCCTTCAATCAAAATGATGGGTGTCTTCAAAATGGCACCACTGCTATTCTTCCATGAATGTAAGGGAGAATGGTAGTTGTGCCATTCCTCCCTTCAAGGTGATGGGAGGCCTTGAGAATGGCACCACTACCATTCTTCCTTCAAGGTAAGGGAGAATAGAAATGGTGCCATTCTCCCCTTCAACGTGATGGGATGGAAGGCCTTGAGAATGGCAGTCGTGCCATTCTCCCCTTTAAGGTGATGGGAGTGGTTGAGAATGGGAGTGGTGCTATTCTCCCTTTCAATTAAAATGATGGGATGTGCCTTGAGAATGCAACCACTGCCATTCTTCCTTACATATAAGAGAGAAAGGAAGTGGTGCCGTTCCCCCCCTTCAAGGTGATGGGATGCCTTGAGAATGGCACTAGTGCTATTCTTCCTTGAATGTAAGGGAGATTGGCAGTGGTGCCATTCTCCCCTTCAAGGTGATGTGAGGCCTTGAGAATGGCAGCCACCCATTGCCATTCTTCCTTGAACGTAAGAGGGAGAATGGTAATAACGGTGTTATTCACCCCGTCCAGACGATGGGATAGGAGGCCTTGAGAATGGCAATGGTGTCATTTTCCCCTTTCAGGTGATGGGAGGCCTTGAGAATGGCAGTGGTACCATTCTCCCCTTCAATCAAGGTGATGGGAGAATGGCATCAGCGCCATTATTCCTTTAATGTAAGGAAGAATGAGAGTGGTGCCATTTCCCCCTTTAAGGTGATGGGAGGCCTTGAAAATAGCAACACTGCCATTCTTCCTTGAATGTAAGGGACAATGGCAGTGGTGCCACTCTCCCCTTTAGGGTGATGGGAGGCCCTGAGAATGGTAGCAGTGCCATTCTCCCCTTCAATCAAAAGGTGATGTAAATCCCTGAGAATGGCAGCAGTGCCATTGTCCCCTTCAATCAAGGTGATGGGAAGCCTTGAGAATTACACCAATGCCATTCTTCCTTGAATGTAAGGGAGAATGGTAGTGGTGCCATTCTCCCCTTCAAGGTGACGGGAGGCCTGTAGAATGGCAGTGGTGCCATTCTCCCCTTTAAGGTGATGGGAGGCCCTAAGAATGGCAGTGGTGCCATTCTCCCCTTCACTCAAAATTATGAGATGCCTTTAGAATGGCACCACTACCATTCTTCCTTGAAAGTAAGGGAGAATGGCAGTGGTGCCATTCCCTCCGTCAAGGCGATTGAGGTCTTGAGAATGGCACCACTACCATTCTTCCTTCAACGTGAGGGAGAATGGAAATGGTGCCATTCTCCCTTTCATGGTGATGGGATGGTGCCATTCTCCCTTTCACGGTGATGGGATGGAAGGCCTTGAGAATGGCAGTCATGCCATTCTCCCCTTTAAGGTGATGGGATGGAAGGCCTTGAGAATGGCAGTCATGCCATTCTCCCCTTTAAGGTGATGGGAGGCCCTGAGAATGGCAGTCATGCCGTTCTCCCCTTTAAGGTGATGGGAGGCCCTGAGAATGGCAATGGTTCCATTCTCCCCTTGAATTAAAATGACGGGATGCCCTGAGAATGGAACCACTGCCATTCATCTTTGAATATAAGAGAGAAAGGCAGTGGTGCCGTTCCCCCCTTGAATTAAAATGAGTTGGAAATATATTGGTGTGGTTGCATGTGAGCTTGGAATGGACTCTATATACTGTCTATACTCCAAAAAATGTGGGTTGGGTATATAGATTGGAATTAGAGAATGTGTGTAGGCTTCAATGAAAGCCCTTCGACTTTCTAGTCATATGCTTTTGGACTTTTCAAGGTATGCCTTTGCACTAGCTACACAATAGCCCAAGTTTCAGTTTTCTTCCCATAAGGTCACATGGGGATCTAAGACCGTGAAAGAGCATGAGCTTCATGTTTCTAGAGTGTAGAGATGTTCCTACATAAGATGCTGCTAGCACCATTCTAGACCCTATGGTGCTGAGTACTACACCACTCATAACAACAGTACTACACCACTCATAACAACAGTCGTGACCACCTCCACAACGTCACCTATTAGTCTCATGCCCTCAATCACAATTGTGGAAACCACGATCGCTCTGCAGCTCCAGGCCTAGTTAACACATCCAAATTACCTACTAGGGCCACCGGAGAAGCCTTCACGCTATATCCTCTATTAATTACATCTCTCTCTACTTTGCCATTGCCACAAATGCACCCAAGAGAAAGGGGCATATATTTGCAAACTAGACCATTGGCACGATTAGCCCATATTTCATCAGCACCCATTGGAGCTTCTATATGACCCTCCACTTATCACAATCATGTTACTCCATCTGGATTCATGCCACTACACTTGCTGCCCGCCACCCGCAAGCAACACCCTTCATACCACATGTTGCACCTTTTATACCAATTACTCTAGTAATTGCACTACCAACCGATCCAGTAGATTTCGCACAAGCATTGTGAGAATAACACCTGTAAGAGATAATGAACGGAGTAGATTTGGAAAGCCTACATAAATTATGAAGCTCATGCATAAACTTAACAAAGAGGGCAATCCTAGAAGACACCTTGAAATTTTTTATCAAGTTTGTGAAGCCCTAGGTGAGAGGAATGAGCTTGCAAAGACCAACACCTACACTAAATGGCAAGGCTGATGATTGGTATCGAACCTTGAGAGTTTAGGAGTGTACTTTACGAGTCTCAGAAGGTTATTCCTATAGCATTTTGTGCGTAAAGAAGCCCTAGGTGAGAGGAATGAGCTTGCAAAGACCAACACCTACACTAAATGGCAAGGCTGATGATTGGTATCAAACCCTGAGAGTTTAGGAGTGTCTGAACTTTACGGGTCTTATAAGGTTATTCCTATAGCATTTTGTGCGTAAAGAAGTCTTGTGGAGTGTGGCTTCACAAGGTGAGAGAGAATAAGATGAGTTAGTGAGAGATTTTATTAGTTTACTTAAGCATTTGAACTCTCATTGTGCACTACATGAGCGGTTCTCATGGGCTTAAGCATAAGGATATCTATAATGGCTTGGTCATTAGAGATATCACCACGCAGGATGGTCACAACTAATGCCATCTAGCTAGAGGATAATCTAATGATAAAGGGAGTTAGAGCTTCAGATTCTAAGTTTGTTTACCAATGGTCAAAGCACCATAAATGTAAAATCTATAGCTCAAGGTAGTACTTTAGTGAAAATTACTTGGGCTAACTTATCAAAGGAAATGAAGACTAAAAAATCTCATGCTTTTTGCAAGAGGAAATGAAGACTAAAAAGCTCATGCTCTCCTAATAATGTACACATGTACCCAAGGAGAGAGCTTCACCGGTGTGTTTGATCCACCGCATGAAGGGAATACCACAAGTGAATGTCTTATTCTAAGAGGTTGTTACAATGGTAACTCTGGCTTCTATGGGTGATATGGTCATGAAGCTCAAGATTGTTGAACCCATCTATAGGATATTTCTCTAACACAACTAGATTATAGCTAGCCTTGCCAGCACCACCACAAACATTAGCCCTAGTACTTGTAATAAATCATGCCATTGTTAAGCATCCCAAACAATAACTTATATTCAAGAGCGTGAACAGTGCATCCAACATACCATTATCTCCACTAGTTTTAGGACCTTAGCCCCACCATCGCCACTAAGTGTTACACCACTTCAACAAGTAAGATTTAAAGAGCCTACTGATTATTATCAAGAATATGAGGTTGACATCAAACCCATCACACACTTCTTTGAGGATCCCATAAAACTTCACCCTGACAATTATGTAGTTGATCGGAGGGGAGGAGTCAAGCTAGTTTACCAGCTTGTGCCAATGTAGGAAGGGGTCGGGACATAAATGCTATAGGAAAAAGGATATCTCTTTAGTGTTACCACTACCAAGGTCCCATCGAGTCTAAAAGTGCCCTATAAAGTTTTCTCAACTTAACTAGGCTACATCCTCAAACATGCCACCTGCCACTTGTAATCATTGTGGCATAGTTCATTGGATTACAACTACCCCAAAAAACCTATGATAGCAAATCTGCAAATGGGACCCATCATTACACACCACTAAACATGATTGGAGTGATTTATCAAACAAAAAGGTAATCCTTAAAAAATCTGATCTTACACCTTGAAATGCTATCACTTGGCTACAAGCTCAGAATCAACATGTACTTGACCAACGATCCATTACCTTGGTAGTAGGGTCTAAAAAGAAGAAGAGCTATAGGAGAAAGAAATCAGTTTAACAATGGGAAAGTAGGAGAAACGGAAAACAAAAAACTTGAAAACACCATAAGAGCCTGTCTTCATAAGGGGCCTAGATGAGGACTTAGATTCCCTGGATGCACGAGCTGATTTTGAACATAGACAAACCAAAACCAAGGAAACAAAAAATCAGACACTAAAGGAAACTAGAGCTCTTGAAACTAAATCATGCAAAGTAAAACTAGGTTCTTATCTTGACCCTGAAAAGGAGATTGAGCAAGTCCAAGAGCTTTGTGATTTAGTTACTAAGACGTGGGAAGAATTAGAACCAAAACCCAAATAGAAGAGAGTCTCAGACACTATGCACCCTAGCACCTTAATACCTGACTCACAAACCCTTAAAAGGGCCAAGTGTCATCATAGCAGAGACTAAGGCATCCACTACTCATAGTTTGATTCCTAATTGGTTCAAGGGACAATTAGAGTATGATAACCCTGAGCTTATCTCAAAGATGGATATTCAAATTTCACCACCATCTTCCTATCAAAAGGGGGTGATGGTTTGCCTCTAAACATCCCTAAACTCTTAGATTTTATGGCTCCATAGATAAGCACAATTATAACCACCCAGTTGAGTGGAGATCTCGAGTTGTTTTAGCAATGAAAGCTCTTCTTAATGGAGAACTCAACATGGGATTACCACCATTCGCGGGCCGACATGCATAAGGCATGCCCCCGTTATGCGATGGAAACACCTTGAGTCATGCCTGTATCAAAACCCCCACCAGTGGAAGAAGAAAACACCAAGTCTGTGTTAAAATTACACTCAATAAACTAGACCAGAAGGTGATGAGTCTAATGCATTGCTACTAGTCTACCAACGGCATCACAGGAATGGGAGTCCTAGATGGAGGTGAGGGAGTAAGCATAATTACCAAAAAATTATGGGAAAAGATGGGCAAGATGCATTGTGAAGTCGCATGTATTATTGAAGTTTTATATATTATTGTCAAGATGGCTAATGGAACGGTTGCCAAATCTATTGGATTGTTGTAAGATCTTAAGATCAAGGTGCTTAAACATTGAGTTAAACATACTTTTATTGTTATGGACTTTTGTAAATAACTTGAATCTTATGAAAGATGTCCTTTCATGAGAGAAGCCAAGACAGTACATGACTGGTCTAAGAACCATGTCTACCTCTAATTCGATGATTCAATCACTAGGGTTGATCTTGTTATCGGGGATGCGTACATCCTATGGGTAATGGAGGATTATTGGAAAATTGTTTTGACACCACCATCCATTCAGATCCTATAAAATATTGTTATACTTGTAGAGAAGAGACCGATATAGGGAAGGACTCACCATAAGGATGGTGAAAAATAAGCCCCATAGAACCTAAAGATAATCTAAATTAGATACACATGATGGCCACAATTGATAGTTGGGGAATAAGAGGGTCTATGTGGGTTACACACATGATGGTGAAGAACTCCCAAAGGTCGTAGCATTAACGAATGATTTGTGCTCTACACTCTGATATTGAAGGGATTGGATATAGTGAGCTTGAATCCACATGGGATGACTCTAACATAGGTGCACCGGTGGGTGATGAGTCTAAAATAAAAACCAAAAGTGACACTGACTTTGCAAAAACCATGAACAAAACACAACTAACAATATCTAAAGATACCTAGGGAAGTGAAAATGAAACACAGAGACTAATAGGTATGAAACCAACACTGAGTCCTAATCTAAAGAAACGAATGAACATTCTTAAAAAACTAAGGAATATCCTTAAAGATGGCAAAGATGTAAGTGTTATGTAGCCAATCATCAAAAAAGGCTACAAGAAAGGATGACTACTACTGCTGCACTATGTTGCTGCATGCTCGATGCACATCACAAGCTCAAGGGAGAGAAATTACAGAAAGATATATATTACCACCCTCCTCCCACTGAGTTAATAGATAAAATGGATGTCATGCTGAGATGAACCAAAGCTTAGTCATTTAGCCAAGCCAAAAAGAAAAAAAGAAAAAAGAGAGCTAGCCCAAAAGGAGAAGGAAGAATGTAAGGGAGAATGGCAGTGGTGCCATTCTCCCCTTCAAGGTGATGGGAGGCCTCAAGAATGGCAGCCATTGCCATTCATCCTTGAACGTATGGGAGAATGGCAGTGGTGCCATTCTCCCCTTCAAGAGATGATGGGATGGGAGGCCTTGAGAATGGCAGTGGTGCCAATCTCCCCTTCAATCAAGGTGATTAGAGGCCTTGCGAATGGCATCATTGCCATTCTTCCTTGAATGTAAGGGAGAATGGCAGTGGTTCCATTCCCCCCTTCAAGGTGATGGGAGGCCTTGAGAATGGCACCACTGCCATTCTTCCTTGAACATAAGGGATAATGTGTTTAAGGGAGAATGGCAGTGGTGCCATTCTCTCCTTCAAGGTGATGGGATGGGAAGCCTTGAGAATGGTTCTCCCTTTCAGGTGATGGGAGGCCCTGAGAACGGCAGTGGTGCCATTCTCACCTTCAATCAAGCTTATGGGAGGCCTTGAGAATAGCATCAGTGCCATTCTTCCTTGAATGTAAGGTAAAATAGCAGTGGCACCATTCCCTCCTTCAAGGTAATGGAAGGCCTTTAGAATGGCACCACTGCCATTCTTCCTTGAATGTAAGGGAGAATGGCAGTGGTACCATTCTCCCCTTCAAGGTGATGGGAGGCCTTGAGAACGACACCACCATCATTCTTCAAATAACAATAGAGGGAGAATGGAAGTGGTCCCATTCACCCCTTCAAGGTGATGGGATGGGAGGCCTTTTGAATGGTAGTGGCGCCATTCTCCCCTTTAAGGTGATGGGAGGCCCTAAGAATGGCAATGGTGCCATTCTCCCCTTCTATCAAAATGATGGGTGCCTTCACAATGGCACCACTACCATTCAAATCTGCATGAATGTAAGGGAGAATGGTAGTGGTTCCATTCACCCCTTCATGGTGATGGGAGGCCTTTAGAATGGCACCACTTCCATTCTTCCTTCAACGTAAGGGACAATGGCAGTGGTGTCATTCTCCCTTACATTCAAGGAAGAATGACTGTGGTGCCATTCTCAAGGCCTTCCATCACGTCGAAGGGGTGAATGTCACCACTGTCATTAAGGGAAGATTGGCACTGGTGTCATTCTCAAGGCATCCCATCACCTTGAAAGGGGGGGGGGGGGGGGAAATGGCACCATTGTCTTTCTCTCTTACATTCAAGGAAGAATGGCAGTGGTTCCATTCTCAAGGCTTCCCATCACCTTGATTAAAGGGGAGAATGGCACCGCTACCATTCTTAGGCATCACCTTAATGGGAAGAATGGTACTGTTTCGATTCTCAAGGCCTCTCATCCCATCACCTTGAAGAAGAGAATGGAACCACTCCCAATGTCCTTTACATTTAAGGAAGAATGGTAATGGTGCCATTCTCAAGGCCTACTATTACCTTGAAGGGGGAAATGGCACCACTACCATTCTCCCTTACATTTAAGGAAGAATGGGAGTGATGCCATTCTTAAGGCCTATCATCAGCTTGATTGAAGGGTAAAATGACACCCGTGCCATTCTCAAGGACCCCCATCACCTAAAAGGAGAGAATGGCACCACTGCCATTCTCAAGGCCTCCCATCACATCATCTTGAAGGGGAGAATGGCACCACTACCATTCTCCCTTGCATTCAAGGAAGAATAACACTAGTGCCAACCTCAAGGCATCCCATCACCATGAAGGGGGGAATGGCACCACTGCCTTTCTCTCTTACATTCAAGAAGAATGGCAGTGGTTCCATTCTCAGGGCATCCCTGGGGGGAGCTCGTTATATGGTGACTTTTATTGATGATGCCACCCGTAAGGTGTGGGCATATCCTCTTCGCTTGAAGAGTGAGGTATTTGGTATTTCTCAAAGGTTTCTTGCCATGGTTGAAAATCAGACCAGCAAGAAACTCAAGTGTTTACGCTCCGATAATGGTGGGGTATGTTGTCACATGCTGTGTTACCCCATGGGTTTTGGGCTGAAGCTGTGCAAACAGCTGTTCACTTGATTAATAGGTCACCGAATAGGACAGTGGGACTCAAAGTGCCTGAAGAATTATGGACGGGAAAGCCTCCCTCATATAAGCACTTGAGAGTGTTTGGTTGTGTTGCGTTTGTGCACATACGCAGGGAAGATAGGACCAAACTTGATCCCACGTCTCGCAGATGCATCTTTTTGGGCTATGGTGACAGTGGTGAATCGGGTTATAGATTGTGGGATCCCGAAGCTAAAAAGCTTATATGCAGTAATGATGTCATTTTTCATGAAACATGCATGTATAAAATATCCCCAAAGACTCAGGAAGTCAGAAGGGTTATTGATGAAGATGATGTGCACCATAGACAGCAAAATCCAAGGGTTGTACAGTAGCAAATACAGCCCCCCCAGGAATAGCCCCGAAATGCTGCAGAAAAGGCTCATGTTGAACCTCAAGAGGTGGCAGAAGTGTTGCCTCAAATTTTAGCCACAAAATATTGAGCAACAGAACATGGAAATACAGCAGGAAGGGATCCTATTTTTCCACAAGAGCAGGTTGGACAGCCAGCTTCAGGTGCTCCATGGGTTAGAAAATCTACACGACCAACTCGTCCTCCAGACAGGTTTGTTCCTGGGGTTGACTTTGTATTGCTTACAGATTGTGGAGAGCCCTCATGCTTTAAGGAGGCAATGATCATTTGAAGTGGGAGAGAGCCATGCAATTTGAAATGGCCTCTCTGAAAAAAAATGCAACGTGGGACTTGGTGTCTTTTCCTGCAGGGATGAAGGTATTGCCATGCAAATGGGTTTACAAGCTTAAGGTAGCACCTGCAGAGCAGACTCCTCACCTAAGTATAAGGCACGGTTGGTTGCAAAGGGTTTCAAGCAAGAGAAGGGGATTGATTTTGATGAGATCTTCTCACCTGTGGTCAAAATGACTACATTGAGGGCTGTTCTTGCTTTGGTTGCACATGATGATATGGACTTATTCCAGATGGACGTGAAGATAGTTTTTCTTCACGGGGATCTCCATGAGGAGATTTATATGCAGCAGCTAGAGGGTTTTGCAGTCAAAGGGAAAGAGAGTCTTGTCTGTAAGCTCCAAAAGAGTCTCTATGGCTTGAAGCAGACACCCAGGGAATGGTATCATAAGTTTGATGCTTTCATGAATTCTCAGGGGTACAAAAGAAGTGAGAAGGATCACTGCCTCTACACCAAGAAGGCTTCATATGGGAGTCTTCTCATCCTCATTTTGTATGTGGATGACATGCTTATTGCAGGGAGTTGCAATCAGGAATTGGTTGCACTAAAGAAGGAGCTGCATAAGACTTTTGAGATGACATATCTTGAAAATGCCAATCATATACTTGGCATGCGTATTCTTAGGGACATGGGTAAGAGAACTCTCTACTTGTCTCAGAAAGAATACATTGGGAAGGTGTTGAAACGTTTCAGCATGGATGAGGCGAAGAGTCTCTCTACTCCTTTACCTCCATATGTGAAACTTTCATAGGATGACAGCCCTAAGTCAGATGACGAGCGGGCTGCCATGGCCAAGATCCCTTATGCTTCTGCAGTTGGTAGTCTTATCTATGCTATGGTTGCTACACGACGAGATATTGCATTTGCAGTGGGAGTTGCTAGCAGGTTTATGGCCAACCCTGGCAAAAAACATTGGGATGCAGTGAAGGGTGTAATGAGGTACTTGAAGGGTACTCAAGACGTGTGCATATGCTATGGTAAGTCAGATGCATCTATCCAAGGATTTGTGGATGCAAACTATGCAGGTTGTGCAGACAGCAGACGGTCTACCATGGGTTATGTTTTTACATTCACTGGTGGTGCAATCTCTTGGATTTCTCGTATGCAGAAATGCATTGCCTTGTCTACCACTGAGGTAAGAGTATGTTGCAGCCGCTAAGGTATGCAAGGAGGCTTTATGGCTTTCTCGTCTAGTGGGAGCTTTGGGTATTTGAGGAGGGATTCCAGTGTTGCACTGTGACAGTCAAAGTGCTATCATGTTGGCTAGGAACCCTGTGTTTCATGCCAAGACTAAGCACATTGATGTGAAGTATCATTTTATCCGTGAGGTGCTTGATGGTAAGCTACTTAAGCTTGTCAAAGTGCACACAGATGATAACTTTGCAGAGGTTTTGACAAAGCATGCACATTGTATCAAACTCATGGGTGTTGGATAGGCCATTTGTCCAACATGTCTTCTGCATATTCACGTGGTGATGGTACTACATAAGGGATCTGATTGTACAATACCCTATGTTTCAAGGTACGAGATCTCTTGCCCTAGAATTTTGGGCTACACAATCTCTAATGGCACTTGTCCTCCACCAGCCTGGCCTTGAGCGTGTAGGCTCGTTGCCACTAAAGGCACATTATGTGACTAGTGGATCACTTTTGATGAGGAAGTCCCAAACATTCACTCTTTACCCTTCCTTGAGTTCCCTATTCCTCGTCCAAATGGAGAAGAAGTAGAACTTGGTTTCGTGATAAAGGTACTTCTATAATGGCCTCTTCTGGGAGAGCGAGACTCATGCTTGCATTCTGTGCACTTACTGTGATGTGTATTGTGGAGAATATTTATCCCTAGTCATATAACAAAAGAGACCTACCCCATTTGCCACAGCTGTGATTGTTGGGATGTTTGTTGGTCATGGTTTGCATGGGATAAACCCACCTCAGGAATCGACACTAAATTCTTGAAACATTGTGGTATGACATGGTTTGATTACTTCCTATGGGAGCAAACCTTGAGCTTCTTGGTCCTTCTCCCACACTTCACTAGAGCTACGTTCAAAAATAGGACACCAAATGTTTGAAAAATTGTGGCATGATATTTATTTGCTTCCTGTGTGGGAGCAAACCTTAAGGTTCCTGGTCCTTCTCTCGCACCTTCACTGGAGCTGTGTTTAAAAATAGGGCAAGTGAACGCCTTCTTCATAAAATTTACGGTGATGTTTACAGAGCATGTTGGTGAATCTAGAGTTCGGAGTACCGTGGTGGCATATGATTCTAGGTGTTCCATTGTTTCTCCATTCACGTATGTGTTTCATTGGTGGCTTATTTTTTCCCACAGCTCCTCGCTTGAGGTGGATTCAAAGGAGTCTAGTCTTCTTAATAAAAGAGCATTCTATTGAGTACTAGTCATTTACTGGGACCAAAGGCTTGGTGGGTTTGAGGAGGTATGGTTTGATGCATTGTAATTGTCTATATTGTCGCTTCTAACAATTACTCCAGATCAAGGTCGCATCAAAAGTCCTGGGTGCTTCTAGATTAGGTCTAAGAATGGTTTTATTGTTCCTGCTAGGTTCACATGTTTGGGCTCGCGTCACGTGTCCAAGTTTTCATAACTCTAGACTCTCATGTCTACAAGCTCACGTCTGCTACTCTGCTTGGCTCTTGTGTCCAGGTTCACACCTCTAGACTCACGTCTCCAAGCTCACATTTGTGAGCTCATGTCTATATATTCACGTGTCTAGGATATTTATGTCTCTAGTCTCACGTGTCTAAGCTCACATCTCTAGGCTCATGTGTATGGGCTCGACTCTCTTGTCAAACGTCTCGTGGCTCATGTATGTGTGTTCATGTATACATTGTACCCATATCTTTTTTTGTATATGAACTTGGCTTACGTACTTTCTTAGTATGAAATAGCCCTACTTGGGACACGAAAAACTAGGATTTGGACCTAAGACATGTTTGGTATACATTTTTACATATTAATTATGTTTCAATTTTTTTAATAATCACTAAGGAAAATCTTCCAAGGACATGGGTAGGTGCGTCCATACAGGTCTTTATAGCTATATTGATTTATTTGTACTATATTAGGTATACCTACCTCCAAGCTCATGTTTGTAAGTTCATGTGTCTAAGCTCATGTATCCACCAAGCTCACCTCTATAGATTCACGTATCCAAGCTCACGTGTCCAGATTGACATCTATAGGCTCACATGTCCAAGCTCACGTCCGCAGGCTCACATGTCTAGATTGATGTCTTTTCCTACAAGATTGTGCACTCACATCCCCTACCTGAGAGCTAGTTTAACCTAGTTTTTGGTAGTTCCTATCATTTTTTAAACTTGATAGAGAGGGATTAAGGATCCTAGTCTTAGTAAATGATTATAATGCAACGAATTAAGTGTTTTTTATTGTTTTAGATGATTTTGCATGCTTCTAGTTTTTCCATGCAATAATGTATGAATTATGAAAAATTTATGAAATGCATGCACAAAAAATGATAATCTCACTCTAATTCAACCTAATGGAGCTCAATGCTCATGTTTTCAAAGTGGACTCCACTCCTAATCACAATTGCTAAGATAATTCTTGGATCAAAGCAAAGAGAATCTAAGCCTCTTAGACTCCAATTTCATGCAAATCACCAAAAAAACAAGGTTTACCCTACCAATAGATGAAATAGAATGCCCTAATTTAAAGTAAACTTCAAATCAAAAGCAAACATAGAAACAAACACATCCAATAACTCTAAAACATTATGTTTTTTAGAGTCTGACCTCCTAATCAACACCAGCAAGATTGGGTGACCCATATAGCTTCGAATGGACACAAAAACAAAGCTAAGCCGTAGGCTAGTTTGCGATAGTGGCGCCAAATATGTTCAAGCCAAGAGCTTATCTTAGCCTTGTTGAAGCATGTGTTGTTAGGTTTTTCCTTAGAGCCACAAATGCATCTTCCCATGTGGGTACACTAACTCATCCGTCATGTCCTCACTCTATTATCATGCTGGAATGCTCCTTGCTACAAGGATGAAGGGAGAGCTCTTAATGGCTAGATGGAAGCGAGAAGAGGTGGTCCTTTGTGATAGTTCTCTCGCACAAAGGTGGGGGAAGAAGAAGAATCTATTGCAAGAAGAGAACCTACAATCAAACCTAACTAGCATCCATCCATCAAGCAAGCAAGATTCAAAAGCATAAAAGCAAGCAAGCAAGAAAAGGGAAGGAGGAGATCTCACAAGTAAACTAGTGCAAGGGAATACTTGTCCATTGCTTACTATCAAAAATTACTTATATACAAGTGACTAATTTTCACACTAGGTTGGCCAAACTTAAAAATAATCCAATGTCTATTACTAGTCTTAAGTAACTATAAACACTAAGTCCATATTTGACATTAAGCTCACGGTAAGGCTATTGTATATATTCCAACGTCATCTTATAAAAGTTAAGCACATGTTCGTGTGTGTGGGTAAGATGGCAAAGCGATTTAAAGTAACTCAAGCAAGTGAAACCATATCAACCAATGGAACCATATCAAGCAAGTGAAACCATATCAACCAATGGAAACAAGCTTTAGCAACATTTATTCCACTCAATGTATTATGCCAGGGTATCAATCAGTGATGCCCGCATCTCCTGCACAATGGCACTAGGTTGAGCCTCCCTTAGCTTGAATACACTTTCTATTACTGAAAGCTCGGTTGCAGTAGTATCGAATCCACAGAAAGCCGTCCAGTCATTCACGACCAAGCCTGCTCCAATCACCTCACTTCCTCTGTTCACAGTCCCAGCTACCAAAGGCACTTGCAGCAAGGAAGACAACTCATCCAAATCTTCTACAGATGTGTGAGGATGAACCTGGTTCAGAAACATGACAATTAAACAAGCTGCTATTCCTTCCTTTAAAAAGCCAGAAAATGCAACTTGAACAACACCACCTTAAAAAGGCAAACAAAGTAAAGCCCATAAAGAGGCTAGATACGCAAATCCACATTGCTTGGACGGTAAGATTGCTCATCCAAGCCTAACAGGTGGTTATGATGGTCCCCCTCTCCCCGCCATGAGCAAGAATCTTAATGCCTGTATGGAACTCCGTGACCAATGATAAACCAGAGAACAAAGCAAGAACATGTACATACCAAACCCCCTCTATTGGAAAAAGTGCAGTAGCTCCCAACCAGAATGTTGCCAGCAATTGTCTGTCTAAAAACCTCCACATTTAGCACATCAGCTATTAGCTCCTCTGTTTCCTGCGAAAACCATACATACAAGGATCTAAGATGCTCCACTTTTAAAATTACTTCCTAAAAAATATTCCTTTGTAACTAAGTCTAGTTTAGATACTAAGGAATCCTATTAAAAAGGTAGCAAAGTCTGCATTAGAATATTCAGCTTTTGTAGAAAAAAAGAAAAAAGAAAAATATGATGAGCAAGCTGCAAGAACTACCCCACTGGGAACAGGTGGTGAATCACAAGTCGTCTGTAATGGTCAGCACCAAAGCATGGGCAGAAAGATCATCCACGTCCCAATAGGCAGCCGAACATATTAAAGAGTAAAGAAACTTTATGTTATGGCAGGAGGGCTTACCGCTGTGAGTGCACATGTAAGGGAAACTCAATCTAAACTTGACCTCTCCTAAGTGAAACGTCCTCTGCAAAAGCCGCTAAGGGGAGTGCAATCGCTATCTGCTGAACCAAGGTAAAAGAGTGAATCAGAATAGCTGTTTGCTGTAACTCATTTGGCAATTTCTCAGTTCAATCCATAAAGGAGGAGGCTGAAATATCCTCAGCAGAGCACTGCACTTAGAAATTTAGATGATACTCAGCAGTTTGAGCAAACTAGACAGAACCTGGACAGGAAGAGAAAGCAAGCGGATTCAAGTGGCTAGGGTTCAGATTTAATAAATCCAAGGTTATTGGCTATTTATGACTGGACTGTTATTTATAGCAGCAATAAATAACTATATAAATGAGTCATTATTGATTCATTGTGGTTTGGACCTGGACCAAGAGGCTTACTCATAGTCTTGTAGTTACCTGGGTCTGTGGGGTCTCCTGCTTTGTGGATGGGGACAATGGTGTTGGTAGTCCAGGAGGGTGGGAAGCCTTCACAGAGTGCTTTGTTAAAAAGACTGGAAAGAATGGGAGCCAATACATGGTGCTCGTGGGCAAAATGTTCCACGCGTAGATCTTCATGATCTTTTGCTCTCCCATTATGCAACTTTTTTTTTTTGGAGAGAGAGAGAGAGAGAGAGAGATGAAGCCTCTATTCACTAGGGTCTTTTTTGGTCATCAAGCCTCTATTCACGTTTCAATATTGAATATACTTGCAGGTCCTTGTGATCAATGAATGATTGGGCATCTCAGAAGATTGCCTTTTAAGTTTTAGGGTTTGCAGTGACATTTTCTTGGGGTAGATTGTTAGTTTGCTTTTAGTCATGGCTAAAAATGATGTATTCAGTATGCTCTTTGCCGAGGACAAGCTAACTATCCCATGTGGGCATATGTGATGAAGCATGTACTGGTTGCAAAGAATTTATGGGTATATGTAATTGGTGCTAAGTTATGACTTGTTGCTCTCTCATGTAGACAACAAGCCATTCCTCGTATCCGTTCATGTACTTCTGTGCATGGGATATACTTGTCTCTTTGTATCAGATCCGCAATGAAGCTCATGTAGCCTATCTCTGAAAAAAGCTTGACATAGAGCATATGACGGAGGGTAATTTCTGTGTTACGGATTTGCCACGGCAGTTAATCAATATTGATGAGGTGATATCTCACAATTCATTTGTTTCTACAGTTCTCAACGGTTCGCCTAAATCCTATCAAGAATTTGCTACCACTCTTTCGCTCTTGATGAAGAGAAATTCAGATTTGTCCACATTTGATGATTTGGTAGCTCTCTTGTTCAGGAAGAGCAATCTCGGTCCAACTAGAATAGTATGATTGCTGCAGATCAAGCCTTTGCAACCTCTTTTCGTGGCAAAGGAAAATCTAGAGCATCTTCTAGTGCTAAGCCTAAGGACAAGGCACCTGCCCATTCAGATCCTCTTGCCTCAAAAGAGGGTGGGGACAAAAAGAAACGGTGTAACTATTGCAGAAAAAACCTAGACATGTCATTGAAGAATGTAGAAAGCGTATTGCGAGTGAGCAAAAGAAAAGCACGAAGGTTTGGTGGCTACCACAGGTGACAATGAGGAAGAGGCCAACTTGGCTCATGATGGCTATACGTTGCTTGTCAAATATAGTACTCCGTCTATGCCTTCTTCTTGTATGTTAGTTTCTGATGTTAGTGCTTATTGTTGTTATAAATAACAATCCACTGATCCAGTCTCCTCCCAAGGATCACCTAATACACATCCATAAACAAGATTAGAGAAACCAAATAAAAGGGGTGTAGGCAAGCTCACCACCCAACCTAGGACCTAAGGTTCCACTCCCATCAGTCCATGCTAGTGCGTCTTGGCGTCCCATACCACCAATGCCGCTTGCCCACAAGGGCCCTCGGCAAGGCTGCATGCGATCCACCATCTTCCAGATTCCCTAGTGTGTCTAACCTTCACTGACTCTTAGAAGTTTTCAGGACGCCGTTAGCACCACCACACAGGGAAAAACTAACCACACTAGGAAAACTTCTTGAGCATGGCTAGCATAAACATGCTTTGTTCCTGCTTTGCACAAAACTTAGATAAATCTTTGAACTTAATTTAGTAAATATTGAGTTTACACAAATAAGAAACATGAGGCACTTGGTACAGCAAGTACAATTCAAGTACAACAGTGTTAAAATCCTAAGATCTCTCTAGATAATTGTTATGTATAAACATGCATAAATCAGGCATAAACTCAACTACCCAACCACCCCCGAGTCCAAGGGATGCACACATGAATAATAATGAAATACATCATACCTCTACCTTGATACTTCATACCATCAAGAGGTATAACTCCAATCCAATAGCATGTAGCTATAGTGTGAAATGGTAGATGAGTAGATATGAACCTCTACACAAGAGAGCATAACATAGTCTTGGCCTCATAAGCCCAAGCCTCCCTTGAGTGTGCCCCATGTCCCTATTATATAGGAGGGCCCTCAAGTGACTCTTGTTTGTATATTTAAAACTGCTATAGGTAAATTTCATCATTGGAAGATATTTTTTCCAATATGATGATTTCCTAGAGACATATACACGAAGCATATACTCTACAATCTAATTCATACACTCTGTTTGCCCATCAGACTACTGCGGATGATCAGAGCAATTCACATTCAAAGTAACTTCCTCGTTGTAAACCTTTCGGAATAAAGTAAGAAAGCATGGCATTATAACAGTAGAAACCAGGGATTCATCGGCACCCCGACATACCCACATCTGCATATGGAATAATCGACGTCCGGAGTTACCCATATCAACATAGAGAGTCATCAACGTCTCGATGAGTCACATATGTCCATCCGTAAACAATCAGGTTGAGTATATAAATCACCTAAAGTACGGAACTAGAGAAAGAAACACCAACAAACGAAGAATCCAAATTTTCTTATCCGAACTCCACAAGATAAGAAAGAGATTTCAACAAGTGAAAATGTCGACAAGATTACCCTCATCAAAACATGCAGGCTATAGATAAAAGAAGTTTATTTAGAGAATGTCCACAATATAACTTCTACTGAATTTAGAAAATGAGATTGTCTTTGAATGTTGAGGTCAACATGCTAAGTGATGTAAGCAAAGCAACAATCTTGAGCCCAAATTATCCCATAAGATAATATATGTGAAGGATCACTAGCGTCCCATACCACCATGATACCACCTATACATACCTTAACAATTTGAAACTCCCTAGTATGCCGTCTAGGAAAATATGAATAAAATCCTGTATAAAAGGAATAAGATAGCCTTATCCAGACTTTCACATACTAAACCTGTCTCTATATACTTGAGACTACATCAAGGAATAACTCCTTCTGAGTACATCATTAGAAAAGAAATTGAATTATTGGCGCCTTTCTAATGATAACTACCCAAAACACAATAAAGTTAGGGTAGAAAAATAACTCACCTGGATATATAAGCAACTAGGTATCCGAGATGGAATATATACAAGAGTACAAAAAATATACTCCAAAATTACGTGCAAAAAACGAAGGCAAATGCTACCTTCAAAGCACATGTAATTATTCAAAAGATCAAAAGATCCTTATAAAACCATGGATAAAAGCATAGAAGCTCCTTAAATCCATGAAAACCATAGTTGATCATAAAAATCAATGCATACCATCTAATGGATATACATCATGCCAAAAGAAGCATTAAAATTGGTGACCAACTCATCAATCCCCGAAGTATATGAACGTGGTGTCGTTCAAGGAAAACTCCAAAGTAAACAAGTGAAACACATGTGTGTAGCACAAACATAATGTGCATATAACAAACAGGTACAGTCAACCAAGTACAAGATACAGCAAGTGCAATACTTGCAACAGGTACAATCAGCCAAGTATAAGGTACAGTAGGTACAATACTTGCAATAGGTACAGGGTGCAATAGGTACAGTACTTGGTGCAAGGTGCAATAGGTACAATACTTGCAACAGGTACAATCAACCAGATATAAAGTACGGTAGGTACAATACTTGCAACAAGTACAATCAATCAGTCACAAGGTATAGCAGGTACAGTACTTGCAATAGATACAACCACCCTTGTATAAGGTACAGATGGACAGCTGTGCAGGTGGGAGGCAGGTACATTAGGGAGGTGGGTACAGAACAGCATAATTTTAGTAGGCGATGGAGAGAAAAGTGAAGCCAACCACCCACGTGGGAAAAATACTAAAATGTTTCATGCAAAACCTTTTCCAAAGGTTATATAACCGTAATACCTATTTAATACTATGGGCACCCACACTAGAAAATGTCCAGCCCCTCTTTTAAACGTGTGCGAACATATTAGCTTATAAATATTAAAGTGACCATAGCTTATGGATTTTACATTTTAAAAAAGGACCAAAATGGTAATACTTACCACCTGTTCACATGCCACACCAATGTGTAAGCAAGCAGCACTCCCACAGTACACTGGGCCGTCCCCGTTGTTAGCACATTATCCCCAGTTTTTGCCCATTTCTGGTGTCCTTTTGGTCCCTTTTGCATGGCCCTTGATTGTGGGCTGGCCACCCGTATTTTTATATTTTTTCTGGGGTTTTTCATAGCCTGTATGGTTTTTTCCCAGTCGGCCAACTTCAGTGTCTCGAGTCGGCCAACACTTCCCACCTATAAATAGGTGGGCTGGCCTCTCAATCTTGCATCTTGCCTAGTCTATCTCTTGCTCCCTCACTTATGAGACTCCTTGTGTCTCTTGCTTGGGACTGTACCACTTCAGTATAATCAGCATAGTTACTCCATATCTCTCTCTCTCTCTATCTCTCTCTCTCTCTCTCGCTCTCGCACTCTCTATTCAGCACACTCTAGTGCTCTTTTGCTTACGCTCTAGGCACTCTTTCATGGTATCATCGCTCCTGGTTCAACGATTCCATCTGCTGCCCCAGATTCAGCCCTATTTACAGCCCCTTAACCTCTGTGTTTTTCTCAGATTTGCAGCCTTCTTCTTCCTGCGTTTTCTGGACAGCTTCTGCTGATTGTTTTCCCTTCAGTTTGGCTTCATCGCTTACAGCCAGAAGGTAATATTTTCATCAGCGTTTCACTTCTACTTGGAGTTTGGATCTAGGCAGCCTGTTTTTTTCAGGACAACAGTCCCTCTTTGGCTGCGTTTTCCTCTCCGGTGGACATTCCTTTTGCATAGGGGGATTGTGGTGGTTCGGGCTTTGGTGGTACCCTTGGTACCTGTGGAGGACACCACTTCTTTTGAGATTGTGCGTTTTTTTTCTTGAGGAGAGCCCAAGCTACAGTCCTAGTTGATGCCTTTCCCTCTTGCACCCTCTTGCAGCATATTCCCACGCCCTGTGTGGCTACCTTTTCTCTATATCAAATCTGCATTTTTTGCTTCCCTCTTCTGGTGGCCTCAAGGTTGGAGGTACAGTTGACAGAAGCTTCTGCATTTTTTGCTACAAGAGGATTTTTGGGTGCTGTCCAGCCTCTTAGGGCTGCGTTTTGCTGGGAGGAAGGGACCTACATCAGCGTTTTCTTATTTGCACGGTTTTTTTTATCTTATGAGGTTTGGTCCTATCGGTTGGATCAACGATGACAGCTTCAGATTTGGCTCCCGTACCACTTTCCTGTTATTTTGCAAACAAGTTGGATGGTGGTAACTTTCAGTCATGGAAGTTGCAAGTTACTTCTATTCTCAGGGAGTATGGTTTGACGAAGTTTCTCTCGTACAAGAATCGGTGCTTACCAAACCTTGCCTCTACGGAGGATGTGTGTCAGTGGAGGAAGACTGACAAGCAGATCTATGGCTTTCTCCTCCTGAATTGTCAGGATTCGGTTCTTCGACACTTCATCTATGCTCTTGATAATGCTTCTACTTTCTCTATGTGGCAGTTGCTTTGTGACTTGTGTGGTGATGCCAGTGATCGGCAGATGGTTTCTTCTTCTGGGTGCTGTGCGACCAGTGATCTTGTGGATACTTCGTTTGCAAATGTTCCTGCAGTGAAGGATAGTGGGCTAGTTTTGCGCATTGCATCTGAGGAGTTTGTTTCTGCTATTGCCTTGCCTTTAGTCTCTGTGCATACTTCTCCTTGCCAGGATGATATATCTGGTAATGTTTCTAAGGAGGATAGTGAGGGAAATTTGTCTCCTATTACTTCGCCTCCGACTCTTTCTTCGACAACCAGTGACCAGGATGTGTGGCTGGTCCCTTTGCCTTCTATGGAGGAGCCTGCTTCTACGCTGTGTGATGCTATTGAGGAGGCTACTACTACTTCAGTTACCACTCCTGTGAATGTTCCTATTTCCCTTACTCTGTGTGAGGATTCTCAATTGTGGTCAAGCGTGTTCGTGACCGTGCCTGGGGCACAGTGGTACTTCCAGGACTTGAAGGATTGGGATTGGGATTGGGATTTGGTTGGGCTTGTGGAGTCTCGACATCAGTTTTCGGAGGGGGCAGTTAAGTTCTTACATCTAGTGATGCTGACCTTCGAGGAGGATGCTATTGTACAGCATTTGGCTACTCTTGGTACAGAGTTGGAGCAAATGGACTCTTTCTTTTGAGGGTATTATCTTCTTGGAGCTACAGGCTCTAGGGATTTCTGTGACACTGCGTTTACATTTGGGTTTGGCACCGATATTTGGAGCAGCACAATGCAGCCTGCATGGTTGTTTTCTTCTACAGGAATAGTGTACCTGGTAGCTTGTTCTATTGCTTTTGTAGCTAAATTGCTGTGGAGATTACTTGTGGAGCTTTCCTGGTACCTGTTGTTGGTGCATTCTTTTGTCTTTGACAGAGGACGACTTCTTCCGCTTCTCGGAGTTTGTTCAGCATCTGGTGCTGCGAGGGGGTGTTAGCACATTCATCCCTAGTTTCTGCCCATTTCTGGTGTCCTCCTGGTCCCTTTTGCATGGCCCTTGATTGTGGGCTGGCCACCCGTATTTTTATATTTTTTCTGGGATTTCTCCCAGCCTGTATGGTTTTTTCCCAGTCGGCAAGCTTCAGTGTCTCCAGTCGGCCAACACTTCCCACCTATAAATAGGTGGCCTGGCCTCTCAATCTTGTATCTTGCCTAGTCTATCTTTTGCTCCCTCACTTATGAGACTGCTTGTGTCTCTTGCTTGGGACTGTACCACTTCAGTATATTCAGCATAGTTGCTCCATATCTCTCTCTCTCTCTCTCTCTCTTGCACTCTCTATTCAGCCCCTTAACCTCTACGTTTTTCTCTGATTGGCAGCCTTCTTCTTGCTGGGTTTTCTGGACAGCTTCTGCTGATTGTTTTCCCTTCAGTTTGGCTTCGTCGCTTACAGCCGGAAGGTAATATTTTCATCAGCGTTTCACTTCTACTTGGAGCTTGGATCTAGGCAGCCTGTTTTTTTCAGGACAGCAGCCCCTCTTTGGCTGCGTTTTCCTCTCCGGTGGACATTCCCTTTTGCAGAGGGGGATTGTGGTGGTTCGAGCTTTGGTGGCACCCTTGGTACCTGTGGAGGACACTTCTTCTTTTGAGATTGTGCGTTTTTTTTCTTGAGGATACCCCAAGCTACAATCCTACTTGATGCCTTTCCCTCTTGCACCGTCTTGCAGCATATTCCCAGGCCCTAGGTGGCTGCCTTTTCTCTCTATATCAAATCTGCATATTTTGCTTCCCTCTTCTGGTGGCCTCAAGGTTGGAGGTACAGTTGACAGAAGCTTCCGCGTTTTTTGCTACAAGAGGATTTTCGGGTGCTGTCCAGCCTCTTAGGGCTGCGTTTTGGTGGGAGGAAGGGACCTAAATCAGCTATTTCTCATTTGGACGGTTTTTTTAATCTTGTGAGGTTTGGTCCTATCGGTTGGATCAACGATGACAGCTTCAGATTTGGCTCCCGTAACACTTTCCTGTTATTTCGCAAACAAGTTGGATGGTGGTAAGTTTCAGTCATGGAAGTTGCAGGTTACTTCTATTCTTAGGGAGTATGGTTTGACGGAGTTTCTCTCGTACAAGAATCGGTACTTACCAGAACTTGCCTCTACGGAGGATGTGTGTCGCTGGAGGAAGACTGATGAACGGATCTATGGCTTTCTCCTCTTGAATTGTCAGGATTCGGTTCTTCAACACTTCATCTATGCTCTTGATGATGCTTCTACTTTCCATATGTGGCAGTTGCTTTGTGACCTATATGGTGATGCCAGTGATCGGCAGATGGTTTCTTCTTCTGGGTGCTATGCAACCACCGATCTTGTGGATACTTCTTTTGGAGATGTTCCTGCAGCGAAGGATAGTGGGCTAGTTTTGCTCATTGCATCTGAGGAAGGATTGGGATTGGGATTGGGATTTGGTTGGGCTTGTGGAGTCTCGACATCAGTTTTCAGAGGGGGCAGTTGAATTCTTACATCTGGCGATACTGACCTTCGAGGAGGATGCTATTGTACAGCATTTGGCTACTCTTGGTAGAGAGTTGGAGCAAATGGAGTCTTTCTTTTGAGGGTATTATCTTCTTGAAGCTACACGCTTCTAGGGATTTCTGTGACACTGCGTTTACATTTGGGTTTGGCACCGATATTTGGAGTAGCACAATGCAGCCTGCATGGTTGTTTTCTTCTAGAGGAATAGTGTACCTGGTAGCTTGTTTTGTTGCTTTTGTAGCTGAGTTGCTGTGGAGATTACTTGTGGAGCTTTCCTCGTACCTGTTGTTGCTCCATTCTTTTGTCTTTGACAGAGGACGACTTCTTCGGCTTCTCGGAGTTTGTTCAGCATCTGGTGCTTGGTGCTGAGAGGGGGTGTTAACACATTCATCCCCGGTTTCTGCCCATTTCTGGTGTCCTTTTGGTCCCTTTTGCATGGCCCTTGATTGTGGGCTGGCCACCCGTAGTTTTATATTTTTTCTGGGATTTTTCCCGGCCTGTATGGTTTTTTCCCAGTCGGCCAGCTTCAGTGTCTCCAATCGGCCAACACTTCCCACCTATAAATAGGTGGCCTGGCCTCTCAATCTTGTATCTTGCCTAGTCTATCTTTTGCTCCCTCACTTATGAGACTGCTTGTGTCTCTTGCTTGGGACTGTACCACTTCAGTATATTCAGCATAGTTGCTCCATATCTCTCTCTCACTCTCTCTTGCACTCTCTATTCAGCCCCTTAACCTCTGCGTTTTTCCCCGATTGGCAGCCTTCTTCTTGCTGCGTTTTCTGGACAGCTTCTGCTGATTGTTTTCCCTTCAGTTTGGCTTCGTCGCTTACAACCGGAAGGTAATATTTTCATCAGCGTTTCACTTGATCTAGGCAGCCTGTTTTTTTCAGCACAGCAGCCCCACTTTGGCTGCGTTTTCCTCTCCGGTGGACATTCCCTTTTGCATAGGGGGATTGTGGTGGTTCAGGCTTATGTGGCACCCTTGGTACCTGTGGAGAACACTTCTTCTTTTGAGATTGTGCGTTTTTTTCTTGAGGAGAGCCCAAGCTACAGTCCTAGTTGATGCCTTTCCCTCTTGCAGCATATTCCCAAGCCCTGTGTGGCTGCCTTTTCTCTCTATATCAAATCTGCATTTTTTGCTTCCCTCTTCTGGTGGCCTCAAGGTTGGAGGTACAGTTGACAGAAGCTTCTGCGTTTTTTGCTACAAGAGGATTTTCGGGTGCTGCCAGCCTCTTAGGGCTGCGTTTTGGTGGGAGGAAGGGACCTACATCAGCGTTTTCTCATTTGGGCGGTGTTTTTTATCTTGTGAGGTTTGGTCCTATCGGTTGGATCAACGATGACAGCTTCAGATTTGGCTCCCATACCGCTTTCCTGTTATTTCGCAAACAAGTTGGATGGTGGTAACTTTCAATCATGGAAGTTGCAGGTTACTTCTATTCTCAGGGAGTATGGTTTGACGGAGTTTCTCTCATACAAGAATCGGTACTTACCACACCTTGCCTCTCCGGAGGATGTGTGTCGCTGGAGGAAGATTGACGAACAGATACATGGCTTTCTCCTCCTGAATTGTCAGGATTCGGTTTTTCGACACTTTATCTACGCTCTAGATCATGCTTCTACTTTCTATATGTGGCAGATGCTTTCTGACCTGTATGGTGATGCCAGTGAGATCGGCAGATGGTTTCTTCTTCTGGGTACTATGCAACCTTTGCTCTTGTGGATACTTCTTTTGGAGATGTTCCTGCAGCGAAGGATAGTGGGCTAGTTTTGCTCATTGCATCTGAGGAGTTTGTTTCTGCTGTTGCCTTGCCTTTAGTCTCTGTGCATACTTCTCCTTGCCCGGATGAAATATCCGGTAATGTTTCTGAGGAAGATAGTGGGCTATCTTTGAACACAGCTTCAAGGGGGAATTTGTCTCCTATTACTTCGCCTCCGACTCTTTCTTCGACAACCAGTGACCAGGATGTGTTGCTAGTCCCTTTGCCTTCTATGGAGGAGCCTGCTTCTACGCTCTGTGATGCTATTGAGGAGGCTACTACTACTTCAGTTACCATTGCTGTGAATTCCTATTTCCCTTACTCTGTGTGAGGATTCTCAATTGTGGTCAAGCGTGTCCGTGACCGTGCCTGGGACACAGTGGTACTTCCAGGACTTGAAGGATTGGGATTGGGATTTGGATTTGGTTGGGCTTGTGGAGTCTTGACATCAGTTTTCAGAGGGGGCAGTTGAGTTCTTACATCTGGCGATGCTGACCTTCGAGGAGGATCCTATTGTACAGCATTTGGCTACTCTTGGTACAGAGTGAGAGCAAATGGACTCTTTCTTTTGAGGGTATTATCTTCTTGGAGCTACACACTTCTAGGGATTTCTGTGACACTGCGTTTACATTTGGGTTTGGCACCGATATTTGGAGCAACACAATGCAACCTACATGGTTGTTTTCTTCTAGAGGAATAGTCTACCTGCCAGCTTGTTCTGTTGCTTTTGTAGCTGAGTTGCTGTGAATATTTCTTGTGGAGCTTTCCTCGTACCTGTTGTTGCTGCATTCTTTTGTCTTTGACAGAGGACGACTTCTTCAGCTTCTCGGAGTTTGTTCAGCATCTGGTGCCGAGAGGGGGTGTTAGCACATTCATCCCCGGTTTCTGCCCATTTTTGGTGTCCTTTTGGTCCCTTTTGCATGGCCCTTGATTGTGGGCTGGCCACCCGTATTTTTATATTTTTTCTAGGATTTTTCCCAGCCTGTATGGTTTTTTCCCAGTCGGCCAGCTTCAATGTCTCCAGTCGGCCAACACTTCCCACCTATAAATAGGTGGGCTGGCCTCTCAATCTTGTATCTTGCCTAGTCTATCTTTTGCTCCCTCACTTATGAGACTGCTTGTGTCTCTTGCTTGGGACTGTACCACTTCAGTATATTCAGCATAGTTGCTCCATATCTCTCTCTCTCTCTCTCTCTCTCTCTCTCTCTCTCTCTCTCTCTCTCTCTCTTGCACTCTCTATTCAGCCCCTTAACCTCTGCGTTTCTCTGATTGGCAGCCTTCTTCTTGCTGCGTTTTCTGGACAGCTTCTGCTGATTGTTTTCGCTTCAGTTTGGCTTCGTCGCTCCCAGCCGGAAGGTAATATTTTCATCAGCATTTCACTTCTACTTGGAGTTTGGATCTAGGCAACCTGTTTTTTTCACGACAGCAGCCCCTCTTTGGCTGCGTTTTCCTCTCCGGTGGACATTCCCTTTTGCAAAGGGGGATCGTGGTGGTTCGGGCTTTGGTGGCACCCTTGGTACCT
Organism: Cibotium barometz; assembly: GCF_041138505.1. Taxonomy (NCBI): domain Eukaryota; kingdom Viridiplantae; phylum Streptophyta; class Polypodiopsida; order Cyatheales; family Cibotiaceae; genus Cibotium; species Cibotium barometz. The sequence goes on from NC_141110.1 coordinate 19,951,585, forward strand.
GTGGAGGACACTTCTTCTTTTGAGATTGTGCGTTTTTTTTCTTGAGGATAGCCCAAGCCACAGTCCTACTTGATGCCTTTCCCTTTTGCACCGTCTTGCAGCATATTCCCAGGCCCTAGGTGGCTGCCTTTTCTCTCTATATCAAATCTGCATTTTTTGCTTCCCTCTTCTGGTGGCCTCAAGGTTGGAGGTAGAGTTGACAGAAGCTTCTGCGTTTTTTGCTACAAGAGGATTTTCGGGTGCTGTCCAGCCTCTTAGGGCTGCTTTTTGGTGGGAGGAAGGGACCTAAATCAGCGTTTTCTCATTTGGACGGTTTTTTTTATCTTATGCGGTTTGGTCCTATCGGTTGGATCAACGATGACAGCTTCAGATTTGGCTCCCGTAACACTTTCCTGTTATTTCGCAAACAAGTTGGATGGTGGTAACTTTCAGTCATGGAAGTTGCAGGTTACTTCTATTCCCAGGAAGTATGGTTTGACGGAGTTTCTCTCGTACAAGAATCGGTACTTACCAGAACTTGCCTCTGCGGAGGATGTGTGTCGCTGGAGGAAGACTGACGAACGGATCTATGGCTTTCTCCTCCTGAATTGTCAGGATTCGGTTCTTCGACACTTTATCTATGCTCTTAATGATGCTTCTACTTTCCATATGTGGCAGTTGCTTTGTGACCTGTATGGTGATGCCAGTGATCGGCAGATGGTTTCTTCTTCTAGGTACTATGCAACCTTTGCTCTTGTGGATACTTCTTTTGGAGATGTTCCTGCAGCGAAGGATAGTGGGCTAGTTTTGCTCATTGCATCTGAGGAGTTTGTTTCTGCTGTTGCCTTGCCTTTAGTCTCTGTGCATACTTCTCCTTGCCCGGATGAAATATCCGGTAATGTTTCTGAGGAAGATAGTGGGCTATCTTTGCACACAGCTTCTGGGGGGAATTTGTCTCCTATTACTTCGCCTCCGACTCCTTCTTCGACAACCAGTGGACATTCCCTTTTCCAGAGGGGGATTGTGGTCATTCGGGCTTTGGTGGCACCCTTGGTACCTGTCCCAGTTGCATAGAAACGCGTTTCATACAGGTTCGAAACGTACGAAACGTTTCGAAACGTTTCGTGCTGTATGAAACGCGTTTTTTTCATCATCCATTTTTTATTTATTTATTTATTTATTTTTTATTTTTTGTGTACAATGTAGAGACGGATTGCATTGAGAGTTCTCTCCCAGGATTGCAGTTCAGGGCCTTGTGAGAGAAACTGGAGTACATGGGCTCTTTTTCACACGAAAAAGAGAAATAGACTCTCCTCAGCACAATTGGAGAGGCTTGTCTTTTGTCATTGCAATCTCTGATTGCTAGAACAAAAGGGTCATCCCATTGAGCCTCGCCAAGTGAATCCAGATAAGATTGATATCATGAAGTGCAAGGAGATTCCCGACATTCCTCAGGAGGAGAGAGACATCTATTCTATGCTCTACGAGGAGATCATGGCTCCGGCTCGCACTACACGATCTTCTCGAGAGGCTAGTACTAGTGGTGCACCTGCACCTCTAGAGGATGAGGCATTTGAGGACTCGGCTACCGGCAGTGACCTTGAGAGTGAGGCTGCAAAGGCAAAAGATGCAGATGAGGATGAGCATGAGGATGCAGATGAGGATGCAGATAGTAGCTAGCAGCTGCTGCCAGTATCATTTTATTTGGACATGTTATTTAGTTTGAACTTTGGACATGCTATTTATTTTGATCTTGGATTTTGAGTCATGACTCATCACCCACGTGGTGATCCTTTTGATTTCTGCTTAGTCATCAGTGATCACCCACGTGATTTGTGATATCATTATATCTTACATGTATTTTGTTTTTATTGAAATGAATTCAATTATAAGTTATGTCAACAGTTTTTTCTTTTCTATATTTCAAGTTAAAAATATACATGTTTTTTCTATTTTGTATGAAACCTTTTTGTACCCATTTCTTACCTTTTATGAAACGTTTCAAAACGTATGAAACCCGTTTCATACCTGCCGTTTCTGAAACGCCTGGCAACTATGGTACCTGTGGAGGACACTTCTTCTTTTGAGATTGTGAGTTTTTTTTCTTGAGGAGAGCCCTAGCTACAGTCCTAGTTGATACGTTTCCCTCTTGCACCCTCTTGCAGCATAATCCCAGGCCCTGTGTGGCTGCCTTTTCTCTCTATATCAAATCTGCATTTTTTGCTTCCCTCTTCTGGTGGCTTCAAGGTTGGAGGTACAGTTGACAGAAGCTTCTGCGTTTTTTGCTACAAGAGGATTTTCGGGTGCTATCCAGCCTCTTAGGGCTGCGTTTTGGTGGGAGGAAGGGACCTACATCAGCATTTTCTCATTTGGACGGTTTTTTTTTATCTTATGAGGTTTGGTCCTATCGGTTGGATCAATGATGACAGCTTCAGATTTGGCTCCCGTACCACTTTCCTGTTATTTCACAAACAAGTTGGATGGTGGCAACTTTCAGTCATGGAAGTTGCAGGTTACTTGTATTCTCAAGGAGTATGGTTTGACGGAGTTTCTCTCGTACAAGAATCGGTGCTTACCAGACCTTGCCTCTGCGGAGGATGTGCATCGTTGGAGGAAGACTCACGAACAGATCTATGGCTTTCTCCTCCTGAATTGTCAGGATTCGGTTCTTCGACACTTCATCTACGCTCTTGATGATGCTTCTACTTTCTATATGTGGCAGTTGCTTTGTGACCTGTATGGTGATGCCAGTGATCGACAGATGGTTTCTTCTTCTGGGTGCTATGCAACCAGTGATCTTGTGGATACTTCTTTTGGAGATGTTCCTGCAGCGAAGGATAGTGGGCTAGTTTTGCTCATTGCATCTGAGGAGTTTTATTCTGCTGTTGCCTTGCCTTTAGTCTCTGTGCATACTTCTCCTCGCCAGGATGATATATCCGGTAATGTTTCTGAGAAAGATAGTAGGCTATCTTTGCACACAGCTTCTGAGTGGAATTTGTCTCCTATTACTTCGCCTCCGACTCTTTCTTGGACAACCAGTGACCAGGATGTGTTGTTGGTCCCTTTGTCTTCTATGGAGTAACCTGCTTCTACGCTGTGTGATGTTATTGAGAAGGCTACTACTACTTCAGTTACCACTGCTGTGAATGTTCCTTTTTCCCTTGCTCTATGTGAGGATTCTAAATTGTGGTCAAGCGTGTCCGTGACCGTGCCTGGGGCACAGTGGTACTTCCAGGACTTGAAGGATTGGGATTAGAATTTGGATTTGGTTGGGCTTGTGGAGGCTCGACATCAGTTTTCAGAGGGGGCAGTTGAGTTCTTACATCTGGCGATGCTGACCTTCGAGGAGGATGCTATTGTATAGCATTTGGCTAGTCTTGGTACAGAGTTGGAGCAAATGGACTCTTTCTTTTGAGGGTATTATCTTCTTGGAGCTACACGCTTCTAGGGATTTCTGTGACACTGCGTTTACATTTAGGTTTGGCACCGATATTTGGAGCAGCACAATGCAGCCTGCATGGTTGTTTTCTTCTAGAGGAATAGTGTACGTGGTAGCTTGTTCTGTTGCTTTTGTAGCTGAATTGCAGTGGAGATTACTTGTGGAGCTTTCTTCGTACTTGTTGTTGCTGCATTCTTTTGTCTTTGACAGAGGACGACTTCTTCGGCTTCTCGGAGTTTGTTCAGCATCTGGTGCTGAGAGGGGGTGTTAGCACATTCATCCCCGGTTTCTGCCCATTTCTGGTGTCCTTTTGGTCCCTTTTGCATGGCCCTTGATTGTGGGCGGGCCACTCGTATTTTTATATTTTTTTTGGGATTTTTTCCAGCCTGTATGGTTTTTCCCAGTCGGCCAGCTTCAAGGTCTCCAGTCGGCCAACACTTCCCGCCTATAAATAGGTGGGATGGCCTCTTAATCTTGTATCTTGCCTAGTCTATCTTTTGCTCCCTCACTTATGAGACTGCTTGTGTCTCTTGCTTGGGACTGTACCACTTCAGTATATTCAGCATAGCTGGCTCCGTATCTCTCTCTCTCTCTCTCTCTCTCTCTCTCTCTCTCTCTCTCTCTCTCTCTCGCACTCTCTATTCAGCACACTCTAGTGCTCTTTTGCTTACGCTCTGTGCACTCTTTCATGGTATCATCGCTCCTGGTTCAGCGATTCCATCTGCTGCCCCAGATTCAGCCCTATTTACAGCCCCTTAACCTCAGCGTTTTTCTATGATTTGCAGCCTTCTTCTTGCTGCGTTTTCTGGACAGCTTCTGCTGATTGTTTTCCCTTCAGTTTGGCTTCATCACTTACAGCCGGAAGGTAATATTTTCATCAGCGTTTCACTTCTACTTGGAGTTTGGATCTAGGCAGCCTGTTTTTTTCAGGACTGCAGCCCCTCTTTGGCTGCGTTTTCCTCTCAGGTGGACATTCCCTTTTGCAGAGGGGGATTGTGGTGGTTCGGGCTTTGGTGGCACCCTTGGTACCTGTGGAGGACACTTCTTCTTTTGAGATTGTGCGTTTTTTTTCTTGAGGAGAGCCCAAGCTACAGTCCTAGTTGATGCCTTTCCCTCTTGCACCCTCTTGCAGCATATTCCCAAGCCCTGTGGGGCTGCCTTTTCTCTCTATATCAAATCTGCATTTTTTGCTTCCCTCTTCTGGTGGCCTCAAGGTTGGAGGTACAGTTGACAGAAGCTTCTGCGTTTTTTGCTACAAGAGGATTTTCGGGTGCTGTCCAACCTCTTAGGGCTGCGTTTTGGTGGGAGGAAGGGACCTACATCAGCATTTTCTTATTTGGACGATTTTTTTTATCTTATGCGGTTTGGTCCTATCAGTTGGATCAATGATCAGATTTGGCTCCCGTACCACTTTCCTGTTATTTAGCAAACAAGTTGGATGGTGGTAACTTTCAGTCATGGAAGTTGCAGGTTACTTCTATTCTCAGGGAGTATGGTTTGATGGAGTTTCTCTCGTACAAGAATGGGTGCTTACCAGACCTTGCCTCTGCGGAGGATGTGTGTCGCTGGAGGAAGATTGACGAACAGATCTATGGCTTTCTCCTCCTGAATTATAAGGATTCGGTTCTTCGACACTTCATCTATGCTCTTGATGATGCGTCTACTTTCTATATGTGGCAGTTGCTTATGGTGCAAGGTGGAAAGGTACGTAGTGTACGGCACGCTATCAGTACGTACGGAACGTACTTTTGTACGGAGCAAATTTTAAGGTACGTAAACAGTACGTACCATTTGTAAACAGTCCTAGAAACCTGAATATTTTGTAGACATAGCAACCAAAATACTTAAAATAAAGACTGAACCTCATTACTTAAAGTTTAAATCAATTATCAGTTACCAAGCCCATTACACAATACCTCAGGTTAGCCGTCATAGTGATATAAGCAAGAACCATGAAAGTCATAGATGATAAAAGAGAGTACAAATATCATGTCTACAGCACATGTCCTGGTCCACAAGTGCAAAAAGCAAAACAATGAAACACTACAGTTGTCTAGACTCTAGAGTCTAGACGCAAGAGTCTCAAATCTCATCATCAGATGAAGATGATGAGTCTTCTGAAGAGAGCATGCCTTTATCATTGATACCATTGCCCTCTTCATCGAACTATGGCTCAGCAGCAACAAGCTCCAGTGCATCCTCGTCATGTGCCTCGGGAATTTGAGTGTGAATGAGTTCGACAGCCTCATTTGCACGCCTCTGCTAGGTGCGACGAACTGGAAGCTTTCCCCTGCGAATGCTCTCTCGTCTCGCAGAGCCTGGATCAAGAGCTGCCTGGCGTAGAGGAATGCTGAGAGATCGTGCACGTGAGCGGGTCACACAACAATCCACGCTCTCAAGCTCTCTATGTAAAGCTCTCAAAAACTCCTCTTGCTCATCTCTAATCTGCCGATCCACAAGCTCCGGGCTGGGTTCATCTACCATTTTGAGTAGTGTTGGATCAACCTGTTTAAACATGCCACAAATTGCATATTGGATATTCATTGAACTAGAAATTGCATATTGGATATTCTACTTCTAAGTTCTTCTTGAGTCCAAATTTCAATTTATACCTGCTTCGGTGACCCCAAAGCATGGTAGCTTCGCACGAGCCTCATGTTAGCTCTGCAATACACCAACTTCTCTAATTGAGAAGTACTAAGGCGATTCCGAATCTTAGTGTGTATAAGAGAGTATGGGTTCCAGTGCTCCAGCTGAGAAATCCTGTGCAAAAATGAGTGCAATGCGAGCAAATTTGTAAATCTTTTAATGCTAAAACATCAAGCTTCACTTCCGAAGACTATACTTTAGAGATTAATTACAAGTTACCTGAGATAGAACACAACTCGTGAAAGGTTTGGAAGACCAACCCTTCCATAAGAGTGCCACCATGTCAAAGGAAATTTCATGGCTTCCTTCCTCAATGACACAGGTCTCGCAAATGAAGCACCAATACCACTCATGTAAGTGGTGAACTCTCTATCGATCTGAAGTTGCTCCACCTCTGAGAACATCCTTCCAACATACTCTCACTGCTTCATGCTCAAAGCAGTATTATTCCATAGCTCTGGCGACCTGTAGAGAGGATGGAGCATGGCAGCCATCGCATGGATGGGACGGCTCATGAATGTCCACCGTTTGTCTACAATGTCCAAGATCTCACCTCGACTGAAAATGAGATTGAAAATACATGTCTTAGGTTATAGTGCTAAGTGTACACATGTCAGTCAGACATGTCATGAGAATCGAGAAGTCATAAAAATCAAAGAAAGAGGAAGAAAGTAGAACTATTGCTTACCGTTGAGCAGTCATCATGGAGCACTAAGCAACATGGTCATTCATTTGCATAAACAAATGAAAGACCAGTCCCAAAGTTGAGCCCTCCATGTCTGTAAGTCGGAGAAGGACATACACGAGCTTAAGTGCAACTGAAAGGCTATGAAGTTGCTGCCAAAAATCATCATCCAGGATCCGCCTCTGCAAGTATTTTGTATGCTTATCCTCTGAATGATGCATCTGTCGCAACCTTGGATCCACAATTGTTGATGATAGTGAATCTCTTATCTTGTAGAGCCTACCCAAGACCAAGAATATGAAGGCAAACCTGGTCTTGGAGGGTCTCACCATATCCAAAGGGCTATGGCTCCGAAAGATGGCAAGAGCCTGATGCTTCTTGCGGAAGAAGGTGGTGATCTTTACAGCATCTGCAACAATGGGCTGCACCCAAACAAGCTTCCCAATGTCTTCCATAAGTAAATCAAGACAATGGGCAGCACATGGAGTCCACACTATATGTGGAAACTCTGCCTCGATCATTTGAACCATTGCCTTGCAGTTAGAGGCGTTGTCGGTCACCACCTACACAACATTGTCCTCCCCAACCTCAAGGATAGCCTGTCGAATGTGGCCATAAATGAACTCCCCTGTGATCCTGTCGCCTACTCTCCCTGCATCCACCGCACGCAAGAAATAGGTGCCCAAGCAAGATGACACAAGGATATTGATTATGTGCCTCTTGCGAATGTCTGCCCACCCATCTGAAATAATAGTGCATCCAAACTCCTGCCAACCTGCTTTCACAGGAGTGAGCGCCTTGTCTATCAAGGCCTTCTGCTCATCCAACATGGATGTATGCATCTTCGTATACTCAACACCTGTCCACGTCTCAGTAGGCCCTACCTGCGCAATTGCTTTCACCATTCTTTTCCATTGGTCTGTCCTTAACACATTGAAGGATATATTACACTCAATAAGAGTACGACAAATCTCCATTTCTGCCACCCTTTGTCGCTCCTTTACCCAAGCTTGTGATGAGATACAAGAACGCAGAGTGGATTGCTTTGATGCCTCCCCTGTACCTCTCGCATCTTGTGGCAGGAGGTCCTCATCATCGGCAATACGTGCCCTCTTCCTGCCTGTGGTGGATTGGGCTGAAGCCGAAAGACTTTCACCCTCATCTACTGTACCTGAACCTGTAACATCTCCAATAAAAGCATCATGGAGAGCATCTTGCGTACTTTCACCACCTCTAACACTGCTTGCACCACCCATTGCAGGACAATTCTCCGCAATCAATTGGTCCCTCACAGCTTGTGGTATTTTATCACATGGACCACATTGATTGGTGCACCCGATACCTGTCATGTGCTTGATGACACGAGTTATGGTGCTAGTGTACTGCTCCCCGCAATACTTGCATGCCCATAGCCGAGTACCTGAACCTTGCTGAGAAGGGGTGTTAACAACCCTCAGGACATTGGTGTGGATTGCCCAGTTCGGGTTAGTCTTGCGCGGCATTGTGAAGTCGAAGAAGTTTGCTCTGCAGAGTTTTGCAGGTACACACAGGGGACACGATTTTGCAAGTACACACAAATGCCCAAATTTTGGTCGCTTATCTATAATCGCATGGTCGCCACACGCCCCACAATTTTTTATTTTTTATTTAAATGTTTCCATACGGATCCGTACAGTACGGTATCGTACCGTACCGTACGGCTGTACCGTACGGTGCTGATCCGTACGTACGTACGGCATCAACCTTCGTATGGTGATGCCAGTGATCGGCAGATGGTTTCTTCTTCTGGGTGCTATGCAACCAGTGATCTTGTGGATACTTCTTTTGGAGATGTTCCTGCAGCGAAGGATAGTGGGCTAGTTTTGATCATTGCATCTGAGGAGTTTGTTTCTGCTGTTGCCTTGCCTTTAGTCTCTGTGCATACTTCTCCTTGCCAGGATGATATATCCCGTAATGTTTCTGAGGAAGACAGTGGGCTTTCTTTGCACACAGCTTCTAAGGGGAATTTGTCTCCTATTACTTCGCCTCCGACTCTTTCTTCGACAACCAGTGACCAGGATGTGTTGCTGGTCCCTTTGTCCTCTATGGAGTAGCCTGCTTCTACGCTGTGTGATGATATTGAGGAGGCTACTACTACTTCAGTTACCACTGCTGTGAATGTTCCTATTTCCCTTACTCTGTGTGAGGATTCTCAATTGTGGTCAAGCGTGTCCGTGATCGTGCCTGGGGCACAGTGGTACTTCCAGGACTTGAAGGATTGGGATTTGGATTTGGTTGGGCTTGTGGAGTCTCGACATCAGTTTTCAGAGGGGACAGTTGAGTTCTTACATCTGGCGATGCTGACATTCAAGGAGGATGCTATTGTTCAGCATTTGGCTACTCTTGGTACAGAGTTGGAGCAAATGGACTCTTTCTTTTGAGGGTATTATCTTCTTGGAGCTACACACTTCTAGGGATTTCTGTGACACTGCGTTTACATTTAGGTTTGGCACCGATATTTGGAGCAGCACAATGCAGCCTAGCCTGTGAAACCGATCCCGTCAAGTGGGAAAGACTCCATTGGACACCCACACGCTTAATAGCACAACTTTAAATCCACAAATTTGAAATGGACAACTTAATACAACTTGAAATTGAAATGAAATGAAATGGAAAGATGGACACCAGCACTGGGGCCGAAACGGGCCGACCCCCCCTCACTATATGATATATTTATTGGGAGTATTTAATGAATACAATGCTCCATGGGTTCCAAGAACCAGATAATGTCCATGTACATATGAAAACAGTACCAAACAAATAGGCTCGAAGTCGAATTTCGATGTAGAAGCTCGAAGCAGAACGACCACTAGTGTGGTCCAATCTCTACGGTCCTGTGCTTTCACTGGACTCCGCGGAGAGCGCCACACTGGTGTTCCGAGACCACGCACAAACAGGCGCTCTCGTACTAGCGCCTGGCTCTCCTGATCTCAGCACCTTTGGACCGAGGTTCTCCAATAGAGCTTGGACAACCCGGCACCGTCCCATAGGTAAGACACAGTTCCAGGCACGAGTCTCCCTATGGTGTGACAGTCCCATAGGCAAAACACGGCACGCATACTGGCTCTTCCATGGCGTGACAATCCCATGGGTCGAACACAGTCCAGGTCATACACGGGTGGCACTGGTCTGGCTCCCGTCCATACGACACCATCCTGCTAACACACGGATGGCACCAGTCTGGCTCCCGTCCATGTCAGCAAGATACTCGCCTCTTCACATGAGACACCGGCCTGGCCTCAAGTGAACAAGACACAAAATCTAGAGATGGACCAAATGGTCGGCCAATTGGTGACATCGGCACTGGTCTGGCTCCCGTCCATACGACACCATCCTGCTAACACACGGGTGGCACCAGTCTGGCTCCCGTCCATGTCAGCAAGATACTAGCCTCTTCACATGAGACACCGGCCTGGCCTCAAGTGAACGAGACACAAAATCTGGAGATGAACCAAATGGTCGGCCAATTGGTGACATCCCCCCGGGCTTCTAAAGAGTTGACCTCAATTGAAAAGCCTCAAGATATACCTGCAACAATTGCGGATAATCTGCAAAATAATCGTCATTTACCCACTTGGCATCAATAGGCAAATAATTCTTAAACTTCACAAGGTATCTCCTGGAAAGCTTTCCTGCAGGTAGCTCTCTCTCCTTGTGAAAAACAATCTGTTCTGGCTGGAGGATCTCCTCAAGCTCTTCAATCTCTGGCGGATCTTCTGTGTGACAGGCTCATCAGGATCTGGCCCCACATATTTCCGAAATAGACTCACATGAAAAGCATTGTGAATCTTCCAATGACTAGGTAGAGCAAGCCTGTAGGATACTTCATTGATCTTCTGAATCACCTTGAAGGATCCATAATAGCGAGGAGAAAGCTTAGGATATGATCCTTCTCGTCTTGGCCTCTTCCGAAGCCTAGCCTTCTCAAATTTCAGCAATACCCAATCACCTTCTTTGACTTCCATGTCCCTTCTATGCTTGTCAGCAGCCATTTTACGCTTATCCTGAGATCTTGCAATGGCTGTCCGCACCTGACCAAGGCAACATCCAAGTCACGAACATATTCATCAGCTGCAAAAATCTCATCCTTTGTACGAAGGATGGGTGGCAAGACCACTCTGCCATAAATAATCTCAAACGGAGCCTTCCCCGTGGAAGCATGGATCGTATTGTTGTAGGCAAACCCAACAAGTGGAAGATACTTCTCCCATGCAGTCTTTTGATCTACCACATAACATTTCAATAAATCCAACACGCTGAATTTGCAGCTTCACTTTGGCCATCTGTTTGGGGATGATAAGTTGATGAAAACTCAAGTTTAGTATCCATATTATCAAACAAAGCCCTCCAAAATAGGTAGTCCTGGGATCTCTATCCCCAACAATGGATTTAGGCATACCATGATGCTTGAAAATATTTGCAAGAAAAAGCTTTACCATATGATGAGCTTTGATGGTTTTCTTGACGGGCAAGAAGTGAGCTTGCTTGCTAAACATGTCCACAATAGTCCAAATAGCATCATTCCCATGCTGGGATCTAGGCAAATTCAAAATAAAATCCATCGTGATACTTTCCCAAGGTTGCGAGAGAATAGGTAATGGCTGAAGTAAACCTGGAGGCTTTTGCCTGTCAAATTTCACCTTTTGGCAAGTAATACATGCACGCACATAAGCCTCAATGTCTTTACGCATGCTCGGCCAAAAGAAATACCTCTGAATCATACGAGTAGTAGGCATAATACCTCTATGACCAGCATATGGTGGAGCGTGACATTCGTCCATAACCTTTGGACGCAAATCCTTCACCACACATAGGCAATTATCCTTCATAAGATAACCCTCGTTGATAACATAAGAGGCATGTGAATGACCAGCCATCAAATCAGTCCATATATGGCAAAAATCAGCATCCAAATGATACAAATCTCTCATAGCAGATAAGTCTCCATGAGAGGCCACTGAGACTGCAGCAACATAAGGCCTCCTAGATAGTGCATCGGCCACCACATTTTTCTTTCCTGGAGTATGCACAATCTGAAAATGAAACATGGAAAGAAAATTTGCCATTCTCGTCTGCTTCTCTGAAAGCTTGGTTTGAGATAGAAAGTATCTCAAGCTTTGATGATCTGTCTTGACTACAAATTCAGCCCCAAGAAGGTAATGTTTCCAAATCTTTAAGGCGTGAATTACAGCCAAGAGCTCTTTCTCATAGATATCCATATGAAGTTCAGCATCATGCAAAAGACGGCTCTCATATGCAACTGCATGCCCTTCTTGATTTAGGAAAGCACCTATGCAATCACCACAAGCATCACATTCAACCACGAATGACTTGTGCAAGTAAGGAACAATCAATACTGGACCACATATGATCGCATGCTTGAGCTGCAAGAAAGCATCCTGTTCCTTTGAAGTCCATTTGAAAGCAGTTTTTTTCTTCGTGAGATCATGTAGAGGAGTGGCAATCATAGCAAAATGCCTTATGAAATGTAGGCATATGCTCACTTATGGTAGTGCTATGTGTGAACAGGGCTTAACCAAGGGCACTTTTTCCCATGTGGTTTTTCCCCTTGGACATCAAGTGTGAAAGGACACTCTAACATATAATATTTCGTACTTCTATATTATATGGATGTGGCACACATGCAAGGGTTGACTTGCATTTTGTGGATACCACACTTTTGGCTCTCTCTCTCTCTCTCTCTCATTTTCTTTGTGTGAGCTTCTCTACCCTGCACCTAACCCTAATGTGCAGGTTTGTGTGTGTGAGTGTGTGAGTCCAACACCCAACATTTGGTATCAGAACTGGGAGCTGGGAGCTGGCCTTAGAAATTTGATGCTAGAAAAATTTCTGCGAAATTCCGTCCACCACAGGCTGCCAAATTCCGCCGCCTGCATGTTTCCGTTCGTCGGAGCTCAGCCGTCCGGCCGCCAAAGACGGGCGGCACTAGTGGGGAGCCCACCACCTCCGCCCAGCTCCCGGGTGGTTCTGCCAACTCCAGCCGGCGCCCGCTTCTGTCGCCGCCCAGCCCCCCTCCGCTCCGTCCCAACCTGACGTTCTGTTCCGTCCGACGTCTCCGTCTAGGCCGACTCCGTTCCAATCGCCATCTGCTTCCGTCCGACGTCTCCGTCTAGGCCGACTCCGTTCCAGTCGCCGTCTGCTCCCGTCCGACGTCTCCGTCCAGGCCGACTCGACCCGCCGGCTCGCTCGCTCGCCGGTCCTGCTCCGTCTCGACCGGCACCAGTCGACTGCAGGCACCAGCGCTGGTCCAAGGCCCGCTCCACCGTCGACTCCACGCACCCACGCTGGTCCAAGCCCGCCGGCACACCCTGCCCGACTCCAGGCGCCCTCTGTTCGCTCCCAGCGCTACCCACGACTGCCTCGTGGTCTTTTGTTCGCCGCCTTCGCCTAGCTCATCGCAAGCGACTCCGGCTCCACTGCTTGCCCGCCTCCGTCTGACGACTCGCCCGACGCCTGCCCAGCACGACTATGACACGACGGCTACCTTTGTTTCTGTTTTTCGCTACAGCCGGGCCCAGGTGCAGCTACACGTGCAACTAGCCTACGGCTGCCGCTCCGTCTTTCCTATTGGCTCCGTTAGCTCCAGTCCCAGCTTCCTGTCCGCTGCCCACAGCCATCCGCCTTCTCCACCTGCAACGACTAGCCACTTGCAACGACTTGGTCCATTGCCCAAGTTCTTTTTCAATTTGTCTGCTCCAAGCCTGCTGCCCTTGCCTGAAGGTATTTCTCTGTCAAAATTTTTTATCAAACCCAAATACAAAATCTGCAGCCATTGCAGTGCAGGTCATATGCCGATTTTGCAGACAATGAATGCTGTGCAAGTCAGATTGAAAGGAAAATTGTAGATGAAATTTGGGGGTTTTTAGAAATTGAGGTCAAAATCAGCAAATTGAACCTCTCTTATTTGCAGAAATTTGGGGGTTTTTAAAATTGAGGTCAAAATTGGCAAATTGGAACTCTTACATTTGCAGAAATTTGGGGCTTTTCTGAAAATTGGCCTATTAGATGCACATTGAAGCAATTGGAGTGCATAAAAATTGGGGATTTTCTGATTGGAGCATGTAATTGGGCATTACAGCTGCGATTTGTCGCGTATGTATACACATTGAGTGTAATTGGACAATTTGGTGCAGGTTTACACTTGCTTTGGTTTGCAGGCATACATTTGCACAGGACATTTGGTTGCCTGGCAGTGCACATTGGTGCTTGGTTTGCTTGCAGTTATACTTTGTTGACATGGCACAGAATGCTACGGATGTATTTGGTGTGCTCACCCAGGAGGACAAGCTGGATGGATCTAACTACTCCCTCTGAAGTTTTATGATCCGTAATTTGCTGGTAGCCAAAGGGCTTTGGGGCATCGTGTGTGGTGATGACACACGCCCACATACCATTCAGCCAGCCACGCCTCAAAGGGGAGGTGCTCAAAGAGCTCCTGATGTAGATCCTGCTCCCACACACGAGCAGAAAAGATGGGACTCTAGAGATGCACAGGCCATGTCATTGATAGCCCTTTCAGTGAAAAGGACTATTATTCCGCACATTCGTTCATGCAAGACATCGAAGCTTGCATGGGACACATTGGAAGCAATGTATCAGGTACGCAACGAGGCAAGAGTTGCCTACTTGAAGAGGCAATTGGATCTTCTTTCTATGGATGAGTGACTCCATGGCAGATCATCTCACCAAAGTGAAAGATTTACAGGAACAATTGCTCAACATTGATGAGGTTATCCCAGACAGACAGATGGTCACCAACACTCTTCATTCTTTACCGCCTTCCTACTTGGGCTCTCACACCTCTCTCAACCTCTCGATGAGAGGAGGTGGTGATCCCGTCACTTTTGAAGAGCTCGTGGGTTTACTCTTGCAAGAAGAGCAAACAAGAGCAAACATATCGAGCAACCGTGGTGGAGAAAAGGCATTTACAGCCAAGGATAAGGGTAAAGCAAAGAGCTTTAAGCATGGGGGACAACAGTCTAGCAAGGCTGGTCATGGACAGCCCTCTTCTAGTGGTGAAAAGTCTGACAATGGGGATGCAAACAAGCCCAAAAAGAAAGGCAAATGTCACTACTGCCATAAGCCTGGACACTACATCAGTGAATGTAGGAAAAGGATTGCAAAAGAGAAAAAGAAAGAAGCAGGCAATGCAGTAGCAGACTCTTCGGATGACAAAGCACAACAATCAGCTAATGTAATCCAGGAAGAGTACACTTTTTTGGTCACATGCACTAGTGACACACCAAGTGCTTCGGACACTGATATGTCTTGCATTGCATCTGACTGACAGAATGCATCATGGTATTTTGATAGTGGTGCTTCGAGCCACATCACTTCATGCAAAGATGTATTTCAGCACTTGGTTTATGCTTCAAATGGCCGCACTGTATCATGTGCAGATCATACCACATATCCAGTAAAGGGAATTGGTAATGTCATACTTATTGCAGCCAATGGTGCCAATATATGTATGAAAAATGTATTGTATGTTCCAAGAATAAAGAAAAATCTGCTCTCCGTCTCAGCCATAAACGACCAAGGTTTAAAGGTTGAATTTGAAGATGGGAAGTGTTTGGTAAAAGACCCATCAAAGGGTTATGAAATAGTCACTTCTGGAACACGATACAAAGGCTTGTATAAGCTGGACAGCTATGACAAGCGCACTTATGATGCAAATACAGTGGCTGCCCACACTCCTGCTATGCATGATGCAGAGCTATGGCATGCTCGTTTTGGGCATGTAAATTTTCAGAGTTTGATGCTTTTGCAGAAGCATCATATGGTTGATAATATGCCGCCTCTTGAGTCTCCACCAAGACATGTATGTGAGGGGTGTATTTTGGGAAAGATGCAACGAAAACCATTCCCCAAAGATGGAGCTGTTAGAGCTGAAAGTAAATTACAGCTCATACATAGTGATGTATGTGGTCCAATGCGGACACCATCCATAGGGGGGCATCTTTACTTTGTCACATTCATTGATGACTACTCCAGGTTTGCTTGGGCTTACCCTTTGAAAGCGAAAGAAGATGTGTTTACATGCTTTCGACACTTTGTAGCAATGGCTGAAAATATGTGTGGATGTAAAGTCCAAACACTTCGCTCAGATAGAGGTGGAGAATACATGTCAAATGCATTCAAGGATTATATGCTTCAAAAGGGCATCAAACACCAATGTACTGTGCCTTATACACCGCAGCAGAATGGTGTAGCTGAGAGGAAAAATAGATCTCTCATGGAGATGGCAAGATGCATGGTGAAAGCACAAAAGTTGCCTCACAAATTCTAGATGGAAGCTATAATGTGTGCAACTCATGTGTTGAACAGATGTCCAACAAAAGCTTTGAAAACCATAACAACATTTGAGGCTTGGTATAGCCGAAAGCCAACAGTGGATTATATGCGTACATTTGGGTGTTTGGCATATGCACATGTGCCAGAACAACTCCGAACAAAGCTTGATGACAAAGCAATTAAATGCATTTTGGTGGGCTACAGCAATGAAAGCAAAGGATACCGTCTTTATAATCCAACTACACGTAGGATTTTTGTGAGTAGAGATGTGGTATTTGCTGAAAATTCAGAACAGCCCATGGTCAGCTTGTATAAAAGCAATGATACAGGCATACAGGACATGTTTGATGGACTTTTACCCATTGCAATTAGGGGGGATTCAGATCAGCCAGCCCCTACACAAGAAAATCCACATGTGGAACAGCCAGCCATTCAGCCCCCTTCTGTGGAAGAAGTGGAAGATCTTGTCAGGGAAGAGCAAACAGCCATAGACACAGCCAAGTCAGTGCCAAGATGGTTGCTGAAAACTTTGCAAGAAAGCAAACTTGCAGCTCCACTCACAGGTAGAACAAGGGCTAGTTCCAGCCATGCCTTGAATGTACATCGTGGGGAGTCTGCATTTGCAATGGGTGGTCTCTTTGATTCAGAAGAGCCTTCTTCTTATGAAGAAGCACATGAGAATGAGCATTGGTTGCAAGCTATGCAAGCTGAAATTTCTTCTATCATGAAGAATAATACATGGGATCTTGTGGAATTGCCTAAAGGCAAGCATGTAATTGGCACAAAGTGGGTGTACAAAGTCAAAAGAAAGTCTGATGGTACTATTGACAGGTACAAAGCAAGACTTGTGGCTAAAGGCTACTCCCAGAAAAAGGGAATAGATTATGAAGAGACTTTTGCTCCTACTTCGAGAATGACCACAATAAGATCTGTGATTGCATTGGCTGCCCATAAAGGATGGAAAGTGCATCAATTGGATATCAAAACTGCATTCTTAAATGGGGATTTACAGGAGGCAGTATATGTAAATCAGCCCATTGGTTTTGTAGTTCTTGGTGAGGAACATAAAGTATGCAGGTTGCACAAAGCATTGTATGGGTTAAAGCAAGCTCCAAGAGCTTGGTATGATAAGATACATGCTCATCTAACCAGCCAAGGTTATGAGAATAGTCCAGCTGAAAGCACATTATATGTAAAGAAAACCAATGCCGATATTCTCATAGTCATCTTGTATGTAGATGACATGCTCATTACAGGTACAAGCAAAGCACAAATTTCAGATTTCAAAGCTGATTTGAAAGCTGAATTTGATATGTTAGATTTGGGGTCTTTACACTACTATCTCGGCATACAGTTTATGCATACAGATGATGGCATTGTTATGCAGCAAACTAAGTACATAAAAAGTTTGCTAAAAAGGTTTCACATGGATGAATGTAAGCCCATTTCTACTCCGGTAGAACCAGGTGTAAGGCTTACTATGCATGATATTGGAGAGCCTTTTGAGGCCGGCCTTTATAGCCAGGCAGTGGGATGCCTCATTTACTTGTGTAACACGAGGCCAGACATATCTTTTGGGGTGTCTTTGTTGAGCAAAGTCATGCACAGCCCAAGCACAAAGCATTGGCAAGCAGTCAAACGCATTTTTCGTTATCTTAAGGGTACCCTGGATCTTGGTTTGTTCTATCCCAGGGGGGGCAGCTTGTAGCTTTATGCATACAGTGATTCAGATTGGGCTGGTGATTACGATACCAGGCAATCCACCAGTGGGAATTGTTTTTTTCTTGGCAGCTCATGCATATCTTGGTTGAGTAAAAAGCAACCCACTGTTGCTACATCTACTTGTGAGGCTGAGTACAGGGCAGTCTTTACAGCTACAGTAGATTGTGTATGGTTGAGGAACCTATTGGCTGATCTTCGTGAGTGTCAGCAGACACCCACCACCATTCTCACTGATAGCCAGAGTGCTATGGCCGTGGCACGAAATCCAGTATTTCATGCACGTACCGAGCACATAGAGATTCATTATCACTATGTCAGAGAGAGGCTACATGCAGGGGAGATCAGTTTATCTTATTGCCCTACACAGGATAATGTTGCAGATCTATTCACAAAGGCTTTACCTCGAGAAAAGTTTGAAGCTTTCCGCAAAGCTTTGGGCTTACTCTCATACAGAGAGTGATCTGCTACCTTGTACAGGTTCACACTTCCACTACAGGGGGGATTTGTAGGCATATGCTCACTTAAGGTAGTGCTATGTGTGAACAGGGCTTAACCAAGGGCACTTTTTCCCATGTGGTTCTTCCCCTTGGACATCAACACTCTAACATATAATATTTTGTACTTCTATATTATATGGATGTGGCACACATGCAAGGGTTGACTTGCATTTTGTGGATACCACACTTTTGGCTCTCTCTCTCTCTCTCTCTCATTTTCTTTGTGTGAGCTTCTCTACCCTGCACCTAACCCTAATGTGCAGGTTTGTGTGTGTGAGTGTGTGAGTCCAACACCCAACATGAAATGCCTATAGTACGAACATAATCCCAGAAAACTACGTACTTGATGTACGTTTTGCAATTCGGGCCAATTCCGAATAGTCTCCATCTTTGCAGGATCCATTGTAACTCCATCCTTGGATACAATATGTCCCAGATAATGAATCTCTGAAAGGAAAAACTCACTTTTCTTGGCATTGACGAAAAGTTTATGCTTCCGCAACTCTTCGAACACTGTGACCAAATGAGTTCTGTGTTCCTGCTCATTCTTGGAGAAAACCAAGATATCATCAAAGAAGACTCCTGTAAACTTGCGATGGGGTCGGAATATCCTATCCATCATTCGATTAAATGTAGCAGGAGCATTGGTCAGACCAAAAGGCATTACCAAGAATTCATATAATCCGAAGGTTGTCCTGAATGCAGTCTTATGGACATCTTGTGGCACCACGCGTATCTGGTGATAACCACTCTTCAAATCAAGTCTGCTAAAGCAAGCTGAGCCATCAAGCTTATCCAAGATATCATCAATACGTGGAATTGGGAATCTGTTCTTGATGGTAAGCTTGTTCAAAGCTCTATAGTCCACACACATACGGAATGATCCGTCCTTCTTTTGAACAAGAAGCACAGGAGAGCAGTAAGGTGAGGAACTGGGCTGAACCGAACCTTTCTCTAAAAGCTCGTTTACCTGCTTCATGATTTCTTCTTGTTGTGCAGCACTCACTCGGTATGCGGGTTTGTTAGGTGGAGAACTACCTGGCACAAGATCTATGCGGTGATCTTCGGGCCTTTGGGAAGGTAGTTCACCTAGCAACGAGTCAGCAAAACAATCATTGAATGCATTAAGAAAATTCAGCCTATCATTAGACATAGCATCCACATTTTGACGATTTGGCACAAGACTATCACGCACAAAAACCAAGTACACTGAAAGACTCTTTTTCATTGCTTTATTAATTTGGATGTGTGATACAAGTGGGATGGAATCTCCTTCTTTGCCAGCATCAATAAAATGCATGCGGCCTTTATGCATAAAAGAAATCATATTAGACTTGTAGTCTTTGCGGAGCTCAAGCCTATGGTGCCACGGCTTGCCCAACAATACATCACATCCATTCAGTGGAGCAACTAGGAAATGCTCAATATCAAGGTAGCCCTGGATATGGATGCGCAACTTCCCTATCAAAGGGGTAACCTGTACCTCTTTACCAGTAAATGCAGCTTCGGTTTCAATCTGAGGTCCCATATGCTCGACTTCAATACCCAATGCAGCTGCCATTTGCATAGAGATGAAATTGTCAGTTGCACAGTCATCAAACATGAAGAGTGCGGGCTGATCCTTGATTTGCCCCCAAGCCTTGCAAACCATTCGCTCTTTTGCATCATGACCTGTATTTCCTTGCACATCAGGAACTGCATGTACATTAGCTTTGGTGTGCTTGTCCTCGTGCTTTGGTTTGCGATCTGGGCATTGTCGGAACATGTGGTCTTTGCTATCACAAGAAAAGCATTTTCCATCCTTGGCATATTGCTCTCTTTGCTCCTAGGTTAAGCCGAATTTGTTCTTCCTTGGGCCTTGTTCTTTAGATGTGTTATTTTCAGCTTTACCACCCTTGTAAGGCTCCCGGAAGTTCTTTTTAGGTGGCTGTCCACCCTTTTGCTGATTTGGGACAGCCTTGTCCTTCCCCTTGGAAGCTCCTTGATCCTGCTTAATCTTGAGCACCAATTGCTCCGTGGCAAGAGCAGAAGCTGTGAGCTGTTGCAACGTATGTTTTGGGTGCAATTCAATTCCCGATCGATATGCTGGTTGAAGTCCAGAACGAAACTTCCTCTTTCTTTCATCCTCAGTGATTTGCATGAAGGGAGTCACTTCCAGCAACACTTTCCAGAATTTGTTAACATACTGTTGCACGCTTTCATTGTCTCTTTGCTCCAACCTGTCCCACTTTTGAGTGAGAGTTTGCTCTGCATTGGGTGGCAAGAACTGAGCATAAAATCTATCCTTGAATTCCTTCCAAGTAGAAATGGGATCCTTGGTGATCTTTTCAGTGATCCACCAATGAGCAACAGTCCCTTTCAAAAACATGCTAGCATGGCGCACCTTTGACTTTTCTGTGAAATCCTCATCGCTAAAAGCAATGTCGAACTGTGCCACAAATGCTAACACCTTAGAGGCATCATGTTCACCATGAAAAGCATCAAATTTAACAGATTTGTCACCTGCTTTGAATTCCTTGAGCTTCCTGGCATGAGGCTCATGGTCTTCTCTTTTTCTTTTCCCCTTATCCAACGGGGCAGCCCTATCTGCATGGGCTCCATGGGCCGTCATAGAAGTTTTATGGGGCACGGTGGCATGTGCTCCACGAACTCGAAACTCAGATGCATGTGACTTACCTGCATATGGCATTGTCTCTCCATGAGAAAACTTAGAAGGCAAAATTTTTCTAGAAGTAGACCTGTCACCATGAGATGCATGTCTTGCATGCATGTGACTTTCATGCCCCCCATGAGCACTGGCATACATATATCTATCAGGCTTAGTGCCTTGTGGAGAAGATGCATGTCGAGAGGTGACTGTCACCTCTTCCTTTTGCATAAAAGATTTCAGCGCGGGATCTCCATGCTTCAAACGAGGTGGATTTCTGAATTTCAGCTCTCCGTCATCCCCCTCTTTGATATCACCTTTGCAGAGGAGGTAGGCTAGTGCCAACTCCCTTGGTTTCTTGCCCACTGGTATGATGAAGCCACCCAGGAGATGCGAAGTCCCCTTGTAGAACGCCAGTGGAGCAGATGTGCCACCTTTGCAACGGAAGAGAGACCTGGCTGCTGTGTGGAGGAGCAGCCTGTTTTATGAAGAGAGTGTACACCCACAGTTGCCTGCAAGAGAAAAAGGGCAGCCTGCTGGAGAGCAAGTGCAGCCACCTTATATGGAGAAGAGGGATACTTGCTGCAGCTGCCTGTGGGGAGTAGAAGCTGTAGGCGAATAGGTGCAGTCGCTTGTATAGGAGGTGAAGCAGCAGCCTGCAGGAGAGCTCACGCAGCCTGCTGGGAAGGGGAACCGGTAGAGGGTACAGCCGCCACAGATGGTCCAGAAGCGCAGCCTGGACAGCATACAGGTGAGGTTGCCAATAGATGGTGGGCAGCCTGTAGCATGTGCAGTCGTAGAGCAGCCGGCCGCCTGGGAAAAGCAAGCGCAGCCTGCTATGAAGAGAAAGAGCACACACACACGCCTGTATGGGAGGTGAAGCAGTCGCCTGCAGGAGAGGAGGCAGCGCAGCAGTGCAGCCTTGTGGAGGTGACAGCCGCCTGCAGGAGAGCTCACGCAAGAGATGGTCGCCGTCTTTGTTTTTACGAAAGAGGCTGAAAGCGGTTCATGCCCACGCTTGAAAGGGAAGGTTTTCTTTTATAAAATTGAAGTGGTGTTACACTTTGGTGATTTCCACGTTTGCATGTGGGTGATTAGTGTGGGTAGGTGACCATGCCCACCCCCACACTCACTTAAGTGGGGCTGCCCACCTTGGCCCCTAAGTGGGTGCCCAAAGAGGGTGCCCACATTTAAGTGAATGTGAACACTTTCCTTATAAAACTAAAGGTTAGAAATAAAATAATAAAAACAACATATGCAACATACTTACCACCTGTTCACATGCACCAAAACTCGTCAGAATACAGAGCAGACTTCACGACTCACTGGCAGGCGTCCCCGCTCAGTAAGTAACACGTCAAGCAGGCAAACACACAAATACATGTCATGCGAAGACAGTTTCAAACATGCAAAATATGTATGCATGCGCAAATAGTAACATGGACATATCTCCCGTTCATGGAACAAGTACAAAATATCTGTTGGCACAAAACTGGCACGACATAAAAACATAAAAACCTGGTCTTCCTATGGAGTGACAGTCCCATAGGTAAGACACAGTTCCAAGCACGAGTCTCCCTATGGAGTGAAAGTCCCATAGGCAAAACACGGCACGAATACTGGCTCTTCCATGGCGTGACAATCCCATGGGTCGAACACAGTCCAGGTCATGGCACTGGTCTGGCTCCCGTCCATACGACACCATCCTGCTAACACACGGGTGGCACCAGTCTGGCTCCCGTCCATGTCAGCAAGATACTGGCCTCTTCACATGAGACACCGGCCTGGCCTCAAGTGAACGAGACACAAAATCTGGAGATGGACCAAATGGTCGGCCAATTGGTGACAGCCTGCATGGTTGTTTTCTTCTACAGGAATAGTGTACCTGGTAGTTTGTTCAGTTGCTTTTGTAGCTGAGTTGCTGTGGAGATTACTTGTGGAGCTTTCCTGGTACCTATTGTGGCTGCATTCTTTTGTCTTTGACAGAGGACGACTTCTTCGGCTTCTCGGAGTTTGTTCAGCATCTGGTGCTAAGAGGAGGTGTTAGCACATTCATCCCCGGTTTCTGCCCATTTCTGGTGTCCTTTTGGTCCCTTTTGCATGGCCCTTGATTGTGGGCTGGCCACCCGTATTTTTATATTTTTCCTGGGATTTCTCCCAGCCTGTATGGTTTTTTCCAAGTCGGCCAACACTTCCCGCCTATAAATAGGTGGGCTGGCCACTCAATCTTGTATCTTGCCTAGTCTATAATTTGCTCCCTCACTTATGAGACTCCTTGTGTCGCTTGCTTGGGACTGTACCACTTCAGTATATTCAGCATAGTTGGCTCCATATCTCTCTCTCTCTCTCTCTCTTGCACTCTCTATTCAGCACACTCTAGTGCTCTTTTGCTTACGCTCTGTGCACTCTTTCATGGTATCAACGCTCCTGGTTCAGCGATTCCATCTGCTGCCCCAGATTCAGCCCTATTTACAGCCCCTTAACCTCTGCGTTTTTCTATGATTTGCAGCCTTCTTCTTGCTGTGTTTTCTGGACAGCTTCTGCTGATTGTTTTCCCTTCAGTTTGGCTTCATCGCTTACAGCCACAAGGTAATATTTTCATCAGCATTTCACTTCTACTTGGAGTTTGGATCTAGGCAGCCTGTTTTTTTCAGGACAGCAGCCCCTCTTTGGCTGCGTTTTCCTCTCCGGTGGACATTCCCTTTTGCAGAGGGGGATTGTGGTGGTTCGGGCTTTGGTGGCACCCTTGGTACCTGTGGAGGACACTTCTTCTTTTGAGATTGTGCATTTTTTTTTCTCGAAGAGAGCCCAAGCTACAGTCCTAGTCAATGCCTTTCCCTCTTGCACCCTCTTGCAGCATATTCCCAGGCCCTGTGTGGCTACCTTTTCTCTCTATATCAAATCTGCATTTTTTGCTTCCCTCTTCTGATGGCCTCAACGTTGGAGGTACAGTTGACAGAAGCTTCTACGTTTTTTGATACAAGAGGATTTTCGGGTGCTGTCCAGCCTCTTAGAGCTGCGTTTTGGTGGGAGGAAGGGACCTACATCAGCATTTTCTCATTTCGACGGTTTTTTTTATCTTATGAGGTTTGGTCCTATCGGTTGGATCAATGATGACAGCTTCTGATTTGGCTTCTGTACCACTTTCTTGTTATTTCGCAAACAAGTTGGATGGTGGTAACTTTCAGTCATGGAAGTTGCAGGTTACTTCTATTCTCAAGGAGTATGGTTTGACGGAGTTTCTCTCGAACAAGAATCGGTCCTTACTAGACCTTGCCTATGCGGAGGATGTGTGTCGCTGGAGGAAGACTGACGAACAGATCTATGGCTTTCTCCTCCTGAATTGTCAGGATTCGGTTCTTCGACACTTCATCTATGCTCTTGATGATGCTTCTACTTTCTCTATGTGGCAGTTGCTTTGTGACCTGTATGGTGATGCCAGTGATCGGCAGATGGTTTCTTCTTCTGGGTGCTATGCAACCAGTGATCTTGTGGATACTTCTTTTGGAGATGTTCCTGCAGCGAAGGATAGTGGGCTAGTTTTGCGCATTGCATCTGAGGAGTTTGTTTCTGCTGTTGCCTTGCCTTTAGTCTTTGTGCATACTTCTCCTTGCCAGGATGATATATCCGATAATGTTTCTGAGGAAGATAGTGGGCTATCTTTGCACAGAGCTTCTCAGGGCAATTTGTCTCCTATTACTTCGCCTCCGACTCTTTCTTGGACAACCAGTGACCAGGATGTGTTGCTGGTCCCTTTGCCTTCTATGGAATAGCCTGCTTCTACGCTGTGTGATGCTATTGAGGAGGCTACTACTACTTCAGTTACCACTCCTGTGAATGTTCCTATTTCCCTTGCTGTGTGAGGATTCTCAATTGTGGTCAAGCGTGTCCGTGACCGTACCTGGGGCACAGTGGTACTTCCAGGACTTGAAGGATTGGGATTGGCATTTGGATTCGGTTGGGCTTGTGGAGTCTCGACATCAGTTTTCAAGGGGGGCAGTGGAGTTCTTACATCTGGCGATGCTGACCTTCGAGGAGGATGCTATTGTTCAGCATTTGGCTACTCTTGGTACAGAGTTGGAGCAAATGGACTCTTTCTTTTGAGGGTATTATCTTCTTGGAGCTACACGCTTCTAGGGATTTCTGTGACACTGCATTTACATTTGGGTTTGGCACCGATATTTGGAGCAGCACAATGAAGCCTGCATGGTTGCTTTCTTCTACAGGAATAGTGTACCTGGTAGCTTGTTCTGTTGCTTTTGTAGCTGAGTTGCTGTGGAGATTACTTGTGGAGCTTTCCTGGTACCTGTTGTTGCTGCATTCTTTTGTCTTTGACAGAGGACGACTTCTTACGCTTCTCGTAGTTTGTTCAGCATCTGGTGCTAAGAGGGGGTGTTAGCACATTCATCCCCGGTTTCTGTCCATTTCTGGTGTCCTTTTGGTCCCTTTTGCATGGCCCTTGATTGTGGGCTGGCCACCCGTATTTTTTTATTTTTTCTGGGATTTTTCCCAGCCGGTATGGTTTTTTCCCAGTCGGCCAGCTTCAGTATCTCCAGTCGGCCAACACTTCCCACCTACAAATAGGTGGGCTGGCCTCTCAATCTTGTATCTTGCCTAGTCTATCTTTTGCTCCCTCACTTATGAGACTGCTTGTGTCTCTTGCTTGGGACTGTACCACTTCTGCATATTCAGCATAGTTGCTCCATCTCTCTCTCTCTCTCTCTCTCTCTCTCTCTCTCTCTCTCTCTATTTAGCACACGCTAGTGCTCTTTTGCTTACGCACTGTGCACTCTTACATGGTATCATCGCTCTTGGTTCAGCGATTCCATCTGCTGCCCCAGATTCAGCCCTATTTACACCCCCTTAACCTCTGCGATTTTCTCTGATTTGCAGCCTTCTTCTTGCTACGTTTTCTGGACAGCTTCTGCTGATTGTTTTTCCTTCAGTTTGGCTTCATTGCTTACAGCCGGAAGGTAATCTTTTCATCAGCGTTTCACTTCTACTTGGAGATTGGATCTAGGCAGCCTGTTTTTTTCAGGACAGCAGCCCCTCTTTGGCTGCGTTTTCCTCTCCGGTGGATATTCCCTTCTGCAGAGGGGGATTGTGGTGGTTCACGCTTTGGTGGCACCCTTGGTACCTGTGGAGGACACTTCTTCTTTTGAGATAGTGCGTTTTTCTTCTTGAGGAGAGCCCAAGCTACAGTCCTAGTTGATGCCTTTCCCTCTTGCACCCTCTTGCACCCTCTTGCAGCATATTCACAGGCCCTGTGTGGCTGCCTTTTCTAGTGGCCTCAAGGTTGGAGGTACATTTAAAAGAAGCTTCTGCGTTTTTTGCTACAAGAGGATTTTCGGGTTCTGTCCAGCCTCTTAGGGCTGCGTTTTGGTGGGAGGAAGGGACCTACATCAGCGTTTGCTCATTTGGACGGTTTTTTTAATCTTATGAGGTTTGGTCCTATCGGTTGGATCCATGATAGCAGCTTCAGATTTGGCTCCCGTACCACTTTCTTGTTATTTCGCAAACAAGTTGGATGGTGGTAACTTTCAGCCATGGAAGTTGCTGGTTACTTCTATTCTCAGGAAGTATGGTTTCACGGAGTTTCTCCCGAACAAGAATCGGTGCTTACCAGACCTTGCCTCTGCGGAGGATGTGTGTCAGTGGAGGAAGACTAGCAAACATATCTATGGCATTCTCCTCCTGAATTGTCAGGATTCGGTTCTTCGACACTTCATCTATGCTCTTGATGATGCTTTTACTTTCTCTATGTGGCAGTTGCTTTGTGACCTCTATGGTGATGCCAGTGATCGGCAGATGGTTTCTTCTTCTCGGTACTATGCAACCAGTGATCTTGTGGATACTTCTTTTGGAGATGTTCCTGCAGCGAAGGATAGTGGGCTAGTTTTGCTCATTGCATACGAGGAGTTTGTTTCTGCTGTTGCCTTGCCTTTAGTCTCTGTGCATACTTCTCCTTGCCAGGATAATATATCGGGTAATGTTTCTGCGGAAGATAGTGGGCTATCTTTGCTCAAAGCTTCTCAGGGGAATTTCTCTTCTATTACTTCGCCTCGGACTCTTTCTTCGACAACCAGTGACCAAGATGTGTTGCTGGTCCCTTTGCCTTCTATGGAGAAGCCTGCTTCTACGCTGTGTGATGCTATTGAGGAGGCTACTACTACTTCAGTTACCACTGCTGTGAATGTTCCTATTTCCCTTACTCTGTGTGAGGATTCTCAATTGTGGTCAACCGTGTCCGTGACCGTGCCTGGGGCACAGTGGTACTTCCAGGACTTGAAGCATTGGGATTGGCATTTGGATTCGGTTGGGCTTGTGGAGTCTCGACATCAGTTTTCAGAGGGGGCAGTTGAGTTCTTACATCTGGCGATGCTGACCTTCGAGGAGGATGCTATTGTTCAGCATTTGGCTACTCTTGGTGCAGAGTTGGAGCAAATGGACTCTCTCTTTTGAGGGTATTATCTTCTTGGAGCTACACGCTTCTAGGGATTTCTGTGACACTGCATTTACATTTGGATTTGGCACCGATATTTGGAGCAGCATAATGAAGCCTGCATGGTTGCTTTCTTCTACAGGAATAGTGTACCTGATAGCTTGTTCTGTTGCTTTTGTAGCTGAGTTGCTGTGGAGATTACTTGTGGAGCTTTTCTGGTACCTGTTGTTGCTGCATTCTTTTGTCTTTGACAGAGGACGACTAGAATCCTCACACAGAGCAAGGGAAATAGGAACATTCACAACAGTGGTAACTGAAGTAGTAGTAGCCTTCTCAATAGCATCACACAGCGTAGAAGCAGGCTACTCCATAGAAACTCGCAGCAGGTGTCCGTGGGACTAGGGCCTTTGACACACTTGTTGATACCATCTTAAAACATTTAAACATGGCCACAACCTTAACACATATCCATCATCACTTTGCATAAAACATAGAGCTGGACAAAACATCCACAAATGCTGAAAATGGATCTTGCACATGTGACACCACATAGAGGCCGGAATGGGCCAACCCCCCCCTTGGAGTATTTTATTACCCAAGGAGAATAATATCATGTACAAGCTTTGAGGGCCTTACTCTCCCCACGGGAGATGCCGGATTATCCAAATGCCATAACACAGCCCAACACAAGGCAACTGAGCCGGAACATAGGCTGTAGAAATGCCGAGCCAACAACATAATCCATATACCTCCATGTGGGTACTGATTCTTCCCCAAAAACCACGGGTCTTCATGCAATAGAGTTGGTACAGCAAGTACCACTCTCCATTCAGCTGGTACAGCAAGTACAATGGCTAGTATAGCCGGTATGATGGCTGGTGCAGCCGGTACGGTGGCTGGTACAGCAAGTACGATGGCTGGTACAGCAAGTACAAATGCTGGTACAACAAGTACAATGGCTAGAAATCATAATAAATGATTGAAAACCCTTGCCTTCAGTATTTCTTCGCGATGGAAGCCTCCAAAACAGTCCCCAACAGCCGGTATTCTTCATGGGCAGCCTTCAAGTGAGAGAGAAAGAGAGTAGCCATCATTAGGGCAGCCTGTAACGGTGGTAGAGGCTAGTGTGCAGCAAGAGAGCCTCTATTAGTGAAGAGAGAGGACTCCAATTTATAGATTTGGGCCTCCCATGAGCTAAAATGGCAAGAGAAGGTTACGATGACAAGTGGAGAGCCACACAATAGCTGAAGTGACAAGTGTGAGGCCACTTGTCTCACTTTGATCCTTTTTCTAACAAGTGTCAGGCCACTTGTCTCACTTTGGTCCACTTTCTTGCCACATGTCCCAATCTAAGAGATGGGTCCTTCCATAATCTTTACCTCAAAAAATATCCCAATTGGTAGACATTCTGTCATAGGCACTTTGCCAACTCTTGGTATCTCCTCAATTCCAAATGCAATGACGCGAACAGAATTTCCATCGGAGTCGGGCCAAAAATAGCAACTCTCCTAAATTTTAGGAGTGTGGTCCTTTGTATTCTAGGATAATCCCCCATTCCCAAAGCTTGTACTTTCCAAATATTTACACATCTTGGAGTCCACCAGACCCCATTCACACTAGGAAATGTCCAGGCTGGTGACAATGACCGTGCCTGAGGCACAGTGGTACTTGCAGGACTTGAAGGATTGGGATTAGGATTTGGATTTGGTTAGGCTTGTGGAGTCTCGACATCAGTTTTCAGAGAGGGCAGTTGAGTTCTTACATCTGGCAATGCTGACCTTCAAGGAGAATGCTATTGTACAGCATTTGGTTACTCTTCGTACAGAGTTGGAGCAAATGGACTCTTTCTTTTGAGGGTATTATCTTCTTGGAGATACATGCTTCTAGGGATTTCTGTGACACTGCGTTTACATTCGGGTAGAGCACCGATATTTGGAGCAGCACAATGCAGCCTGAATGATTGTTTTCTTCTAGAGGAATAGTGTACCTGGTAGCTTGTTCTATTGCTTTTGTAGCTGAGTTGCTGTGGAGATTACTTGTGGAGCTTTCCTAGAACGTTGATAATGCATTCTTTTGTCTTTGACAGAGAACGACTTCTTCGGCTTCTCGGAGTTTGTTCAGCATCTGGTGCTGAGAGGGGGTGTTAGCACATTCATCCCCAGTTTCTCCCCATTTCTGGTGTCCTTTTGGTCCCTTTTGCATGGCCCTTGATTGTGGGCTGGCCACCCGTATTTTTATATTTTTTCTGGGATTTTTCCCAGCCTGTATGGTTTTTTCCCAGTCGGCCAGTTCAGTCCTCCAGTCGGCCAGCTTCAATGTCTCCAGTCGGCCAAGACTTCCCACCTATAAAAAGGTGGGCTGGCCTCTCAATCTTGTATCTTGCCTAGTCAATCTTTTGCTCCCTCACTTATGAGACTGCATGTGTCTCTTGCTTGGGACTGTACCACTTCAGTATACTCAGCATAGTTGCTCCATCTCTCTCTCTCTCTCTCTTGCACTCTCTATTCAGCACACTCTAGTGCTCTTTTGCTTACGCTCTGTGCACTCTTTCATGGTATCATCGCTCCTGGTTCAGCGATTCCATTTGCTGTCCCAGATTCAGCCCTATTTACAGCCCCTTAACCTCAGCGTTTTTCTCTGATTTGCAGCCTTCTTCTTGCTGCGTTTTCTGGACAGCTTCTGCTGATTGTTTTTCCTTCAGTTTGGCTTCATCGCTTACAGCCCCAAGATAATATTTTCATCAGCGTTTCACATCTGCTTGGAGTTTGGATCTAGGCAGCCTGTTTTTTTCAGGACAGCAGCCCCTCTTTGGCTGCATTTTCCTCTCCGGTGGACATTCCCTTTTGCAGAGGGGGATTGTGGTGGTTCGGGCTTTGGTGGCACCCTTGGTACCTGTGGAGGACACTTCTTCTTTTGAGATTGTGCGTTTTTTTTCTCGAGGAGAGCCCAAGCTACAGTCCTAGTTGATGCCTTTCCCTCTTGCACCCTCTTGCAGCATAATCCCAGGCCCTGTGTGGCTGCCTTTTCTCTCTATATCAAATCTGCATTTTTTGCTTCCCTCTTCTCCCCAGTTTCTGCCCATTTCTGGTGTCCTTTTGGTCCCTTTTGCATGGCCCTTGATTGTGGGCTGGCCACCCGTATTTTTTTATTTTTTCTGGGATTTTTCCCAGCCTGTATGGTTTTTTCCCAGTCGGCCAGCTTCAGTGTCTCCAGTCGGCCAACACTTCCCACCTACAAATAGGTGGGCTGGCCTCTCAATCTTGTATCTTGCCTAGTCTATCTTTTGCTCCCTCACTTATGAGACTGCTTGTGTCTCTTGCTTGGGACTGTACCACTTCAGTATATTCAGCATAGTTGCTCCATCTCTCTCTCTCTCTCTCTCTCTCTCTCTCTCTCTCTCTCTCTCTCTCTCTCACTCTCTCTCGAACTCTCTATTCAACACACTCTAGTGCTCTTTTGCTTACGCTCTGTGCACTCTTACATGGTATCATCGCTCCTGGTTCAGCGATTCCATCTGCTACCCCAGATTCAGCCGTATTTGCAGCCCCTTAACCTCTGCGTCTTTCTCCGATTTGCAGCCTTCTTCTTGCTGCGTTTTCTGGACAGCTTCTGCTGATTGTTTTTCCTTCAGTTTGGCTTCTTTGCTTAAAGCCAGAATGTAATATTTTCATTAGCATTTCACTTCTACTTGGAGTTTGGATCTAGGCAGCCTGTTTTTTTCAGGACAGCAGCCGGCTACTCTTGGTACTACAGAGTTGGAGCAAATGGACTCTTTCTTTTAAGGGTATGATCTTCGTGGAGCTACAGGCTTCTAGGGATTTCTGTGACACTGCGTTTACATTCGGGTTTGGCACCAATATTTGGAGCAGCACAATGCAACCTGCATGGTTGTTTTCTTTTAGAGGAATAGTGTACCTGGTAGCTTGTTCTGTTGCTTTTGTAGCTCAGTTGCTCTGGAGATTACTTGTGGAGCTTTCCTGGTACCTGTTGTTGCTGCTTTCTTTTGTCTTTGACAGAGGACGACTCCTTCGGCTTCTCGAAGTTTGTTCAGCATTTGGTGCTGAGAGGGGGTGTTAGCACATTCATCCCCAGTTTCTACCCATTTCTGGTGTCCTTTTGGTCTCTTTTGCATGGCCCTTGATTGTGGGCTGGCCACCTGTATTTTTATATTTTTTTGGAGATTTTTCCCACCCTGTATGGTTTTTTCCCAGTCGACCACTTCAATCCTCCAGTCGGCCAGCTTCAATGTCTCCAATCGGCAAGCACCCCCCACCTATAAATAGGTGGGCTGGCCTCTCAGTCTTGTATCTTGTGTGTCTTGCTTGGGACTGTACCACTTTAGTATATTCAGCATAGTTGGTCCATACCTCTCTCTCTCTTGCACTCTGTATTCAACTCACTCTAGTGCTCTTTTGCTTCCGCTCTGTGCACTCTTTCACCCGTCCAGTATACTATCACGGCAAAACAGGCAAACACACGCAAACAAATCATGCGAAAACAATTTTATGCATGCAGTCATAAATGCATGTCCACCGATAATGGATGAAATCTCCCTTTCATGAAACTTGTACAAAAAGTTCCTATGGTGCGATAGAAATATGAATATATGTCCTGGTCTTCCTATGGAGTGACAATCCCATAGATAAGACGCCATCCTAGCCATACACGGGTGGCACCCACAACAGGCTCTGTCCATACAGCACGAAGCAGGTCACACACGGGTGGCACAAAACTGGTTTCCATCCATGTGACGCAATACTGGTCACACACGGGTGGCACGAATCTGGCTCCCATCCATGTGACACCAAAATATTGGCCCTTTCACATGGAACACCAGCCTGGCCTCATATGAACATGGCACAAATCTGGCCGCTCTATGGAGTGACAGTCCCATAGAAGTGGCTCCAAAATATGGAGATGGACCAAATGGTGACATCCCCCCAGGCTTCTAAACAGTTGTCCTCAAGTCAAAAGCCTCAAGATATGCCTATAAAAGCTGAGGGTAGTCAGCAAAATAATCCTCGTCTACCCACTTTGCATCAATTGGCAAATAATTTTTGAATTTCACAAGGTATCGCCTAGAAAGCTTCCCATGTGGTAACTTTCTCTCCTTGTGAAATACAATCTGCTCTGGCTGGAAGATCTCCTCAAGCTCATCAATCTCGGGCAGATCTTTTGTAACAGGCTCTTTTGGATCTGGCCCCACATACTTCCGCAAAAGACTCATGTGAAAAGCATTGTGAATCTTCCAATAACCGGGTAAAGCAAGCCTGTAGGACACTTCATTGATCTTGTCAACCACTTTAAAGAAGGGTCCATAATATCAAGTAGAAAGCTTTGGATATGATCCCTCTTGTCTTGGCCTCTTCTGAAGCCTAGCTTTTTCAAATTTCAGCAATACCCAATCACCTTCCTTGACTTGCATGTCCCTTCTATGCTTGTCAACAGCTGTCTTGTGACCTTATAATGGCTGTCCACACCTGAGCAAAGGCTACATCCAAGTCACGCACATACTCATCAGCTGCAAAAATCTCATCCTTTGTACGAAGGATGGGTGGCAAGACCACTCTGCCATAAATAATCTCAAACAGGGCCTTTTCCGTGGAGGCATGAACTGCGTTGTAGGCAAACTCTACAAGTGGAAGATACTTCTCCCACGCACTCTTTTGATCTGCCACATAACACTTCAACAAATCCAACATGACTGAATTCACAACTTCACTTTGGCCATCCGTTTGGGGGTGATAAGCCGATGAGAACTCAAGCTTAGTGCCCATGTTATCAAATAAAGCTCTCCAAAAGAGGCTCATCGTCCTGGGATCTCTATCCCCAACAATGGACTTAGGCATACCATGATGCTTGAAGATGTGAGCAAGAAAAAGCTTCACCATATGATCAACTTTAATGGTTTTCTTGACGGGCAAGAAGTGAGCTTGCTTGCTAAACCTGTCCACAATGGTCCAAATAGCATCATTCCCATGTTGGGATCTAGGCAAATCCATAATGAAGTCCATAGTAATGCTTTCCCATGGCTGCGAGGAAATAGGCAATGGGCTGAAGAAAACCTGGAGGTTTTTGCCTATCCAATTTCACCTTTTGGCAAGTAATACATGCACGTACATATACCTCAATGTCTTTACGCATGTTTGAACAAAAGAAATATCTTTCTATCATCCGTGTGTCGTAGGTAAAATACCTCTATGACCAGCATAAGGTGGAGCGTGACATTCCTCCATAACCTTTGGACGCATATCCTTCACCACACATAAGCAGTTATCCTTCATAAGATAACCCTCTTTGTCACATAAGAGGCATGTGAGTGACCAACCATCAAATCAGTTCATATATGGAAAAAATCAGCATCCAAATGATAAAGATCACGCATGGCAGACAAGTCCCCATGAGAGGCTACTGAAACTACAGCTATATAAGGTTTCCTGGACAAAGCATCTGCCACCAAATTCTTCTTTCCCGGAGTATGTACAATTTGAAAATGAAACATGGAAAGAAAGTTTACCATCCTCATTTGCTTCTCCGAAAGCTTAGTTTGAGATTAAAAAAATACCTCACGCTTTGATGATCTATCTTGACTACAAATTCAGCCCCAAGAAGATAATGCTTCCATATCTTTAAGGCATGAATTACAACCAAGAGCTCTTTTCATAAATGTCCAAATGGATCTTGGTATCATGCAATCGACGGCTTTCATAAGCAACTGCATGACCCTCTTGATTTACGACAGCCCCTATACAATTCCCACATGCATCACATTCCATTGTGAATGGCCTTTGCAAATCGGGAACAATGAACACAGACCCACAAATGATAGTATTTTTAAGTTGCAAGAAGGCATCTTGCTCATGCGAAGTCCATTTGAAAGTGGCTTTCGTCTTTGTAAGATCATGCAATGGTGAGGCAATGTTGGCAAAATGCTTGATGAATAGCCTATAGTATGAACATAACCCCAAAAAGCTACGCACTTGATGTACATTTTGCAACTCTCGCCAATTTCGAATGGTTTTAATTTTAGCAGGATCCGTTCTTACACCCTCTTTGTCCCAAAGTGCCCCAAATAGTGTATCTCTGAGAGGAAGAACTCACTTTTCTTAGCATTTATAAAGAGTTTATGCTTTCGCAACTCTTCAAACACTGTCTCCCACACCAGAATAAAATAGGAAAAAATATCGAGAGTGGGGAAAAATGAGAAAACACCTAAATCGGGCGAGCACACCCACAACAAAGGCCCTAGTGTAAATATACAGACATGAGATGACAGCTAACATGCTCCGCATTAGGAGGCAAAAATTGGGCATAATATCATTAAATTCTTACTAAGTGCAAATGGAATCTTTGGTGGTCTTTTTAGTGATCCATCAATGGGCAGCTGTCGCCTTCAAGAACATGCTTGCATGATGAATTTTGGACTTCTTAGTGAAGTCCTCATCACTAAAAGCAATGTCAAATTGTGCCACAAAAGCTAGCACCTTTTAGAGGCATCATACTCTCCATGAAAGCCATCAAATTTCACGAACTTGTCCCCCTGCCTTGAACTCCTTGAGCTTCTTGGGATGTGGTACATGTTCTTCTCTTTTTCTCTTCCCCTTATCCAACGGGGCAGCCCTCTCTGCATGGGCTTCATGGGCAATCAAAGATGTTTCAAGAGGCACGGTGGCATGTGCTTTATGAATCAGTGGCCCAAATGCATGTGACCTCCCCAAATGATGCAATGTCTCACCACGAGACAACTCAATGGGCAAAGTCTTTCGGCTTGCATGCCGACCACTCTCTCCATGATATACCTTCTTTGAATCCACAAGACCATCATGTCGCCCACTAGCTCCAACATGCACATACTTGTTGCCTCCTGTCCCATGAGGAGTAGATGCATGGCGAGAAGTGACTGATACCTCTTTCTTGTGTATAAAAGATCTCAACCGTTGAGATGTTGGGTCCCCCTGCTTCAAACGAGGTGGATTCTTGAATACTAGCTCTCCATTCTCTCCTTCCTTAAGATCACCCTTGCGGATGAGATAAGAGAGTACCAACTCCCTTGGCTTCTTGCCCACTTCACGAGCCATGGACTCAAAGGTCATATCCACCATAGCATCAGCTTTCCTTGCTTCAATGACACTTTGTACATAGGGGTCTTCATGCAAAAATTTCAGCTCTTGCTCTTTGCAAGCAAAAGCTTCTTCATGTGCTCCAATTTAGCCCTCAAGGCATTGGGCTCATCCTCATGCATAGACTCTTTTCCACGGAATGGCTATCCCATGAATGCACTGTCATAATCTCTCTCACGAGGCTTGTGCCTTCCAAGCAATGCATCAGAATCACGTGAAGCACTTGATTGACCTCTTGAATCTGGCACCTCCAAAGGATTGCCCTGGCTATCCATTGAGTCAAGTGACCGTGTATGCTTCCAATCTCAAAACACTGTGTCTCCTCTTGAGAAAGAGAGACAACCAGACTTTGATACCAATGTAACCACTTACCTAATGGAGGCCTACAAATCGAAAGACTAAATATACAATTTTTAGAGCACTTAACTAATACCATCAATGGACATTATTAGCAACATTAATAATGAAAATGACCAATAACACTTGACACCAACACTGGGGCTGGAAAGGGCCGACCCCCCTCTCAATACATTTGTATTTCTTGGAGTATTTATATGTACAAGTGTCACGGGCCAATAGGCCAAATTTCTCCTCACATGGAGTGAATACAACTCAAACAATAGGGTACTTGTCGATGAAGTTTGGACAGTCGAAGAAGTCCCAAATCACAAGCACGCTCCCCCCTTCACTGGGTGCACACCTACCTTTCACTGGTCTTCTAGGACCGTGCACCAACACGCACGCCCGTACTAACATAGGCAAAGAAATACATCACGGAGGAAACTTTGCCTGGTTCTCCCAGATAAGCTTTGCTCCCAGATTCCCTAGTGTGTCTAACCTTTACTGGCTCTCATAAGTTCTGAGGACGCCGTTAGCACCACCACATAGGAAAAAACTAACCACACTAGGAAAAAATCCCGAGCATGGCTAGCGTAAACATGCTTTGTTCTTGCTTTGCACAAAACTTAGAGAAATCTTTGAGCTTAATTTAGCAAATATTGAGTTTACACAAATAAGAAACATGAGGCACCCGGTACAACAAGTACAATTCTGGTACAGCAGGTAGAATTCAGGTACAATAGGTACAATTATCCAAGTACAAGGTTCAACAAGTACAGTACTTGCAACAAGTATAATCAACCAGGTACAAGGTACAACAGGTGCAGTACTTGCAATATGTACAATCAATCACGTACAAGGTACAATACTTGCAATAAGTACAATCAGCCAGGTACAAGGTACAACAGGTACAATACTTGCAACAAGTACAACAGATTCAGTACATGGATAGTAGGTACAGCAGGTACATTAGATTCAGCACAAGCGGGTACAATTTACAACAGCCATACAGCTCACATGTGCAGGTGGGAGGTGGTTACAGCAAGAAGGCGGGTACAAAACAGTAGAATTTCAGCAGGCGATGGAGAGAAAAGTGAAGCCAACCACGCACGTGGAAAAAATACTAAAATGTTTCATGCAAAACCTTTTTCAAAGGTTATATAACCTTAATACCTATTTAATACTATGGGCACCCACACTAGAAAATATCCAGCCCCTCTTTTAAATGTGTGTGAACACATTATATACCTAGATGAATCCAGGAACATGCCCAAATTCACCTTTTAGGAACGTGCATGTTATATACTCATGGTAGTCAGCCCACAAGACTATATAACTATCAACTCCATTATACATAGTATGGACTAGATACTACAACATCCCCACTAACGTCATAAGTGCCCAATAGCGGGTGTAGAACTCTGTATCCAAATATGCTTTCACACACGCACTCCACACACATTAGCTTATAAATATTAAAGTGACCATAGCTTATGGATTTTACATTTTAAAAAGGGCCAAAATGGTAATACTTACCACCTGTTCACATGCCACACCAATGTGTCAATAAACAGCACTCCCACGGTACACTGGGGACATCCCCGTCCAATGTACTGGCATGACAAAACAAGCAAGCACACGCAACAAATCATGCGAAAACAAGTTTATGCATGCAATCATAAATGCATGTGCACATGTAATGGACGAAATCTCCCTTTCATGAAACTTGTACAAAAAGTTATTGTCGAGAACAAAACTGGCGTGACAAAAATATGAATATATATCCTGGTCTTCCTATGGAGTGACAATCCCATAGGTAAGACGCCACAACTGCCAATGCCACCTTTTCCACCCTCTCTACAATTGGTGTGACCCACGCACACGTTGATGCTTGGGAGGCAAATGATCATCGTGTTCTGTCCTTTCTCGTGTTGAATTGTCAGGATTCAGTTCTCTCTTATGTGCGTACAAAAGATGCGGCACATGAAGTTTGGAAGGCCAGCGGACCTGCACCTCTCGTGGTTCTAATGGAGCTTTGGCTGCTCGAGATGAAGGGGGGAATCGACTGACTGCCAAGATAGGCACTATCACCTTGGGTGATACCTCTACTATGCCAATTTATGGACATGGCACCATTCCCATCTTCCGCTCCTCCGACGACAAGAGGTACTTCTCTAATGTTCTTGTGTCATGTGCACAGTGTGTATCTACCGTATGCTATACGCATGCAAGACTAGTTTCGAGGCTTGGGGAAGCTTGGAACTAGGCAGGCTGATTGACGAGCTGAGTTAGGCATAAACTAACGGGCGGGCACCCAAGTATGGACGGGCGGGCACCCAAGTGTGGACGCCCGATGACCGGAAAAGAGCCTATAAAAGGGTGGCCAAGGTTAGTTATTGTATTATAGAGAGTCTCGCGAGTTTGTGAGAGCTCTATGGTCTTGGAGCCTGGATCTAGTGCACACGTGCACCTGCTTTATGCAGCCGAGGCCGGCAGTAGTCTCAAGGCCCGCGAGGACAGCTTCGTGGCGGTATGGGACGTCGCGAGGAGAAGATTGGTCGGTACGTCAACCTAGTTAGCTTAGCTCGTGGCTCAGTGGGGACAGCCAAGACTGTGGGCTTGCCCACGGCTATCATGGTTGGGAGGTGAGTCAGGCCTGCACCCCCTTTGTTGTTTGTTGTTCGTTTGTTTGCAGGATTCGAGTTTCGAACCAAGATCGATCACGAGGGGATCCGTGGGGATTTGACAGTGGTATCAAAGCATACCTCGTGAACGAGCAAGTCGGTAGGTAGAGAAGAAGAGGTCGAAGAAAGGTATGTGTTAAAAGCTTGCTGTTTTTTCTGTGCATACTGCAGTTTTCATAGTCTAAGTAGGGTTGATTGCTTTGCAAAGAAGAGGCATGTTTGTTGTGCATACGCATAAATTGCAGGGAGAGAAACAGAAAAAAAAAAAAGCATGTTGCTTTTCGTTGAACGAACGAGTGAGAGAGCACGTGTGAGAAGGAGACGTTGAAGGCTTTGTACGCTGGCACGGTTGCAGGCGGTGGCTACTGGCGGGCTGAAGGCGCATAAGGCTAGGCGGCCAATTAGCTCAGCTCGTGGCTCAGTGGGGACAGCCAAGACTATGGGCTTGCCCACGGTTGTCATGGTTGGGAGGTGAGTCAGGCCAACACCCCCTTGTTGTTTGTTGTTCGTTTATTGGAAAATTCGAGTTTCAAACCAAGATCGATCACGAGGGGATCCGTGGAGATTTGGCATCTTTACATTCCAGATTTAGCATTTAACCTTATGTCAGTGAGTGCTCTTATAGCTCAGGGTGCAAAGGTGATCTTCTCTCGCCACGAGATTACTATTCATGATAAGGAGACTAGTCACATCTTGGCTCAGGGAGTCCAAGATAGTGGCTTATACAAATTGATCACTTTTCTCTCTCACGGTTCTTCTTTGCTCTTTAGCATGCTCAGTTCGGGTATTTGAGCTATCAACTTCTTCAGTGAGCTTCAAAGGATGGATTGGTCAACGGTTTATTGACCATCAAGGCTCCAGATTCCGTATGTTCCTCTTGCTTACAAGGGAAGCAACACCGATTCGCCTTTCCGAAAGAGGCAACACACAGACCTTGGACATCACTTGCTCTTGTTCATGCAGACTTGGGTACTTGTGTGGACCGATGAGTACTGTCTTTGAGTAAGACATTGTACTTGTGATTGTGGATGACTTCACCACATTTACTTAGGTTTTCTTTTTGAAGACCAAGGACGAGGCCCTTTAGCACTTTCGTGATTGACGGATTGAGGTGGAAAAAGAGACCTGTTCTTCGGTCAAGGTTCTGAGAACTAACAAAGGGAGTGAGTTTACATCCCAGGAGTTTCAATAGTATTGTAAGGATCAAGGCATTCAAAGACAACTTACTACAACATACTCTCCATCACAGAATGGAGTTGTAGAGAGGAAGAATCGGACTATCATGGAGATGGCCCATGTTATGCTTTTGCACTCCTCTTTACCTCGATGTTTCTAGGCTGAGCGGCTTCTACTGCTGTTTATTTTCAAAACAGGTCTCCTATAGCTACACTTAGGCTTTCCATGGTAAGAAGCCCTCTATTGTTCATTTGCGAGTATTTGGTTGTTCGGCGTATGTACATGTGCCCAAGGAGCATCGCTCTAAGTTGGACTCCAAGTCTCAACGTATGACTTTTCTTGGACATAGTTCTGTGTCCAAGGCATATCATCTTTATGATCAACAAGCCAGTAAAGTTATTGTGAGCTGCAATGTGGTGTTCGATGAGACTCCTACATCTTCAAAGGGACCAAGCGAAGGTGAGTCTGCTGCCTGTCACCCTTGGGCCTTCACACACTCTCTTCTTATTCTTGCTTGCAGCCTATTCTATCTCTCAAATCTCATCATGCGAAGGAATAGCTCTCCTCTGTGGGACAACGTGACCTTCGATGCTGTGAATGCAAGATATGGTGGGAGTGGCACAACTTACTCTAGTCTCTTCATGAATCATGTGAGTCTGTGACATGGTTTATCATTGATGACTCCAGAGGGCGTGCAGGGCTTTCATTTACATGATTCATATGTAATCTCGTTTGAGTCATTATTCGTCTATGCTTCTACTTAGTGCTATAATCATTGTTGGCTATTGAATGTTCATTCATGCAGCATGCTTTTTGTACAATGATGAATCATGATCAATATGTGTTTGCTATGTATCATGTATGAGTCATATTCTGTGTATGTATAAATTTCCACAGTTATTTTTCAGTCTGAACGAAACCCTCATACCTCCCGTTAACTATGGTTTGTACTAACCTTGTGTTTATCCTGTGATTTAGGTGACTTCCTGGGAGGATCTTACAATCCATATGGATTGTTTCAATAAAGTGGTCTTCTTGTTGAATGGACTAGGTTCACAGATGCCAGATATTTTTGGGTGTGGACTAATCCGTTCCACCGGTTTCCATAAGTTTGATGCACATTGGTCAGGTCCCATTGGTGCCCACAATCGTCAGATATTCTGGTGTAATCTAGTTGTGATCACCAGTGGCAAAAAGAGCCACCTTGGAAAACATCTTTCAAGTCAGATCAAAGCAGATTGCATCACTCTTCATGCAGCACAAGAAGCTCATGCAAGCTCCAATAGGAGTACAAATGTACAATCTTCTTTACTTGATATAAATTTTATTGTAGCATAGTCTAATTGAACTACACTTCCAGGATTAGTCCCCCCCCCCCCACACCTTCTTAACCAACCCTTGCATAGACACCATATACAAAACATGTATTTTCCTCCCATTTGAAATAACTAATAGGTGGCCACGATTTATTATTGAGATTCAAAACTGTCATCAGAAAGCACCGAGCACATACTCTATCAAGATCCGTATGAATCAATGCCACGTAGTCATTGCAGGCAATGCAGTTTCCAAGTGCCGACAAGCGCTCATCAATTCGCTGTACTACAACAGTGTCTGGCAAGGAGTTCCGGATGTGCTGCAACTCTGCAAGACGTTCAAGGTAATCATAAGCTCAATACCTTGAGGCACAACGAGAGTGAAGAATTACAAAGGCCTGCAACTGTACCTTGATCTGTAGTAGAGTTGGGCAAGAGTAAACCGTTCTTGTTACCTGAACCACTGAAAGGATGTATCAACTTACTGCATCGCTTAAAGAGACAGAATAATTGAAGCCAACGGGCTCACCGACACACATTCGACCAATCACCCTCGTTCCTGCAATGGAAACCTTGACAACTGGGATGGTTTCAGCTAGCTCAGCTTCAAAGGTACTGGAGCATCAAAGTGGCATAAACGAATTAGAAAGCTAGATGCCATGATTTTATGAAAAAATTGATTCACGAACAAAAGATAAGAAATAAAAAGATTTGAAATCACACCAAAAAAAGAGGAAAATCAAAGGATGTCATAAGAAAATACCTGAAAAAGTTCTCTGATCCTGCAATGGCGGTCAGGCAATACGCGTTGGTGAGTTTTGAAAACACTCCGATTTCGCTACTATTCTCGAACTGAGTCCCTGAACAAAACGCGCCAAACAAAAGCTTCAGAAATCCTTCAAAAGCCACAGCTGAATCCTTCAACAAAATTTCCGTAGGATGCGATCGGCATCAGGTCATCTAAGAGCGCCATATCAGGTTAAAATCCAAACAGAAAAACATATCGAAAACCCTAAAATTCATGGGCAAAAGTCTTCCGCAGAATCTCCTGTTCGAGTGCTGCGCGAGACTCAAAAAGAACAGCAGACTTAGAAAAACCTTGGCGCCATAGCAAGAAATTGAAGGCAACAGTAAGACTTACTTGTAGCCATGGTGAGAAAAAAACACAGATAAGTCTAAGCTGAGCCGGTCGTCGACGATGAGAAAAACAAACGCTTTGCTTGCTCGGCACGTCGCACGCTGGAGATGAATCAATGCAACTGGTCGAAACCTGGACTTGAGATCATATACTCCTTTCACATGCAAGCACCCGCTTGGGCGTCCGGCACAATTGAACAATAAAGACATAAATCATAATACTAGCAATCCGCAACTTTGGAAGAGCCAAAACCTAAGCATATAATTTGTGAGTAATGAGTAACAATATAATGTGTCAATGGCTCTTGAAGTTCTAGAACAACCAAAGCAAAATATAACTCCATACATGTTTTTTAAATTCCCTAACACAAATTCATATGGATTTAGAATCATGATGTTACAATATTGAAGCAATCTTTTTTGTAAAATCAAAAAATTGCAATCCCACTTTTTGTTCTCCAAAGCAATATCGTTATACTCGTAAATTTTTGCTCATTTCCATTGTCATCATCATCACTTTCCAAATTAATGAGTTTTACTAGCTTCTTTCCTGGTCTATATGGGGTGGATCTTCATGCCTTAATTCAATCATGTTCTCTATTGTTTTGTTCATAATTTCCCTTGTTTCTTACTTACATGTCATTTGCATGCCTTGGATCATCTTCGTCATTTTCATTTCTTCAAATTGGGTTCTTATAAAGGGAAAGGAATGGAGATGAGCACAAAAGTCGCTTTATGAAAATTAATGGCTTATTTTATCCTAAACAACAATGAGAGACATTTATGAGATTTTTCATCTTTCATCAAAATTATGATGACTCACACCCTAGATCAGATAGGTTGCTACCTTTATCATTCAATGCAAAATTATTTACCCAATGCATGTTTTAGATTCAATTTTCAAAACATGAATGCCCTAAATAAAATGTCGGGTTAAGTGTAAGACATACTCTATTATTCATCTCATGAGCACACTCCCTATCTTTCATCACTAAGTCGTCTTTCTTGTAAGTCATCTTTCATGTAATTCAACTCCTACTTCGATGTCTTTAACACTAATATATGAGATATGTCCTTCTAATGAGGTTTATCTAAGTCGTCTTTCTTGTAATATGTAATTGTGCCATGAATAGTATGCATATTCTTTTGTATCAATGCTCTGCACGACTTCAGTGCACACTCCCTATCTTCCATCACTAAGTCCAATTTGTATATAAATCATAACTTGACTTTTACACACCTCTTACCAATCATTTTTCCTTGCATCAACACCAACTTGCAGTAGCCATAATTGTCACTACAGGATAACACCCCTATCTCCAACATGACAAACACCTAGACACACACCCTAGTAGTTCTTCACCACACAAGAGGTACCTTATTCGCACTTCTATAAGAGGGGGTTCACCTGTAACTTTAAGAGCGGGTTTTACATGTAATTCAAGAATTCCTTTGTGGGTGCTTTGGCATCACCCCCAAGAAGATATTTGACCACTTGACAAAATGAGTGCTCTAGATAATAACTACTTGAATAAATCGACAAACTCTAAAAAGAGAAGTCTACACTTATGGCTTGATGAACTTGTAAATCATCTTGCAACCTTAGAAAACAAACTATGGGACCCTATAAAAAGAAGGATTTGTTCGAAAAGTGAAAGAAGTGATGAAGTAGCATAAAGATGATGGTTAAGGAAGATTTCACATCAAATCAAAAGTCACAGTCAAAGTTGAGGGAAATAAATTAAGGCAATCAAAAGGCCCTTTGGGTACATGTGAGAGGCTTACTTAAAGGATGGCATATGGATGGAGATGAGGAGGTATATTTACATGGTCAACTACATAAAGTCATGCCAATGATAAACTAGGCGTAAGTATTTGCCAAAGATTCACGTGGTAATCATATAATAATTAATGGAATTTGAAAAGATTGGGGTTCTAAATTTGTCAAACTTTGAATCTCTCACCAACTCCACTACAAAGAAAAAGACATGTCCTTCTTAAGGTTTCGGTTATGAAACTTGTAAAAGAACAACTCACATGCCAAGCATATAAAAATACATGAGTAGTTAGCAATCACGAGAATAACAAAAGAGGAGGAGATGACGAGGAGAGTAAATGAAATAACATTTATCTTACTTGAGTGTGATGGATGAGGTTCACCTTACTTGAGTGTGATGGATGAGGTTCACCTTACTTGAGAGTGATAGATAAGGTTGGGTGTGATAGGATTTATACCAATATGTAGTGAGATAGCTTATACTAATTAGCATTGAGGTTGGGTGTGATAGCTTATACCAATATGCAATGAGAGAAAATAATTCAATGATGACATAAGAGATGCAATTTGTTGTAATACATGTGACTTTATTTGGATTCATTGAATGACCATTGTTGTTGTTATGCAATTTCTAACAAATTCCATTAGCATCGCTTGACGTCGCTCAAAGAAAATCAAATCTTTTTTGGCAAGTATTGCTACTAAGGATCTAGTATAAAGCTCATCTACTATTTTTATAATATGTCATTAGCTACAAGTTGATAGGCTTTAGATACTTTGTAGTATACCCTTCCTTACTATAGGAGTACCCTTCCTTACTATAGGCTTTAGATGCTTAGTGTACCGTTGTTGGAATTAGGGTTAGGGTTGCAACAATGCACACACACGAGATAGAGAAGCTTG
The DNA here is from genome assembly GCF_041138505.1 of Cibotium barometz. NCBI lineage: Eukaryota > Viridiplantae > Streptophyta > Polypodiopsida > Cyatheales > Cibotiaceae > Cibotium > Cibotium barometz. The sequence continues at coordinate 19,996,451 of NC_141110.1, forward strand.
AGAGCACACAAACTCACTAGATTAGAATGAACAAATGTGTGCCAGATACAACAGATAAGTACACACCCCAAAATGAGTAGATAAGAGGGTGTACATACGCATGGGGAAAAAAACCTCCTAGTGAGGGAAAAAGTTCCTCGGCGGTCCTGAGTGTGTTCACACACATCACTATTATATAATGCTACAAATCCCCCTTGGAGTGATGATGTGAACATATATAGGGTATGGCGATCAATCCTGAAAAGGCAGTAAGCCCAAAGCTTTACGAAAAGCTTTGAACTTTTCACGAGGAAGAGCCTTCGTAAATAAATCTGTCATGTTGTCATGTGTAGGCACATAGACCAAGCTGATCTCTCTGCTGTAGAGAGTCTTTCCTTGACATAGTGGTAATGCACCTCAATGTGCTGCGAGCATGAAACACTGGGTTCCTTGCAACTGCTAACACGCTCTGACTGTCAGTGAAAATGGTAGTGCTAGACGACTATCCAACACCCAAATCAGCCCATAAGACGTCTGAGCCACACACACTCAACTGTAATTGTAAAAGTTGCCCTGTACTCAGCTTCGCAGCTGGAAGTGGGCACTGTAGGCTGCTTCTTTGCTGAGCCATGATATACATGAATCACCAAGGCGAAAGTAAAACCCACTAGTGGACACTCGTGTGTGTCATAACATCCAACCCAATATGAATCACTAAAAGCATGCAACTGTGACTCACCCCCTTTTGGATAAAACAATCCAAATACTGAGTGCCCTAGCGAAAACCCCGCTTTAACAGCATGCCAATGCTTCGTACTTGGGTGTTGGCAACTCAAACACCTTATCATGCCTTTGAAGGTGTAACAAACTGCCATAATTCAGATGGCCAAATCGTGCATTCCATAATTCTACATCACTCATAGCACGAGTCGTAGAGAGACTGAGCAAGCATCATGCTTTGCAACTTCTCAAATACATCCATCTTGTATAGGCCATGAAACGAGGTACCTAAGGCAATGAGGAATAACCATCATTTCTATCCTGAACTGTACATTTGTTATCCCCCACAAATTTCACCATCAAGAGACTGACAAGGCTAACGCTAAAACTGATAGCAAGTTCTTCTTAATGCCTAGCACATATGAAACTTTTGAAAGAGTAAATACGCCCCCATTTGTAGCAACGAGCACAACTCTACTAACTCCTTTGACAGGATATGAGGAACCATTTGCACATGTGACAATTCCTGCACTTGGGACAGATTCCAAACATGAGAACAAACCTTTTTGTGAACTAATGTGCTTTACTAACACCACTGTCAAAGTACCAAGCATCCGAAGCAAAACTTGCAAATTCCTTCTTCTCTGCACTTGGTGCAGATGCATGAGGCACAGCCATGCATGAGGCAAAGCCATGCCCGATTCCTTCTTTTTCTCCTTCTCTAGTCTTTTCTTGCACTCATGTATGTAGTGCCCTGGTTTCCCTGCAATAGTGACACTTGCCCTTCTTTTTAGGCTTATCACCTCCTTTCTCTGCATCCTTACCTAAGGATTCTGATTTTGGCTTATATCCACCATGCGAAGAAGCTTTCCCTTTGCCTTTCTGGTTGGCAACAAAAGCTTGGTCACCAACTCGCATATTAGATCTGTTTTGCCTAGACTGCTCTTCTTTGCAAGAGTACTGAAAACAGCTCATCAAATGTAAGGGCATTTAGATTTCCCTTCATCATGAATCTAAGGGTAGAGGCAAAACTCTGATAAGAATTTGGCAATGCATTGAGAACTGTGGGCACCAATGTACTATCAGGATATATCTCATCCACAGTAGCAAGCTACTCCTTAAAATCTTTGATCTTGGTCAAGACGATGTCCATTAAGTCTCCCTCATTCATGTGGTCAGACTCCAACTATTTACGCAAATATGCAACACGTGCTTCATTGCGCACCTGGTATAATGCAGCAAGTGCATCCCATGCCCGTTTTGAAGTCTTACATGATTGAATATAAGCAATAATGCTTTGCTTCACAGAGAGTGCAAGCAATGTATGTGCATGTGCATCTCTTCCATCCCATCTCATTCGAGCAGCAGTGGGAGGTACTGGTGGTGCATGTGGAGGAGCCACATCTGTATCTAATTCTACTTCAAATGTATTTGCAGCACCTGGTTGCACTAGCAGATGTGAAACAGGACGAGTTTCACTACCACACTTACCACATTCCAAAGGCATTTAGTAACCAATACATGCCTCATCATATAGGACCACAATGGGTAGTTAGTCCCATCAAGTTTGTCCTTAGCAGGCAGCAGTAGACAACATGTTGAATACATCACTAGTGCGCCAACCATGACTTTCTACCAAATGCAAAATCTTTCATGCAAAATCTTTCAACACACTACAAGTACTCAGTTTCAGTATTCACTGAATGCAACCTTGGATGGCTCGCCAACTGACTCAATCACCTGTAAAGTGTATGAAAATTAACATAGAGTAGAGAATAGATTGTTACTGGGGTGGAAGTATGATGGTCAATGTTGTTGAAGATACTATAGATGCTTCTGCATACCAAATCTTTGCCGCTACACAGCCCAAACACCCAAAATCGAGCAGAGCCAATCCAAAATGACGCCTCTCTAGAACGTCTGCAAAACCATTACGATGCCCAAAACACGTCTGAATCGCACCGCGGACCCTTGAAAAATTCGTATACAGAACACTATAGTATACACCTTCTTCTCCTAAGAGGGTATCTCAATCGGATACTCAAAAATAGGGTCGTGGGATGAGGAGGGAGGCAGACTACTAGATCAAGTGTCAAGGAAGCTAGCTTTGATACTAATTATTGAAATTAGGGTTAGGGTTGTAACAATGCACACACACAAGATAGAGAAGCTTGAGAGCACACAAACTCACTAGATTAGAATGAACAAATGTGTGCCAGATATAAAAGATAAGTACACACCCCAAAATGGGTAGGTAAGAGGGTGTACATATGCACGGGGAAAAAAACCTCTTAATGAGGGAAAAAGTGCCCCGACGGTCCTAAGTGTGTTCACACACATCACTACCATATAATGCTAGTGTCTTAATGTGATCAACAAATAAATTATTAAAAATTTATCGACCTACATATGCATGAGACAATCCCAACCTTTGTAAAGTCCTACACATAGTCAATCTAGATGAGCATGATGGAATGTCAAGCATACAAATAATTTTAACGAGAGGAGCACACAAAAGTGGTAAGAGAAAAGAGTAATGATACTAGACTTTGCATACCATAATAGAGAGGACATACTGCACTACATTATGAACTAATTATAAACTAAAGGATCTCTAATTACCCAATGAGATGAGGGTGGAGAGATCAAAAGTGTCAATGAAGTGTTAGTGGAGATTCCACAATCATGGGTAATCTCCTTGTGTTGCTAGATGGAGTTGCAATTGTTGGTGAGGTAGGTGGTGAAGTAAGAGGTGGCAGTGAAGTAGATGATCACAGGTGGAGAGAGTACAATTTTTATGCATTTATTTATCACTCCACCTATGTGTATTTTACATAGCAATTGAATTTCATTAGTTGTAAGAATTGAACTTCTTATTTACATTATCTCTATCACATGTGTTTGTTCAACATGCATTTGTAGGATTATCATTTGTTCCATGCAAAACCTTCTATCACTGTTAACTTGTCCTTCCTAGTGCATGAAATTTGTCCACGATTGTTTGATTGAGAGAATAGAGGGAAGAGTTACTCACCACCCTATTTAATGCATGCCTTTTGACACTTTGCCCTTTAGCATTTGTATTAGAGGTAAATTTATAGTCAGTATCCATTGATGTAACCCATTCAAAAATAAAACGAGAGTGTCAAGAGCCCCCTTAAACACCATCTATATTACATGCAAAGACTAATGGGTTGATAGCTAGCTAGCCATAGATTCATTTAAAGCACCCTTGGACACATACCTACATAGAGTGTGCATTTTGCATGACCTTGCCCATTATCCAAGTGTTTGTGTAGCCATATTTGGTATTGATGTGTGTGAACACATCAATACCAAATAGAGTGTGCATTTTGCATGACCATGCCCATTATCCAAGTGTTTGTGTAGCCATATTTGGTATTGATGTGTGTGAACACACTAGGACCAGTCGAGGCACTTTTTCCCTCTTTATGACGTTTTTTCCATCTTGGGGTATACTTATCTTCTTTGTATAGCACACATTCATTATCTATCTATCATCTCATTTGTGTGCTCGCTTGAGCTTCTCGAGTGTGTGTGTGTGCACGGGCGCGCATGCGTGCATTCTTGCAACCCTATTTCCAACATTTGGTATCAGAGCATACACGCTCCTTGCCCCTGTGCTATTGCCTACCCCTTACCCCAAGTTACCTGTCTTCTTAAATCGGATCAAGGAGCCCTTTTGGGAGAAGAAAGAGGACTGTGAAGTGTGCAGTAGTTTGTACTGGTACTGATTTTTTTGATCAAATTTTTATTCTAGGTGTGTTTTGGGGATCGTTCACGCGGTTTTTGATTTTTTGCAGACATCTTTGAGGACCAAATTTACATTGTTTTTTAGGAGTAGTTTCATCAGAACTACTATAGACGAGCGTCCAGATATATGAGAAAGCATCTATGGGCTTCACTTCAATGACATCGATCTCTACATCTTGCAAGTAAAATTTCTACTCACTATACTCTGCATTCCTTTCGTACACCTTTCAGGTCTCCATTGTCAACAACCTTATTTAGCAACCTCCTTCGTTACATTAAAGAGCACTTGGCACATTCCAAGTTACGTGATTACTTGCTTGGGTAGTATTAGAAATGGGCGATGCTAAGTTGTGGCATGCACGCTTTGGTCACTTGAACTTTGATAGTTTGCTACATTTGCATAACATGACATAATGTATGAGCTATCACATCTTGAAGCCCCTATCAAACATGTTTGTGAGGGCTGTATTCTTGGAAAAATGTAGCGGGAATCATATCCAAAGATGGTTTATTTAGAGCTGTGCAAAAATTATAGCTTATACACAGTGATGTATGTGGTCCTATGAGGACACCATCTATTGGGGGCCACCTCTATTTTGTCACATTTATTGATGATTATTCCAAGCATACCTTGGTATATTTATTGAAACAGAAATCAGAGGTTTTTATGTGCTTTAGGCACTTTGCTGCTATGGTTCAAAATGCTTCTTCATGTAAGATTAGTACATTGCGTGTACTGATCGAGGGGGGAGGGGAGTGTATGTATAAGGAGTTTCATGCATATATGTCTAAGAGTGGGATAAAACATGAATGTACTGTGCCCTACACACCTCAACAAAACGTTGGAATGTAAAAACATGTCTCTCATGGAGATGGCACGTTGTATGGTCAAAAGTCAAAAGTTACCTCATAGTTTCTAGCTAGAAGCAGCCATGTGTGCAACATATGTTTTGAATTGGTGTCCTACAAAGGCTTTGCATTCAATTATGCCTTTTGAAGCTGAAAGCGCTCTATGGCTCATTTACGCATTTTTGGTTGTATTGCTTATGCACTTGTGTCTAAGCAACTTGGTAGCAAGCTTGATGATAAGACTGTTAATTGTATTTTTGTGGGATACAGCTCAGAAAGTAAGGGTTACTGTCTCTATCATCCTGCTACCAAGCAGATTCTTGTGAGTAGAGATGTTGTATTTGTGGAAGATGCAATTCAATCCTTACTTTCATGTAAAAAATAGCAAAATATATGTTCACATGACATATTCAAGACTCTCCTTCCATTGTTTCATGCAGGATGCATTGATATAGAGCATTTGGGTAATCCAAGGAATGCTGAAAATCAGCCTCCCACACAGATTACAAATCAGCATGTTTTTGAGCTCATAGATCAGCCTATTGATGAGGCAAATGTGGATGATGCAATTGATGAGGAAAGAAGGGAAATTATGGAGTCTAAAAGTATGCCAAAATGGCTGGTGCAAGTACTACGTGACAACAAATTGGCTATTCCTTTGCCTAGAAAAACACGTGCAGGCTCTCATCATGCATCTCTTGTTGTGACGTAGGTTATGCTCTTATTGCTAGTTCATGTGATAAAGAGAAACCTGTCTCCTTTGATGACACAAAGGAATCTGAAAATTGGATGAGTGCTATGCAATCTGAGTATGATTTGATACTAAAAAATGATACAAGGGATTTGGTAAACTTGCCTCTTGGCAAGAAGGCCATTGGCATGAAATGGGTTTATAATCTCAAACGTAAAGCAGATTGTTACAAAGATTTATGCACAAGAGAAAGGCATTAACTATGGTGAACCACATGACTACCATGCAGATTATCATTACATTTGTAACAGATAAAGGTTAGAATGTACGTCAGCAGTCAGATATCAAAAGTGCTTTCTTGAATGGAGATTTGCATTAGGAGGTCTATGTATCTCAGCCTTGTGGTTTTGTTTAGAAAAGTCAAGAATCAAAAGTATGCAGATTGAAGAAAGCTTTATATGGCCTTAAGCAACTTCCAAAGCATAGTATGAAAAGATACATGCATACTTGGTTGCACAGGGTTTTTGCAATAGCCCAACTGCTGACAATACCCTCTATATTAAGGGGACTAAGGATTGTTTTATTGGTGATCGTGTTATACGTTGATGACATGCTGCTCACACGCCCTAATGATAATCATATTTTAGCTGATTTAGAGAAGTCTTTTGAGATGTCAGATCTTGGATCGTTGCACTATTACTTGGGCATTGAGTTCCGGCAGTGTAATGATGGCTTGTTATGCTGCATATGAAATACATAGATGCATTGTTGAAGAGGTTCAATCTTGAAGATTGTAAACCTATGGTGGCTACACCTATGGAGCCAGGTTTATGATTAAGTCTAGAAGATGCAGGTGACTCTTTTGATGCTGGTTTGTATCAAGAAGTTATTGGATGCCTTATCTTTTTATGTAACAACACTAGGATTGACATTCAATATGTGGTCTCAATATTGAGCAGATTTATGCATAGCCCAGGCACAAAGCATTGGCAGTCTATTAAATGGGTGTTCCGTTACCTAAAGGGCACTAAGCACTTTGGATTATTTTATCCCAAGGGGGGTAAGTCACAGTTGCATGCATTTACAGAGTCAGACTGGAATGAATGTTATGACACACGAGTGTCCATGAGTGGTTTTTGCTTTCACCTTGGTGATTCACGTATATCATGGCTTTCACCTTGGTGATTCACGTATATCATGGCTTAGCAAGAACCAACCCAATGTGGCCACTTTTAGCTGTGAAGCTAAGTACAGGGTAGTGTTTAGAGTTACAATTGATTGTGTTTGGCTCAGGCGCCTTATTTTGCTGATTTGGGTATTGGCGAGTCCTTAGCCACTGCCATCTTCTCATTGACAGTTCGAGCGGTATGGCAGTTGCGAGGAATCCAATTTTTTCATGCTTGCACAAAGCACATTGAGATGCATTATCATTATGTTAGGTAGAGATGCTTTGCAAGGGAAATTAGCTTGGCTTATGTGCCAACACATGACAACTTGGTAAATTTGTTCATGAAGGCTCTCCCAGGAGAGAGGTTTGAAGCTTTTCGCAAAGCTTTAAACTTACTTCCCTTTGGGGACTATTCTGCGCTCTCTATCACAATCCAAAGAGCCTGGCACACCTCTGTCCTTCTAGTGCTAGCTCACCCCTTGTTCACATCATCACTCCTAGGGCCATATTTGGTAGTGATGTGTGTGAACACACTAGGGCCAACCAAAGCACTTTTTCCCTCTTTAGGAGGTTTTTTCCCCTGTGCTTGCTAGTATACACCCATCTTGAGGTATGCTTATCTTCTTTGCACATCACACATTCATTATCTATCTATCATCTCATTGTATGCTCCCTTGAGCTTCTCCACTCTGTCTCTGTGTGTGTGTGTGCGCATTCCTGCAACCCTATTTCTAATAGTTTAGTTAGAGCTTAGTGAAGGCTTAATCTCAATCATCATGTCTAGATGGGGAGATACATAATCATACAATCTGCTCACTTAATTTAGAAAAAAAAAGCACCAAGTAATAAAAGCATCGTCTATTAAGTTTCTCCATTATCATGAGCAATCCACTCACTTAATTTAGTTTTTAAAAAAATCACCAAGTAATAAAAGCATTGTATGTTAAGCCTCTCCATTATATTAATAAATGTATGTTAAAAATATTTAAGTTGGTAAAAAAAAAAGCACCAAGTAATACAATCATTGTCTGCTAAGTTTCTCCCATTCTCTCAATCCAATTGTTTACTTTAGTAAAAAGCACCAAGGATTAAAAGCATTGTCTTTTAAGTCTCTCCATTATTCACTCATAATAAACATAGTGTACTTAGCAAATCCAATGTAGTTACATCTTCCCTCACATAGTGTGGTTAATAAGGACAACAAATATAACAATTGAGCTTAATTATAATAATTCTTACATGATTAATTTGTAAAATGAGAATTGTAAATAAACTATAAGTTGCTCAAATAGATTATGAATCAAGTGCCAGCATTGTTGTGAATTATATATTACTTTTTTAAGATATAAACCAAGAAATCAAAATTTAATTTTCATCTTATATATTTTATAAGTTTTTAGAGCTATGAAAATGGTGTTCAAAAAATGATGGTTGTATCTAAAAGGTACAAGGTAGACTATGTATCCAAAATCTCCCGGTGTATTTAATAAACAAAAAATATGGATGCAAAAAATCTCACCAAAATAATTTTCTTTGTAACGATCTTAAAGTTTCCAAATCTTCACTATATAAAAAGCTCACCTTGGCTCAAAAATCTTGCTAAAATATTACACCCACTTGTTTCCTAGCTAGCATCCAACCCCTTAGATATGCAAGTGATTATTGGCATGATGGAGAATGATGTGTTCATGATAATGATTATTGCTAAGCCCTTTAAAATATCTCGCAATTAAAATATATGACAAACCACTATGTTATGGCTTTTCCTTATGTTCTCTTCATACAGGAATCCATGACTTTAAGATATCTTTTTCTATTGCATGACCTTATTTTATGTGATGACATGACTTTTTATAGGGTTCATGATCGTAGTCCATTAGCAATGTTGTGTTGTCTTTGTGTCTTTACTTACGTGTATGTAAATACATAGATTTCTCTAATGTGGGAATCCTTCTCACTTCATCTTGAATGTGATGGTGCCTTTGTGTCTTTGCTTTTGTGTATGTACACAAGTTAATTTCTCCATTATGGCTTTCCTTCTTGCTGCCTCTTGATTGTAATAGTGGTGGATGGTGGTAGGATTCAAACAAATTTTTGAGAAACACTTAACTGAAATAATCAACATATGTTCCCCTCTCAATGGTCCCAATTACCTCATGGTCATTTTGTTAACCCTATCTTAAAGTGGTGTCTAGATGCCCAATCACTACTTACTTATATAGTAGGCCTTTGCATCCCCTTGGAAACCCATTGAAGCTCACTCATTCTCATCATTATCCTAATGGTGCTAATCCTTTACAAACTTCTCAATATCCTTGCAATGAATTTGGCAATACATGAGATGTTATCCTTGGCTAGAGATGATGGCATTGAAGGCTAGCCTAAAACTTTTTGTAAGCCTTTGAAGTGGAATGATAATCCATATGTTGTGCACTTCTCATTATTCATCACATCAATGCACTTACATCCTTGTGTTAATGGCTCACCAAAGTAATAGAGTTAAAGCTCTACAACCTCATTGTTGATCTATGTGTGTTGGACGAGTGGCTTTAGTTACAAACTCATTATTGATCCATGAGTGTTGGAAGAGTAGCTTTAGTTACAAACTCAAGGAAAATAACCGTTATAATAAGACCCTTTCTTACCACCCAACTCAATGGTAATTGTTGATGCATCATGGTCTTGTATTTTCTTTTCATAGTGTATTATCTAAAGTAGAAACAAAGTAAAAAACATAATGAGTGCACCTTTCTTGCCACTATACTTAACAAATTATACTTGGGCATCTACGAAAACATTAATAATCCCATGTACTATCACATAAATTATATCTTCTTTACATGAACAATGTCATTTTGCAACATCAATGTTTGTTTGCTCTCTTATAAAATTATGTATGAGTCCCCAATAGAGCTTGTGTATAGTGCCACTTAAATCTAGGACTACATTTATTGGTGAAACACATGCTAAGAATTGTGAATTTTGTCTTTTATCATAATTGTTATAACAATTGAATCTCCTTAGCCAAGCCCCATCACTTCTGCAGAAGCTCAGCATTGTTCTTAGGATTCTCTTTTAACACATTGATCATTTGGTTCTTCTCCTTACGTAGGGGTATCTCAACTTCTTATAAAAGCACCCAATATAATTGGAAAGAGGTTGTGGAAGAAATGACCAATAGTCGGCTCAAAGGCACACCAATAGTCAGCTCAAAGGCACACTAAGTTATGACCAATAATTGCATATTGTTACATGCTAGATAGGTTTATTTGTAAGTTTCTCTCTACCATTATCGTCTTCCCTATCTACCTTTTGTGAGAGAGAACCATCGGCTATCTCCTTCCTACCTCCATCTAGACAAGGGAAGCTATACCCAGTGTTGCTCTCCCTTGCTACTGTGTTGCACCGCTCTCCACTTGCTACCCCCGTCTTGCTGCTCTCTGCTTTGTTGCTATGTTGCACACCACTCTCTGCTTTTGCTGCCTCGATTATGCTGCTCTCTGCTTGCTACCCCCGTTTTGCTGCTCTCTGCTTTGTTGCTATGTTGCACACCGCTCTCTGCTTTTTCTACCTTGTCGATTATGCTGCTCTTTGCTTGTTGCTGCTTGGTTGTGCATCATAGCTAGAGCCAACCAATGCAACTGACACTTTATGCATTGCCACCTTTGCTATGCTGCTAGCTATCATCACGCTTAATTATCCCCCTTTCATATACTTAACTTTAACACTTCCTACATCCACCACTTAGATGCGCTACTACCAACCACAGGACTAAATGACACATCATGAATCAAGAGGGATCTAAGGCTGAAAAGAGATGCCCAATCTTGCCTAATCTAGTCCGTTGGATTTCCGTGGGGCAAATGAACTAGGCGTGAACTCATGGTGAACTAGGGGTGAACTCAGGAGGGGGTAAACTCAAGGGTGACAGGTTATACCATAGGGATTTTTGGGACTTAGAAAAATTTTGAGGGATTGAGCTCAATGCAAAAGAGGATTCAAACTCAAAACCAACCGCTCATGTTTTCATCATCTAACCACTATGCTATACTTTCCAACAAGTTGTAAACAGTGTTTTTAAATTTAAATCTTGGTTTTTTTTTCCCTAGCTCACTTTCTTGCCGGAAATGTCTCCCTAATTCACCCCTGATTCACCTAGTTCACCTCGAGCTTACTTGCGAATTCAACCCTAGTTCATCCCTAGTTTACCCCCAAGTTTACCTATAGTTCTCTTGGGAATCCAATGATGTTGATCGAATCCCAATCACTATGCCTCTTTCCAACCATAGATCCCTCCTGATTCATGATGTGTCACTTAGTCACGAGGCACTACCAACCCTAAAACTCGAAAATAGTGCCCCACTCTCCTCCATAAATGTGAGAAGACATTAGAAAATGTAAACCCACCATGTGGGAGCAAAGAGAGAAGGATAAGTAAAGAGATAGAGGAGGAAAGAGAGAGAGAGAGAGAGAGAGAGAGAGAGAGAGAGAGTAGAAGGAGAAGTAAGGAGATATAGGAGCGTGTGAGTTTATCCCGTGTGAATGGGTGTGAGGTGAGTTTATCCCGTGTGAATGGGTGTGAGGTGAGTATTTTGGTACGTGTGTCTCTTTAGTTTCTGTTCATTTTTAGCCATTTATTTCATTTGGCATAGAGACCTGCTAACCTCTCCTACCCCTATCAATCACATCGAAGGAGATTAGAGCCTCGATTGAGAAGTTTAATGGTGAGGGTTTCCATACTTGGAAAGTTCAAGTAAGATATATGCTAAAGGTCAAAGCAAAGGGTGGATCTACATTGAAAACTCAAGCCATCCAAATTTAACTTGAAATGTATCTTTTGTAAGATGGATGGTGCACGAAGCCCTTATGGAAGAGATGGTACCAAAGATGTTACTAAGATTAAGGGGAATTATGTAAATTCCTCAAATGTTCTAGATAAGTAACTCTTCTAGTTGAAGAGTGAAGCATGTTTGCTAGAATTGGGAGTGAACCACATTTCTCTATAACTCATCACTTTTGTAAAAGCCTTGTATGTCCAATACTCACCTTGCTCCATGTTTGGCACTGTCCCATGGTGGCATTGAGAGGGGGTGTTGAAATATATGATGTACAAGTGATAAAGGGTGAGAGAAAGAGGTGTGAACACATCCCAAATAAAGTGGGCATGTGGGTGGAAAAGGGATTTAGGGTTGGCCCACCAACCCTAGCCCTTGTTGGTGGACCCTATATAAAGGGCAGGAGGCCTCACTTTTTGTAACACAATACTTGAAGGTGAAGGTTAAGCCAACTTTGGAGTGGCTGAAATAGAAGGTAATATAGAAGCTTTCTATACATCTTGTCTTCTTTCTCTCTCTCATATATGTTGCTCTATCTTGCCATTAACTATTGCTTCCGTTGTGCATACTCCCCATAATTTTGACAACCAACGGTGTGGGCCCAAACCCACCCGTCAATCTCACCAACCTCTCTAGATATCTTGCTTGGTCCCCATTCGAGAAATGGGGTATTGATTTCGTGGGGCCCATGAACCCTGTGGCACACTTGAGCCAGTGCAGATACTTTCTTGCACAGATTACGTGACCAAGTGGCAGAAGCCCAAGCCACCACCAAAGATTGCATGGCTAACATGGTGGCTCGGTTCTTATACGAGTACATCTTTGTCCGCTTTGGCTGCCCCTTGGATGTCACTAGTGATAGAGGCTCCCACTTCGTCAATGAAGTTATTACCACCTTACTGAGAAGGTATAAGATCTTCCATATCAGAAGTCGTGTGCTTATTACCATGGGCCAGTGTGTAGGTGAAAAGCACCAACAAAGTGAGGAGTTGCTTTTACCAAGAGCTTAGATAAATTCTTCCTATCTAAACCACTAAAGGAAAAATACATAAAGAACCCCAATGGCTAATTCACGTGTAAAAAAATCCATAAGTCCATGCCCAATATAACAAAAGTGGGCGGCCAACAATAATACAAAATCTTATACTAAATGCTACGGCCATAATACCAAAAATGAGAACCTTCTTGATGATTGCTCACGCCAAATCACCGCCATTATGTCCTAGCCATAAACGGCTTACGAGCACAAAGCCCATTAATCTCACCAACCTACAGGTTGTCTATTCAAATACATTACATATTAGCAACAAATGCTAAAGTTATACAATAACACATAAGCATTAAATCCAACACTTAGTTCTAGCCATCCCTAATTTCATATGTCCTATATTCGAAATCACCCAAGTGCCATGCTAGGAACATAGTGGTAATTAGGCATCCCCAATTAACCACAAAAGGAAGGACAAGCAAACTGTAACGTCCCTCCTGCCTAGGATAACAACTGTCCTTATTTATATCATATCAACTGGCCCATGTTTAAAAGTAAGATTGGATGAGGTCAGGATAGGCATAGAAAAACCACTAGGGAAAACTTGACTAACACATAATGTATGTGCAACGAACTATGGATGACTCTGTCAGTCCTTGCTAGGGAACTCATGGACTACTGACACCAACACTAGCATTGGGGGAAAGGGAGCGTGTATGCTCGCCAAGGATGAGTCAACTTCACTAGCTAGACATGCAAGACCTATGCTCTACACAGTCTACCATGCTCTCCGACCACCACCTAGCACTACAATATCCCTACAAGCCTCTCACTCACACCACACCCACCACTAACCACTCACTCACCTAACACAAGCACACAAAGATAGACAAAACACCACAAGAGCGTAAACTGTATACCAAAATGCAAAAAAGAATGATACAAGAGAGATTGTCCTCCAAGAGAGAATGTGCTACACCAGAGAATGTCCTCTGTGGAGAGAGTGCTCCCCTTATGTCCTCCTTGGGTGTCCTCCTCCTCGAAGTCCCCAACCTTGATCATGTTGTGTAGATGGAAGATCTTCCTTTGGGAAAAGGGAGATGGTGCTCGAAGAGGATCTCGCCCTGCCTTGGGAAAGGGAGAGGGGTGTTGCCTCCATGAGTACTCTCGGAGTTGGCCATGTACATTGTAAGTGCCATTGGTAGTTGGAGGACCCGGAGATGTCAGAGGGCATCGGTGGTGACACGTGGTTGGAGGGTCAGAGATGTCGATGGGCACCGGCGGTGATGGCGGTTGGAGATGTCGAAGGGCATTGGCGGTGATGGGGCGGTCGGAGGGTCAGAAATGTCGAAGGGCACCGGTGATGAATAGAGGTTGGAGATGTTAAGAGCGCTAGTCATGACGGTGGTCGAAGAGCACCGGCAGTGATGGTGGTCAGAACATTCAGAGGGCAGCAGTGGTGACAGCGGTCGGAGATGTTGGAGGGCACCGACGGTGACAGCGGTCAGAGTGGTCGGAGGTGATAGTGGGAGAAGTTGCTCTTGGTGGAGTGTGGAGGACCTAACTTCCTATCCAGATTTCCCACTACTACTTAATTTATCGTCCTGGTGAATGCCATAGAAAAAATAGGTGGTTCTTTGGCAAGCTAGACTCTGGGCAAAACATCCGACAAGCAGGCTCCCAAGCATACCTCATATAATTATCTTTCCACGCAAACATGGCACACCATAATCTAGATTGTCCCCATTCTACCATGGCACAAAGTTATAGAGATTGGGCATAGGGCAAGTCTTGAATGAAAAAAATTGCTCTAGAATGGCCCAGGGCCATTCCACCCATGGCACAAAGTGGTTTCGATTATCCCTTGGGCCATTCCACCATGGCACAAAGAGCACAAAATTGCCCTAGGGCCATTCTAAAATAAACAAAAGGTATAGAGTGGCCCTAAGGTCAATATACCAAGGCACAAAGTGGTCTAAGTTGGCCCCATGTCAACTATACCGTGGAACAAGGAGCACAAAATGGCGCTAGGGCCATTCTTAAATAAACAAAAGGTATAGATTGGCCCTAAGGCCAATATACAAATGCACAAAGTGGTCTAGGTTGGCCCCAGGTCAATTATACCATGGAACAAGGAGCATAGAATGTCCCTCGGTCCATTCTACCATGCACAAAAAGTATAGAGTTACACTAGGAATAGCACAAAGTGGTCTAGATTGGCCTTGGGGACATTTTACCATGGCACAAAGTTGCAGAGATTGCCTATCACCATTCTACCATGCAACAAGGTGGTCTAGATTGGCCCTAGGGCCAATAGAACATGGTATAGATTATCCCTAGGCCCCTTCAATCATGGCACAAGGAGCATGGAATGGCCCTAGTGGTACAAAGGTATAGAGTGACTCTAGGGCTATTCTAGAATGGGAAAAAGTGGTCTCGATTGGCTCTAGGGCCATTCTACCATGGCACAAAGTTATAGATATTGGTCTTAGGGCCAATCTATCATGGCACAAAGTGGTCTAGAATGTCCCTAGTCCAATTCTTCCTTAGCATAAGGATAATAGAATGGCCCAAGGGCCATTCTACCATGGATCAAGGAGCATCTACAAGTGGCCCTAGGGCCATTCAATCATGGAAGAAGGAGCATAGATTGTCTACAATGCATAGAAAGTATAAAGTGGCCCTAGGGCCATTCTCGAATGGCACAAAGTGGTCTAGATTGTCCCTAGGGCCATTCTACCATGGCATAAAGTTGTACATATTGGCCCTAGGGCCAAATTAGCATGGCACAAAGTGGTATAGTGTGACACTAGGGCCATTCTAGAATGGCATAAGGTGGTCTAGGTTGGCCCTACGACCATTTTACCATGGCAAAAGGTGGTCTAGATTTGCCCTAGCGCCAATCTACCATGGTCTAGACTGGCCAGAGGGCCATTCTACCATGATATAAGGAGCATAGAATGCTCATAGGGCCATTGTACAATGTAAAAGTTGGTGTAGAATTCCACTAGGGCCATTCGCGCATTGCACAAAGCGGTCTAGATTTGCTCGAGGGCCATTCTACCATGCAACAAAGTGGTCTAGATTGGCCCTAGGGCCACTCTACCATGACTGAAGATTTTTGAGTTGGGCCATTCTATAATCGTTATGCAATGGTAGAATTGGCCTAGCGCCATTCTAGACCACTTTGTGGCCATGGTAGATTGGCCCTAGGTACAATCTCTATAACTTTGTGCCATGGTAGAATGGCCCTATGGCCAATGTAGACCACTTTGTGCCAGCCCTAGGCCCAATCTAGACCACTTTGTGCCATTCCAGAATAGCCCTAGGGCCACTCGACACCTTTGTACCACTAGGGCCATTATATTCTCCTTGTGCCATGGTTGAAGGGGCCTAGGGCTAATCTAGACCATGGTAGATTGGCCCTAGGACCAATCTAGACCACCTTGTGCCATGGTAGAATCGTCCTAGGGACAATCTAGACCACTTTGGGGCATGGTAGATTGGCCCTAGGGGACAATCTCCACAACTTTGTGCCATGGTAAAATGTCCCCAAGGTCAATATAGACTATGTTTTGCTATTTTAGAATGGCCCTAGTGCCACTCTATACCTTTTATACATGGTAGAATGGACCTAGGGCCATTTTATGCTCCTTGTTCAATAGTAGAATTGACCTGTGGCCAATCTAGACCACTCTGTGCCATGGTATATTGCCCCTAGGGACAGTCTATACCTTTTGTTTATTTTAGAATGGCCCTAGGGCCATTTTTGGATCCTTCTGCCATGGGGGAATGGCCCCCGGGT
This sequence comes from Cibotium barometz, assembly GCF_041138505.1. NCBI lineage: Eukaryota > Viridiplantae > Streptophyta > Polypodiopsida > Cyatheales > Cibotiaceae > Cibotium > Cibotium barometz. The sequence goes on from NC_141110.1 coordinate 20,013,260, forward strand.
ACAATCTACACCACTTTGTGCCATGGTGAAATGGCCCCAAGGCCAATATAGACCACTTTTTGCTACTCTAGAAGGGCCCTAGTGGCACTCTATACCTTTAATACATGATATATTGGACCTAAGGCCATTCTATGCTCCTTGTTCCATTGGTAGAATTCACTTGGGGCCAATCTAGACCACTTTGTGCCATGCTATATTGGCCCTAGGGCCAGTCTATACCTTTTGTTTATTTTAGAATGGCCCGACTCCTTCTGCCATGGGGGAATGGCCCCGATTACAATGTAAACCACTTTGTGCCATGGTGGAATGGACCTGGGGCCAATCTAGACCATGTCTTGCCATGGTACATTGGCCCTAGGGCCAATCTAGACCACTTTATAGCACTTTGTGCCATGCTAGGACAATCTAGATTATGTTGTGCCATGCTAAAATGGTTGTAGGGCCGCCAATCTATTTCTTTGTTCCATGGTTGAATGGCCCTAGGGCTATTCTATGCAGAATGGCCCTAGGGCGCCAATCAAGACTACTTTAGGCCATGATAAACTTGCCCTAGGGACAAAAGCAGTATAAAATGTCCCTACGGCCATTCTACAATGCATAAAAGGTAGAGTGGGGCCATTCTAGATTGGTGCAAAATGGTGTAGATTGGCCCTCAGGCCATTTTACCATGGAACAAAGCTGTAGAGATAGCCTCTAGGGCCAATCTACCATGACACAAAGTGGTATAAATTGGCCCTAGGGACATTCTAGAATGGCACAAAGTAGTATAGATTGGCCCTAGGGACATTCTAGAATGGCACAAAGTAGTATAGATTGGACCTAGGGCCTTTCCACCATGGCACAAGGTGGTCTAGATTGGTCCTAGGGCGAATCTAGCATGGTCTATACTAGCCTCAAGGCTATTCCATAATGGCATAAGGATCATAGAATAGCCCTAGGTATAGAGTGACCCTCGGGCCATTCTAACATGGTCTAGATTGGCCGTAGGCCAATCTACCATGGTCTATATTTGCCTCAGGGCTATTCTATAATGACACAAGGAGCATAGAATGGCCCTAGATATAGAGTGACCCTTGGGCCATTCTACCATGGTCTATATGGGCCCTAGGATAATTCTAGCATGGCACAAAGTGGTCTAGATTGGGCCCAGGGCCGTTCAACCATTGCACAAGGAGTATAGAATGGCCCTAGGGCACTTCTACAATGGCACTTCTACAATACACAAAAGGTATAGATTGGCCCTAGGGCTATTCTAACATGGCACAAGTAGCATAGAATGGCCCTAGAGTCATTTTTCTATACGTAAAAGTAGCATGGAATGGCCCTAGGGACATTCTACAATGCACAAAGGTATAGAGTGGCCATAGGGCCATTTTGGAATGTCACAAAGTGGTCTAGATTGTCCCTATGGTCATTCTACCATGGAATAATGTTTTAGAGATTGGCCTTAGGAACAATCTATCATGGAACTAAGTGGTATTGAGGTCATTCTATCATTGTACAAGTATCATAAAAAGGCCCACAAGGCCATTCTACCATGGCAAAAGGAGCATCTACAATGCACAAAATGTATATAGTGGCCCTAGGACCACTATAGCATGGCACAAAGTGGTATAGATTGGCCCTAAGACCAATCTACCATGGCACAAAGTGGTCTAGATTGGCCCCAAGGCCGTTCCACTATGGCACAAGGAGCACATAATGGCCCTAGATTGGCCCTAAGGCCAATCTAAAATACACAAAAGGTATAAAGTGGCCCTAGGGCCAATAAAAAATGATACACAATGGTCTAGATTTGCCCTAGTCCATTCTACCATGGAACAAAGAGAGAATGGCAAAAAGTGGTCTAGAATGGCCCTAGACCAATTCTACCATTGCATAACAATCATAGAATGGCCCAAGGGCCATTGTACCATGGATCAAGGAGCATCTACAATGCATAAAATGTATAGAGTTTCCCTAGGACCATTTTACCATGGCACACATTGGTCTAGAATGGCCTTAGGGCCAACTTATCATGGCACAGAGTGGTCTTGATTGGCCCTAAGGCCATTCTAAAATGGCACTAGTAGCATAGAATGGCCCTAGTGTCATTCAACCATGGAAGAATGAGCATAAATTGTCTACAATGCATAGAAAGTATCGAGTGGCCTTGGGGCCTTTCTAGAATGGCACAAAGTGGTCTAGATTATCCCTAGGGCCATTCTACCATGGCACAAAGTTGTAGAGATTGGACCTAGGGCCAAATTAGCATGGCACAAAGTGGTATAGAGTGGCACTAGGGCCATTCACAAATGGCATAAGGTGGTCTAGATTGGCCCTATGGCCATTCTACCATGGCAAAAGGTGGTCTAGATTTTCCCTAGTGCCAATCTACCATGTTCTAGATTGGCCGCAGAGCCATTCTACCAAGGTACAAGGAGCATAGAATATCATAGGGCCATTCGTATATGGCACAAAGTGGTCTAGATTGGCTCTATGGCTATTCTACCATGGCTGAAGGTTTTTGAGATATGCCCTAGGGCCAATCTACCATGGTACAAAGTGGTATTTAGTGGCCCTAGGGTTATTCTAGATTGACACAAAGTGGTCTAGATAGGCAGGTCCATTCTACCATGGAAGAAGGAGGATCAAATAGCCCTAGGGCCATTCTAAAATGCACAAAACTATAAAGTGGCCCTGGAATGGCACAAAGTTGTCTAGATTGTGCATAGAGCCATTCTACCATGGCACAAAGTTATAGAGACTGACCCTAGGGCCAATCTTTACCATGGCACAAAGTGGTATAGAGTGGCTGTAGGGCCATTCTAGAATTGCACAAAGTGATCTAGATTGGCCCTAAGACCATTCTACCATGGCACAAGGTGTTTTGAATTCACCCTAGGGCAATTAGACCATGGTCTATATTAGTGCTAGGGTCATTCTTCCATGGCACAAGGAGAATAGAATGGCCCTAGTGCTACAACGGTATAGAGTGGCCCTAAGGCTATTCTAGAATGGCACCAAGTGGTCTATATTGTTCCTAGGGCCATTCTACATGGCAAAAATATGTAGGGATTGGCCCTAGGGCCAATCTACCATGGCACAAAGTGGCTAGAATGGCCCTAGGGGCATTCTACCATTGTATGAGGATCATAGAATGGCCCAGGTGCCATTCTACCATGGCACAAGGAGCATCTACAATGCATAAAATGTATAGAGTTATCCTAGGACAATTCTTGACAATCTAGATATGCCCTATGGCCAATCTTCCACGGCACAAAAAGTGGTATTTAGTGTCCCTAGGGTCATTCTAGAATGGCACAAAGTTGTCTAGATTGGCAGGGTCATTCTACCATGGAAGAAGGAGAATAGAATAGCCCTAGGGTCATTCTACAATGCTCCTTGGCCGGTTCAAAAATTACAAGAAGTGACCCTTTTGAAATAACTTGATGAATGATGACCACTTGCTTTACTTAGATGGCCTTTGAAAAATATGTTGGTGGGCTCACCTAAGCTAATCGCCTAGTTAATCGCTACCATTGGAAATGCAGTTAACATCTCCCCCACCGAAAGTAGGTCTGTCCTCGGACCTATGCATGGAAAATCAAAGTCTGGGGAAATTTGAAGATCAGCCGTACTACTGAAGAGATCATTGGGTTGCTGTTGTAGAGGCCTTAGTGTTGGGTTGTTACTGAATTAATGCTTAAGCTTTCTTAAGTGTGGCAATGAATAGGGCTTGTGAAGTATAAGAGATTTGGAAGGTTTTTGAGAAAACTACATGATGGAGCAGTATAGATTGGTTGTCGATGTTGAAATTGGTGAAGCCAAGAGTAAGTGCATATGTATGTGCACAGGTATAAACAAATAAGTGCCTAATGCATGCACTTGAAAAATGCAAGTGTCTATATGCTCCATAGTAAAATGAACAGCATTTTGTTCAAGAAGAGCGATTGAGGGGTAATCCAGGCGATGGGTCGTATCTTGAGCCAGTAATATCCCGCCAAGATCCCCCCATCCAAAGTGTACCGAGTGCATGAGTGTAGTGAGTTTCAAGATTTTGAGTTTTTATAATTTTTATGTTATTTTATTATATTTGGGTATGCAATATGCAAATACGTACAAGGAAATGCTATGCATGAGGTCGTGTTGCAAGACTATGCCCTTAACTAGAAAATCTTAGGTGACATTAGACTCTTATGCCAACGCCTAGATTGGCAACACCTCTAGCATGCGAGAGGATTTTGGAAGCAAATGCATATGCAATGTGGAAGGACTATGCTGGTGATTAGAAAACCAACTAGCGACTTGACACACTTGCAAGACTATGCCAGTGGGTAGAAAACCTATAGGCGACTAGACTTGAACTCTTATGCCTACCACTTTTAGGTAGGCGATATTACAAAAACTTTTTGGTAGCATGCTGCCAATGCAAATGCCTTAATTCCAGGGAGTATTGGGTTCTTTTGAAAGCTTTGTAGGGAGGCCATAATTCTATATCTGCCATTGTCTCAAAATCACAAAGCATGTACCCGAGTAGAAACCTGAGACGATGGAAGTAGAAAGCCACCAGATCCTTATTAGGTCCTTCATTGAGATCATACAGTAAGTACTCTCTACCCCATCTGGTGCATGCATGAGAAACATCTAGAAGTGTAATAATGAGTTGTATGAATTTAACCGTGGCCACAAAAGTAGGATCTAGAATCTACCTCCATGTATAGTATACTGTCTTTAGGTGACTTATCATTTCCTGCACATCTGTGAAAGTTGACGAGTGGAACTTAGGATAATTATAGATAGAGTGGGGATTCCTACCATGTTTTATCTTGAAGACTGTATTAGTCCACCTTCTAGGATAGGGCATATAGCATGGGTTGACACGTAGGCTCCTTGGTGAATAGTAGTAGGCAAAGGCATATAGTGATCCACGTGCAAGTAGCTTTGTCTCCATTGTGGTTGTGCTCCCTCCCATCCTCGTCGCCTTTCACTGTATCTTGGAGGTAGTGTTTATCCTCCTCTTTCCTCGAAACGGATGTTCCTTTTTCTGTCTTTCAAAGGAGTATTCTGTAAAGAAAGAAATAATATGTACATCAAGTAGATCAACTAAGTGAGGATTCGTGAACTGCGTATACTGTGCTAATGGCTCCCATAAATTTACTTTCCATCTGTACTGCTTAATATGTTCCACCATATCACCCCTTGGAGGATAGGCTAAATAGGGCCTCCTTTCCATTCATTTCTATAGTGGGTGTTTTGACTTCTAAAGTATGGTCATATGGGCATTGAGGATCAAATGTGCTTACTTGCATAAGTGCCTCAAAGAAAAGTTGTGGGCTGCAACCAAGGGTTCCCTTCTTTGATTAATTCCAAAAAGTAAGTGTCCTCTGGCATCTGAGTGAACATATCTTCTTTTGCAAAATTTTTTGCGATAGTATCAGGAGTGAAAAATATTATACATAGGTGTTCCTCTGTTTGTTGCTACTGTTGTGTCATCTGCGGATCGGGAAAATCCATCTCTAGATTAGCCTATTCTTCCATAGGAATTTGAGATGCTTCCCTCCACCAAGCCGTGTTTTCCTATTGCCAAACATTATCTGTTGGTGCCTGCTTATAGGTGGTGGACGCTCATAAGGTATTATCTGCAGTCCTTCTTTCACTGTAGGCATAAACTCCATGCTATTTGTTACCTCAATGAAAGGGTAAGTAAGTTCCATGAGTCTTTGGTTATCTGCATGAGATTCTAGCCGTAGCACTCCAAATATATTATCAGATGAGGAACCTCCGTAGCTTCTACCTTGGGGTAGTTAATTAAGTCCACTTTCCAATCTAATCCTTGGGATTCTCTTGTTAGCATTCCTTTTAGGAATTGATAATTTCATAAAATAACTTCACTATTCCCAAAGGGTGATAGAGAAAACTATCTGCATCCTTCAAATTGTCATAGACTTGCATGACTTCCTTGCATGCCATAAGCTTCCAGCCACTAGACATTGTCCTTTATCCACTGTGAGGAACTTCTTAAACTGTACAACACCATAGGGGCTTGCATCTCTATTGGCCCTTCCTCATCATCCCATATTTGTGTGAGAGTAATGAATCTCACCGATGCTCAAAACTTAAGAACAAATGGATGCATTGGCCATAATAAAAGATACCTTGGATACCTTATCCCATATTCTTGGCTGAAAATTGCAAAGGTGAGAGGGGGAATTGCATAATGGGGTAGAAAAGATAGTATCAAATTTATATCAACCCTCTTTAGCTACTTGAAGGCATACTGCAAAGTTACCTAGGCAATAGATCACCATTTTGATTGTAGTAAATAGATTTCATGGTGCCACTAGTGCTTTCGCGAAAAAATAATGATCAGAAAGGCCAATATCCCAAACCGAGCATGGTCTTTCACTCCTCATGGCTTCCAAAGTTTGTCTCAAGCTCATTATTTCTTATGTAGCAATCATTTTCTACTTTTCCCATAGCTCATGTTCACCATCCATTGAGTCTTGAATAGCTCGTAAATATTAAAGGTGCTTGGAAATAATTTTGTTAACCTCCCCTTCCACCTTGGACAATTGGGACAGAGCCTATGAAATAATTTCTTTGACACATCTAGCCACGTGTTCTAGAGTCTCTAATGTTTGGCCTTCCACAAAATCCATTAATCTTTTTAGAGTAAGTTTGAGCTCCATGATTGCCGAGACTGGTCTTTCTTAGCCCATTCCTTGGATTTTTTGCATAGATCTCGAATCCTTCACATCATGTGCAAATTGCAGGGAAATATCAGCTTCTCCTCTGCTAACTTCACCCTCTTTATGAGTTTCTTTTGGCCCTTGAGTTGGTGACACTTGTGGCTTGGTACTAGTAAAGAATGCCACGACATGGATAGGTAAACTTGTCCAAACCCCTGTTATGCCCTTCTTTCTCATCTGGGTTGTATGACTTTCCATCAAAATGTTGTGAAAATTCCATTTCCCATTGATTGGCTTCAGTGTCATAAATTGATGGGTGATTGATATGGGATAGATTAAATTCTAAAGACTGCCCTCTTTGTATCAAGCCTTCCAAATGCAATAAGATAAGTTTGAACAATTTCCAAATGCCTAAGGGGTAATAGAGGCTCGAAGGGGGGGGGGGGGTCACTCATAAATATGTAAGCGTAGCACGTGGGTTTAACAGAAGGGGTTTTTAAAATCCTTTTTTAACACATTTTTTTAAACATACAGAAGGGTACCATTTAAAGGGGGTATTTATAGATTGAATAGAAAAAGGGTGTGTTTTATTCAATAAAAAATTTACAAATAAAGGGTTTTTAAATTAGGCCTTGAATGCACCTGATATAGAGAGTTTACATATAGTGAACCCCCTAAGGATAGAGGTTGCTTTGCCTAGCCCTTAAATATAGATAGCAATCTCTAGCCTCATAAGCTCCATAGAGTTGCATCCATAAGAGGCTTTGTTCTAAGTAGTCATTAGAAGTTGGGGCTTCAAAAGTTAAGTCCTCAAGTAGACCTAATTCTATAAGTTTCCCCTCTTCAGAAAAATCTTGAGAATTGAGGAGTACTCGAACCAAGGCCCTGAAGTTGAGAATCCTAGGATGCAAAATGGGGAAATAAAAAGATCACTAGGTCTTTCTAAGCTGACATCCCCATGGAGAATAGCCATTATTAAAGTAGAGGCATTATGTCTAGATATTTTTCTAAAGACCATGCTTACCATTAGGAGAAATATGGACTCTCCATTTTGCCCCTTAAGGGATTTCTCTCACTTCTCTCTCTCTAGAAAAAGATTCTAAAATAATGTTATAATACTAGCTCTTGTAGAATTAAGGAGATCTCTTTATATTGTTTTTAAAAGAAATTCACCTATTATTTTATTGTAGGACCACCTGTCCTCAAAATTCTCAAATCTGAAATAATAATATTCTATTTGATCTAAAAACGTGAAGCATCTAAGATGTGACACTCTTAAATGCCCACTTGACTTTTCAGCTTCTAAATCCTTCTAAATAGATTCATTTACAAAATGGAAAAAGTTAAAAAATGGAATAACTTGATGTAGACATCACATTTTTGAATTTCTTTTTACCCACGCCTACTTCTATGCTCTAAGAGTGTGATTGTTAATTTTCATCATTTTTCATTAAGTATACATGGATTTATGAATTTTTTCTTCATTTAGAGACTTCTCTAGACTTTTTAGAATAAGAAAAGTAAGGTTTTCAGTTTAGGGTGATTTTAGTTTACTTTGATGAGATATTGCTTTAGGTTTTTCACTTTTCCTCCTTTGTACAGAAAAAATTCAAATCTGTGTTTGTTTTCTTTAGTAGCTATGCTCAAGAGCTTTCTTTCCCTCCTAAACCACATTAATGAGTTTAGATATTCTTAATCATGGGGTTTCTTCTCTTCTATAGAGCAAAGAAATTGAAGGGTAGGTTGATTATTTAGTGCCATTTAGTTGGAACCACATATTCATCTTCCCCTTCAATCATCTTTCTATTCATCAATCTTTGCAAAAGAATCAAAGAATAAGAGAGCAATGGAGGTATGTCCATCTTGTTATCTATTATGTTGTTTTGTTATGGTTTAATTTTGTCTAAGTTATTATGTTGTTTTGTTATGGTTTAATTTTGTCTGAGTTATTATGTTTTATTCTCTAAATGATGAAAGAGGAATTCCCACCTTATTTGGAATTCAATCATTTGAATGAGAAATATGGAATTTCTAGTTTAATGGAATTAATGGATATTTTATGTAATTTTTATGAGAATTTTAGATAGATTTAATTTATGGTAAAAGAGGAGTTCCTATGACAATTGGATTGCACTCATTAAATGAGAAAAAGAGGGATTTTAATTTATTCAAAAAAATAGGTAATTGGTATTTAGTTAAAAGAATAATTTTTATGATATTTAAGAAAAGATGGATTTGAATTAATTTTTAGGGTCAAAAAGATGAATTTCCACCATAATTCTACATAATGAATTAAGGTTGAGAAATTATGTGGCAGCAGGAATATCTTGGATATTTTAATTGGTAAAATCACTAAATTGATATTTACCCAAAACTAGATGTTTATCTGAAGGGAATCCCCGTTAGAACTAAATCGAATGAAATTGATTAGACTACGAGAGGGACGGACAGTAAACCTACTTGTCCATCTCTCGATCTGAATCAAGCAAAAACTTCATGACCAATTCCAATTCTTAAATACAAAGAATAGACTACCGGAACTAAACTAGTTTTTCCTTTGACCGAATTCACCAAGAATCTAGTTGGATAGACAGACAAAATGATGGGTAGATTACCCTCATGAGAGATCAAGTTTCCTCATTATGAAACCGAGAATTATGGAGAAAAGGGTTTTGTGAACCAATCTCAAACTGAAAATTTTACTTGCATTGGAACCTCTGTTTTTTTATTCAAAGGACTGTTTTACACACCAGAATGCGATCTTGTTGGTTGGCCAGCTGGTCTTCAACGGAGAGTCTAGAGGACACATTTTGTAATACAATGGACTCAGAATTTTGGAAAGTGATGAATGATCAGAAATATTATGATTTCTATTGAAGGATTGTTTTAAAGCCACTTGAATCTGTTATATAAATGGCAATTTTATATTGGGTGTGTACGTGGTATGCCATTGGAATGTGAAAGGTCAAAAGTTTCCGGAATACGGAAGGTCAAAAGTTTTTCCGGAATTCGGAAAGCCAAAAGGTTTCGGGAAAGCGGAAAGCCAAAAGTTTTCCGGAAGATGAAAAGCCAAAAGGCACCAAGAAAAAATTTCTTGATATTTTCTAAGAATTTTCTTTTCTCAAATTTCAATTTTTCTCTATTTTTAAGACTTTTTTCAAGCTTTTTTTGAAACATTAGACATCATCTTGAACACACTGTGCAATCTCTTCTCCCAAGAAGTGTCGGCATCCTCTCATTTCTTGGGTATTTATGTCTTTATTCATAAAAATAGCTCACATGCCAAAAATAGTTGCACGCTTATGCATGGACTTGTCCTTTACAAAAATAGAAGTTGCTTTTACCAAAAGCTTAGATAAATTCTTCCTACCTAAACTACATAAAGAATCCCAAGGACTAATTTATGTGTAACAAAATTAATAAGTCCACACCCAAGTATAACAAAAGTGGGCGGCCAACAATAACACAAAATCTTGTAGTAAATACTACGACCAAAATACAAAAAATGAGAACCTTCTTGATAATTGCTCACCCCAAATCACTGCCATCATGTCCCAGGCATACCGGCTTACGCGTACAAAGTCCGTCAATCTCACCAACTTACAGGTTATCTATTCAAACACATTACACATTAGCAACACATGCTAAAATTACAGAATAACACATACGCATTAAATCCAACACTTAGTTCCAGCCATCTTTAATTTCATATGTCCTACACATGAAATATTTGGAATCACCCAAGTGCCATGCTACGAACATAGTGGTAATTAGGCGTCTTCAATTAACCATAGAAGAACAGATAGACAAACCGTAACAAGCTTCCTTGCTGTTTGTATGTACGACCTAAGTGCTTACTCTTTGGAGTAATTTTGGTTTTGGTTTTTGAAGGGTGAGTATAATATATAATACCATATATCTCTCTCTCTTGTGTTGCATTCTATCGAGGTTAATACCTCTCTCTCTTTCTCTCTCAAAAGGAAAAAAGAAAAGGAAAAAAAGGAGAGAGAAAAAATCTCTCTCTTGTTGCACGTTAATACCCCTCCCTCTCTCTCAAAAGGAAAAAAGAAAAGAAAAAAAAGGAGAGAAAAAATCCCACGGTTTCCGGTAGCACGTCGAGAGCAGGTTTGGTGGGGGTCCCACCACATCTCCCCGTCGAGAGTGTTCCCCTGCAAAGAACAAAGCATCTCTACTCTCCAGCTTGTGCATTGCCAATGCAGCTTCTCCTTCGTCTTCATCTCCCCCCCTTCAACCCTAGAGCTATGGCGGAAAGCCTTTGATAGTTGACCTCCTCCCCTTTCTTTTTCTCCCTGTGAAGCTCGGCCATGGCGGGTGCTTTCTTGCCGGTTTCCTTGCTGCTTCTTCTTCTTCTTCTGGTGGCCTCTGTGGCTGTTTCCCTTGCCCAGGAATGCGACTCCAAGTGCACCACACAGAACTGCGACAGCGATGGCGTCTGCATCTGTGACCTCCCCAGCAACTCCACCATGCTCCTAGGAGACCGGCCTTTTCTCGGGTAAATCAGATCTATGCTACCACATTATTATTGAGCTAATCAGCACATTAACAATGCTTGGATCTGGAAAATTGTACGACGAAAAGGATTCCTTTGGTGGTTTGGACGTTGAATACATGTTTATCTATCATAGATTCACAAAGATGGCCTTCTAACAGTTGCAAAGAAAGAAATGCCATCATGCTAATTTCAAATTCTGCTGATAAGGAAGGTGGGTGGGTGCATGCGTGCGGGGGGATGTGTGTGTCCGTGTTAACTAGAGAGATTAATGATTTTTTAGGCTCGGTTGTATTTTTTATATGAAGATTTATGTGCACATACATGCATAAATACATACATGATTGCAAAGCATGCATTCATAACCCTATGCATGCATGTTTTCTAAGTATACATACATGCACAAATCTCTCTGTGCCTGTTTTCCAAGTTTTGCTCCCTCTGACAATTCTGCAGTGCGGGTTTTCCTTCTCCAGAGGCGAGTTTTGTGACACTCCTCGGATCATGTGTGATGGAAGCACCAGCTTTTGGTGCGAAAATGGGCTTTGCAATGAGATCATACAAGGGGAAAACTACACATGCATGTGCAAAGATGGTTATGCAGGCGATCATTGTGAGCTCGAGGGAGTACCATGTGGTGATTTGTATTGCTTTCACAATGCAGAATGCATACAGGCTGATGTTCCATGTGATTGCCCGGCTGATTGGAAGGGCAGCGACGACTGTTCTACACCGACCATGAAGAGTAAGGTCCTTTCTAATCAGGAAATTGCAATGCATTTGAGACACACACTGCCCCATGTATGTTCCTATAGTGACAGTTTGTCCCTTGTGTTGTTAATAATTTAAGGTTCCACAAACAACACAAACATCGAGCCTGTTAAATCGGGGGGTGAGGACAAGGGAAAGGTAATTATTACCCATATCTAGCTCAAGATAAATGAAGGTTTTGGTTTGCTAATGTGGGTTATAAACATATACTAAGCATGTGCCCTTTTCCTGATTAGTATACCATTTACTTGAATGCTTCTCCTAACAACTCAATTTGTGTGAACTCAGGGTGGCATTAAAACCCCATGTTTTTTTGTCTTTGCAGTGGTATCTTCCATTCTCGGTGGCCATAGTGGTGGTAGTGGTGGCAGGGATTGTTGTTCTTGGAGCAAAGTTGAAAAAACGCTCCACCGCAGCCACAGAATTCCACAAACTTCGACAAGTGCAAATGCGGGGTTTCATCGATGAAGATGAGGATACATTTGCTCATGCACCTCTCTCAAAGGCAGAGCTAGCTTGAATTATTCTGATTAATTTTTGACATTTTTCTGGATAAGATCACCTTTTGCTTCGAGCTGCGGGTAGTTGATAAATCAAGCATTCTTTGTAAAATGGTTAAAGGAGATCGAAGCAAAGCACAAGGGGGATAACTGTGAAGGTGGGATGTTCTCTTAGATATATGACAGGTCATGTGTAGCTAGGTTTCATTTGTTTACAGCTATTTTCTGGGAATTTCTGCGAGTTTTACTTGCAATGAATATGAGGTTTCTTCTAATGATGCTGTTGAGGCACTCATGGATGTGGAAATACACAGTTTCGACTTCTTCTTTGATATGAGGAGTTAATGATTTAGTTTCCACAAGGAACTTTTAGAAATGAAGTAGAAAATTTGTATGGAGACGTTTGATAGAAAGTTGTACTAAGGTTGCCTTAACTAATGCTAAAAACCTTACAAGCACCTTGGGAAAAAAAAAAGCATCTCTTTCACTAATTAATCCAAGCCTGACAAGCCAATTCATGTGTGTCTTCTTCCCAAAAATACAAAAAAAGGTCATATCCATAGTTTTTTTACGCTGTGAAAAGCTGCCTTACATTTTCATGATTTGTTGACCTCATCAATTTTGTGTGCGCGCATTCCTTTGATCATCATAGAGAAGGGAAGAATCCAAGAAGAAACAATTTTCACAAGTCACTCAAGTTTTTCCACCACCATCGCCATCATCATCGTCCATATCATATGAGCTCGATTTCATCTACATCATTACCATCCAGAGGCTCAACCCTCCTAGTTGGATAGGCATGCTTGTGTTTTTGGTCGCTTTGAATGTTTGCGATCTATTGCTTCTAATGGTTACGCTTATCCTCGTGCCATGCATCCTCATCTCACCCTGGTCGTGCCCCCTTGGCCGGCCTCTACTGCCCTTCACCCTCCACAGTCAACCCACAGCCCGCTACCTCCTCTCTCAACACCTTGCATGCACCCCTTCCGTCTCTCTCCAGCATAAGGTCTAGTACGCACATGGATGGTAACAAGGTATGACCAGTGCACCCTATCCATCACAGACGCTGGGGGAGCTTGGAGAGAGAGATGGGCACTAGCCAGCATGGTACATACTCGAGATAGAGAGGGAGAGAAATGGGCACTAGCCAGCATGGTGCATCCTCGAGATAGAGAGGGAGAGAGGAGTAGAAGCAAACCCGACATGCACTATGGACAAGAATGCATCCTGCTCGGCAAAGAGCCTGAAAGATTGAGACGGTGCGAGCTCGCACAAGTCAAAAAGCAGCAGCAGCAAGGCCAAGTTGGCGGGGACAGAGCGAGCTCCTTTTTGTCTTGAGTAGACGCGGGCATTGAAGAGATGAAACATGCGAAGTGGTTTCATTTTATTAATTCTCATTTTTTATAAGGTTTTTGACCTTAATACTCGATCACCCCACCAACTAATTAATTGATTTACCTTTTCCACGAACTTGGTCCCTATTGTCAATATTATTTTTTATAACTCTTTGCATTGCCTATTATTATTCTTTGCCTAACCTAAACCAACAAGCTGACATGCATTGCATAAAATCTATTGAGAAAACCATGTTTTCTTCCTTCCATATGCATGGTTTCTCTTTGTCTCCCTTTCCTATAAAGAAGTTCACCCACAACACTAAAACACAAAAAATTGTCAATGTGGATACTAGAGTGATTTTTCAAACCTTAAAAACTAGTCTGGTTTTTCATGCAACATCACCATGTCAAGGAAAGTTGTTAATTCCAAATTGATTGCATAAACGGCTAATTGCAAACGTCAATTAACATTTACCCAATCACTATGAAAAACTAACACTGGGTTTTCACGCCAACTTACATTTGAGGTATGGTACCCAAAAACTGTATTTTCTTATCTCATAATAACCAACAAATCATGCAAAAACAAAAAAACACTACATTTCCATCGTGCAAAAATTTATTTTCACGTCGTGAAAATGACACTCGTTTTTATGCCGGTAAAAATACAAAAGTTTAGGTTTCTAACAATGATCTCTCATCTTTTCTAATGCTAACTAACCCATTTCCATGCTTCAAACAACTAAAAGCAAAAAGATGTTCATCGTGAAAAACTTAGTTTTTCATGATGTGAAAAACCCAACATTGGTTTTTTACGCCAATAAATATTGTGTAGATAAGTATCCCAATGCGTCTTATAGTGTTCCACTCTTTATTATTGAGCTCAAAAATATAAAAAAGCTTATACTTAGTCACCATGAAAGTCTTAGTTTTTCACACGATGAAAACCCAACCCTGGTTTTTCATGCCGTCCAAAAGAATGCTCATCAAAACAACCTCAAGCCTCCATTGTTCAATATAAAACATGTTAAAATTGGTTGAACCAACTCATTTGCATCATCATGAAAAACCTTTGGTTTTTCACGCTGTGAATAATAGAGAACCTTCACACTCTGTAAAAACCCTCCTCTAGTTTTCACATCGTGAATAACAGAGAACCTTTTAGACACCGTAATAATGTCATTTACAAATGAATCCGCCATTCTAAGTCACGAGTGGTGTCAAAGGCCTCAAAGCCATGCTTTTGCTAATACTACTAGAGGCATGAAGTACCAATGTGAACATTCATTGTTAAACCACATACTGGTTTAACACATTCCTATGGCAACCATGTCCGCACACTTATGTAATGGGTGCCCATGCTATATTGTAAATCCCATCATTTGATGAGGGAAACGCCCTAAAGATGCTCCCAGGTATTGAGCTTCGATGGACAGACAAGAAGATCTTGGTTAGTCGGCTAAACCATAGAGAAAAGCCTTGTAACTATATTTTGGGCACCCCGTGTCACTTACTCTCGGGCGGCCTAGTGGAAAGAGGCTTGGAACTATAAAAGCCAATTTCTCTTGTTTGTAACTCACTCTCCCATTTGTGTAATAGAAGTGGAGTGTACTCTCTCTCCCTCTCTCTTACAACTCTGATCTAGCATGTGTGGTGTGCTTAGGGTTAGGATTTGGGAGTGATTAATGCTAATCACTTGAGGGTTAAGGAGTGATTAACAATGGGATTAAAGAAATTAATCTTTAGTTAAGTTAGAGTGCCTCTAAATTAGAATAAATCCACTAAATTAGAGGTAGTCTCTAACTTTAGCTCTTTTCACCAACTTGCATTAATGAGGGGATCTTAGTTGTCTCCCACTCCCACTCACTTCCCTTCAATTCGAAATTCGAATCTCAAATTTAAATTTTAAAAGTTGCCACGACCGTTCCATTCCAAAGTGCCATGGCCGTACCATTCCAAAGTGCCGTGGTCGTTCCATTCTAAAGTTGCCACGATCGTTCCATTCTAAAGTTCCCACAGCCGTTCCATTTCCAAGTGCCGTGGCCGCCCCATTCCAAGTGCCGTGTGGCCATTGCATTCCAAAGTGCCATGGCCCCATTCCAAGTGCCGTGGTTGTTTCATTCCAAAGTGCCACGGTCGTTTTGTACCTAAGCCTCGGTTGTAACATATACCAATCTAAGTGTACGGATGTACCATTCTTGATTTTTTTCTTCAAAATTTTTAAAATTTCCAAATCTTTAAAGGTGCTTTTGGTCTACCTCCCCAACTCGCTAGGTCATTTTTACATGCATAAAATGCCTTAAAAGACCACTTTTTACCTTAAGGGTGCGTTCATGCGCAAAGGAAAAGTGAGCTAAAACTCCTATTTTGAGCCCGTGTTGTGCACACCGTTGAAGCTTTTCTTCCTGACACACCATGGACACCTTTTGGTCACGGTTGCATGCCCCCAATGCCTCTATTCCATTCGGCGACACCTCGGCCCCTCAATTGCACATTCACATTTGGTCGCCACACCACACATATTTGGCCGTGCGGGCGAAACGATTTTTGAAGAGCCCTCATCTAGTGGGGCCCCTCCATACTTGTACCCCGGTGTGGATAGCCGCCCCACGTATACTCACGTACCCCCTTCTCTATCCACCACAGATTTATTTCCACCCCACCCTTGCACCACCTCCCCCTTACGCCATAACTTGACATTCCGAGCTTAGCACAAGCTCTAGGAAGGGGAGTGTCACACCACTTGCACCCACAAACATCACATACAAAACCTATGTGGGCGAAAATTTTTAAATTTCTACCTAAAATTCCATGGAGTTGGAGACCCAGGCTTCTATGGAGGAGGAAGCTCCCTCAAATTCCTCGGATGAATCTGAGCCCCATCACCCAGACTTACTCCATCACCACAACCCACAACCCAAAGGTGCACCCACAATTTGTGTAAATGCCCTGGGACAATACTTTGAAGGTGATGGCACTAATGCAGCTTTGCCCATTTCCTATACATGTGGTCAAAGGCATCCTGGATGGAGGTGCTGGCGTAAGCATCCTCACACAAACATGTTGGAAAACCATGCCTTGATCATACCACATCGGTGATCAAGCTTGCAGATGGGAAATTTGTAAAACCCCTAGGCATAGCACATGACCTCAAGGTCAAAGTCTATGACATGAGATTTCACCTCACATTTGTAGTCATGGACTTTCGTAATGCTGCCTATGATGCCATCTTGGGTCGACCCTTCATGTGACAAACCTGATTGATCCATGACTGGGAAACATGCATCATGTCTACCTCCGCAAAGGGTTTCAAACGTTTAAGGTCAATTTATATACATGGCACTCACATCCCATGGCCAAAGCTCCCTTTTCCAAAGACTCTGTGGTGAGACCACCACCAGGAGCAATGATCTCTTGGTTTGCGATGCTTGTCATCAAGCCCTTGATGACGCGAGGGTGCCATGTACGGTTGCTTCTGTTAATAGTGACGAAGTTAACCATGACTGGCTGAAACTTCTTGCTATAATTGATACAATCCCCCATCGCAAACTCGGCACACAATTTGTGCTCCCCAACGGCTAGACCATTCATGAACCCTACAAAGCCATTGCCTCGCTTAACACCCTCAGTGTAAGTGTGGCTCCCCAACTTGAAACAACCACCCTACAGGTCTGGATAGATTTTCCCTTTGGTAGAAATATACAAAGAAAACATGCCTTGTTGTCACCCACAGCTAGCCACAATATTTTGCCATGGGAAACATGGGTCTCTCTAGGCAAACCATCTCTTAAAACTGCCCATGCCAAAGTTCAATTGCCTTGTGGACAATACATACAAAGCCTTGGGTCCTTTTTACACAAACTGTCCAAACTAAATCTAACCCATTGGCTTGTAAGTTCTATGTGGTTCCCACATGTAATATAAAAGAAGCAGTCATCCTTGAAGGAAGCTGGGTGTAGAATGCTACAAGTACAATCAACTCCACTGACAACACAGCTACCCTAAAGATCCCCTAGGGCAAGGTATAACAATGATCCTCTGGGATGGGGAGTGCCTCGAATCTGATTCTCTACCCCCACCAATGGCTTCCACAAAGGGTATTCCCACACCCCACAATAACTGGTAAGCCTTCCACTGTCCTTGAACTACCACCGGACCTCAACCCACCAAGAATATATGGATTGGACTCCCGACTATGAATGGTCTACAATGGTGGCAAGCCCACATATATCCTATGGTCCGGACCAATCACATATTCTTGGAGGCATGGAAAGCTCTTGGAAAACCCACACTTAACAAAAGAAGACACTTACATTCAAATATCACATGAAATGTGTTTAATGAGTGTTGGGTCTTTCATTCCTAAAATTTCTATTGGAAATAACCAGTTGGAATGCAGATTTCATGTTATTGATGATGCAAGAGCACTCCAAGGCTAGATTATCATTGGAAAAGAGTGGATTTATGCCACTCTTTTTTCATTGCCAAATCAATTGGGGTGAAAAGACAGCCACCATGGCAACAATCAATGGCCATAAGGCCGCAGTCCTCTTGTGCCCCTAAGAGGAATCACACACACACACCCTCGCCCCCAATTGATCTTCCCCCTCACGCCTCATCGTCATCACCGGTAGTCTCCCCTATGCCCACATCCCATGTCTCACCAAAGCTGGTCAATCGGCCAATGTCGACACCATTCACCAATGACAATCAAACCTCGTCGTCAACAACATTGCCCCTCAACTCTACAACCTCGACCACCCACACAACAAGCACTCCAACCTCATATCTTCATGACAATCAATGGTGGGTACCCAAGACTCTTCTTGCCGCTCAAGGCTTCTACGATGGCAACACAGAACTATGGATCCCCAAATGGCCATCTTTGAAACCCAAGCACAAAGAGCCAACTAAGCCAACAAAAACCAACCCTAAGCCAAAGTTTCAACGTTGGCTTGTCCCCGGCTGCCTTTTACGAGCACAAGGCTACTACGAAGACAACACTCGCCCCTGGCTACCCAACCATGCTGCCCGTGCTCATTCCCTACCGCAACTCCCCAAGAAGCCGTGACAAAAAACCCCATAGCCGCCAGTTAGGCAACCGCAAGCACAGCGAAGCCAACAACGTTGGGTGCCTACCAGCGTGCTTCAATCTCAAGGCAACACATATCTGTGGCTCCCAAAGCCACAATCCAATGCCTCTCCTCTGCGTCGACAACCACCTCATAGCTCAAAGCCTCATTGACAAAAAAACCGAAATCCTCGAGACGACCCACGGACCTTATCACTCAGTAGTGTTGGGTGCCCAAATGTTTCTTAGAAGTCCAAGGCTTCCATGATGGCAACTCCATCATTTGGCTCCCACGGCAACACCCTCAGCAGTTTGCCCAAACCACACCACCCAAGCTCGTATCTGTCCAATCGACAAAGATGATTTGGCGACCAATGGGCATGCAAGTCCGCTCCTCCTTGACAAAATCCTATGGACTTGCCCACACCCAACCCATGGGCACTCCAAAGCTCAATTTGCCCAACCCTTTCAACCCATGGAGCCTCATCCACGAAGCTCCACCCCACCCCTCGACTTTGTCACCAAACTAAGGGGCAGTGCTACAAATGGATGAGCTTATCCAACCACTCAAAGATAAACTCAAAGGTAAGCTCACAACACTCGCCACATGGACCACTCAATACACAACCCTCTTTAGGGGTGCTGACCAATAAACACATGTCAAAACAATGTAAAAAAAGAGTCTCTAGGTGATTAGGACCACGGGAACACCTTTTTCCCTTGCCCATGCACAACACCTGCAAATCTTATTGGGCTCTATCCTATGCGCACACACCGTATGAAGCCTCATCATCATCGATAGCCATCTAGGTACATTTCTGGATGGGGGGGACCATGTTGGATGCAAGCCTTGTTAGTCGTACTACCCATCGCCCTGGATCTTCTTCATCACCCCTGCTTCGCCCGAATAATTGTGCTTCATGTCTAATAAATCCTACACTTAACTGCTTCTTTGGATCAACATGTCTGGATCCTCGCCATTGACTACCACTCCTATCACTGCACAGGATCCCAAAGTTCCAATGACAGAAGAAAACCCACAAATGGAAAAAAGAGAGAACACCGCAAACCGATACCTCCACGAGAGCCAAGATACCCATCACGGTGTCTTGACAAAGATGCTAGAGATGTGCATCGCCACCATTAACATACAACATCTCGGAGCGCAAGTAGTCTCCATGCGTGTTGCCTCCTTGTCCCTCTGGAATTCCCCCCTCGCCACTTTCTTACTAACACCATTGTTTTACTAACCCCTCCTTAATAATACCACCTACCTCTTAGATATTGGTCATCAAGTATTCCACGCTAGTCTCCTCATTCAAGTACTCTGACTCCTCTAATGAGGATGTCCCGCCGCAAGAGGACACATCCAAAAAAGAAAACTGATAAGAGCTCATCACACTAGCTGGATACTTAATTGCCAGTACTCCACTAACTTCTTTCCATCTTACTAACTCTCCCACCCCCTCTCATTTTTGGAGCGACAGGAGAACCAACCAAATGTGACACTTCTCCACGTGCCTCGACAACCTCTCACCGATCACGAGGACATGATCGACTTTAGGAAGGGGAGTATGTTAACCACATATTGCTGAACACATTCATCAACAACTATGTCCGCACACTTATGTAATGGGCACCAGTGTGCTATATTGTAAATCCCGTCATTTGATGAGGAAAACACCCTAAAGACGCTCCCAAGTATTGAGCTTTGATGAATAGATAAGAGGATCTTGGTCAGTTGCCAAACCATAGAGAAAAGTCTTATAACTATGTTTTGGACGCCTCGAGTCACTTACTCTCGAGCAGCGTAGTGGGAAAAGGCTTGGAACTATAAAAGCCAATTTCTCTTGTTTGTAACTCACTCTCCCATTTGTGCAATAGAAGTGGAGTG
This sequence comes from Cibotium barometz, assembly GCF_041138505.1. Lineage (NCBI taxonomy): Eukaryota > Viridiplantae > Streptophyta > Polypodiopsida > Cyatheales > Cibotiaceae > Cibotium > Cibotium barometz. Next base: position 20,034,014 of record NC_141110.1, read on the forward strand.
TTCTTTCTTTCCCTCTCTCTGGTAACTCTAATCTAGCATGTGTGGTGTGTTTAGGGTTAGGGTTTGTTAATGATTAGTGCTAATTACTTGTTCGCTCTTGCTTCCCTCTTGCTTCCTCTCTCTCTCTCTCTTTCTTGAGTGATTAGGCTAACCAATGTGATACTCTTCCGTAGAGATCCCGCACGATCTTCGAGAGAGAGCTTGCATCACTCGTAGGATTGGAGCAATTGTCTCTCGGTGTGACAATGAGTGCGAGAGGACGGTGGTGACGAGCGGCTACGGTGGAGCTCTTGAGCCTTGCTTGAGCTCGGGCGGATAGGCAACTTCCCACGACACGTTAGGGTAGCGTTTCCTTAACATCCATTAACGATTCTAAAGCTTGTGACCCTTGACTTGGTCACTCAGAAAGTCATTTCAACTTCTAATACCACTAATACTTATGAAGGGTGAACTACTATTGTGTAGACTTTAAACCCTTACTTAAATAAAGTAGCCTACCAAAGCCTCATCACAGAGAACAAGTAAAAGAAAGCCTTGGGCTTATTGACATTTAGGGATTGATTAACCACATGATCCCTTCTATATTCACATTATCACTAAAAGAGAGATTTATAGCCATTTATATGGTAGTGATGTGTGGACGTAAGCTAATTATGGGGTTGGATACGATGTTGTGATTGGATTTAGGAGTAATCACTGCTCTTTTTCGTTCAAAATTCTTTTCCATAGGAAAATCTAGCCAAACTTTTATAGAGTCCTCAAATGTAATCATGGATGTCTCAAACTCACCCCATTAGTTTTGGTTTTCCATTCAACTGATGCTGAGACTTGTTTAGAAGCATGTGAAGACCTTGAAGGTTCACATGCGGCATTGGAATACCCTTTGATGTAAGATTTTACACCGAGATACAAGTCACGATTAGATTGGAGGGGTGCAATGATGGAGGTTACATTATCATAAGATGACATTGTATCTCCTAGTGCAAATCTAAAATTAGATGTCATCATAGACTCTCTAGATCTCTCAATCTTATTCTCAGTTGAATACTGACTTGCCATATCATTTAAAGATTCTTCTTCAGATTTATCCTCATCATGGCTCAATGGATTGGTTTTGGTACACAATGTCTCTTCCTCTTGAAAAGGAAACTGGTACTCTTCTTGTTGGGGTTTTAGAGAATCCTTTTGGGTCTAACAAGATGTGGTTCAATGTCAACAAGTGACTAGTCAACACTTCAACCAATTTGAGGATAGTCTCTTGAGTGTGTTGATTGCTAGGGCTCTTGTTCTCATCTTAGTATGGTGGGTCGGGTCTTAGCGCTTTACTAGAGATGTTGAGATTCATGGATCAAGCTCTCCTAATAACAATCAACTACCTAATTAGAGTCTAATCCTACATTAATATAATGTGATTAATATAACAATCAACTACCTAATTAGAGTCTAATCACATTAATATAATGTGATTAGATATAACAATCAACCACCTAATTAGAGTCTAATCACATTAATATAATGTGATTAGATTAGTGTAAGACCAAGCTTTTCTAATGACAATCAACTACCTAATTAGATTCTAATCATACACTAATCTAATGTGATTATATGAGTATAAGATCAAGCTCTCCTAATAATGACAATTAATTATCTAATTAGATTCTAATCCTATACTAATCTAATGTGATTAGAGTGAATTAATCTAAGATGGGTGTAATATAAGTTTACTTATGATGATGAGAAAGTGTAATAGACTCAAGCACAATTGGGTTACAAGATTAAGACTTGTACTCATAAAGAGGCTTGAGATGTGTGCAAGGGACATGATATCATTGCTTGAAATGGTTTCCTTTTATATGAGGAGGTACATCCTTGGGCTTGTACATCAATGTGGGATAAATTCCTGCTCATGTGGCTGCATGCTATGCTTTGCACTTTCTTGGCTACTCATTCTCACTCCCTACCTCTTCCTTGTGCTCTTTGGCACCACATTTCTCAACATCCCCCCTTGGCGCCAAACTTTTGGGTTACTCAAGGTGGTCGGATGTGAGGTTTTACATCATATGTTCACCCCTCCTGATAGTGACGACCTATCTTTGATGCCTAGAGGTCATCCCTCCCCCCCCCTTCCCCTTTGATAGACATTTGAGCTATCTTTGAGGTCTAGAGGTCTCTTCTAAGAGTAGGGTTATAAATTTTGGTTGTTTCTTCTACCTTGGCTACATCATCGATGCCAGAGAGTAGGATATACAATGTTTTTATATGATATTTTTTGGAGCTTCCACATAGTTGTTTTCTTCATGCTTCATGTCAATGTCTAGTCCACGTCGTCTTCTTGTTGTCGGTTCATTGGTCTTTTCTTGTGCACACCTACGCTTGCATACTCATTTGGTTGCAGCGTTTTTACAACAGCTGCATCCTTCTTTTTCTCATGCACATGCATTGGCATGCTCATTTGGCCATTTACACCATGATAATTTTTGTTATGAGTTTGTTGATGCCGAGGTTGAACATGTCGATAATGATGACTTCTTTGATAATGATCAGGTTAAAGATTTATGTATCAATACACACTTTGATGAAGATGTATTTGATGCAAGCATGCTATAAGTTTTACAATATGAAGATTTTGACACATGTGATGATGCCCAAATCGCACATGTTGGGGACAAGACCCGAGATGGCATATATGGCATTTTTGGTTCCCACATTTATAGGTGTGAACCACCTCTAATAGAGGATAAGGTTTAGAGATGTAATTTTTTAAAAAGTTATATATATATATATATATATATATATAATTTTTTTGTGGTTGTCGGCTGCTACGCTGGCCGTCAACCGCTCAGGAGCTAGCAGCTGTGCCTTCGGACAGTAATAGCACGACGTGAACCTCGCTGTATGGACCCAAAATGGCAGCTTACAAACTGCCCAAGCCTAATCTTGAGCTTTGTTCTCTTGGCCGAGTCAATACCAGTCCATGCCCTTTTAATGGCAACTATATACGCTTCCTCTTGTAAGACAGTTTTGGCCTGCAGGTCACACGCTAGCTGAAAACTTCCTGAGAGGTGCAGATCTGGAATAGTTGCAACGCTGAGCCACAGGGGACAAAACCGCCTAGATCCTTCGACGTGGAGGGAGGTATTGAAGTGCTTAAGGTTCTCCTAAGAGGACTTGAGCAATGGTTCATTGAGTAGAGAGAAATGAGCTCTCCACTTGTGGGTGGTAATGCAGGAATAAAGAAGCTTATGGATGAGGTGATTAAACCATGATTAAGTGTTAATGACAATGATTGCTTGGATAGTGATCAATTAGGAAAGCAGTTAAGGGCAATTAAACTAATGCATTTGGAGAGCTAGACTTAGGCTCTGATACCATGTTAAGATTCATGGATCAAGCTTTGTAAATAACAATTAACTACCTAATTAGATTCTAATCCTACATGAATCTAATATGATTAGAGTGAATTAATATAAGGTGGGTGTAATCTAAGTTTACTCATGATGATGAGACAGTGCAATAGACTCAAGAATAATTAGGTTATAAGATTAAGACTTGTACTCCTAAAGAGGCTTGAGATGTGTGCAAGTGATATGATATCGTTGCTTGAAATAACCCCCTTTTATATGAGGAGGTCCACCCCCTTGGGCTTGTACATCAATGTGGGATAAATCCCTTTGCTCATGTGGCTGCATGCTGCTTTGCACTTTCTTGGCTACTCATTCTCACCTTTTCCTTGTGCTCTTTGGCATCACATTTCTCAACAGAGATGAGGTGCTAGATCTTGTTTCTTCATCTAATATTTCTTGGATCACTAGCGTGTTTTGATTGTTCTTTCTCATGCGATTGAGAGAAAATTTTGTTTCGAGAACTTGTATCAAGTGTTATATACACTGGATCCTTGGAGTCAATGCTTGTATTACATGTTATTGTTTTTTCAAATTTTGAGTGCAATGTGTTTACCCATGATGTTAGTCCAAAACACGTGGTCACCTCAACAACCTCAAAACTTTAAAAAAAAAAATCTGGCTCTCACGAAATTCAGATCATGAATATCTAGGATGTAACATGTGGAAGCTTTGTGGTGGTCGAATCGGTGACCCAAGGATGGAGATTAAGCCGAGTTTGGGACTAGACATCAATTTTCTTTACATCATTAAGAGTCTCTTCTTATTGCAAGGTGTAACATTACCGAGAAAGACGCTAGCCATAGCAAAAACAAAAGGGGGGAGGAGATCTGCATAACCACCTAGCCATAATGATGATGATACAACTCTAGGGTTACACCTAGATATACACCACTATGCGGGTGTCTACACTAGGGCGACGACCCAACACTCGTCCCAATGCCCATGGTGTCTCTACAATCACCATGGTGGCTCTATGGCCATACTCTATGACCAGCCATTTTCCTCTATGTATATATCCATCATACCCCTGTACCCTAGATATCCTGTCCGTCCATTTTGGGTCCGGACACCTCGACTAGTCAAGCTCCCGACCTTCCCGGTATTCCAGCCTACATGACACAAGGCTACATTAGTAAGTGGATTATTGGGTAGGTCCATAGGTACAATGGTTCCTTCTAGCTCTTGTTGGTGGTGGGTCTCCTGCACAAGCGTCTTAGTAGCTTTTAGTTTCTTAATCTCTTCTATGGATTTGGATATTGGCTAAGTTTCTTTGGCAAAGGCTTGATAGCATCCCAATCGGGGCAACACACCCCCTTTTGCCTTCATGTACTCTAGTTCCTTCAAAGAGGATTTTGTTATCTTTCTAAGCTTCCTTGCTCTTTTATTCTATCCCTTGGATTATTTTGGGTAGAAGCTTGTGATAACCTAACCTTGCCCCACCTCCCCCCTTCCCTCTCTCCTTCCCTCTCTCTCCTCTCCACCATGGAGTTTCCCATGGCCAACCTGATGTGCTGTCGCGCTGCTTTTGGAGAATGGGGCTATGGTGGCTGCATGGCATCATCACACAAACAGACACCGTTGATGTTTTCTTTGCAAGCATGGAAGAGTAGCTTGCATTGAGCTGTTAGTGGAATGGGGAGCTAATGTCCTCATGTTTGATGCATCCTGTGGGAGGACTTGCATACACTACACTACTGCAAATAGTGGGCACCTCCATCACTACCTTTAGATAATCTTGAAGCAGCCTCAGATTTGAGAGCATGCCTTTGCATTTTGCGGCTCGAGGTGGGTCAACTGATGTGTAAAAAAGAGCTTCTAGCATGGGGTGTACCGTGCAAAGCTAACATGTGCTCAGCCCTTTCTTTCGCCCCGCAACATTGAACAGCTAACATGCGACCAGCCCAAAGAGGTAGAACAACAAGGGGAGAGAGGGAACGAAGAGGAAAAGCAATAAGTGGAGAGTGGCAAGGATGAGGACAAGGATTTTAGCACGGTAACTGCTGCAAACAGGGCCAAGAAGCATGTAGATGGTGGAAGTAGTAGGCCTAAACCATACACCAGTTTTCCAGGCCTCGTCCCACACACCACTCAGGATGGTTGATTTGGTCTTCAATATTTTTATTTTTGTTGTTTGCCTACTGGCATGTATTGGCCATGGCCACGTTTCATTTTGTATCTTTGTATGTCTGGACTTCGTGCCGGAAGTTTTGCTTGGACAAAGTGGCCAGTGATTATTGTTTAATTAGTTTGGGCTTCTATTGGTGTAAGCATAACCTTCATGCCGAATGCTTTGCCCGGGCGAAGTTGTAATACATGTAGAGATGGCTTACTGGATGTAGGCAACTGCAGGCAATACAGATAATAGAGATGGCTTGCTGGATGAAGTGCCCAGGGGTCTTAGTTTAATCATTGTTTCCATAGCTAGCTTGCTAGATAAAGTTGCCTAGGAGCCCAATTGAATCATTTTTATTAGTTGTGTATCTCTCCAGAAGGTTTGCATGGAAAGATAATTATATGAGGTATGCTTGGGAGCCCGCTTGTCGGATGTTTTGCCCAGAGTCTAGCTTGCCAAAGAACCACCTATTTTTTCTATAGCATTCACCAGGACGATAAATTAAGTAGTAGTGGGAAACCTGGATAGGAAGCTAGGTCCTCCACACTCCACCAAGAGCAAGTTCTCCCACTATATCACCTCCGACCACTCTGACCGCTGTCACCGTCGGTGCCCTCCAACATCTCCGACTGCTGTCACCACTGGTACCCTCTGAATGCTCTGACCGCCATCACTGTTGGTGCTCTTCGACCACCGTTCATGACTCTAGTGTAGCACATTCTCTCTTGGAGGACAATCTCTCTTGTATCATTCTTTTTCGCATTTTAGTATACAGTGTCACGCTCTTGTGGTGTTTTGTCCATCTCTGTGTGTGTGTGTTAGGTGTGAGTGAGTGGTTAGTGTGGGTGTGGTGTGATTCTACATCCCTTAGGACTATGGTCGTTTGCGGCTTATGATTGGGCTCTTGTCAAAGCTAGGACCTCTCCCATCTTCAAGGATAAAGGTGTGCCAATTGTGCATAAAGCGCTCAACAATATGGATGTTATCCCCTCTTGATGTCGTAGGCTTTGTAAGATACCTCCCTCCAGCTTTTGAGGTGTACAGGTGTAAGAACCTCCCCTTCTGATCTTGTAATTATTCCCTTCTCTGAAATAGAAGAAAGATCCTGTTTTACCCTGTTTTAGCCTGGAGAGAGAAAATGTCTAGAGAGAGGTAGTCCAAAATTGAGATATTTTTGGATATAAAAATCCTCCTAGTGTCTAAAATGGTTTCCCTTGAAACAGAATTTCAAAACGAACTTTCCAATGTGCAATTGGAATCAATTGAAAATGTGTATAAAGGACCTTAGCCTAAGGGTCTAGATTTTTAGAAATTTTTGGATTATGGTCCAATTAAGGTTCCTATGGGCCAATAGGATTGTCTGAGTACAAGGTTTATTAGTTAAAAACTATGAGATATTACTAAAAAAATGAGATATTTTGGTATAATGATACATTTTTGACACCTTGGTAAGGAAAAGGGGGGACTTCAAGGAGGCATCTATTTCACTCATGTGGTGGAGTTTTTTACTCAAAATAAATTGTGATATTTTTATCTCTCCTCTCTCTTAGATCAAACCAAATTAAAAGGGAGCCAAACTAGGTCCAAATCTTGTCCAAATTCAGCCAAACTGAACCTGAAAAATTCTAGAACCTAGTTGGAATTGGTTAGAGGCCTCCCTCACCTATAAATAGATCCTTAGTCTTTTGTAAAAAATTCTGTGAACTATACCATGCCAATACTATACTAAAATAATGATATTTTTTATTATCCCTTAAAAATCCTCTACTTTTGGAGAGAGTGGAGCCTCTCTCTCTCTCTCTCTCTCTTCAACCATCCTTGGAGCTTTCCTTTCAACACACAAACCAATTGATTGGTTGGGGGCTTCTTCTATGATAGAGAAGTAAGCAAAAACAAGAGGTAAAGTGTAATTTTATGGTTTTTCTCTACTATTCTTAATGTTTTCATTTCTTAAGCCCTCTCAAGCTTGAGAAGTTTCTTAATTAAGTGTTTATAATGCAAATCAAGCTTTTCTTAAGTGTTGTAATGAATCATTAAGAAAAGTTTACATTTGTTTAAATTAGAATGCTTTTATGTTTATCTGTCTCTCTCCCCCAAAGAATGGTCATTCCTATGACCAATTCTCTATTCAATTGATGCTTCTCATGGAGAAATTCTTAATTCACAAATCAAACTCTAGGCTTTTGAAGCTAGAGGTTAAGAAAATGGTTTGTATACTTATATGCTTGTAAATTATGGTAATATTATGAGATAAATCCATAAATTGGATTTAAGGTTAAAAGATAGTTATACTATCATAATTAAATTACTATGTGTTATTCTTTTCAAAAATATTAAAATTTGTCAGTAATAGCAGCGAAGCTATGGTAAAAAATTTAAGAAATTAATACATAATTCATTCTTATGCATAACGTGAAAAGAGGACTTCCTACCATATTTAAGAATTGAATATCCTAGGCTAAAAGAATGATTTTCATCACATTCAATGGAAAACTAATTTTTAAGGTTTATGTATAATTAAATAATTAAGAAAAGAGAAAATTATGGTAATTTTTTTTGAATAATAAAAGAGGAATTCCTATGTGACAGGAATCATTATTTTTCAATCAGAATCCAAATCAACTCATCAATTCTCAACCAGAATTTTAAAATCATATCAACCACATTCGAATTCATCATCAGGATAGCATTTTTGCTTATAATTTCAAGGTCTAGTCATTCTACAGATAGCCCCGTTTGACCCAACCACTTCTCTACAGGGCTGAAGCCTATGCCATGGGTTTGTAACCTTCTAATGTACCATACCCTTTAGTGGGTGACAAGCTAGAAGAAAGAGAACTGGGGCACATGAAGTAGCAAGAGACCTTATGGTCTAATGTTGCACAAGGCTCAAGACTAGCCAACACATGGCTAGCGGATTTGTTTGAGATACAGCTTGTCACATACATGATCACCCACGTATACAAGCAATGGAGGGGCGAGCATTCCATTGACACATGGGGAGGCTACAAGAGGAGATTAAAGTGGATGTTGATGGACAAGTTGCACTTGCCAACTTTGATATCTAGTCAACTTGGATACCGCCAAGTTGCACTTGCCAACTTTTATATATGGGGAGGCTACAAGAGGAGATTAAAGTGGATGTTGATGGATGAGTTGCACTTGCCAACGTTGATATCTAGCCAACTTGGATACCGCCAAGTTGCACTTGCCAACTTTTATATCTAGCCAGCTTGGATACTACCTTTCCTTTCCATAAAAGAATATGCGGATATCTACATGGCATCTCCAAGAAATCTGCATGTAGACTCCTTGTATATGCCCATCAGGAGAAGATTCACAGCTAGGGAGTTCCATGAAAGGTGTTCTCATGACTCACATTTCATTTAAAATTTCCCATACTTCGAGCACAACACTTTTGTGCACTTAATTAGTGCCACTGTATGCCACTGTCCATGTATGGCAAGCCGTTCCTGATCCTACAATTGTCATCACAGTCATATTTTTTAAGCTCATCATCCTTCTCACAACATGTACGATGACTATATCCATAGCTGCGCCACGCCTTAGGGGACCAAGTAATGTGCTTCAATTTAAACAAAGGGCCATCCAATAGTGACTATATCCATGGCTATATAATAGGGAAGGTATGCCTTCAATTTAAACAAAGGGACATCCAATAGTGCATACAACATTTGAAGACATGATCGACACCAACTTTTGGCAATCATTTTACTATATGTTGCATCGTACACTACATGTCCCCTAGACATGCAGTGTACAGAAGAGTGTACAGAAGATCCACTAGACACAAAAGAGACTCTCTTTCACTCGACAAGAAAGAGCCGCTCTTTTGTGTCTAGCGGCACTAGCAAAGCTTGGAGTCTATCGAGATATGAGCTTGGATACCAGCAAGTACCCCACAACAAGTTAAGGTGAGAATTGTCCTTAGCATTAGGGGAGGGACGGTGTAGCCTGTAATAAAGCCACAAAGGTGTGTCAATACAATCCTAGAATAGGGTTGCATCCCAACTACCATTAGCATTACCTACCCCTAAACTAGGACCCCAATAAGAACCACTCATTCCCCTCGTGTGCCTATAGTTACACCCATGAGGCATCTAGGAACCATACCAATCATTGAAGAACTTACGTGCATCCCAACTACCATTAGCATTTCATGCCCCTCTTGGAGCATAAAGTGGGACCCTAACAAGAACCACTCATTCCCTCCATGTGCCTGTGGCAATTACACCCATGAGGCATCTAGCAACCACACCGATCATCATTAAAGTACCCTTAGAACCTTTAGAACCCTATGCTACATTACCATGAGATTCATTTGGTTATCCTACACCTACCCCCAGAGCCTGTGCATTATGTTCAAATTCTAGAATACCACTTGGTAGTGCCATTGACTATTGTGTGACACTTGTCTTTAGGCATGCACAACTAATGCTTACGCATGGGATTCCTATGGGCTATAAGGGAAGAGATGAATACTACAAATTTTAGCACCATTATCCCTTGTTAGTGCATGGTGGGCCACACTTGAAAAAGGAATGCCCCATATAGTAGTGGTGTTCCTATTAGAGGTGTTGCTCCTCTATAGAGGTGGTGCCTAGGCTATGGGATTGAGCATACGATTGCAAATTACCCTAGTAAGCCTGAAAGATCCCTGCCCCCTCCGTGCAACGAATTCAGGGGTGCTAACAGTGGAAGGAGCACTTCTTACACAGAGCAAAGCCTCTCACTCGAGGTCTCACCCCCCCACGGATATCCGGACAAGAGACTAATCCCTCGGTTCTTCCAAAACCGAACCCGGAAAAACTTCCCTCGCCCAGAAAGCACGGGCGATTCCTCTGAAATATTTTTATTCTAACGTAGTTAAAGCCTTAACTAACCAAATTGATCCAACCAAACCCGTAAGTCACATGGTCAGATCTGGGAAAAGACTTGCACTTGGATCATAGAGACCAACACTTTTTTCCTCATCGAGAGGCACAGTCATTGATTCTTTTCCATAGAACAAAGACTATCCAGGATTTATTTCATCTATCATAACATAATAGAATTGAGTCTTATTTTAGGGATCCATCAGTTCAGCCTAACCCCATCCAATCCCATGGGTTAGCCAACCACCCAACCACTGTAGTGTTGGGATCCATTTAGGAATTTGGTTAGGTTTTATCCCGGGTAGCAGGGAAAAGAGTTCCCAAGCCCCCTAGCCGGTGCTTCATGCAAACTTCAAGATAGTCACACCACTTACACACGCAATATGAAATTGCCTTTTTCCACAGATTCAGCTGTATTTAAAACAATCCTTTAATGAAACCATAGTATCACTGATCATAATCCTCCAAAATATCCAGTTGAATTCTAATTTCCAACACATATCATCCATTCACATCTATCCCAATTTACATCACATCCATTTCACATCACATCTCATTCATTCACATCTCGATTCACATCACATCATATCTCATCCATTCACATCCCATATCATTCATTCACATCTATCCCGATTCACATCACATCACATCTCATCCATTCACATCACATATCATCCATTCACGTCTATCCCAATTTACATCATATCACATCACATCCATTTCACATCACATCTCACCCATTCATACTTATCCGACTCACATCACATCACATCCATTCACATTCATCACATTCATTCACATTCATTGTATCCCCATTCCATCACATTCATTCACATTCATTGTATCCCTATTCCATCACATACATTCTATCCACATTCCATCACATACATTCTATCCACATTACATCACATCCACATCATATCTCATTCATACACATCCCATCTCATTCATCCACATCCATCCAATCATTCACATGCACCACTATCCACATCTATCCATACATTGCAATCTATCACTTCATATCCACATATATTCACATCACATCACATCTCTTTACATCATATCACATTCAGATCCACATCTCTTTACATTACACCACATCTCATCCACATCTACATCACATTCACATCCACATCTCCTTACATCACATCACATCTCATTCACATTCACATCCACATCTCTTTTCAGCACATCACATCTCATCCATATCCACATTACTTTCACATCCACATCCATTTACATCACATTCTTTCACATATGCATCCACATCCATTTACATCATATTCTTTAACATACATATCCACATCCATTTACTTCCCATCTCATCCTTTCACATATCCTCTCATCTCATCATTCATATCCACATCCATGTATTTCACATCTGATCCTCATTCATTTTCATCACACTACATCCTATCACATCCCATTCACATCTTATCGCATCCCATTTACATCTTATCACATCCTATCGCATCCCATTTACATCTTATCACATCCTATTCCCATTTAGTAGCTTTTTCTACTTCGATACCGATAATGGGACTTTTTCTAAATTTCTGCCAATTTCTTAGCCTAGATAAAGGTTCTTTTTCTCGACGACTATTTCCATATTCTTTCTCAATTTCTCAAATGAATTATATTCAATATTCCTATTTTGAATAAAAGAATTCATGGGATTTACAAAAATTAATTCTACCCATATTTTCACTTTTTATAAATAATCATAAATTGAATTATACTTGAAACTTCTCTTTTTTTCATTTAAATTCTTGGACATCAAATATCATGGGAATTCCTCTTTTTGCATTTAATTATTTGCATTCCAATGTCATGGGAATTCCTCTTTTATCATAAAATAAATCTATCTAAAATTCTTCTTTTCTTAAATAAAATATCCATTAATTCAATATGCCAAGAATTTCACTTTTACTATTTAAATGATTGAATTCAAAATGTCATGGGAATTCCTCTTTTATCATTTAAATATTTCTCATACATAAAATAAATTTATCTAAAATTTATCTTTGAATTTAAATAAAATATCCATTAATTCCAATATGCTAGGAATTTCACTTTTCTCATTTAAATGATTGAATTCCAAATGTCATAAAAATTCTCCTTTTATCATTTAAATATTTCTCATGCAAAAAATAAATTAATCTAAAATTCATCTTTGAATTTAAATAAAATATCCATTAATTCTAATATACTAAGAATTTCACTTTTCCTATTTAAATGATTGAATTCCAAATGTCATATCTTAATTCCAATATGCTAAAAGGATTCCTATGCTAGGAATCCAATATCATATCTTAATTTCAATATGCTAGGAATTTCACTTCTCCCATTTAAATGATTGAATTCCATATGTCATAGGAATTTCTCTTTTATCATTTAAATATTTCTCGTGCATAAAATAAATTTATCTAAAATTCATCTTTTAATTTAAATAAAATATCTATTATTTCCAATATGCTAAGAATTCCACTTTTCTTATTTAAATGATTGAATTTCAAATGTCATAGGAATTCCTCTTTTATCATTTAAATAAAATTACCATACTTTTCTCTTTTCTTAATTATTTAATTATACATAAACTTTAAAAATTAGTTTTCCATTGAATGTGATAAAATCCATTCTTCTTGCCTAGGATATTCAATCCTAAAATATGGAAAGAAGACCTCTTTTCACGTTATGCATAAGAATGAATTATGTATTAATTTAAATCTAATTTATGGATTTATCTCATAATATTACCATACTTTACAAGCATATAAGTATAAAAAACTATTTTCTTAACCTCTAGCTTCACAAGCCTAGAGCTTGATTTGTGAATTAAGAATTTCTCCATGAGAAGCATCAATTGAATAGAGAATTGGTCATAGGAATGACCATTCTTTGGGGGAGGAGAGAGAGAGAGAGAGAGAGAGAGAGAGAGAGAGAGAGAGAGAGAGAGAGAGAGAGATAAACATAAAAGCATTCTTTGGGAGAGAGAGAGAGAGAGAAAGAGAGAGAGAGAGAGAGAGAGAGAGATAGAGAATTGGTCATAGGAATGACCATTCTTTGGGGGGGGGGAGAGAGAGAGAGAGAGAGAGAGAGAGAGAGAGAGAGAGAGAGAGAGAGAGAAACATAAAAGCATTCTAATTTAAGCATAAATGTAAAATTTTCTTAATTATTCATTACAACACTTAAGAAAAGCTTGATTTGCATTATAAACACTTAATTAAGAAACTTCTCAAGCTTGAGAGGGGTTAAGAAGTGAAAACATTAAGAATAGTAGAGAAAAACCATAAAATTTCACTTTACCTCTTGTTTTTGCTTGCTTCTCTATCATAGAAGAACCCCCTAACCAATCAATTGGTTTGTGTGTTGAAAGGAAAGCTCCAAGGATGGTTAAAGAGAGAGAGAGAGAGAGAGAGAGAGAGAGAGAGAGAGAGAGAGGCTCCACTCTCTCCAAAAGTAGAGGATTTTTAAGGGATAATAAAAAATATCATTATTTTAGTATAATACTGGCATGGTATAGTTCACATATTTTTTTACAAAACACTAAGGATCTATTTATAGGTGAGGGAGGCCTCTAACCAATTCCAACTAGGTTCTAGAATTTTCCAGGTTCAGTTTGGCTGAATTTGGACAAGATTTGGACCTAGTTTGGCTCCCTTTTGATTTGGTTTGATCCAGGAGAAAGGAGAGATAAAAATATCACTATTTTTTTGAGTAAAAAACTCCACCACATGAGTGAAATAGGCACCTCCTTGAAGTCTCCCTTTTTCCTTACCAAGGTGTCAAAAATGTATCATTATACAAAATATCTCATTTTTTTAGTAATATCTCATCCTTTTTAACTAATAAAACTTGTACTCAGTCAACTCTTCATCTTATGTGGGCATTCACTCATTTTTGGGTATTTTCTTTTATTCATTGGATTTATCTCCTCCCCACACTTGGATTAATCCTATTGGCCCATAGGAACCTTATTTGGACCATAATCCAAACATTTCTGAAAATCTAGACCCTTACGCTAATGTCCTTTATACACATTTTCAATTAATTCCAATTGCACATTGGAAAGTTCTTTTTGAAATTCTATTTCAGGGGAAACCATTTTAGACACTAGGAGGATTTTTATATCCAAAAATATCTCAATTTTAGACTACCTCTCTCTAGACATTTTCTCTCTCTGGGCCAAAACAGGGTAAAACAGGATCTTTCTTCTATTTCCGAGAGGGGAATAATTACAAGATCAGAAGGGGAGGTTCTTACACCTGTACACCTCAAAAGCTAGAGGGAGGAATCTTACATCCTACCCCACTTAAAAAACGCGAGATGTCCTCATCTCGCAGCTGGAGGACAACTCTTTCTCTTAAGATCCAACTGATTCTGGGGTTCCTTATAGTCTGGTCAACCCAACAGAATCCTGGGATAAAGATCCCTTATATAGAACTCATTATCAGATAACAATTCATTCAGATGATATCATTCATATCCTTAACACAATAATGGTCTCTCAGACCGAGAATTTTATCTGAACATTCCTCCACGGGAATTTGTCATGTAGGTTCTCAATTGTTCATCCCTTAACTTGATCCACTGGGTCAAGTATTAATAGTAGTAATCTGTTAGCACAATCCACTAATCTCATAGGGATTTGCTAAAGTCATAATCATCATTCTAGTTATTATCATCATCATTAGGACTCGTCCCATTCATCCTCATTGTGGCTTTGTTCAACTTATTGCTTTTCAACCAAAATTCAAGAATCATCATTTTTCAATCAGAATCCAAATTAACTCATCAATTCTTAACTAGAATTTTAAAATCATATCAACCACATTCGAATTCATCATCAGGATAGCATTTTTGCTTATAATTTCAAGGTCTTAGATTTACTCGTATATACTGCCAGTAAAGAGCTGCAGTTATTCCCTCGGTATATACGAGTAGTCACGGTCCTTGGAATTATAAGGTAAATGCCATCATGTCTAGGCCTCAAGCAAGTCAGGGATTCCATACAATTACGGTACTTCCATCTGAAGACCCAATTACGTATTTATAAATCTTCATTCTGAATATCAATTTGTATGAATTTCATCACACAAGTCCAACCTTTTACTACTACTTCATAAATTTTTGACATTTCTGGCTTCTCGGTTGATCCACTTTAGCCAGTTCGCTGCTCTGATACCAGCAGAAAGATCCCTACCCCCTCCGTGCATTTGGGGGGTACTAGCAGTATAGGTAGCACTTCATGCGCAGGGGCAGAGCCTCTCACTCGGGGTCACGCGCCCACGAATATCTGGACAAGAGACTAATCACTCGGTTCTTCCAAAACCGAACCCGAAAAAACTTCTCTCGCCCAGAAAGCACGGGCGATTCCTCTATAATATTTTTATTCTAACATAGTCTCAAGAGCCTTAACTAACCAAACTGATCCCACCAAACTTGTAAGTCATGTGGTCAGATCTAGGAAAAGACTTGCACTTGGATCATAGAGACCTACGCTTTTTTTCCTCATCAAGAGGCACAGCCGTTGATTCTTTTCCATAGAACAAAGACTATCCGGGATTTACTTCATCTATCGTAACATAACAGAATTGAGGATCCATTAGTCGTCTAGCCTAACCCCATCCAATCCCATGGGTTAGCCAACCGCCCACCACTGTAGTGATGGGATCCATTTAGGAATTTGGTTAGGTTTTATACCGGGTACCATGGAAAAGAGTTCCTAGGCCCCCTAGCTGGCGCTTCATGCAAACTTCAAGATAGTCACACCGCTTACACATCCAATATGAAATTGCCTTTTTCCAGAGATTCAGCTGTCTTTAAAACAATCCTTTAATGAAACCATAGTATCACTGATTATAATCCGTCTTTCCACATCAATCCACATTACTTAATCCAAGTCCAATCATATGTATTCCCATCGTCCTTCATCCAATCACATCCTCTTCCATCTCATCACATCTTGCCACATTTATACTCATCACATCTCATCCACTCGCATCTACTCATATCCACATCTCATCACATCACATTCATTCATATCTCATCCATTCATATCTACCCCAATCCACATCACATCACATCCATTTCATTTCACATCTCATTCATTCACATCTATCCCGATTCACATCTCATTCATTCACATCTATCCCGATTCACATCCCATCACATCACATCTCATTCATTCATATCTCATCCATTCATATCTACCCCAATCCACATCACATCACATCCATTTCATTTCACATCTCATTCATTCACATCTATCCCGATTCACATCCCATCACATCACATCTCATTCATTCACATCTATCCCGATTCTTCACATCACATCCATTCACATCTATCCCAATTTACATCACATCCATTTCACATCTATCCCAATTTACATCACATCCATTTCACATCACATCCATTCATTCACATCCCGATTCACATCACATCACATCTCATCCATTCACATCACATATCATCCATTCACATCTATCCCAATTTACATCACATCCATTTCACATCACATCTCATTCATTCACATCCCGATTCACATCACATCACATCTCATCCATTCACATCCCATATCATTCATTCACATCACATCTCATCCATTCACATCACATATTATCCATTCACGTCTATCCCAATTTACATCATATCACATCACATCCATTTCACATCACATCTCACCCATTCATACTTATTCGACTCACATCACATCACATCCATTCACATTCAGTGTATCCCCATTCCATTACATACATTCTATCCACATTACATCACATCCACGTCATATCTCATTCATACACATTCCATCTCATTCATCCACATCTATCTAATCATTCACATGCTATCCACATCTATCCATACATTCACATCTATCACTTCACATCCACATATATTCACATCACATCACATCTCTTTACATCACATCACATTCAGATCCACATTTCTTTACATTACACCACATCCACATCACATTCACACATCCACATCCCCTTACATCGCATCACATCTCATTCACATCTGTAAATGGATGTGGATGTGAATGATGAGATGAGAGGATATGTGAAAGAATGAGATGGGAAGTAAATGGATGTGGATGTGGATGTGTATGTGAAAGAATATGATGTAAATGGGTGTGGATGCATATGTGAAAGAATGTGATGTAAATGGGTGTGGATGTGTATGTGAAAGAATGTAATGTAAAGGGATGTGGATGTGGATGAGATGTGATGTGCTGAAAAGAGATGTGACATCATCCACATCCCTTTTCAGCACATCACATCTCATCCACATCCACATCCCTTTACATTACATTCTTTCACATACACATCCACACCCATTTACATCACATTCTTTCACATATGCATCCACACCCATTTACATCATATTCTTTCACATACACATCCACATCCATTTACTTCCCATCTCATTCTTTCACATATCCTCTCATCTCATCATTCACATCCACATCCATTTACTTCACATCTCATCCTCATTCATTTTCATCACACCACATCCTATCACATCCCATTCACATCTTATCACATCCCATTCACATCCCATTCACATCTTATCACATCCCGTTTACATCTTATCATATCTATTCACATCCTAACGCATCCCATTTACATCCTATCGTATTCCATTTACATCTTATCACATCCCATTTACATCTTATCATATCTATTCACATCCTAACGCATCCCATTTACATCCTATCGTATTCCATTTACATCTTATCACATCCCAATCATATCCCAATCATATCTCGATCATATCCTATTCCCATTTAGTAGCTTTTTCTACTTTGATTCCGATAATGGGACTTTTTCTAAATTTCTACCAATTTCTTGGCCTTCATAAAGGTTCTTTTTCTCAATGACTATTTCCATATTCTTTCTCAATTTCTCAAATGAATTATATTTCATATTCCTATTTTGAATAAAAGAATTCATGGGATTTACAAAAATCAATTCTACCCATATTTCCACTTTTGATAAATAATCATAAATTGAATTATACTAGAAACTTCTCTTTTTTCCATTTAATTTCTTGGACCTCAAATATCATGGGAATTCCTCTTTTTGCATTTAATTATTTGCATTCTTCCAATGTCATGGAGGAATTCCTCTTTTATTATAAAATAAATCTATCTAAAATTCTTCTTTTCTTTAATAAAATATCCATTAATTCAATATGCCAAGAATTTCACTTTTACTATTTAAATGATTGAATTCCAAATGTCATGGAAATTCCTCTTTTATCAAGGTTCTAGAATTTTCTAGGTTCAGTTTGGTTGAATTTGGACAAGATTTTGACCTAGTTTGGCTCCCTTTTAATTTGGTTTGATCCACGAGAGAGGAGAGATAAAAATATCACAATTTTTTTTGAGTAAAAACTCCACCACATGAGTGAAATAGATGCCTCCTTGAAGTCCCCCCTTTTCCTTACCAAGGTGTCAAAAATGTATCATTATACCAAAATATCTCATTTGTTTAGTAATATCTCATAGTTTTTAACTAATAAACCTTGTACTCAGTCAATCCTATTGGCCCATAGGAACCTTAATTGGACCATAATCCAAATTTTTTTGAAAATCTAGACCCTTAGGCTAAGGTCCTTTTATACACATTTTCAATTAATTTCAATTGCACATTGGAAAGTTCTTTTTGAAATTCTGTTTCAGGGAAAACCATTTTAGACACTAGGAGGATTTTTATATCCAAAAATATCTGAATTTTAGACTATCTCTCTCTAGATATTTTCTCTCTCTAGGCCAAAACAGGGTAAAACATGATCTTTCTTCTATTTCCGAGAGGGGAATAATTATAAGATCAGAAGGGGAGGTTCTTACACCTGTACACCTCAAAAACTGGAGGGAGAAATCTTACATCCTACCCCACTTAAAAAACGCAAGATGTCCTCATCTCGCACAGCTGGAGGACAACTCTTTCTCTTAAGATCCAACTGATTTTGGGGTTCCTTATAGTCTGGTCAACCCAAGAGAATCCTGGGATAAAGATCCCTTATATAGAACTCATTATCATATAACAATTCATTCAGATCATATCTGTCATGAGAATATATTTTAAGTCCTCTTTAAGAATATTATTTCCCTCTTGAGTAATTTGGGGACGCCTAGGTTACTCTTGCGTCATGCCAGCTAGGTTAATATCGTGGGTGACACCACTATAAATATTAATACGTGCGGTATATGATGTATGCTTGGGACCGTCTATGATTATTTCAGTTAGGTTTGTATGGCAGGGTGATTCCTGGGATACTTATGCCTGGTAGTCATGAGTTGGTGATGGTTTGTGCCTGTTTAATATTTATGGGATTAATTTAATTATTAATTGAGCTTATATTTTCAGGTGATGAAGATTACGAGGATTGATGAATAATGTCGAGGAGAATGTTTCTTATGCGCATCATATTTATTTTGGAAAAAATACATTTATAATGTTGAATTTATTAAAGCCTAAAGGCTTTACCCTAGCCCCAATTTTTGGGACACTCTATTTTTGTTGTGGAAGAGTGTCGTGCTCTCTAAAAGCACACTTTGTATATTTTTGGGGGCTATGGCCTATTTTTGGTTGAAAGCTAATAAAAATACTCTTGTGTGGGGAAGGCCACGCACAAGGGGAGGGAAGATTGCACCCAGCATGTTTGTCTTGGAGCTAAGTATTATGTTTGCTATGCTTTTGTTCAATTTATTCGATTTTGTTGAAACCTGCAAAGCATGTGTTTTCATGGTTGAATTTATGTGTTGAATTTCTCAAGTGTTCCACAAGCTATTCTAGAAAACGATTCCGTTTTCAGTGGTATAATATTCTTAAAGAGTACTTACAATATATTCTTAAAGAGAACTTACAATATATTCTCATGGCAATATCATTCATATCCTTAATACAATAATGGTCCATCAGACCGGGAATTTTATGTGAACATTCCTCCATGGGAATTTCAGTCATGTAGGTTCTCAATTTGTCATCCCTTAACTTGATCCACTGGGTCAAATGTTAACATTAGCAATCTGTTAGCACAATCCACTAATCTCATAGGGATTTGCTAAAGTCGTAAATCATCATTCCAGTTATTATCATCATCACTGGGATTCGTCCCATTCATCCTCATTGTGGCTTTGTTCAACTTATCGCGCTTTTCAACCAAAATTCAAGAATCATCATTTTTCAATCAGAATCCAAATCAACTCATCAAATCTCAACCAGAATTTTAAAATCATATCAACCACATTCGAATTCATCATCAGGATAGCATTTTTGCTTATAATTTCAAGGTCTTAGATTTACTCGTATATACTGCCAGTAAAGAGCTGCAGTTATACCCTCGATATATATGGGTAGTCACGGTCCTTGGAATTATAAGGTAAATGCCATCATGTCTAGGTCTCAAGCAAGTCAAGGATTCCATACAATTGCGGTACTTCCATTTGAAGACCCAATTACGTATTTATGAATCTTCATTCTGAATATCAATTTGTATGAATTTCATCACACAAGTCCAAACCTTTACTGTTACTTCATAAATTTTTGACATTTCTGGCTTCTCGGTTGATCCACTTTAGCCAATTCGCTTTGATACCAGCTGAAAGATCCCTGCCCTCTCTGTGCAACAAATTCGGGGGTACTAGCAACGAAAGTAGCACTTCTTGGCGCAGGGCATAGCCTCTCACTCGGGGTCTCGCCCACGGATATCCGGACAAGAGACTAATCCCTCGGTTCTTCCAAAACTGAACTCGAAAAAACTTCCCTCGCCCAAAAATCACGGGCGATTCATTCACATCCCGATTCACATCACATCACATCTCATCCATTCACATCCCATATCATTCATTCACATCACATCTCATCCATTCACATCACATATCATCCATTCATGTCTATCCCAATTTACATCCATTTCACATTACATCTCACCCATTCATACTTATTCGACTCACATCATATCACATCCATTCACATTCATTGTATCCCCATTCCATCACATACATTCTATCCACATTACATCACATCCACATCATATCTCATTCATACACATCACATCCACATCCATTTACTTCACATCTCATCCTCATTCATTTTCATCACCACACATCTTATCGCATCCCATTTACATCTTATCACCTCCTATCGCATCCCATTTACATCTATCGCATCCCATTCACATCCTATTCCCATTTAGTAGCTTTTTCTACTTCGATACAGATAATGGAACTTTTTCTAAATTTCTGGCAATTTCTTGGCCTAGATAAAGGTTCTTTTTCTCAACGACTATTTCCATATTCTTTCTCAATTTCTCAAATGAATTATATTCCATATTCCTATTTTGAATAAAAGAATTCATGGGATTTACAAAAATCAAATCTACCCATATTTTCACTTTTGATAAATAATCATAAATTGAATTATACTAGAAACTTCTCTTTTTTCCATTTAATTTCTTGGACCTCAAATATCATGGGAATTCCTCTTTTTGCATTTAATTATTTTCATTCCAATGTCATGGGAATTCCTCTTTTATCATAAAATAAATTTATCTAAAATTCCTCTTTTCTTTAATAAAATATCCATTAATTCAATATGCCAAGAATTTCACTTTTACTATTTAAATGATTGAATTCCAAATGTCATGGAAATTCCTCTTTTATCATTTAAATATTTCTCATACATAAAATAAATTTATCTAAAATTCATCTTTGAATTTAAATAATTCTAGGAATTTCACTTTTCCAATTTAAATGATTGAATTCCAAATGTCATAGGAATTTCTCATTTATCATTTAATTATTTCTCATGCATAAAATAACTTTATCTAAAATTCATCTTTGAATTTAAATAAAATATCCATTAATTCCAATATGCTAAGAATTTCATTTTTCTTATTTAAATGATTGAATTCCAAATGTCATAGGAATTCCTCTTTTATCATTTAAATAAAATTATCATAATTTTCTCTTTTCTTAATTATTTAATTATACATAAATCTTAAAAATTAGTTTTCCATTGAATGTGATGAAAATAATTCTTTTAGCCTAGGATATTCAATTCTTGAATATGGTAGGAAGTCCTCTTTTCACGTTATGCATGAGAATGAATTATGTATTAATTTCTTAAAATTTTTACCATAGCTCTGGTGCTATTACTGATAAATTTTTAATATTTTTGAAAAGAATAAGACATAGTAATGTAATTATGATAGTATAACTATCTTTTAACCCTAAATCCAATTTATGGATTTATCTCATAATATTACCATAATTTACAAGCATATAAGTATAAAAAACCATTTTCTTAACCTCTAGCTTTACAAGCCTAGAGTTTGATTTGTGAATTAAGAATTTCTCCATGAGAAGCATCAATTGAATAGAGAATTTGGAAAATTTACCTTATAATTTCAAGGACCGTGACTACCCATATATACCAAGGGTATAGTTGCAGCTCTTTATTGGCAGTACGACATTAGACCATAAGCTCTCTTGTTACTCCATGTGCCCCAGTTCTCTATCTTCTGGCCTATCACCCACTAAAGCATATGGTACATCAAAAGATTGCAAACCCATGTGCCCTAGTTCTCTATCTTCTGGCCTATCACCCACATCATATGGTATATTAGAAGATTGCAACCCCATGGCATAGGCTTCATCTTGTAGAGGAGTGGTTGAGTTGAATGGAGTTATCTATAGAAGGGCATAGGCTTCATCTTGTAGAGTAGTGGTTGAGTTGAATGGGGTTATCTGTGAAAGGGCTTGTTCCATCAAGTGAGGCTTCAAAAGGGGATTCCCAGCCATGATGGGGTCATCATATTCGGAGGCCTAGGAGATCCAAGATTGGATCCATAGTAGGACCCATCACATTGTGCTTGTGTGGAAAAGGATCGACCTCCCATGGGGTAGGCTTCCTCTTGTAGAGGAGTGGTTGAGTCGAATGGGGTTATCTATAGAAGGGCTTGTCGCATTAAGTGAGGCTTCAAAAGAGGATTCCCAGCCATGATGATCTTAATATCATATTCAAGATTGGATCCATGGTAGGACCCATTGCATTGTGCTCATTTGGCAAAGGATCGGCCTAAGCCTTTGGCTATCCTTTTGGCTAGCCATCCATGGCTAGCCATCTAGTGGTTCCTTGGGGGTAAGAGGGCTAGTGGGGAAATCAAAAGATGTGTCAGGAAAATATCTCTCGGTTAGTGGAGGATTGGGGTTTCTGTATTTCTATTTTAATGATTAGTAGATAAATAAAAAGTTATAGGACTAAACACTAGGTAGGTGTTTAGTCCTATACATCATCCCTCTAAAAATCGGGTAGGTGTTTTCCTCTACATCATCCCTCTTATCTCCACCATCCGCATCATTGTGGAAGGCGGCGATGGCTTCTTGGTGATAAATAAATCATGTGAAGCATGTAGATCCTCTTCCTCATGGACTGCCGGATATTCTATGTGCATCTGGGCAAAGAAGGTTGTTAATGAAGTTCATAGATGGGCAAAAAATATATCAAAAAGGCAAAGAATTCCATAGGGATGATAATGTTGACTATTATGTAAGACGAGGTATTGGTGTATGTCCCAAGCTTGGTGAGGGGCTTGAGGAACCATTGGAAGGTTAGCCCGTGGGGTTCCCAATCCATGCGTTTACTATATGCATCATCTTCTTCAGATACGGTAGGTCTCGTTCGGCCGTGCTATTGGTAAAGGGTTGTAAGACATGCCTCTTGAGCTTGCAAGGCTTCGGCAATCTGGAGATCCCTGTGGTTTGGCGAGCTTCTTGGAGTTGGAGATTTTGGGAGAGGAGGCCTTATCTCTCGGTTTGTAGCATGGGAGCTCCCATCTCTACTTGTAACGCGGTGGTCATGGCATGGTCATCCATTATTTTCTCATTAAGGTGTATGAGATAACCTATTGGGGGCTAGCTAAACATGGTTACCTTTTTGTCTTAGAGTTCTTGCAGTGTGGCCTTGAGGTCCTTGACTTGGATATCATAGTTTACATAGCTGATTTCATAAATATCTTTTGCTCACTCAGCTAGCCTTGCAATACCTCCATGTGGACTTTCAATCCTACTTTTGTGGCCTTCAATTCTCTATCCTTCTCTTCCAAATGATGCTCCAAGGCTTGGCATCAATGGCATTAGAGAGTTGAGCATGGAGACCAAGCACCTAAGTATGCGGTTTAGCCTATAGCTCAGACACTTTAGCGCAATGTTTCTCCTCTAGGCCATCGACTTGAATTTGCAATTGGGTCGTGCAAACCTTTTCTTCTATCTTTGGCATTCCAGTTGATGTAGTAACTCCTGGACGTATTAAGGCGGAGCGAGTAATCCCCTTTATTTCTCTTCTACATCTTTGGGGCAAAATGATCCATCTCCGCCATCAGTTGTGCATTCAACTTTGTAGTTTAGAGGGAGACACGGGTTTAGACGCGGGCAATGAGGTCCTCTAGTTTGAACGGGTCTATTGACTCCCAAGGTGGAATAAATGGGATTTGGTGGTGAGATAGAGAGAAGCTGGGTGGTTGGCTTTGGGCCTCATCTGCGACTCCGGGCTTCTGGGGTAGCATGTTTGGCCTTGCATCCTCATGTACTTCAAGGATTGCAGGTTCTTGGGGGACTTGGACAGATGGTGGTGGGCTGGGGGTGCTCTCCTAGGCTTTCACATCATGAGTTGATGTTGTCAGGGAGGTAGAGTGGGGTCGGTGAGGTGTGCTCTTCACCCTTTTCTTGGGGGTTTCTCTGGAGAGGCGACACCTATTTACACCACCAAATGCCTTATAGAGCTGCTAAGACAGTAGAGCCTTCTTCTAATTCTTGTTAGAACAACGCCGGGGATGTGGGTAGTACCACCTCGGGTTCTTCCTGGGGCGGGGCATCGAGCAACAAAGGAATCTAAAGTATTTGTGTGAGGAGGTAGGGATTTTACTAACTTATTGCCATGTTTGGTGAGGAAACGTGTGAAATCTCTGTGTAGGATACTTGCCCAATCATCCTATTACCCACGATGCAGACGATACACCTTATGCATATCCATGAGATTGTAGTAATCGGTTGGTTTCACCTGCTTTATCACTCATCATGCATGGTTTTTCCACCTGGTAATCCTTGAGTAGCATTGTTAACTCTACTCCATTGTTGTTGATATGAGAGGGTGGGAAAATGTCTACGATCCTTGAGTGTTGTGAACTCTGCTCCATTGCCATTGATATGAGAGGGTGGGCAAATGTCGGAGGAATCCGATTTTTTGGAGAACGAGGAATGTTTTGGCCCGACTCATAGGTCGAGTGCTTCATGGATTAATCTCTCGATCTACATCGGCATCTTTGCGCCTGTCACTATTTCGTGCTTTGTGTCCCGTTGATATGATGCTAGGAATTCAGCACATAAGTGGGTTGTGTTGATCCGGCACTAGATTGCTTTTTCCAGGTTTCCCAGTCTTATTTTCTCCAACTTGGCCTTCACTTTAGAATCATGTACCAACTGCATGCAGCTTGGGGAGTTGTATATTGAAAGCAAAATTTCTTGTTGTTCACTGTCTCTGTGCTAGTGATGATGGAACCGTGGCATCTGTCCATTGTCAGCAGGTAGTAGGCCACCCATTTTTTAAAGTCTTCCCCTTAGCCTTTCTCTTCAGGGTCCTGTCGTCTCCCCTTGAGGAAGTCATAGAGCCTCAGGATCATGGTTGGCTCCTCGCCCGCCATGATGCTGACAAAAAAGAATTGAAATCAGTTGATTGACTGGTAGGAGTATCATGATCCCTTATTAGATGTTAGTGATTAGAATGATATGTTAGTATGGTGACTAATTTGAGTTAAAAAAACAATTCTTTGGTTATCCAATCACGGCCATGATTTTGCACATTGTAGAATCACGACGTGGGAATCTCCATTCTTTTTGTGGGAGAGAGATGCAAAACATGGGAGTGGTGTGATTGTGAGGATTGGAGTGCTTGCTGGAAGCACCACCCTCCATGATTGTGTAGGGAGAAGTGACGTGATTATGCAAACATGATGTGGTGATCATGCCAAGGTTCCCTGGTGTGATTGGTGATGTGCCATTAATACCGTGATCTTTGACGTGGCAACATTGGGCATGATTAATGACATGGCATAAACACCAACTTTTTGGATGCCGTGACTGCTACTGATGTGTCACCACCATGATTGATGACATGGAACTCACAATGTGACTCATTGGGCGTGATTGTTGATATGTCACCATGATTAATGATGTGTCAAACATATGCCATGACTCTATATACTGTAAAATCATGGTTTCTAGGGATGGGAATCGACCATTAGAAAAGTTGGCATTGGCAACTTGAATGTGTGAGGGGAATGGTTAATTGTTAATTCTCACATAGCTGGAATTCCGTGATTTTATAGTCACATTTCCTGGATTTTGTGATTTTGCAAAATCATGGTATCGACCAGGACATGATGGGATTGGTGGAGGGGAGTAAAAAATGAGAATAAACATTAAGGTGAGGGTGGGATAGGACTAGCAACACAAACAGCAGGAGGCAACATGAAAACATGAAAATAGAAAAACCCACCAGTGTGTGTATATCTTTTTTATGAAACAAATATTTATTGTAAACATCATCAAGCAAGAAAACAAAAACCAAAAGAATAGAGGACCATGAGTCCTACCTGAGTATTTTGGGTGTTGGTGGACTGAAAGAGGGAAAACAAGAGGCGAGCAGGCGAGCAGCACAAAAGTGATGTGGAGAGCTCCAAGGAAGACAATCGAAATCGAAAAGATTGAAAAAGTGTGCCAAAAATGGAAAATTTTGACTATTTAAAGCCAAGGGGAGGTTGGGGATTAATGGTGATCACAAGTGGAAAAATTTAACTAATCTTGGGATTTGTGTCATGATCACGACAACAGTCGACGTAATCACATCATACACAACTATGATTTCTAGAGAATCATGCCAAGTCAGAATGCCAAGAGGGATTATATCTAGGCATATAACACTACCGTGGTTCAGGAAAGATGATTTTCATGACATTTTTTAAGGCGTGGTTATGTAAACATTTTTTTTTGAGGCGTGGTTATGTAAACATGAGAATCGGGGTTATGAAGACGTGGTCATAATTCTCCTAGGATCATGGTGATAAGACAATAGGGTGTTGGTCAGTAGGGGGTTTGAGTTAGGTCCTTATGTAGTCGATAACTTATTTTGGTCCTCCAAGATGATGATAGGAAGAATTCACTTGACGTGATTTTGTAGAATCACGCTTGTAAGTGTGAGTTAGGTAGAGAGGGTATTAAGCTTGCTATTCCTATGGAGCTTGTTGTGTTAAATCATGGGATAGTCCTTGATTAGATGCTCCACAAGGCAAGCCCAATAATATTTGGATGAAGCTCTTAATGTAGAGGAATCATGTTGGTGTAACTGTTTGCAGCTCCTTGGTAGAACATAGTAGCTCTTGCTTCATCCATTGAATTAGCCAATCCATTGAATCTATAGTAGTAGGTTCTTGTGGGAATGTGTCGATGGATATGTGCTCAAGTTTGTTGACTAGATCAGCTTTTCCCTTGAGGCAAGGAATTGGATAATTCACCCGTTTTACTATAGTTTGATTGGCATTTTTGTGACATTGAGTTGGAAAGTTTTTTATGGCTTTTTGTCAAGTTCTTGTGGCTTTTCCAATCGCATGTTTAGTATTTAAGGACTTCCATCTCCATTCTCATCAAGGCTTGGTCTTAGTGATTGATTTAGTAAGCTTAAGGCTGAATTGTGATCTAATCTTGGGCACCCATACCTGTTTTGTCACCTGATGTGGTAGAGTGGTGTTCTTAGGTAGGAACCATTTCGGCATTCCATTTTTGTTACCACTTTTTATGCCTGGAGTGGTCGGGGTGTCTGGTGATTGTTGCTGAGATTTGTGGATAGAATGCTTTACCACATGGTTTCATGTCTTAGTTATCCATATTTTTGTGCTCACTTCATAGTACCCTTGTGCTCTCAACAGCCTTTTGGAAACCCAATAGCGCGGACATGAGGTTGCTGGCTCTTAGGGTCTTGCTAGGGAGTGGGATTCAAGCCCCTATCTGTCAGAGTTGTTGCCTCCTTCTTCTGGACTAATCGTAGTGTCTCAGGTGCCAGGAGACATAAAAGCATTGTGGATGACTTTGATTGCTCAATTTTGAGATCATGGGTTGCCAGTGCTCCATGATGTCAGTGTGTATGTACGATTCTCTGATGATAAGTGAGCGGTCCTTTCCTCCAAATTGACTTCACAATTCACAGTAGAGATCCAGCTTTGTTCGAGCAATATTTCCTCTTCTAAAGCACCTGCAAGCATGACAAAAACCTTACATGGCCAAGGATTATTTCTGGGTGGAAACATTAACTTTCAAACATCCCACCAAAGGTCTTATGGTTCCTGCATGCACACTCTTAACTTTGGTTGATGTGGGCTCAAATCCTGGCTTATTGATCTTCTCCCAGGTCTCATATGAGAGCAAGTTGTGACTTCCCCCTGAGTCACATTAGGCAAAATTTGGACTAAAAAAGGGCTCTCTAAGTAATGAAAATGAGTTTTTTCTTTAAAAAAATGAGCTGATGGGGTTAATTTTTTGCAAATCAAATCAAAACGTGTTGGAGATTGTAGATTGGGAATCTACTAGACTTTGAGATCTTTCCAATGATATATAGCATGATGGGAAATTTTTCATATTCAAGAGGTTCCCAAATCGGTCACGATTATATGCCACATCATCACCAATTTGGGAACTTCTTGAATATGCAAAATTCCCATCGTGCTATATATCATTGGAAAGATCTCGAAGAGTAGATTCCCAATTTACAATCTCCAATAAATTTTAATTTGATTTGCAAAAATTCAACCATCAGTCCATTTTTTAAAGAAAAAGCTGACATGACATTGCTTAGAGGGCCCTTTTTGAGTCCAAATTTTTCCTAATGGTCATTTGCGAGGAGATGAGTAGTGGTCCCTCCCACAGAGAGTCCTACAAGTCGTGCAAGCTCTATCTCAAGACCCTCTTCCTCGATTAGGGTAAGTGTAGCCATGTTTATGTGGAGTTCCAGTCCACTTTGTTTGGCCTTATCTTGGGCTGCCCTGGCCTTAACCTCGTCTTGTGCTTCTTTTTTGAGCCTTTCGTGTCTCAGTTTTTCATGTTTCTTTTTTCATGCCTATTCTAACATGTCTTGGGTTAAGGAGCCAAAGTATTTCTTAAGTTTGCTATCATTTATGTACTCTTGCATCTCAATGCCATCAATTGTCTCGATGTAGGAGGCTATACCCTGGGGGTGAGTTCCGTAACTTTGAATGGCCCTAACCCTCGGTATTTCAGTTTTATCTGCTTGGAAGGACCAACCTTGTACATAAGTACTAGGCCACCTTCTTTTAGCTTTTTAGATTTTAGATTATGGTCGAACCTCCGTTTGCGTCTAAGCTTTTCTATGATCATGTCATGTAGAGAGATTACTCTAGTCTTATCAAGCTTTTCTAATTCAACCAATCTTTCCACTAGAGAATTCTCCCTTAGCGTTCTTTAATAGCGATCCTCAAGCTAGGCACCAAATATTCCATAGACATCACTGCCTCAATTCCGTAGGTAAGAAAAAAAGGAGTTTATCCCATGGATCTCTTATAGGAGGTCCTATAGGCCCACATTGCAGCTGTTATCTTATGTTCCCAATCACGTAGACCAGCTTCCATAGTCTTAGTCAAGATTCCACAAAGGACTTTATTCATACTTTCTACCTGCTTGTTAACCACTGTGGTTAACATGACCTTTTGTGCGGCTACTATACCTCCTTTGTAACTCATCTTTTTGTAACTACGCTAAGCGATAATTGTAAAAGAGACATGGGATGATTGAGCTTATGGCTTGTGTAATGCAGATCATAAGGAATTGATGTACATAGAGCTAGTTACACTAGGAAGACTAGTTTTGGGTCCCCATTTGGGCGGCCGGACATTGTAAATATGAGCTCATGTATATAAGACATTTTATGAAATATGAAAAGGGAAAATCCCATTTGTCTCAATTGAGTCTTGCCTTCTCTCCCTCTGTCTCTCCCTCTCTCTTGAGCTTTGGGTCCCCATTTGTAATTGGGCGGTCGGACATTGTAAATATGAGCTCATGTATATAAGACATTTTATGAAATATGAAAAGGGAAAATCCCATTTGTCTCAATTGAGTCTTGCCTTCTCTCCCTTTGTCTCTCTCTCTCTCTCTCTCTTGAGCTTATGGTGGCTCGCTTTCTTGTTATTGTTGGTATATGTGAATAGCAATGGTGTTGCTCTCTCCCTTCTCTCCTTCACTCCCTTCTCATTGCTCTCCACCTTGTCTTGTTTACATATGATTGGCATGAGGTAGAGGTTGAGCTCTCCATAGCTCCTTCCCTCTTACTCCTACCTAGCTTGTTTGGATCTCTCTTTAGAGAGTGTGGAGTGAGCCCCTAGTGGCCTCACATTGGGGAGTTAACCTTAATAGGGCTGGCCAAGTGCTAATCATCGGATTTGACCCTTGCATGCACTCCCTTCTTCTTCTCCCTTGTTCTTATGAGGTAGTATGTTATACCATTAACACTTCCCATTAGCTTGAGGATAGTAGGGTGAAGACTTATGATGAATCACCATAAGTCCTGTCAAGAGAGGTACTCAATTACCTCCTTGATAAAATGGGAGCCCTTATCACTGACCAGCTCTAGGGGACACCCAAATCTAGATATGATGTGCTCATATAAAAATTTAGCAGTTCTATGAGATCTGCCTTTCAAGTAGCTTTTGTCTCTGCCCATTTGGTGAAATAGTATGTAGTCACAATTATGTACCGGGCTTACGTTTGTCACACGGCTAGGCTTATGGGTTCAACGAAATATATTCTCCATTTCTTAAAGGGTTGTTGCATAATGACCAAAACCAATGGCATTCTGTCTTATCCATTGTTGGAATTGTGTCAATGTACAAAAGATAAGTTAGCCCTAGAATG
This sequence comes from Cibotium barometz, assembly GCF_041138505.1. Taxonomy (NCBI): domain Eukaryota; kingdom Viridiplantae; phylum Streptophyta; class Polypodiopsida; order Cyatheales; family Cibotiaceae; genus Cibotium; species Cibotium barometz. The sequence continues at coordinate 20,065,409 of NC_141110.1, forward strand.
ATGGGCGTATATATAAGCCGAGGGAAAAAACCTCCTAAAGAGGAAAAAAGTGCCCCAACGGTCCTAAGTGTGTTCACACATCACTGCCTATATATATGGCAACAAATCTCCCCTGGGAGTGATGGTGTGAACGAGAGCTGGCACTCATGTATAGGGAAGTGCCATGCCCTAAGTAGATCAGTCCACAAAGGGGAGCAAGCCCAAAGCTTTGCGAAAAGCTTCGAACTTCTCACGAGGAAGCGCCTTTGTGAAAAGATCGACGAGGTTATCTTGTGTTGGCACATAGGCCAAGCTGATCTCTCCTGCTGAGAGTCTCTCACTGACATAGTGATAATGCACCTCAATGTGCTTTGTGCGAGCATGAAAAACTGGGTTTCTCGCAACTGCCAATGCGCTCTGACTGTCAGTGTGTAGATAGAGGTGGCAGACTCCTATCCAACACCCAAGTCAGCCATAAGCCGTCTGAGCCACACACACTCAACCGTAGCTATGAAAGCTGCCATGTACTCAGCTTTACAACTAGAAGTGGCCACAGTAGGTTGCTTCTTGCTTAACCAAGATATGCATGAGCTACCGAACATGAAACAAAAACCACTTGTGGACACTCTTGTGTCATAGAAACCAGCCCAATCTGAGTCTGAAAAAGCATGTAAATCTAGCGGGGCAACGATCCCCCCTTGGGATAAAATAGCCCAAGATGTATGGTGCCACTCAAGTAGCGAAACATGCATTTAACTGCCTTCCAATGCTGAGACCCTGGGCTATGCATAAACCCGACTGCAAACTGAATGTCCGACCTCATAATGCATACATAAATGAGGCAACCAACAGCTGTCTGATAGAGTGTGACATCAAAGTGATCTCCAGCATCATGAAGACTCAACTTCAAACCTATCTCCATTGGAGTAGCAATAGGCTTGCAGTCTTCAAGGCCAAATCTCTGCAACAATGTCTCAATATACTTTGTCTGAGACAAAGCAATACCTCCATCACACTGCTTAAATTGTATCCCCAAATAATGATGCAAATGCCCCAAATCTGACATCTCAAAAGAGGCATTCAAATCAGCCTTAAAATTAGCAATATGACTCTCATTTGGTCCTGTGAGCAGCATGTCATCGACATAGAGAGCAATGATCAGATGTACATCATCCACATATTTAACATACAAAGTGCTTTCTGTTGGACTATTCTGAAAACCATGTGCAGTCAAATATGCATGTATCTTTTCATACCAAGCTCATGCAGCTTGCTTTAAACCATATAAAGCCTTTTTCAACCTGCACACTTTGTTTTCATGCCCTCTTTGAATAAAACCACGAGGCTGCGATACATACACCTCCTCATGCAAATCTCCATTCAAGAATGCAGTCTTTATGTCCAACTGATGTACATTCCAACCATTATGAGCTGCCAATGCACAATTGCTACGAATGGTAGTCATACGACAAGTGGGAACAAAGGTCTCATCAAAATCAATGCCCTTTTCTTGAGCATAACCCTTGGCAACAAGTCTAGCCTTATAGCGATCAACACTGCCATCTGGCTTTCGTTTCAACTTAAAAACCCACTTACATCCAATGACCTTTTTACCAATAGGTAAATCACACAAAGACCATGTACCATTCTTCATTATAGCATCATATTCACTTTGCATTGCAGCCAACCAATTTTTTGATTTTTGTGCCTCATCAAATGAAAGAGGTTCTTCCTCTTCAAACATACTAGACATAGCCAAAGCATAACAATCTGATGCATAAGAGGCATGCTAAAAACCTGAACGAGTACGACTAGACATAGGTGCATCAATTTTACTATCACGCAAGGTTTGCACCAGCCATTTAGGCATACCTCTAGCCTGCTCATTTTCAGCCCTATCCTCATAAATTACATCCTGTAAATCTGCATCAGAAATAGGCTGATCTATGATGTCGTTTGAAATCTGCATAGGCTGAATATTTACCTCATTAGGACTTACATTTGAATTCCCACCTGTAAACAGAGGCAACAATGTATCAAATACATCCTGTGAGCTCACACCTGTCTCTTTGGTACATGATAACAAAGGCTGCACAACATCTTCCACAAAAACAACATCTCGACTAATCAAGATATGCCTTGACTGTGGATGATACAATCTGTAACCCTTGCTCTCAGCACTGTAACCAACAAAAATGCATTTGACAGCCTTATCATACAATTTTCTACATTGTTGCACAGGCACTAAAGCATAGGCCAAGCAACCAAAGACATGCAAGTGACCAATAGAAGGCTTCCTGCCATGCCAAGCTTCGTATAGAGTAACAGACTGTAAGGTCTTAGTGGGACACTTGTTGAGTACATATGCAGCACACATGACAGCATCAAGCCAAAACGCATGTGGCAAAGCTTGGCTCTTGACCATACATCGTGCCATCTCCATAAGTGGCATGTTTTTCCTCTTAGCAACACCATTTTGCTGAGGGGTATACGGCACTGTACATTGGTGTTTTATCCCATGACTAGCCAGAAATGCATCAAACTCTTTAGACATGTACTCCCCCCCTCGATCAGAACGGAGGGTGCCCACAGTACAATTGGATACATTTTCAACCATAACCAAAAACTGTTTGAAGCACAAAAATACTTCGGACTTTGCCTTCAGTGGATATACCCATGCATGCCTTGAGTAATCATTAATGAAAGTCATGAAGTACAAGTGTTTACCAAATGACGGAGTTTGCATAGGCCCACATACATCACTATGTACAAGTTGTAATTTGCGAGTGGCCCGCACAGAACCATCCTTTGGAAACGCAGAACGCTGCATTTTGCCCAAAATACAGCCTTCACAAACATGTTTTAATGGTACCTCAAGAGGGGGCAATGAAGCAACCATATCAAATTTCTACAAACGTAGCAAACTAGCAGTGCAGATGACCAAAACGAGCATGCCATAATTTTGCATCTGAAACTGCCTTTTCATCAGAAACTGCATTTGCTGAATCTTCCACACACTTGTCATAAGAATTGAGCCTATACAGCCCATGAAACAAGGTGCCAGATATAATAATCGTATCACCAGAAGTTAAATCATGAATAGTACATCTGTCATCCACAAATTTGACTACAAGTCCAAGTCTAGCAAGCACAGAGATAGACAATATATTATTCTTTATCCCTGGCACATACAAAGCATCTGAAAGTGTGAAAGTGCTACCATTTGCAGCAGTAAGCATAATTTTACCAATGCCCTTCACTGGGTAAGAAGTATTATTGGCACATGTGACAGTATTCCCATTAGGGACAGCCTCAAGACAAGTGAACATATCACGATGCGAGGTAATGTGCTTTGTAGCACTACTGTCAAAATACCATACATTAAAGTCAACAAAAACTATCAAACATGCATCATGTACAGATGGGTCATTCTAGCAATACACGCTAAATCCCCATTCTGTATCCTGCACAACATTTGTAGAAGCATCCACTATTGTGGCTGCATTTGACTCTTTCTTCTTTGCCTCTTTAGCCTTTAGCTTAGGGCAATTCTTAATGACATGATCAGTTACCTTACAATAGTTACACCTGATCTTTTTATTACCTTTATCAAGAGCCTTCTCAGACCTATTGTTGCTACCTGTGAATGGAGAAGAAGTTGCAGACCTGCTAATAGGAGAAGAAACTGTGGAAGGGACTGCCTTACCACTTCTTCTCTGCTGCAACAAATACCTGATCAATTGCACGGTGCCTAGCCTTGTTTTGCCTGGACTGCGCTTCTTGCAAGAGCTTATTGACTAAAGTATCATACTTGACAACATCAGGTCTGTCCTCAGTAAAACAAGTCTCCACGTGGAAGTAAAAGTCTGATATGACTCAGGTAAAGCATCAAGAACAGTCTGCACAAGAGAATGATCAGGAATAATCTCACCTGCAGAAATCAAATGTTCCTTGAGATCTTTAATCTCAGCAAGAAAAACATTCATGTCATCATCTTCGTGCATAATCTTCGATTCTAGCTCTTTACGCAAGTAAGAGATTTTTGCCTTGTTACGACCTGCATACAAACCAGGTAGAATATCCCAAGCCTGTTTTGCTGTTTTAGCTGAACGAATATGTGGAGTGATGTTACGTTTGACAAAAAGTGTAATCAAGGCATGAGCTTTTAGCTGAACAAATATGTGGAGTGATGTTACGTTTGACAGAAAGTGCAATCAAGGCATGAGCCTGCGCATCTTTACCATCTCAACAAGCTTGTTCAGCAGTGGGTAAAACACAAGCAACAGTATAGCTACTAGAACCTGCAACATCCTCAACAGATCTTACATCCACAGAACCTAGACGTATATCCATACCCTGCACAATGTTCCACACTCCTTTTGCAACCAAAACATGCTGCATCATGTATGCCCAAAGTGGGTAGTTGCTGTCTCCATCCAATTTGTCATCAGTAGACAACATGCGAAATACATCATTGCTGTTATCAGCCATAGCCACTGACTGAAACTGATGCAAAAGCTACCTGTAATGAAGCAAAGACTGAACAGAAAACAACTTGTGCTATGTAGCACGGTCCATAATAGAATACGTATGCCTGTTTTACAAAAAATTACACTGTCAAAATTTCTGCGCAGAGTGACGAAAATACCTGTACAGAACTTGTAATGCAAAAACGGAGCCCGAAATGACGTAAGATGCAATTTCTAAGAACGCTAAGCCCTATGGGCTTATCTGCAGAGTATAGGGACCTGCAAGCGCTCGTAAAAGCTCACCTCTATCGGAGAACGTGAGTCGGAGGGTGCTAGCGGTGTAACCCTGGGAGCCGATGTCTGCTCTGATACCAATTGTTGGAATTAGGGTTGCAGGAAAGCACACAAAGCTTGGAGAAGAAGAAGCAAGAATGCACACAACACACAATGTATTAGATTGTGTCAATGTACAAAAGATAAGTTAGCCCTAGAATGATGGGTGTATATATAAGCCGAGGGAAAAAACCTCCTAAAGAGGGAAAAAGTGCCCCGACGGTCCTAAGTGTGTTCACACACATCACTGCCTATATATATATGGCAACATCCATGGGGAATGTGGAAGCGTTAACATTCATCATAGTGTTTGACAAATTCCATGGCATCACCAAACATTGTTGGCCATCATAACCTGACTTGTAAGATTTTCCTTGCCCGTTACTTCACCCTCCAATGATTTTGCTACAAGATTCTTCCAGGATGGTTAGAAATTCATCCTCCCTGACACACCATTATAACACGCGATCTTTTCCTAACTTTTACAATTGCCTAGGGCATTAACTGATAAGGTGCAGCTAACTTAATAAGTCATCGTATCCTCTATCCTTGTTTAATGGCTTGTCTTGTGGAAATTTGTAGGCAAGATACTCGGATATCTCTTCACTCCATTTTGGTACCAGATCTAACTTGAATAGAGTAGCATCCGGTAATTCATCATCATCAACACAATGGTAGCTTTGCCACCACCACCATTGCAACATGTGGTCTACCAGTACATGTTGTGATACTTTTCTCATTGTGACTATAAAGTTGAACTCCATCAATAGTAACAACTAGCGAATCATTTGGCCCGCTATGCAAGGCTTATATTGACCAGATACAACAAAGATTAATGATCCACAAAGAAGAACTTATTAGCCAACAATTAGTGCATATACTTTTTCATTGCATACACCATGGCTAGTCCCTCCCTTTCAGTTGTGGTATAATTCATCTCGGTGTCATTGAGCTATGGACTTGTACAGATTGGGTAATCCAATTTATGCTCCCTTGGCTATGCTAAGACACACCCGATTACAAAGTTTGATGTATCGATATGTACATGAAACACAAGGTCCCAATTTGGTAGTCTCAAGCTGGGTGTAATGGCTAATCAAATACACGTTGTGGTGATATCAGTATATAACACGATAAACCTCCGATAATAGCCAATGTGTCCTATTAACCATTGTACTCCCTTATAGTTGGTTAGGAGGTGGTAGCTCTAGGATGAGTTAAATCTTACTATCATCAATGTGGAGATCCCGTTTTTGAACACAATGTGTCCTAGTATTACTCCATGCTTTACCAAAAAATGGCATTTTAAAGGGTTCAAGGATATGCGATACAATCGACACCTCTCAAACGTCTTTTCAAGAAAGCTAAATGGTCCAACCATTGTGAATGTACACAAAAATCATCGATAAATACCTCTAGCCATTTTTGTAGATAATCCTTGAAGGTTGTGCTCATTAATCTCTAGAAGGTTGCGGGAGTGTTGGGGTCAATCCAAATGGCATGACCTTATATGCAAAAGTTCCCCAGGTGGCGGTGAAAGCAATTTTATGTTGGTCCTCTATTGCAATGGATACATGGTTGTATCCCAAGAATTCATCCAAAAAATTGTAGGCTTTTGTGCTTGCTACCCTTTTCAGAACATGCTATGTGTATGGCAATGGGTAATGATCCCTATGGGTCACCGCATATTCACCTTCTTTGAGTCGATACACACGTAAAGCTTTTCATTTTTCTTGGGTACGATCATAATTGGTGATACCCAATCTGTGTGCTCTATTTCATAGATGAAATTCGTAGAGCCAATGAGTTTATCAATTTCCTCCTTTACAATTGGTGATATTTCAAATTCATTTTGTATGGACACTGATTGATCGGCCTCAAACCTTCCATGATAGGGATGGTGTGATGCACCACTTTTGGCGGCACTTCCTTCATGTCCTTATAACTCCAATCAAATCAGTCCTTAAACTCTTTTAATAGAGTTATCAATGCCTCTTCTTCTTACAGAGTGAGTTCCTTGTGTTGGCAATAAAGGTAGGTTTGGAGTCCTTAGTTAATCTCTATAATATTCACCTCTGTAGGTCCCCTCAAACATTGTACATGTAGGTAAACTACCTTCCTCTTATAAACATCAAAGGATTTGAAATAGCTAGGAACCTTCCATAAATCAGGCTACTTATCATCCTCTTCCCTTCTTTCCAAATATCTTTTTTCTTCTTGTTTTGCATCAGCCAAAGCTTTGTTTTGCTTCCTTCTTATTGACCTTATGAGCTTGGGGGGATCTTGGTGAACCTCTGGCTCTTGTGGGGTTAGTAACTCATTTTATCAATTCTTGGAAAATTCCTTGTGAGCTTCACTAGCTTCGACATACCTCAACCATTGTGCATCTGTGGGTCCTCTCTCATAGCGATTTGCTTGATAACATTTCCTCTTCAGACAATTCCAAAATTTCAACTTTGCGGTGGCTAGAATTGAGGCTTCTTTCTCTTCATCAAGTTCAAATCCTTGCTCGTCTAAAGAGCTCTTCTCAAACTGGTTCATCAATGAGGGTCCCAACATCCATATTGTTGTGATTGGCATCTCATCTTTATCATCAAGTTCCACAAATTTCCTCCTAGTCTTTCCCATGACATCTAACATGGCCAATGTATGCATCCAATTCTCACAAAACTTATCATTCAAAAGAGGAGCATACAAGGTGTTCTCTTCTTGGCGACTTCTTTGATCTCAATAGTGTTGAGATATCGAGCTCATCTAGTGAGGCGGTGGACACTGATGACCGGCCTGGGGGATAGGCCCCACACTTACACCACTGGCATGGTTGGTGAGATCATGGGTGATATGCGGCTAGCGGCGGCCAGTGGGATGACAGGCTATGTGACAGCCATTCTAGAGACTGGCATAGTTATAGCGCTAGCTCATTTAGTTGGGTTCACACTACAGAGAACCATAGTATGTATTTGGTGGAGTACCTTTTCATATAGGGTGTACTCTTATTATTGTACATGGTGTGTTGAGTGTTGTGTGAAGAAGAAGAAGATTTTCAGCCTCTCACCTTGCGTGTTCTCTTTTAGGGTTTTGTGAGTGTGTGTGTGCTTGCAAGAGCTCAAGCTCTCTTCTCCCCTGCATCTTTTCAAATAGCTCCTCTAAAGGATTATCTCATTAACATTGGGAGTAGTAGGAGTTTCATCAATTGGGATTAGCTTGTTAATGCTAGGATTAGTAGGTGGCTCACCAGTCAAGATTGAAATACTCAAAAAGGGAAAATTTTATAAAATCAACATTCAAGTTTGATAATGTGGCATGGTGGAAGCAAAGTTGGTTCGATAATTCTACTTTTTTTAGGGAGGTAGCAATGAATCCGTTATATTTGGCCCATTTTGGTCCGAATTCCATCGCTTTCACAATCAAACTACTAACTTTGAAGATTAAGATATTTTATATGATCATAAGTATAAAAGAATTACCTACTAATAATGCTATCTCAAAGCTCGTTATTTGAGATGACAAGAACCATTGAACTTTCCTAGAAAATGTCCTTTTTAAACACTTAATGTACCCATTTAAATCAACACTCGTATAACAAGAAAACAAAAACCTATAGATAAATGTATGAAAACACATGATGATCAGCATGAGATTAGAATCAACTACCATCATTAATTATTCTTATGTATTAAGCTTTTTATGGCCACGAGTTCCAACATTCTCTTCCACCACTGTCTTGCCCTTGTTTGATGGCATGTAGCCTAAAGGTAGCTTTGGAGGTGGGAAAAGGTGGTGTCTTAACTTATTGACTCCCCTCGATGAGATGAGGAGAATGAGGCTAAATATGGGAACTTGTTAGGGTGATCACCCATGAGCAATGAATTCAAGGAATTCCAAGAATCAACCCCTCCATTTTGCTACTTTTTTTATAGCTTATAAAATGGCAAGTTATAGCATCAAGATGGTGCCTCAAGATGGCATCTCACTACATGATTGTGGATGTTGGAGGGCATCCTCTTACTACTCTAGCAATACTAGGAAAAAAGGCTAAACAATGAAAAGACAAACAAGGAATGCTAATAGCCATAAGCAAGTGAGATTAGCATGATTGTGTGGGGTCATTACATGTGAGAACCCTATGTAGGGTGGTTGTACAATAAGGGTCCTCACTTTGGTTCGCCTTTCAAGCTTTTTTATACCAAAAAACAACCATTTTTCACTAAAAACAGCCATTTTTCACTAAAAATGGCTATGAGGGGGCTCTCTAAGGCCATGGCACATTGAAAACCAAGTGTTCGGCATGCACATCATAAACAAATGTGCTCTAATTTTGACCAAACTTTGTAAGTGTATATATGTGCACCCCACCCTCACTCTTGCAAATTCTTGTCACCATTGAATCATAACGTGGGCCAAAGGCCCGATTTTGAAGGGGCTCCCTAAGACCACGACACATTGAAAATCAGGTATCTAGAACGCACGTTACAACCAAATGTACTCCGATGGGTAACCAAACGTTTCAAGTGTGTATATGTGGACCTACCCTCACTCTTGCTGCAAAGTTTGGTCACCATCAGAGCTCACTTGGTTGCAATGTGTGAGCCAAAGGTCTAATTTTGAGGCGGCTCTCTAAGACCATGACACATTGAAAGCCAGGTGTTTAGCATGCACATTGCAACCAAATGTATTTTGATAGTGACCAAACTTTGCAAGTGTATATATGTCAAACCCATCCTCATTTTATGAAGTTTTCTCACCATCGAAGTACATTTGGTTGCAATGTGTGGGCCAAAGGCCCAATTTCTCACCATTGAAGCACATTTGGTCATAATGTGTGGGCCAAAGGTGCAATTTCAAGGGGGTCTCTAAGGCCATGATACATTAATTAGCATGCACATTGTAACCAAATGTGCTCCAAGATGGTGGCCAATCTTTGTAATAACTGTGTGGGCCAAAGGCGCAATTTCGAGGGGGGACTTTCTAAGGCCACAACACATTGACTGGCATGCACATTGTAACCAAATGTGCTCCGAGATGGTGGCCAATCTTTGTAATAAATTTGGAAGCAAACGTGCATCATCTCTCCACCACCATAGGTTTCTTGAGTGTAGAGTCAAGCATCATCTCTCCACCACCATAGGTTTCTTGAGTGTGGCATGTAACGAGCATGTAACAAGGAGAAATATTAACGATTGTGTGGAGCCAAGTATGCATGATCGGTAAACAATTCTATCTATCATTACCAATTATTGCTGACCATATTAACCATCAACCATGATACTTGATCATTCAATTATGAAGAGGATGTGATAGCTTGCTGACATCAACATGAGAAATATCAATGATTATGTGTTAGAGTCAAGCATGCATGATTAGTAAACAATGCTATCAATCATTACCACTGATTAATCAAACTGAATTATGAGGAGGGTTTGATAGCTTGATGATATCATCATTTTTTTGATGCAAGGTGTGGATGAATAGATGTAAAGGCACCAATGCAAGAAGAGTATCAATGAGAGAACTGCTTGTCATAAATATTGATGTGTTATTTTCATAGGTTTCAAAATTACTATCCTTCTATACTTTTACTTCTTGTGATCCTTGATACATGCATTTGCGAGATCCTTCCGTCCTTCCCAAAAAAAAGGTTCGTAGGGGAAATGGGCCATGTTGACCCATTTCGTGTGTGATCACCAAATCAAGGGTACTGATGTTTTTGTTGTGGGTGCTTTTCATCAAAGTTATGTGCATTCACTACACTCGATATACGATGATCCTTGATACATGCATTTGCAAGATCCTTCCCTCCTTCCCAAAAAAAAAAGGTTCGTAGGGGAATGGGCCATGTTGACCCATTTGGTGTGTGATCACCAAATCAAGGGTACTGATGTTTTTGTTGGGTGCTTTTCATCAAAGTTTTTTCATCAAAGTTATATGCATTCACTACACTTTTGTTGGGTGCTTTTCATCAAAGTTTTTTCATCAAAGTTATATGCATTCACTACACTCGATATATATACGATGAGCTTTTGCTAACATTCACACTTAATAATATTGATCAAAACTTATAAGTTTCTTGGTGAACCAATCAAAGATCTATATAATTCAAAGTCATTTAAAATACACGTCTACCATGATAACTTGAGTAATATAACATGCTTATGGGGGATGTGGTCATCTGCCGAGTTTGAACCAATAAAATTGCACACATGCTTTGAAGCTTTGCTAGTAGTTGGATAGGCCCAAAGAGTGTGTTGATGTTCTTTAATTGCTACACAACCCCAAGAAGCTCAATCAACGGTGGCTATGGACCTCAGCACATGTATGGGACCAAGCTTTGATTGTTGTCAACGAGAAAGGCAAAGTGGGCTACATGAAAAAAAACCACAATCCTTGGATTTAAGTTCGAACTGGCAATCTCTGCGGCCAGAGCAAACGAAAGAAAGGTTTTCACCTCCCAATCAAAGATCAGAGGATTTAGAACTAGAATATAAGATTTTGTTCCTTGAAAATGAGGGCGACAATTATTAACTGAGTTCTTTTCTTTTTTTTTTTTCCAAATCCAACCAAAAACAAGTACACAGCAGTGGCGCGAATTGCAAATGCAAATGGAGAACTAAGAACCAAGAATTCTAACACTTGATTGAGCGTTGGGCGTTCTTACATTAATGGCGATATAAGCTGCTGGGGATCATGTTCAGCTAGTGTCGCGGTAGCAGTGGGTGATGCGGCTGCAGCCGCGAGTGTAAGGATTTGCGCGGCCGACGCCTCCGCAGTTGTAATAGGAGCGCCCCGCAGACGAGCACGGCACGCTGTCGCGCCGGAGTGCATTGTAGCTTATGTAGCCAGATCCGGACTGCAAAATTCTCCTGGTATTGCAGCTCGCTGACAGCTCCGACTCCATCTCAGCCGCACCCATTGCCAGCTCGCATTCGCCAATCGTGGCGTCGGGCGTGTCGATCCTCCTGCTGCTGCTAGCTGCATAGTAGCCCACCATCCTTCCACTGTATTCAGCCGAGCACAAACAGAAGCACACGCTGCACAGCAGCACTAAGAGGACTGTGAAACACAGTGATCGGTGCATGGCCGCTGGACCAACATGCAGAGAAAGAATGAAGCAGTTGCTGATGATGATGATTGAGATGAGGGAGGAGCCCGGGGAGGAGAAGCACGGAAAACATAGAAAGTGAGATCAGAAATGAGCCACACAACAGGCGAGGAGTACCGCACGTACGGTGTGCAGCTAGCTGTCTGGGGAAAAGGTGCTAGAAACTGTCGGAGGAGCAGGGAGGGGGCTTTCGATCAATTGAAACAAAAGGACAAGGGGTCTCCATTCGTATGGCATGCACCACTCGTTCTTCTTTCCGTGCTAATTTAGCTTTGATGCCAATCAAGTCGCTTTGTTCTAGCTTAAGTAGGAGATCCCCTCTCTTCTGAGTAAGAATTTCAATCATCAGCAGGCGGTAGCTCAGTCATTAAGGTGTTCGGTTGACATGCTAGATAGCAACCTTGAATGATGCTACCTTGTAATATTGCTTGTGTGTATTTGTGTTGTATGGTGTTTGTAAAAGGGCATGTCGGGGCCTAAAAGGAGTCCTCTCATCAACCTAGGAATTAAGGTGTAAATTTTTAAAAGTTTTTAATCACAAGCAATTCAGCATTTATACCATTGCATGATCAAATATATCACAACTCTTCATGATCTTCACTTTCGTGCCCACTCACTCGTTGCACTTAATTGTCTCACATATTATGTCTGCTACAAGGCCTCAGCCAAATTACTTTTTAAAGCATAATACCCATATAATCTATTAAGGGAATGAAAATTCATGATGTGATGGAGATAAATTCAAAATACTAAGACCATGTCTCTCTAAAAGCATTCCAACTCTTAGTTATATAAAGTTTTCAAGTGTTTCACCATACTTAATAGTCTATCTGGGAGCACCAATGTTTACCACAATGCTCATGGTTTTGATGAAAATTCAACTTGAGTCACTTTTTGTAGTTATATAGCATGTGCACAATGTAGGGCCCACATAAGTCTTTGCCTACTTCTCTTCTCAAACTATATGACGTAAATGGCTGTTCATTTTCACCTTACTCATTGTTGTTGTGGAACTTATCCTACAACATCACCTAGTAAACAATTCTCTCTCTCTCTCTCTCTCTCTCTCTCTCTCTCTCTCTCTCTCTCTCTCTCTCTACACTCTCATACTTCCTCTAACAATAAGAGATTGACCCACTAAACTATTTCACCTATCAAAATATCCAATGGCAAGTGCATTAAGTGAAATGGCATAAGAAAGAACTTTTTTCTCTCGCCACTCATGATCTATGTCCTCCTTTCTATGCAAGCATAAATAATACAACTTTTCACCACTCTTAAAACATCCTACTTTCAAGGTTTAGATCTATGGAGCAATATATATCCCTAATTATAGATTCTGAAGGAAAATTATGAAAGTTAACTTTTTTAAATTGTGATGGCACATGGAATTAAAGATCATTAGCATTACCATCTCCATTCTCTACTTGAAAAGCTTGGTTTGGTTAATTCACACAATAAGAATAATGGTCAGTGCATTCAAAGTAGTAAAGCTAGGTGTACTTATGCACTTAAAGTACCAAGAAAGGTGCCATAAAACATGTTAGTTAGTTTTCATGTTTTAAGATCCACCAAGAAGAGCAATATTTCAACATGGGTTTCTTAATAGGGATACCCTAGGGGTTTGTTAGGCCTCCTAGCATATTAATGGCATATGACATCATAGTGGGTGTTAGGTGACTTAGCTTTATTAGGAATGTGCAATGCAAAAGTATCCATCACTTAATGGCAACTCTCACTTTTGCATTAAATACAAAGGAAGCACCACTAAGACCATATGTTTGCTATGTAGTATAATATTATCCCAAATGGGGGGTAGAGTCGGCTAGGTCTACTACTCCATAGCATTCATGCTCCCTTGGTATTACTTTTTTGTACAATGATGCACTATTGAAATTGGTGGTGATGCATATTTGTATAATTGAGGGAGAGGAATAGTCCTTGATTGGATACATGTGTGTAGGTTTCATAGAGCCTTAGTCAAAGGTCATTTGTATTCTAGTTGATGAATGTAAATTGGTGAACAGGAGATGAAAAGGTGTATAAATGGATGATGGGGTATTTCATCAAACCCTTGTAGGCACTTTTAATAACACTCAGCATCAATACAACAAACTTGGGTTGGCTATAAATCACAAGTGACAAGAGTCCCATGTAGGCTTAATTTTTGACGAGCACCTTTGCCCTTCAAAATTAATGGGTTGGGTGAAATATAACAAGTTTTTTGTATTTTATTATAATTTTTGATGAGCATTTTTAAATTTTTGCTAATATTTTTGGACCAAAATGCTAAAAAAAACTAGGGTGACACTAGAAAGCTCCATGTGATGCGGACAACACTGGTAATCTCTTCCGGATCCACACTAGTGGGCAGTCCAAATTGCAAATGCAAACCTTCTCAAAATATACACTTAATTAATACCAGCATAGAGCGGCGATATACTAGGGGATGTTTGGAGGAGCAGTGGGTGATGTGGCTGCAGCCTCTATTGCTTCGCTGACTCGGACTCCACTTCAGCTTGGCTCGCACTCTCCAATCATGGCGTCACATGTGCCCATCCGCCTGCTAGTATAGTAGCCCACCCCTCCACTGTATTCAACCCCGAGTACAGACAGTGGTATGCAGTACACACCAGCACTATGAAAACTGTGAAACACCGTGATCGGTGAATGGCTGCTTACACCAAGATGCAAAGAATGAAGCAGTTGATGATGATGACGGTTGAGACTATGCTGGAGGAGGAGGAGGACGAATGGAAGTTTTGAAAGTGGGAGAAATGAGCCACATGGTGCACAAGAAGTACCGCACAGTATAGAGGTAGGAGTAGGCTATATATGATGATATAGTCGCACAGTATAGAGGTCGGAGGATGCCTAGTACAACGGGTTGTATTGATTATTGGGCATGTTACAAAGCTGGCGGAAAGTGAACTTCATTGCTCACTGAACAAGGGTTTACATGGTTATCATAGGTGTGTGACGTGAGTCTGAATGGATAGGGAAGTTGAGGCCGGGTGGTGTCGTGAGGTTAAGGAAATGATCTTGCTTATAAATAGTGTGGAATTCATAAACATGTGATACCAAGTGGCCAAGTTGGACATAAGGAGATGGGATTCCATCGAGTATAGCAGTGCACTACCCCATGAATAACGTGGCTTGGTCGAAGATACACAAGGTGACAAGGGTGAGCGACCATGCGATGTTGATAGGGGCTAAGATGGTGTGGAAGATGGGGGTGAAAATAGAGTTCAATAAATAGATATTGAATCGAAGTAAATATAGGGCCAAGGTGTGGTTGATGAGGGTAAGGGTATCCACGGGAGACTAGCTCATGGTTGGCAAAGTGTCAAGGTCTCTAGACCATAAGAGAAGCATGTCTAGCTTCTTTTGGTCTCACCCTTCCAATGGAGTATCATCCGACATAAAGGTCTCAATGTTATAAATTTTGGCATGTGCCTCGATGATAAGGGTTTCTTTGTAGAGAAGGAGATCTTGGTAAAAGTAGCTTCCCTAACATCCTGCTTTGCTCACTACGTGACCTCCTCTTGGAACTCAATGAGAGCTTTGGTGGCCTCATGTGTTGCTAGGTCCCTGTTTAAGGCTGAAAATTAGATGCTACTTTTGTCTACTTTTTTGTCTTTCAATTTGTCATAATCGGATATAGTGTGAAGTGTCTTTTGAAATCTGGATGGAAGTTAGAAATGTCATGCGAAGTAGTAGTGGTTATCCGCAATAGAAGAAGAAGGATTTTTCATTCGCAGATATGGAGATTTTTGTAATCATATAGTTGACAGTTATTTTGACAATGAAGATGCAGTGTGTTTTGTCAATCTGGTTGTCACTGTGGCGTTGTCATTCTGTAGTTTATTTTGAAGACTGATGTGATGAAGATGTTTTGGAAGTATTCTATGTAATGCAGTTTTGTGTTATGGATTGGTTTGCTGTGTGTTTGGGAAGTGATACATAGTTAAACAGCTTGTCAGTTTGTTTGTCAGAAAGTCTGAATTTCCCTTGAAGTTTGTGAAAGATGTGATAAGCAGTAAACACTGGCGATCATGGTGGGACTGATGAATTTCATGTGCGGGCTTACATTCTTCTGATAATGGTGAGTGCTGGAAGATGAAGAGATTCATGCAGGCAACGGTTAGAAATTTTTTCATTCATGC
The DNA here is from genome assembly GCF_041138505.1 of Cibotium barometz. Lineage (NCBI taxonomy): Eukaryota > Viridiplantae > Streptophyta > Polypodiopsida > Cyatheales > Cibotiaceae > Cibotium > Cibotium barometz. The sequence goes on from NC_141110.1 coordinate 20,081,455, forward strand.
ATTAATAGCGACGGGGGTTTGAGTTCGCTCTGGAGGATTCAGGGGAATCATCTCATTTCTATTTTACAAGGTCAAGAGCAAGGCGTTTGGGTTTGCAGCATCGAGGAGATGACCAACATCAACGATGGTCGCATGAAGGTGATGACAGTGGAATGTCAACAGATAGTTCTAATGAGGATTCAGAGAATGCGGTGGTTAATTCAGGGGCAGCAACTCCAAGATTAGTAGGAGGATTTCCACATGTATTAGCAACAGCAGTAATACAACAGGCATTATTGCCTCGAAGACGGTTGCAATTCAATCCATTACCGAATAGGAGAACCAACAGGCAGGTACTTTCAAATAGACCTTTTAACATGGCAGAAGTGGCTAGAGTAGATTTACGCGTCAAATTCGAAAGCTTTTCAGGAAAGTCAAAAGAAGACCCTGATTTGGAGAAATTGACAGGGCAGAAGTCACCATAGCACCAACAAGAAGTCCAGATTGTGACTATTATTCAACATGCACAACGTTGAAGGGGTAACTTTTTACGGCAAATCTTTCAAGAATGATTAAAGTATCATCAACTTAAAATATTTCAATCAATTTTAAGCAGCCAATTAAATGAACTTTGCGGATCTCGGTACAACATCCGTGGCTCTCCGTTTAGCAAATTTAATGGGTCTCGGATTGGTGTGGTGCATCTTTCTTGAGGGCTGAATATGATTGTTGTATTTTAATGATGTGATCATAAATGGGAGGTAAAAAGAAGAAGAAGAAGAAGTGCAAGATTTGCATGAGTAGGAAGCATGAGGTGGATGATTGTCCATGTGCAATTGATGAGTGCTCAAATAAAGATGCATGTAGGAAATGGTGTATGGTTGATCTATGCACAAAGTTTCATAAAATCATCCATAAAGTGCATAAAGCATCATCTTGGGAGGAAATGGAGACTGCATTTAAAAGGTTGGCGGATTTTGAGGATCACTTAGAGAATGCATATGAATGGTTAGCTGATCACAAACAGGCGAAGGTCATGTTCAAGCAGGAAAAGCATTGGGAAGTTACAAAAAGCATGTGAGAAGTTGAGAGATGCATATGCGGATGAGTTTGAAGGGGAGTCAAGTGATGATGATGACATTTGGGTTGGCATGGAGATTGAAATCCATCAAGTGGGGATACCAAAGATGGAGGAGAAGGAGGTTGGCCAAGAGAGCCTACTAGAAGAGCCCCTAGATACCCCTAACCTACCACTAGAGTATGCTCATGGAGTGGAAGAGGAAGATTCATTGCTTAACATCAGGTTACATATGTCACTTGCATCTGAGGAATGTTGTGAGGAGAAGCAGATCATACATAGCAATGATGTTGTTCATGTCATTCAAAGCGCAATTGAAGAGGCAGATACCAAGATGAATGAAGAGGAGGATGTGATTCAGTTGTTTTTAGGTTCCATGGTGGATGATGTGTGTGGAATTACAGATAAAGAATCAAATCAGGAGGAATTCCCTGAAATCAGATTTGCTGAAGAGGAATTTTTGGCAAATATGTCAGTTCAAGAAGAATTTCCACCAGAAAGATCCGCACAGGAGGATTTGCAGCCAAAAGATATTGCAGAATTGATATTTGAACCCTATAAATAGATTTTGCAATCAAAAAACTAGTGGGAGGAATTTCTAGCAAGCAGGTGTATTTCAGAGGAGTATGGTGGAACAAGAGCAAAATCCGTTCTTGTACATCAAAGCATGGTTGTTGTAGATAATTGTTATGGTCACATTTCAGGTGCTGCAGGAATACCAGAGGAGTTTCTAGATGCTAATTTTGATAGTTGGCGGATTCAAGCGGATTTTTCGACTAATATAAGTGATGTTGCCGATGATCAGGGAAATCAAAATTTTGACTCTGAATGTTTTGAAGGACATATTTTGATGTCACATGTTGATATTCAGCAAGGAGACGTTTTAGCTGCAAAGAATTTGAACAGGTGGATTGATTTTTGGTCTGAATCAAATACAGGTCTTATGGATCAAATTGAGTAGGAGGATTGTCAAGAGCAAGTCATTAAAGAGTATAAAGCAGGTTTGACACATTTGGGGGATCAGCATATGATGCGCCTAAAATGCGGGCTGATGAAATTTCAAGCTTTAGCTCGATGGATGTGCATTCTGAACAAGATGTGGGACATGTTGTCAACCCAAACATACTTTTGTCAGAGGATGTGTGTTTTAAAGCTGATGAGCCAATAGAAGTGGATTCTTACAGAATGGGTTGTCAGATGTGGATGACGGGCTGTCAGAATTTAGATTTTCATATGTTTCCAATTTTGTGGTTGCAAGTTGGGTTTAAAAGAATGCATTACAAGGTGCAATGTGATTAGAATTCACTGTTTTCAAATCAGATTTCACTGTTTGAGAGTCAAATTTCAAAGGATGTTGAGGAGGAAATTCCGTCAAGTTCAGAAAAATTGCACAAAGGTGTGAAATATGTAGATGACACTTGGTATAGTTCAGAACTAATGTCAGATCATTTCAGACAGAAAAAACAGACCTTGGAGGATTTTTTGATTGTCAAGGCGGACTTGTACCTAGTTTTCCAGAGGACAAAACAGCTGAAATATGCTATTTCAAAGGTGGAGGATAGTCTGAGGATTGCTAATCCAATCTTAGATCAAGCAAAAGTGCTAAATCGGATTCAGGAGGATTTTCAAAAAAAGATTTTACCGCATGATTCGACAAAAATTCTGCCAGGTGTTCAAGTGTTTAGAAAATTCCACCCCATGTTTTGGAAGTATTTAGAAACTTCTTCTTTTCAAGGAGATTCAGATCAGAGACTGAGAAGTGCAGGGAGGAGGATTCAGAATTCAGATTTTCATGTGTTGCATACTTTGAAGTTGCTGATTGGGCAACGAAGAATGCATTATAGGATGCATAGTGATCAGTTTTTATGGTTTGTGGATCAGATCACATCTAAACAGGTTCAGAGGATTCCAGAGGATTATATGTGGATTATTTTCCTGATTTTTATGGAATTTTCAGATTTCAGAGCAAACTTGGTTTGTATACATTGAAAAGATGAAGGAGGGAAGAGAGCTTGAGCTCTTGCAAGCACACACACACACTCACAAAACCCTAATAGAGAACACACAAGGTGAGAGGCTGAAAATCTTCTTCTTCTTCACTCAACACTCAACACACCATATACAAGAATAAGAGTACACATAATATGAAAGGTACTCAACCAAATACATACACGGGTTCTCTATAATGTAAACCCGACTAAATGAGTTGGCGCTATAACTATGCCAGTCTCTAGAATGGCTGTCACACAGCCTGTCATCCCACTGGCCGCATATCTCCCATGATCTCACCAACCATGCCAGTGGTGTAAGTGTGGGGCCTATCCCCCAGGTGGGTCATCAGTGGCCACCGCCTCACTAGACGAGCTCGATATCTCAACACTCCCCCTCGAGCTCAACTCCATCTCATGTACACCAAGCGAAGCCCTGAATCTGCGGAGCTTCTCTATACCCAATGCTTTGGTGAAGATGTCAGCTACCTGATCCTCTGTGCTGACATAAACAAGGTCAAGGTCTCCTGCCAAGACCTTCTCTCTAACGAAGTGATAGTGGACCTCTATGTGCTTTGTACGAGCATGAAAGACTGGGTTCCTGGCCAACTGTATACTGCTAATATTGTCACAGAAAATGACAACTTGTCTATCCACTGATAGACCCAAATCTGCAAGTAGCTTTCTCAACCAAGCTACCTCACATGCTGCCATAGCAGCTCCTTTGTACTCGGCCTCTGTACTCGATAGAGCAACCGTAGGCTGCTTCTTGCTGCTCCAAGTCACAACAGCACTCCCCAAAGAAAACATGAATCCACTGGTAGATCTTCTATCTGAGATACTACCAGCCCAATCAGCATTTGTGTACCCATGTACACATATCTCTGTCCCAGTCTCATAGAATAGTCCACAATGCAAAGTAGACTTCACATACCTCAGTATGCGTCTCACTGCATCCAAATGCGATTTCCGTGGAACCTGCATAAATTGACTCACCAACCCAACAGCATAGCTCAAATCTGGTCTGGTGATCGTCATGTAGATCAAACTTCCTACTATGCGTCTGTACATAGTAGGATCCTCCAAGATCTCTCCTAAATCTGCACTCAACTTGCCATTCTGATCCAATGGCACAGAAATAGGCTTACAGCCTGTCATACCATACTTGGACAATATGTCCAAGCCATACTGTCTCTGCAGTAATCCAATACCATGTGGTGACCTAATCACCTCAACGTCCAAGAAATATCTGAGCTCCCCCAGATCCTTCATCTCGAACTTCTGTCTAAGCAGGATCTTTGCATCAAAGATCTCTACATCATGGTCCCCCGTAATGATCAAGTCATCTACATAGATGACAACAAGCACAACTCCTCTATCACCATGTCTCACATACAACGAGAAATCTGCATTGGCTACATGAAAGCCAATAGTGACAAGATATTCAGAAATCTTGTCAGACCATGCTCTTGGTGCTTGCTTTAAGCCATACAAGGCTTTCTTCAACCTGCAAACATACTCGAGGTGACCCACATGCTCATAACCAGGTGGCTGCAACATATACACCTCTTCTTGCAAATCCCCATGCAAGAATGCATTCTTTACATCCATCTGATGTAAAGACCATTGCTTTGACGCAGCCACTGCTATCACAACTCTCATCGTTGCCATCTTGGCAACTGGGTTGAAAGTTTCCTCATAATCAATCCCATATGTCTGCACATATCCTTTGGCTACCAATCTAGCCTTGTACCTGTTTATGCTTCCATCACTATTATGTTTAACTTTGTACACCCACTTGCATCCAATGGCTTTCTTGCCTTCAGGCAATTGCACTGAGTCCCAAGTTTCATTTCCATATAGTGCATCCATCTCCTCATCCATAGCTTTCTCCCAACACACATTTCCAACAGCCTCATCAATGCATGTGGGCTCTACAACCTGCACAACCTTTGCCATATATGCATAGTGATGTGCCACATAACCATCATATGTAAATCTCTGCACAGGGTTCTTCACTCTCCCTGATCTTCGCAGCTTTTCATTCATGGCTTCCATAGCCTTCTTTACACCAGGTGTTCTCATAGCTGGGATCCCAAGCTCCTCATCAAGGCTCATATCTGAGCCACTAGACTCTCCATCAACATGAGAATGCCCTACAGAAATGTCAGGCATACCAAGGGGCTCAACCACTTTCTCTTTTCCTTTACGTGATGTACTAATCACATTTGCAGGACTGGTATTATGACGCAGCCTGCCACTCCATGGTCTATCAACAGACCCACTAGATGAGGACTCTCCTGGTCCACTCAAAGACTGTGATTGCTGACCTACATTCTGTGCAACCACACTTCCACTCACATCAGCCCCGACGACAGCTTCTTTTTCAGCAGCATACCAGCTGCTCATCTCATCAAAGACAAAATCCCTGCTTACCCTCAACTCACGTGTAGTAGGGTTATAACACCTGTATCCCTTTTGCTCAAGGGAGTATCCAATAAACACACATTTTTCAGCTTTTGGATCCAGCTTGGTTCTCAGCTCATCTGGCACATGCACATATGCAATGCATCCAAAGACTTTCAGATGAGACAAATCTGGTTTTCTGCCAGTAAACCTCTCCTCTGGAGTTACATCATGTATGGCTGCAGTTGGAGTCCTGTTCATGATGTATACTGTTGTAGAAACAGCCTCAGCCCAATAGCAATGCGGCATATTCTTCTCTTCCATCAATGCTCGCGCAATCTCAGTAATGTGCCTGTTTTTCCGCTCAGCAACTCCATTTTGCTGCGGAGTGTATCTGCATGTATACTGTCTCTGAATACCATTCTTCTTCAAATATTCAGAGAACTCATTGGAGAAGTACTCTCCCCCTCCATCTGACCTTAGGCACTTTACATATTTCCCTGTTTGCTTTTCAACCAAAACTCTGAAATTCTGAAAGTGAGTGAACACCTCACTCTTCTCCTTCATGAAATATACCCACACTTTCCTTGTGTGGTCATCAATGAAGGTCACATAATACCTGTAGCCTCCCATAGATATGGTCTTCGTAGGGCCCCATACATCTGAATGCACAACATCTAGTGCATTTCTGCTCACATGTCTGTTATGTGAAAACACATGCTTTGTTTGCTTCCCAAATTGGCATGCTTCACAGATTTTATGCATACCTTCCACTTTAAATTTTGGCAGCCCTATCACAATTCCTTTTGTCTGCATAGACTTCAATCTCTGCACATTCACATGTCCAATTCTTTTATGCCATATGTCTGTATCTGCAACAATTCCTGAACCATTTGCAAACATCGCAGCACTCATCTCAGGCATGTCTACATCCAACGTAAACATTCTGCCCACTCTGTTGCCTTTTGCAACCAACCTGCACTTGTCTTTAAAATCTTCAACATAACATCCATCAGGGTTAAACCGAACCTGCAAACCCTGCTCAATCATCTGGCCAACTGAAACCAGATTCTTTGTTATGTTCGGTACATGAAGTACATCTGCAACGTACTTCACTTTGCCATCCTGCATAGACAATGGCACATCTCCAATGTGGGCAATTGGATGAGCAGTGTCATCCCCTGTTTCCACAAAACCTGGTCTTTCCGGGTTTTTCATCTCCTTGAACCACTCCCCATGACTCATCATGTGGTTCGAAGCGCCTGAATCCACATACCATACATTATCTTTTTGTGCTGCATCAACATTTTCAGACATGGCATTCACAACATGCTGCATAACAAACAACCTTTCATTATCCTCATTATTTCTGCTTGAGAATGCATAGTTGTTTTGCTGCACTTTCCCATTTTGCATGTCAACCTGCTTCTTATAACATTCTGACTGCACATGTCTAGGCTTACCACAATAATAGCATTCACTTGCATCATTATATTGCCTTTGCCAATTTCCACGGCCTCTTTGACTCCCCCTGCCTCTGAATTTGCCTCTTCCACCTGCGTGTTGTTGTTGTTGATTCTGGGACTGTTGTTGTTGCTGCTGCTCTGCTGGTCATAATTCTGATTACCTGTTCGGCCACCTCCTTGACCGCGTCCATGGCCTCCTCTACCTCGTCCTCTTCCTGAACTCGTGTAGAAGGCCTGTTGCTCTGAACTGTTTTTGCTTTGTGAAGACTGTTGGTCTTCACCCAAGTTCTTCTCTTCGATAATCAGCATAGACACCAAATCTGTAAAGTTGGGAATGTTTTCCCGAGTCTGAATAGACGTCTTAAATGCCTTGTATTGTGGCCCGAGACCACGTAGACAGACTTCCACCTTGTCATCATCATCTACTGACACACCAATAGATGCAAGGGATTCCACAATACCCTTTATCTTCAATGCATAGTCATTCACAGACATGCTCTTTTTCTCCACAGTATGAAGTTCATTCTTCAACTGTATCTTACGTGCCTTGGTATTTGTTTCATAAAGCTTTACCAAGGTGTCCCACGCCTCCTTGGGGGACTTGGCATCCTAAATGTGCCCAATCATGGTGTCCTGTATGATAATGGAAAGCCAATACATTACTTTTCTGGCTCCTTGGTTCCAGTCTTTAAACTCTTTCACATCTGCAGAGCAGTCGGATTTATATCCGGTATCTCCGGTGCCTCTTCATGCTCACCTTCTATGTAGTCCCAATAGCCTTTTCCCATCAGGAAATTCGTTAACCTGAACCTCCAAGCATGGAAGTTATTCTTATCGAGCTTCTCAGCCACAATCTGTGTTATGCCATCATTAGACATCTTGCCAAACACACAATTTTACCAGAAACTGCACTCTGGTTTTTCTACACAAACTGCTATAAATTCTGCACAGCGGTACTGTAGTACTCTCAAATGTCACAACCAGTGACTTCAATGTGCATACATACACCCAATGGCAACTGTAGACCTCTTTGCAGCACCCACAGTGTCTGCACAGTCAATCTATCTTCCTGCAGTTCTTAAAACAGAGTTCTGCAGAGAATCGATGACTTACCCGCAGTGCTCGAAATCGCCTGCTTTCTGAAAAACGGAGGTCCAGACGCGCCCGAAACGCGTTTTCGGCCCGAAAAATTAAGTCCAATAGGACTGTATAGTTGCCCTATAGCTTTACTCCCACGAAGAAAGCTCCTCAATCAGAGACCGTTTGCCGGTGCCTCCCGTAGAGCTCCCGACAAGGGTGTAGTCACCAACACAGTAGGGAAGAGTAGTTGAAGCTCTTACCCTCGTACCGCTTCCTGTGGTTCTCTTGCTTGCAGCTCAGCCCTTAGCACGAACCAAGCTCTGATACCATGAAAAGATGCAGGGGGGAAGGATAGTTGACAATTATTTTGACAATGAAGATGCAGTGTGTTTTGTCAATTTGGTTGTCACTATGGCGTTGTCATTCTGTAGTTTATTTTGAAGACTGATGTGATGAAGATGTTTTGGAAGTATTCTGTGTAATGCAGTTTTGTGTTATGGATTAGTTTGCTGTGTGTTTGGGAAGTGATACATAGTTAAACAACTTGTCAGTTTGTTTGTCAGAAAGTCTGAATTTCCCTTGAAGTTTGTGAAAGATGTGATAAGCAGTAAACAGTCACACTCCTTTACGAATTGGTTACCTGCACAAACCACTTAGATCTCATTTACTTTAGCTTGCTTGAGCTCATCTAGGAGTCGAGCTCTTTGGGCTTGATGTGCCTGGCTGCCATAATCTTGGTGGTCTCAAAGGCTTGGTATTGAAGTTGGAGGGCATCCATGTCCTACTTGTGAGTGTAGGCTAGCTCCTCCTCCTGGGTAGCTTCAACCAACCACAAGTTGATTTTGAAGTCGATAGATTTCATGTGTTGCTTTCTTAAGCTCGGCTTTGAGCTTGGCATTCTTCTAATGGGCGGCTTGAAGCAGTTGTCTAAGCTTCCATTCCTCTTTCTAGATGATCTCTCCATCTACCATGAAGCCCAATAGAGAAGGTGAGTCGAGCATAGTACTCATCCATGCCATGAGTTTCCATGGGAATGCCATGCATGGTAAACACTTCTAGCCACCACTGTGGAGGAGAAGGATCCAATATTGGGACTAGCCACTCCGGAGGGATAGAAGAGTCGATGTGTCAAGGCTAAGTCAGTCTCTGCCCTTGTTGTCCCAAGAAGGCCTCTCTCTTGAGCCTCTGGAGGTAGCTATTTGAATGTAAGCCAATCTCCAAACAAGTGACCTAGTAGGGCCCGTACTCTAGGCTCCCCAAGATACATGTGGACAAGCCCCGAGCATGTGACCACTAGGCAGACGGACCAAAGGATTCAAGATTAGAGGGCTGTCAGAGCTGCTCCTTAGAGGCTACAGGTGAGACTACTATTGTAAGGCTAGCTTGAGATGGTCCCAAGCATGTAAGAGATTGGTTGCAAATATGTCCTCAAATGCTAGGCTACACTAGGCTAAAGCCACATGCCCGCATCTCTGTGTGAATATCCATCTCATGCTTTGCGGCCAAGGGCCTCCCAAGGTCGAAGTGCAAGTGAAGATCCTAGCTAGGAGGAAATCCTTTTAAGGCTCAGAAAGAAGACCATGAACAAGTCTTTGAATGGAAGGGTCAATGATGCCTAGGCCCCCTCTGCATTGTGACTAAATGATAACTGTTTCTAGCCCACCTTGGCCCTAGTTGGTCTCCCATCATTGTCCATAGAAAGTTCTAGATCAAACACTGGACCTGACCAATATATGTATATGCCCGAGAGAAAGACCATTAGGAGAGGTAATGTACCACATGGTGGCAAGAACCTGGTTTTCCACCACTACCTAGCTGATTAGGGAAAGCCTGGCCAAACTCTAGTATAAAAATAGCTTCTTCCAAATGCTTAGAAGAAGGGGGGCAAGCTGCTGTCGATGCCAACCTGGCATCCAAGATATCAAATTGGGGTTCCCCTTTTAGGACCCACTGAAAATCCTTAACTAGATGCCAAGTTGGAGGCAGGCGATGAGCGACCCAAAGTCCACATGACTTGTGCCAATTGATATGTTCTCCTGATGCACAACAAAAAAATATCAATCGCCCTCGGTGAATCTTTGGGAGTCCCCCCCCACATGACTTGTGCCAATTGATATGTTCTCCTGATGCACAACAAAAAATATTAATCGCCCTCGGTGAATCTTTGGAGTCCCCCCCTGGGGTGAACTTGAAATCAAGAAGCTCCTCCAGCACTCGAATGGGGAGATGTAGTCCCTTGAGTCCAATCTCTTGGCATAAAGAAAACGACTCATGGCCTTAGCAAGACGAAATAGAAAAGATAAGGTGCTCGGACTGTGCATGAAAGTGGAAATCTAGCACCTCTAGTACCTTGAATAAGAACCTGTCTATATGAGAAGTCAAGTAAAGTCCCGATACACCTCAAACCCACTCCTCTGGAAAACCCATCCTACATATCGTCCCCTCCAAAAAGCACCAATCTACTTTATCATAGGCTTTCTCGAAATTGAGAAGAAGCACGAGCATATCCTACTGCCACATCCTAGCGGATGCGACCGCCTCCTAGAAGGTGAAGATGTTGTCCAAAATACTCTGATCTTGATCAAAACCTATTGAGAGAGAGAGAGAGAGAGAGAGTTATTGTACATCACAACCATGATTGTATTATGATAATACTTCCACCATATACAATGCTTTATGTAGGCACCATGGGCCTATTTTTTATTCTCTTAATAAGAGGGTGTCCACAAACTATCATCATAATAATATCAATGTTGTGTCGTGTAACAACTCTCTCTCTTCCATCTATCCATATATATGCACAAAGTCACCATGGCTTTATCTCTCCATCTCTCCTTTGGGGCTAGGATAGGTGTGCAGGGGGAAGCAGGAGCTCCAGCTCTCACAATAGTAGGGAGTCTCTCGTATGCGATTGTGGGCATACTTCGTTATATTAGTAATCTTACCCTTTGGAGGGATGTGAAAGGGTTGAGGGAATTTTAAGACCATATGCTAAACTGGGAACAATCCAGAGGTCGAGATGTCTCTTTACAAGTGGAGTCATCGCAACAACTTGCTCCCCATAATTGGAGAGAGGGCCAAGAAGCAGCACATTGCAAGTTCAAGGATGAAGCTTTGCCATTGTGGGAGTTGCTCTAAGCATGGCTGGAAGAGCTCATGGGAGATTTTCCTCTTGAGACTTGGCCAATCCATGACTCCCTTTCTCTTCATGAGGCTATAGCCTACATCAGTCTATCTATAGATAACACATAGACAACCCCTTGGTTCTAAGTAGGGAAAGTAAGATAAAATGGAGCTAAACCTTTTATAGAAACAAGTCTTACAAAAGACATCTAAAAAATCTCAAATTTTGGGAGACTTCTCGTGAAACTTCATAAGCACAGAACCCAGATTTTGGGAGACTTCTCGTGAAACTTCATAAGCACAGAACCCATATCTATACAATATTCAGATTTTACAAAAAAATTTGGGTAGAGAACCCATGACTCATAAAAAAGGACTAGAAAGCCTAATCATACTCTTCTTCAATCATTGCCGTGACTCATAAAAAAGGACTAGAAATCCCAATCATACTCTTCCTTGTTAAGACTATTGTATGGTTCAACTTCATCTTCATGCTCTTATGCCAAGTTTGCATGATCCTTTGATTACTCTTTGGCATCTTCTTAAAACACCTGTACTACTTGGTATGTCCAAGATTTTGCAATAGGTGCACTTGTTGATGGTCCTTCTTTTCTATTTACCTTTCATCTTGAAGAGGAAAGCTTTATCTAACGCAAGTGTTGCTTCATTATGCTCTCTAAGATAGTGGTCTTTGTAATAATAAGAATTGATATCAACTCATCATATTCCATTACCGCAGGAGACATCAGTACTAGTAGGATTTGATTGTACTTTTAAGTCCCTTATGATGGTGAATAGGAAGGATTTCATATTATCTTCATCAACTTGTTCTTTGGTGGTACCAACTTGTTGAATGATGGAGCCTAAGTTGCTCAAATATTTCTCATTAATCCTCAAATTAAAAAATTTCTACTTATCTTTGAGTTGTTGATTTTATTTTCAAATAGGTTCTATAGCTTCTCCTCTTGGATTGTTTTACCAAAGTCCACATGGTGGATGAGGTTGTCGCCAGGCCTCAATCCCAATCATCAGTGCCATTATTTTATCTTTATTGTCCTCCCATATTAGGGTTTTCTGGGCATCTTCCTTCAGGGTTTTCTTTAGGATTCTTCTCCATTCCTTTGATGGTGTGCCATATGCCTTTCCCATTAAGAGAAATCGGATCTTAGTCTGCCATGTTGGGAAGTTTGCCTCAGTAAACTTCACAATGGACATATTTCTCTTGTGTGCCTCCATGCTATAGGAAGCTGGGCTCCTAGTTATTTTTGAATGGACAGACAAGTGCTAGAAAGCATATGATATTCTCAAGAAAGTATTATCGAGTGCTTTCATTTTGAGGTCCCCCAATTGGGAAATCACATTTCATGTCCACATAGATGCTTTTTCTTTTGCAATTGGTTGTGTACTGGCTCAACCTAAAGAACACAACAAGGACTTCCTTGTTAACTTTGCATTCCAATTGAATGAGGTAGAACAAAATTACACCACCACAAAAGAGAAGTGCTGGCCATGGTTTATATAGTTAAAAAGTTTTGGCATACCTTTTGTGTGACTAAATTTGTTTTCTTTGTGGACCATTAGGCTCTTCTTTATCTTGTGAATAAACCTTTCACCATAGGCAAAATCACCAGATGGCTCCTGATTCAGCTAGAGTTTGATTTTAATGTCACGGGCGGGGTACGAAAAGGTTCTCAACACAAGATGGCCGACCACATGTTGTACATTCCTAATGGAGAACCACCAGAGGGTAGGAGTTGACGATGACTTGTCAGATGCTTCCATGTTCCAACTATGCTTGATTCTTGAATGGGGAGAGGAAGATGCACATTTTCTAGCTACTAGCCTACACCCACCGAAGCACCGATCAACAAAGATCAAGCAAGATGCTTATTAAGAAAGCAGCCCCCTATCAATTGATCGTGGGAAAATTGTACAAACAAGGAAAAGATGGAATAATGAGATGAGGTGTCCACGAGGATGAATACATCTCTATTTTAGAACAAGCCCACTCCGGGGTTGTAGGCAGACACTTTATTATTAGTAGATATCATTGCTCGAAAGATTCGCCTAATAGGCTTATGATGGCCAAGCTTATTTGGAGACACAGTAGAATAGGCCAAACGATGTGATGAATGCCAGTGGACTACAATCCCACACAATAAGGACAAGATGCCCTCTATCCTGTAATGTCCTGGCCTCCATTCAAGAAATGGGGCATCGATTAGCCTAGCTACTGCGACACACCCAAGCCCGATGTATTATAATGGTTATAGAATACTACACAAAATGGGTCAAAGCTCAAGCTACAAGGAAAGTCGACATAAGGTCCATGACTAAATTCCTTTATGAGTGTGTAATCACTCGATTTGGGTGTCCTCTTGAGATTGTCAATAATAGTGGCACCCATTTCATAAATAAGGTAATATGATTCTTGATCAAGCACCGTAAATCTTCTCCTTATTATTACTCCAAAGCTAATGGCCAAGGAGAAAGCAGTAACAAAACTCTATGTGCCATCTTAACCAAGACTATAGAGGCAAGTTGCCAACGATTGAGAAAACAAAAGTTTTTGGCTACACTTTAGGCTTACTGCACATCATATAGAGTGGCCATTAACACCACACCCTTTAGCTTAACGTATGGAATTGAAGCAATCATGCCTATGGAATTCTTGGTACCAAGCTTATGGGGGTCACAACGGTACAGAAAAGGTTCACGAGCAATGTTCTGAGCGATCAACTCTTTGAGCTTGAGAAACTGGACGAGACGCATCTAAGAGCTGTGTATGGCATGATTGTAGAGAAAATAAGGCACAAAAAATGGTTTGATTGAACAGCTCAACGACAAAGAGATGAATGAGGGGGACATGGTGCTTCTGTATATAAAATACAAAACCACAAAAAGAAGCTTAAATACATAGGACTAGGACCCTTCCTAATAACTGAAATAATCCCACGGGGTGCTGTATGCATTGAAACACTCAACGATATCAAAATGGTAGGTTATTTCAATGGTAGCAAATTGTGACAATACTATGGACCATTCACGCAAAATGCCTTGAAGAAAATTCACCTCAAAAAAGAGGGAAAAAAAAAAAGAATGAGAATAGCACAAAGGAAAGCCAAGGAAAGGCAAGCGAAACTTAGAGGAAAGAAAATCTCTGTGAATATGGCTTAGGTAGTGGATCTAGAAGAAGAGGACTGGGAAGTCAAACCTGTCTATTTATGATTAGGAATGACCACACTGACAAGTTTTACCCAAAAGATAGCACTAATAGACATGGGGGATAATCATAACTTAATGTCCTACGACATGTGGAACTCTCTTGGTCAACCAACTTTACTGCACACCCAGAAACTATCACTACCATGCTTTAAATTGTGTTAAATGCCTAGGTGTTGTTATAATTCTATTTCACATTGGGAATAACCCCCCCTAGAAGGAAATTTCTATGTCATGCCTATAGGGACAATGCAAGAAGAAATCCTCCTCAAAGAGGATGAATGGGCCACAATAGGTGTCACATGACTGGGAGGCAAAGACAACAACACTACAACGCCTCAGGGCAAGTTACAGTCCTTATGGTAGATGAAGAGCCAGAGCCGCGGATCCCACCACCACAAGGCATACAATCCTCTTCACCAATGCCAACCCCCATGATCACTAAAAAAGATAGAACTATACCACTAAAAAAGAGGCCGATCCTTTACCAAGACCCCCTTCCCAATCAAGCCTCATCAGTGGAAAACTCCACAATTTACCAAGACACGCCAATGAGGCCTGCTAACATTGCTAACTCTACTAACATTACTAACCTACCAAGACATGCCAATGATGCTTGCTAACATTGCTAACTCTACTAACACTACTAATTGCTAGCAGGTCTCACCCCGAAACATCTTTGCACAAACCTCAATACCAAAGGTATCTACCCGATGCACCAACACTCAACTGGTGGTTGGGTACCCAAGAAAGTCCTCATCACACAAGGTTACTATGAGAGTTCTACTGCCATGTGGATTCCCAAGAGACCCATACTTACCCTTCAAGCCTCGGTGACATCAAAGGCTCCTACACATGGATACACTACTAGGACCTCTCGTAGACCTCCAACAAACCCACAAGGCCAAGAAGAATGTCAGAAGGAGGCCACCCAAAAACAAAGGCATCAGAAAACCCCACCTCATCCTTCAGCCAACCAAAACCACTTAAAGATGGGTACCTAAGGATCTCATGATAGCCCAGAAGTTCTATGAAGGAAATAGGCATATATGGTTACCAAATCTGTTAACGCATAGCATCCTACCCCACAAGCCCACTGCACTATAACACTTCCAATGGCAGCCAAAGCTATGGGCACATATGTCACCACTTATACTCTGCAGATAAGGGCGAAGGGAAAGTACAAGAGGGGGTTAAGGACATGACTATTTCAAAAATTGATTTCATGAATGATATACCCTCAGTCTTGGCAACCCCACCTATCCTCATCACGTGACTCCCAAGCTTCACCCTATCAAATACCCCATCCCCTAAATCCCTAACTGTCAGGCTGCCCCCGACCAAGTTGCAGCACAGTTAGAGGATGAGTTGTGAACCTCGTCAAAACCCAATTGGACCTGACTTGGCGGCCATTGCAAATTGGGCAAGGAGTCAGTACAAATCGTACAATGAGGTGCTGACCACATAAGTATAAGGGTACAAAACATGTAATCAGGGTGCCCAAGAAAAAAAAACTCTAAGGGAGAAAGAACGATTGTTCACTCATTCAAGACATGGCCATTCACTCTTGTTCATCCCACGACCGTTCACTCATGTTATCGACAGCCGTTCACTCATTCAATCCACACCCGTGGAGTCATGTTCGCAGAGTCATGTTATCCACGACCATTCACTTATTCAATGGTGGAGACCCACTCACTCATGTTATCCAATGGTCGTTCACTCATTCAAGACATGGTTGTTCACTCATTTAATCCACACTCGTTCACTCTGCCATCCAATGTCGTTCATCTGAAACAACCACATTGTTTCCTTTACCTTCTACCCAGACACGGCTGCTCGCTCCATCAAGCCACAAGCATACCTCCGTAAAGCCATGGCGTTCCTCTACAAAGCCATGGGTGTACCTCCCCGAGAAATATATATAAGGGTTCACCACACCTCATTTTTCCCACTTTTCTTCTTGCTCTCTTGCCAAACTCTTGCCCCTTTTTTTTCTAATTTTTAGTAGCCACTTGCTTTCTTGTCACCTCATCATCACCTACTATTGTAATGGCAACTACACGGAGCACTCGGACTCCTCTCTTGAGGTCGTCGCTCACACTTCCTAGAAGAAGAGATGGCAGGATGGCCGTTGATTTGAGGAATATGGAAAAAAACCCCACCCAAATCTCTCATCTAGGTGAGGCACTTATGAAGTGGGTTGACGGCCATGCCATTTACAGCTTAATGAAGAACACGCACAAGGTGGAGCATAAGCCACTCTGCTACATTGAGCCGTGCTATCGTGCCATCACAGAGTCCACAATGGTTGTATGCCCAAAGTAAATTGGGCTCAGTGGTTTACCCACATGGAGCCCTTGCGATTTGACCTCCTCAACTGCCTCTACTTCAATACCTACAATCCCGGCTAGGAAACTGGGAAGGTACTAGTCTCAGAAGGAGATCCCCTCATAGTACACCTCACTCTAGATTTGGTCACATATGCACTCCAACTCACTACAATCGAGCATCCCTATGGATGCCATAGCCATGTCATGAGGCATGTGTGCAAGACTTTCCAGGGCCCCATGACCAAGGATGTCATGGAATGGCACATCATCACCCATCGAGAATTGATGATACCAGAACGAGCCCTCTCCTTCCTCCTCACCACACATTGGAAAAATCACTTCAACTGTTGCAACCTCCCATCCTCACCCGAGTTCATCAAGGTGTGCCTGTCAATTGGGACGAGTACCTGTACAAAGAGCTCCATGCCATATGCTTGAATCCACAAGGCAAGTTGGCAGCCTCCTACCTACTCACCAAAGTTTTATATCATACCACAAGATGGGAAGAGTTGCCCAAGCCTATCCACTTTACAAGGAGACACCCCTATTCCTCACCCCATCCTTGAGCCCTAACCTTCCCCCACCACTCCCCCATCCAAGCGCCAACTTTTTGACACTCACACAAGGAAGAGTCATGCCACAAAGATGCCCTCGAAGAGGAGGAGCTTCCCAATACCTCCTAGTTTCTAGAGAGACCCTACTCCACTCCACACCTAGCACCCCAACTGCCCAACCCCTCCCCTCACCCTCACCATACCTTCTGCATCTCAATGCCATACCATGGATACATTCACGCTTTCTCTCTCCTAGCAGGCCTTTTTGGAGGGTATTCGCCCCTCCCAGGGCACTCTCCTAGATTTTGCAGTAGGCATTTCTAACCTTGCCAGGGAGCTCCTTACCTCCATGATGGATTATATGCAACGCCAACACAAGCAGGTCACCGCCTCATAGTGGGCCATGCTCCTTTGCAAGAGCAAATCTTATCCAAATCCCACAAGACCTCTAGGCTGCTCTACATGCTAATACCCAAATGCAAGCCTCACTTGTGGATTGGGGAACAAAGCCTCATCAAAGCCCTACATGTTGTCAGCCCCCACGATGTGATTACTCCCTTGCTTGGGAAGCATAAGAAATGCACTACATTGCCCAAATTGCCCAAGATGTTCACAACCAGATTTGCACATCCTTTGAGGCCTACAAACATGTCATGGATACAATTATGGTGCAAAAGGATGCACAGTTGTGGGTTTTCAAGGAACGCGCTAGTCAAGCACAACCGACAACTCTAAGGCAGGCATCCATTGAAATAGCAAGGTCAACACCTTGATGGATGCTGCCACCACTGAGCTACCTACCATCTCCTATCCACCCCAAAACCCTGCCCACATCCTTGAGCTCAACTCCTAAGCCCTCTAGCTAAACCTTCTCCAACATAATATCTTTGTGGATGAGCCCATCACTGCATCTACCCTCTCCTACCTCATCATCAAAATCCCTCCCCCCTCCATTAACTTACGTATCACCCTCTTCCTCTAGAGACAAATCTCTTTCAACAACCCCACAATCCTCTTCACCCTCCCCATCCATCCTTTCACCACAAACCTCTCCACTTGGGCAAGGTGGTACTTTGGCACTACTGGGTAGGTGTTGTTTGCAGGCGTTTTAACTTCTTGTGAGAGTGCTTGATTCCTCCCTCCACCCAACTGAGCAATGTTTCTACTGAGTCCTGTGGATTGGGGCTTATATCAATATCCATTTGTTGCACCTTCTTTTTCCTCCTTTCAATGTCCTAGTCGTCCAGCTCCTTGATCGAGGTGGTTATAGGTATTGGTTTGGTCATATTTAACCCTTCTTGTTGGGTTGGCTTCTTCCTCCACACCAATGTTTGTGCACTCTTAGAATTGGTTTTAGTTGGGAGTTGGTTCTGAATGCCTTTACTACCCTTGGCTTTGTATTTGGAGGTGTTTGCAATGGTGACAACTGGGTGGAGTTTGGGCACCCATACTGCTATATTGCCTTGGTAATAACCTTATGCCATTAGCAAGTCCTTTCGAACCCATTGCCTATGAATACTTTGTGGGGTGTTGTTTTGTTTGGAGTACCACCAACTTACATGTGAAAACCATTTATGTCCCTTGTCTCCATTTTAAACTCTTCTTGTTGATTCCTTATTGATGCCTTTCTCATCCTTGTATTACTAGTTTCCAAGTTGACTCTTAGGTACCCAATGTTGTGTACCCTGTGACTTGAGCTGATTTTTGCATAGGGATTGCAAAATTGATGCCTTTTTTGCTTGATGAGCTAATGTCACCGTGCTTGGTGTTTCTATATCCTAAATCATGGCCTACTTCCCTGTGTTTATCAGGCTCCATAAGGGTACATAAATGACATTGTTTCCCTCGTTCAACAATGCTGTCCTCTTTTTCCATTGGATGTTACAATTGCTAGCACAAATCCAGGATTGTCCTATGATCATTTCCTCCTCCATGAAACATGCAAGCATGACAAACACCTTCCCAACCAAGGAATTATTTCTAATGGAAACATTAACACTTAAAAATCCCTCAGCTTTCGTAGTTGTCAAGTGCACACTGCGTACTTGTGCATTGGTGGTTTCAAGGTGCGGTTTAGAGATCTAAGGCTACCCATGTCTCATATGAGATCAGGTTATGACTTGATCTTGTATCTATCAATGTAATGCTCATTGCATGACATTCAGCCATAGAGAGACTTACCCTGAGTCATGCTGGCTCAATGTTTAGTTCCTCTTCGTCGACGAGGAGAGTTAGTGAAGCTATGTTCACGTGCAACATTCTCTTGTGGAGTATCTGTTTGGCTTTGGCATCCCTTTCCTTAGCCTATTCTTGAGCTTACTAGATTTTTTCTTTTGTGAGCTCCTTTCGTTGTTTTAAAAGATGTTCTTGTTGCAAGATCATCTCTTGGGTCAATGCTCTGAAATATTTTTTAAGTTTGCTCCCATTGATGTAACCCTCCATCTATATGCCCTCAGTTGTCTCAATTCTAACCGACCGCTGAGGTGTGATTTCGGACACTCGGAAGGGTCTTGAGCCTCTATGCTTGGGTTTCTTTTTTCTGGTACTTCCTACACCATACATGAGAACAAGGTCCCCCATTTCCAGTTCTTTTTGTTTTAAGTGATTGTCGAACCAATGTTTTCTTCGTAGTTTTTTGACCATAAGTCCATGCGATGCAATTATACTGGTCTCATCAAGCTTCTCTAAATCGATTAGCCTTTTAGCTAATGCATTTTCCATTAGACGTTCTTGCACTACAATCCTTAAGCTTGGAACTGGGTATTCCATAGGCAGTACTGCCTCAACACCATAAGCTAGATGGAAGGGAGTGTATCCACGTCGCTACCTTATATGATGTTTGGTATGCCCACATGGCTATTGTTAGCTTATGCTCCCAGTCCATTCAACTTGCTTCCAATGTTTTCGTCAAGATAGTACACAAAATCTTGTTTGTACTCTCTACTTGACCATTAGCATGTGGATACTAAGGTGATGACTTCCGGTGGACTACTAGGAATCCAGCAACAAGTAAGTGATCAATCACCTCATTAATGAAATGTGAACCGAGATCATTGACTAACTCTAATGGGTAGCCAAATCTTGAGATAATTTGCTTATATAAGCATTTTGTTGTTGTTCATGAATCAGCTCACTTAGAGGCTCTGGCTTCTGCCCATTTTGTGAAATAGTCCGTGGCACGATTACATATCGGTCTTGTGATGATGGATGCGCCACTGGACTAATAGGTCCAACAAAATCAATCCCCCATTTCTCGAAAGGTTGCCTTACAATAACAGGGGTGAGCAGCATCCTGTCCCTTCATTTTACAGGATAGCAAATCACTGACATTCTTTGCACCTTTTGACAAACTCTATGGTGTCCCTGAACAACGTAGGCCACCATAGTCCTGCTTGAAGCACCTTGCGAGCCGTAATCTCTCCAGCAAAATGTCCTCCAGCTATCCTTGAATGTGCTGACGAACTCATCTTCTCTCACCATACATCTTCTTAGGACATTGTCCTTACCTAGCTTATATAGTTCTCCCACAATTAATTGATAAGGTGCATCAAGCTTGATAAGCTACCACATTTTATCTTTGTTCAAGGGTCATTCTTGTGCAGAAAACCATAAGCTAGATAATCGGATACTTCCTCGTTCCATTTGGGTACCATGTCTAGTTTTTTTTGAATAAACAGGCATCAAGGAGGTCATCGTCACACCAGTTTTGCTGGTTCTCCATTTCGAATTCTTGACATATGATCGGCCAACACATGTTGTGTCCCCTTTCTCACCGTAACTATAAAGTCAAATTCCAATAGTAGTAGCAACCAATGTGTGATTCTTCCCTTGGTGCAAGGCTTGTTCACCAAATATAATAAGGCCTGATGGTCCACAAAGAACACGAATTTGTTGGCTAATAGGTAATGTCAATACTTCTTAACTGCATAAACCGTGGCCAACCCTTGTCGCTCTGTGGTAGTGTAATTCACCTATGCATCATTCAATTTGACAACTAGTGAAGCAGACTGGGTAGTCCAATTTGAACTCACCAGGCTGCGCTAGTATACATCCAATAGCAAAGTTCGATGCATTGATATGCACATGAAATATAAGGTCCCAATTGGGTGGTCTTAGAATTGACGTGCTAGCCAATTCCTACTTCAATTGATCATATGCTTCCTAGAATTCCTCAGTCCATTCAAAGACAATAAGTAGCTTGTATAATGGCCTGGTGATTTCAGCATCGAAGATTATGAAGCAGCAGTAATACCCAACGTGGCCCAAAAATCTTTGCACGCCTTTATAATTAGTGGGTGGTGGTAGTTCTAAGATCAACTTGACCTTGCTGTCATCTATGGATATACATTCTTATAGATAATGTGTCCCAATATCACACCGTGTTTCACCCAAAATTGGCACTTAAAAGCGTTTAGGGATATAGGATATAATCGACATCGCTCAAACACCTTCCTTAAGCAAGCCAGATGGGGTCTGTCCATCGAGAGTGTGCACACAGATCATCAATGAATACCTCCAACCACTTCTGCAACTAGTCTTTGAAGGCTGTGTACATTAATTGTTGGAATGTTGCTGGGGCATTTGTGAGACTGGAAGGCATGACTCTGTAGTAATAAGCAAACGTCCCCCACATTGTATTGAAAGTTGTCTTATGTCGGTCTTCTGGTGCTTTAGACACCTGATTGTAGCCTAAAAATACATCCAAGAAGCTGTAAGCTTCTTCACTAGCTACTCTCTCCAAAATGTGTTTCGTATAGGGTAATGGATAATGGTCTTTCCTAGTAGCTACGCTGACCTTTTTAAGATCGACACATACCCTAAGTTTTCCATTCTTTTTTGGCACTATTACGATTGGTGACAACCAACCCATATGTTCTATCTCATAGATAAAATCGCAATAATGAGTTTATCATTTCCTCCTTTACAATTGTCGTATATTTAGGATTCATCTGGTATGGTCTCTGCCTGGTTGGTCTTGATCCTTCCATGATTGGGATCATATGTTGCACCACCTCAGTGTGGTACACCCTTCATCTCCTTGTAGTTCTAGGCAAAACAATCCTTAAACTCCTTAAGGAGAGTAACGAGCTCATTTTCTTCAACCAAAGCCAAGTCCTTAGCGATATAAATAGGTTTGGCTTTCTCCCTTGGTCCCGCAATATCAACTTCCTTGACTTCAGCTAGGCCATTGTATGATGTGGATAGCCCATCTTCCTTAACTCTTTTTGCCATCAATCGGACCACCGTTTGTTTGTCAACTGTGTAGGTTTTGAAATGGTTGGGTACTGAAAGTAAGTTTGGTTTATCCTCATTCTCACTTTTTGTTTTAGCCATAACTTTCCTGGCCTCTCACTCAGCTTCTGCCAAAGCTTTGTTTCGTCTTCAACTTTCATAAGCTTAGGCATTTTTGGTTCTTGAAGGATGACTTCCTCCTTATGTTTCCCTTCAAGTGATATCTTAATTCCTCACCCCAATCCTTAGAAAACTCATCATGTACCTTAGCGGCTTTGAGGTATATCAGCCACTAGGCATCTATGGGTTTTCTTTGTAGTAGGGCATTTTGTCAAGCAATATATTGTTTCTGCTTTTACCATCTTCTAAGGCGTTGGGCACTCGTACAACCTTGTGATCCAATCCCTTCTATGCTAGAGACCTCTTTTGATTCCTCATCAATGGTTTTCCAATTGACCGTATAGATAGAGGTAGTGGGAACAATTCCAGATTCCATATATTGGGTTCCTTGGGGTTGCATCACATCTATGGTTTCTAGCACATGCATCCAGTTTTCACTAAAACCCAGAGGAGAAAGTGATGCATACATTTTTGTTTCCTCTTTCTCATTGGAATTTTCCACCATGGGTTGGCATATTTGTATGGATGTGGTCCGCTCGGTTGTGACCGAATCATTACTGAACAGTTGCCCTTCCATGGGGTGTGCTCTCCACATTCTCAGATCTATCTTTAAAATTTGCAAATACCTACGCGCATACACATGATCTAATGCCCAACAATCGTGCACCAATTTGGATTGCCTCATGAAGGGTCTCCCCAATATTGGTGTAGAAAGTCCATTACTACAAATGTATGATGGTAGCGAAACGTAAAGAGTTTGAGTCTCACATTCTCTAAAATCCCAATGGGCCTTGAAGATGTTCTGTCTGCCATTTTAACGATAAGGTCTGCTCTTTTTAGATTGGGTTTTCCCTAGTTTTTCCAACACTATTTTGTGATGATGCTAACCCCTGCCCCACCATCCAGGATAGCCAGTGCTTTGGTACCCGTTATGATGAATTGGGATTGTAGCATTCATGTCGTCACTTTCATAATATCGCCCCAATTGATTAACCGGTATCTTGACGACTCTGGTTGTTGCTTCCCTTGTGTGTTTTAAGGTTCTTTCTGCCAGAGGTGACAGAACATCCTTTGTAGTGCCAGGCTGGCCTCAGTCTGCTGCCTCCATTCCTTTAAGTCTACCCATAATAGTGGTGAACTGCGTAGTAGTTGTCCCAATGGCATTTGCAAAGAAGTGGACAGTACAGCCAAGGCTGCCTATTTCTCTGGGTTCTTTGGCAATTGAGGTTTCCTTCCATGTGTGTGTCTCATATCTATCCCTAGGGAATGAATGAATGGATGGATTCATTCTGCGCATCTTCCTCAAACATTCTTGACATCATGTTTCCTTAAGACCCCTCTTCTGTCTCTTCTGGAATTGGAGTAGGTATGTCCAATTCTTTGTCCCTCGTTGGTTTGTTTCTTGGATACATTGTATCCTTGACCCTGTTAGCCTTTAACTTGGCTTTGTAAAGTCGTTATCATTCTTCTACTAGGGTCCTGGATTCTTTGAGCTTCCTTATCTCCTCTTCAGCATTCGGGTATTCACCGACTTCTGTAGGGGTTGATGGTCTTTCCCCTTGCATCCCTAGGTTAGGCTCTTTTTGTTTGACCGCTTGATTCCCTTCTTCTCTTGATTGGGTGGATCCGGTGTTGGTAGTATCTTCTTTGGATCCATCTTGGATTGTGACCTTGGTGTCACCCTTACCCACTTTTTTCACTCCTTCTCCGGGCAATTCTAGAAGTGGTTGCATCTACTGGGTTCTTCCCCTTGACCCCCAATTGGGCCTGGGCTTGCGTCAGGACATTGAGTGGCATGATATTTCCAGGCTACACACTAATAGTCCGTATGGTGGCCTAGTTAGAAGTGGAAGTCAAACCACTTGCCTGGCATGGATAATCTTTGATCAAATGATCAATGCCATATTAGTACAAGTAAGTACTGACATGTAATTGGGTGGAGCAGTCAATTGTTGGGGTTGGTGCATATGAACCACATTATTGTTTGGATACTCAGTGATTCGATGTGGCCCCCCGTAACCAAAACATTGTAGTGGTCCTCTCCTCATGTTTGAGTTGATGTCCTTACCCTTCCACTGTACTGTGGTTTGAAACATAGGTACTGGCGTGTTATTCTGTAGGACATAGAATTTTGGTGCTATCTTTGCAACTTTCTCATAGTACTCTCCACTGAGTTCTACTTCACGTACCATATCCATATCTTCTGATGGCTCTAAAATCAATACTTGGTTGATTTTAGCTTGTGGTGGTTGTGGTGGTAAAATAGGTGTGGCAGTAGAGGTGAAGTGTCTTGTACCCGAAATATCCCCTTAGGTAAATAGGAAGAGTTGGTTGTCCTACAACTGCAGTGATTTGCACAAGTGGTGATGGTAAGGCCAATGGAGCTCTAGGTGCGAGTGCAGGTGTGAAACTATTTGGAACCTTGGATATCTACACATGGAGGTGTCATGATTCCCTAATTTTACACAGTGTGCACAATAGAGTAGTGGCCTTGCTCTTAACTATGGGAATTCGGTGGTAGTGTGATTCAATCTGCACATAGAGCACCACACCAATTCTCTACGAGGATAAAGATGGGTATGCCCATGCCCCCAGATGATTCTCTTCCCCCTCATTTACCTTCAATTTTTCAAGTATTGCATTATTGAGTTCATCCACACTCATGTTTTTGACTTGCTTGCTGTGAGTTCCAATCTCTTAGTGACTTGAAACACGCGAAGTCATTGTTGTCGAAGATATTCTCACATCTTCCGGTTGTGGCTATTCTAGCATATTATCTTCATATTCAATTTCCAATTTACATGCATCTAGAGTAACCAGTCGGGCTAATACCAGCACCAGCAGATAATCATGCATCTTGTGGTCTCTTACTCCTCTCCATTAGCAAAGCAATAACTGATCATTAGTTAGCCTTTCCTGTAGTCTGCACCTTGAATTTAAGTGCTTTAGTCGAGACACATAGTCTCGCAACATCAACTCAATTTCCTTTTGTTTGATGTTGTGCAGCTGTGCCACAGGACTCCATCTGTCGCGCCACTTTTGGCAAAGCTGGGCACAAACACATTCTTGAGTCATTGTGAAGTTACCTTATCCTCGAGTTTGAGGGTTTGGAACCATTGATGCTCTTTTCCTTCTGAGGTCAGTGAGAAAGCATGAATAATTGTTACATCAAAAGATGTCTACATGTTGAATAGGATCCCCATCCCCAAAGAATTTTTAAACGAGCTTTGAAATGATGTGTGGCTTCATTTGGGAGGGTCGGGATTCTAGAGAAGCGCCTAGTTCCCTAACCATTCCTCGACCTATTTGATTGATGATGTCTTGTTTAGCTTATCTTCTTTGCATTAAGTGTTGTGACTAGTCTCTAATTAGCGAGTCTATTAATCATGACATTGTTCATTTCATGAGCCTACTTAGATCCACAACCTCAAAGTGGTATCAGAGTAGGATGATTCTATTTAGGTGACAACATCACCAGAGAGACAAGCATAGAAGGCTTTTAAACAAAGCACAAATTGGGCAGCCCAGAGCTAATGCCACATTTTCAAGGTCGATCCACCCGTGTTGGATAGACAATGTATAGCACCTCATCTTGGCATCTGCAAATCAGCGTCCCTTTAGCCATACAACCCATGCTAGTTGTGCTCATAGTTGATCAACTCCTCATCTTTCAGTTGGGTAAGCGGCTTGGTAGCTAGCTCAAACCTATGCACATTGATAGCCATCGACTCAAGGTAATCTCGAGCAGCTGTGGGATTTACAAGTGTACTTTAGTTTTGACAGATGACCAGTAGTGCCCCGACAGCTAGTAGAGCGACAACCTCACCGGTCAACTGACTACATGCTTGCTAATTCTAGATAAGAGCTTGTTCACACTTGTGCCTTCTCAGTAGGCACATTTTTACCACACTTTGATAGGCCTTCTTTGTATAGCTTACAAGGTCAGAAAGGTTTTTGGAAATGAGCACATGATGCATGGCTCTTGTACACAAGACAAGACTTCAAAAGTGTTCTTACATAATAGATTAAGAGGTGGTTCACATACATGAAGATGGGGACGCCCTCAATATGAAACCTTTTTCAACATGTTTGTCATGTGCTTCATGTGTCTCTATGAGGACAACAAATCAAGAGTGGATCTATCCATTGGTGAGCTTCATGAGCTATTGAAATCTCATTCTTGGGAGTCACTTTTTGTGCTTGCGTGTTGGGCCTTGGCCCACACAATGTTTGGCCTTTCAAAATGGAGCTTCTACATCAATATATGCTTGTGGAATATGGAGAAGATAACTTGGAATTGAAGACCTCGAATTGAAAGATCAACTTCATTGAAAAAATGAAGGCTTGCATCACCTATGGACTACATACTTACATTGAAGATTTGAAGATAGCATGGACCTTGGAGAAGTGGATTTTAACACCTCAGATTTTTGCTTGGTTTGTTAACCTAGGACTTGGAAATACCGTGTCAGCTTGTTGTTTTAGCTACTCATTTAAAAAAAAATTTACTAGCCTCCTAATTGATTTTTCTTGATGTCTTCTTGTGTATGAGCCCTATGTAGGAGCCAAGGGGGGGGGGGGGGGGGGGTTGGACATATGTTGTGGTGATGTGGGTCCTAATGGCCCCATCCCACTGTGTTGAGTGCATATGAGCACATTTCACTTTATCTTGTCATTAGGTGAGTAAAATTTGGAGAGCTGCAACAACAAGAGGGATCAAAATTTTGTCCTTTGCATTTTGATTTGGACATTTGTAAAAACCTAACCTAAGTCCACATGAGCCAAAAGATGCCATGTTTGGACCATGGGAGGGTGTTGGAATGATGGTCCTTCACATGTATTCTTAAATCCTCTAGCACAGTGAAGCTCTCTATCAAGGGAGGATGTATCTAGAAGGTGAAACTTTGCACATGGGACACATAAATTTATGGATGTAAAAGGCATAAACGTTCAATTGATCAAAGGTTATTGTGAGTGTAAATGTAAGAAGGGTGAATGCTTTGAAGTCAAAGGGTAGGTTCCTAGCTTGATGTAAGTGATGATATAGAGAAGCCACATGGGATGATTGAGATAATCATGGAAAGATGGAGAGAATCAAGGAGAAGAAATTGGATATGGATGCTTCTACATGGAGCTATATAATAATAATCATGGAAAGATGGAGAGAATCAAGGGGAAGAAATTGGATGTGGATGCTTCTACATGGAGCTATATAATAATGTACTTGCACAGTTGGTGTGAAATATGATTAATAAGATTGATGCTGTCTTGTTTAGCTTATCTTCTTTGCATTAAGTTTTGTGACTAGTATCTAATTAGTGAGTCTATTAATCATGGCATTGTTCATTAATCACAAGCCTACTTAGATCCACAACCTCAAAGTGGTATCAGAGTAGGATGATTCTATTTAGGTGACAACATCACCAGAGACACACATAGAAGGCTTTTAAACAAAGCACAAGTTGGGCAACCCAGCTAACACCACATTTTCAAGGTTAATCCACCCATGTTGGATAGACAACAAATAGTGCCTCATCTTGGCATCTGTAAATCAGCGCCCCTTTGGCCACGCAACCCATGCTAGCTGTGCTCATAATTGATCAACTCCTCATCTTTCAGTTGGGTAAGCGGCTTGGCCTGGCTCAAATCTACGCACGTTAATAACCATTGGCTCAAGGTAATCACGGGCAGCTATGGGATTTGCAAGTGTGCTTTAGTTTTGATGACGGATAACCAGTAGTGTCTTGATAGTTAGCAAAAAGCAACGACCTCTGCACTCAACAATGGGATGGGTCCATTAGGAGTCACATCACCACAACATATGTCCAACCCCTCCTTGGCTCCTACATGGCCATCATAGGGCTCTTACACAAGGAGACATAAAGGAAAATCAATTAGGAGGTGTTGAGATGTCAAGCTCAACATGAGCTGTCATGAGGCGCCTGCATGACCGTTCGACATTTACATCACTAGCGGGTTTGGTAGCTGGCAACCAACATATCTTCACGAGAGATTCTCTAGCTGGACTACATCGACTAGTCCACATCTATCTCTCTTAGTGTGTTCACATTATGGACCACTTGTATATACTCTATTATGTGTGTTAGTCACTTTATATTTTTTGTAGACCTCTTTTGTTGTGTGAAGAAGAAGAAGAATTTTCAGCCTCTCACCTTGTGTTCTCTCTTCTAGGGTTTGTGTGTGTGTGCTTGCAAGAGCTCAAGTTCTCTTCTCCCCTACATATTTTCATGGTATCAGAGCATGGTTCATGCTAAGGATGTAAAAGCTATAAATTGAGGCATTGGCCTAATGAGAATTTGCTGGTTTTTTAGTATCCATGCCTACATTATACTATTAGATTAATTATGCACTAATTTTATCTTAATCACTTTTTAATTACTTGCTAATCATGTTGATTATTGTATTTGATCCACCATAGCTCATCACATTGCTACAAATTTAACATGGTATCAAAGCCAAGCTTAGCATTCAGTCACTATCTTAAGCTTAATCACCTTCTTAATTACTAATTAGGGACTAATAGCTTTATAAGCCTTTTTTCACTTTTGTAGTACTACCCACACCCAATGGAGCTTAGATCTCTCCCTCCACATAGCTCCATTGCCTACAAAACTCACACAGCTTCTTGCCAACGCGCTCCCACAAGTGGAATTAATCTAATTCCTCTCAGTCCCAGGGGTTTTCAAGGGTGCTCTACATGCCTATGATCTCAGATTTTAGAAATTCATCAAAGAGAAGTGGCATCAAGCTCTGGATCAAATTTGCAAGTGACTTTGGTAAAATAGAGATTAAGCATTCAATAGTTGGTCAAATATTATGTTTTTGGGCATGATATTCTACTAGACTAACTGCTATTGATGCCCTTGAAAGGATTTGAGCTCATTTGAACTCTAAGGCACCAGATCTGGCCTCTCTGTACACTCTATTTTTTGCACCAAAATAGGAGATTAATCTCACTAATTAGTGATTAATTAGCACTAATCACTATATTTTGGTATAATTGATGGTTCAAACTTACCATTGGGTATTTGATATAGATCTCTATCGCTTTAGATTACAATTTAAAGTTGGTTTGATGTCCCAACCATCTAGTACAAAACCAACTATCCTTGGCTCTATGCAAGTTTTGGTGTATTCATGTTTGTAAACTTGTTGTAATCATCATTAAACACCAAATTGGAGTTGTAAAAGGGTAGACACTACCCTTAAATCTTGAATTAGATCAAGAGGTAAGACCCCCTTCACATCATCATGAGCATTACACAGGAAGTATCTAAGTTCAACGGGGAGCAATTTCATACATGGCAAACAAAAACCATGTATTTGCTCATGAGGAAGAATCTATGGGGGCTAGTTTTGAGGGAAGAGATGAATGTCCAGTGGAGAATGGGGAGAGTAAGTAGAAGAGCAGAAATGAGAAAGCATTAGGACTCATTGCACTTAGCTTAAATGATAAAATCATTCACCACATTGCAGGGATACAACAAGCTAAAGATGCATGGGATGAACTTAACAAATTATTTGGCACTCAAGCAAAGAATTCAAAGATAAATCTGCTAATGCAATTTTACAAACTTGACATGAAGGAAAGTGAACCTCTAACCACACACTTGAAAAAATACAAAAGCATCAAGAAACAACTTGCAACCATTGGGAAGAAAGTAGAAGATGGTGAGGCACTAGCAGTGCTTCTAAAGAGTGTGGACAAGGGAGAGTATGAGAATATTGTGGCAACATTAAAGAATGTACCAGATTTGAAGTTGCATGACATAGAAGGAGCTCTACTAGAGCAAGAGAACAAGGTCAAAGAGAAGAAAGGACTGGACCCAACAACTGGAGAGGAGAAAGCACTCTACACCCGAGGAGGCCTCGCACGAGGATGAGGACGAGAAAGAAGCAGGGGAGGAGGAAGGACCTTCACTTGCCACAACTGTGGGAAGCCTGGACACATGGCTAGAGATTGTTATACAGCAAACCAAATGAAGAAGGATCAGCATGGCAAACTTCATGGAGACTCCTAAGGTAGAGAAGTCAGAATATCTTCTCTGAGAGAGTAAGAGAGAAACCCCAAAACCCAATATAACCTGTCCCAATAGAGTAAAACCATCTCTGAGCCACCGATGATGTAGGCCATGTAGATGTATGTCTGAGCACTTTAGTCAAAGTTACAGGCACTTGTAGTAGCCTTAGACGACAAATAGAGAGAGAGAGTGTCAACAAGGACTATAAGTTCGAGACTTGAGGCACTGGTCGTGGGCTACCAAGTAAGAGGGAATCTTGGTATAGGGTCCAAGTGTGCTAGAATTATTCACTTGAGGGGAGATGTTGAAATATGCAAGTGAATGGGTGTGTGTGGGAACAAACCCTTAGCTAGATACTGTAAAAGGGAGTCCGTAATTGAGTTGGTAGTAGTGAAAAGGTGAGAAGAATCTATTAAATGAGAGAATCAAGGGTAGCATGAGTGAATATAGGGGTGTGGAAAGTTTCTAGCAAAAGGTGCCCCCCCAGATGTATGGGAGGTGGGACAAATCAGTGGGATTAGATGCTTGGCACCTTGTGGATGTAAAAGCTATAAATTAAGGCATTGGCCTAATGAGAATTTGCTCATTTTTTAGTATACATGCCTACATTATACTATTAGATTAATTGTGTACTAATCTTATCTTAATCACTTTCTAATTACTTACTAATTATATTGATTCTTGCATTTGATCCACCATAGCTCATCAGATTGCTGCAAATTTAACAAGAATAATGTATGGTATGTTGATTCAGGTGCTTTGAACCACATGACAAGTCATGGTGAGTGGTTTAAGGAAATGAAGAGTCTCAAAAGACAAGGTTTTGTTGAAACAGGGGATGACACTGCTCATCCAATTGCCCATGTTGGAGATGTGCCATTGTCTATGCAGGATGGTAAGGTGAAGTATCTTGTACTTCATGTTTTGAACATTACAAAGAATCTAGTTTCTATTGGCTAGATGATTGAGTAGGGTTTGCAGGTCCGGTTTAACCCTGGTGGATGTTATGTAGAAGACTTTAAAGATAACTGTAGGTTGGTTACAAAAGGTAACAAAGTGGGTAGAATGTTATTGAACGTAAATATGCCTGACGTGCATGCTGCAATGTTTTCAAATAGTTCAAGAGTTGTTACAAATATAGACATTTGGCATAAGAGAATTGGGAATGTAAATGTGCAAAGAATGAAGTCCATGTAGACTAAAGAAATTGTGATAGGGCTGCCTAAGTTTAAAGTTGAAGGTATGCATAAAAATTTTGAAGCATGTCAATTTGGAAAGCAAAACAAAACATGTATTTCTACTTGATAGAAATGTGAGCAAGAATGTACTAGATGTTGTGCATTCAGATGTATGGGGTCCTGCGAAGACTATGTCTATGGGTGGCTACAGGTTCTATGTAACATTCATCGATGACCACATGAGGAAAATGTAGGTGTATTTCATGAAGGAGAAGAGTGAAGTGTTCACTCATTTTCAGAATTTCAGAGTGATGGGGTTGAAAAACAGACAGGAAAGCATGTGAAGTGCCTAAGGTCAGATGGAGGGGGAGAATACTTCTCCAATGAGTTCTTTGAATTCTTGCAAAAGAATGGCATTCATCAGAGACAATTTACATGTAGATACACTCCACAACAAAATGGAGTTGCTGAGCAAAAAAACAGGCACATTGTAGAGATAGCACGAGCATTGATGGTGGCAGAGAAGAATTTCCTTTTCAGCTTTTGAGGCTGTGTCTATAGTAGTTTATATCATGAACAAGACTTAAACTGCAGCCATACATGATTAAGACCAGAGGAGAAATTTACTAGCAGAACCTGATTTGTCTCACTTGAAAGTTTTTGGATGTATTGCATGTGTGCATGTGCCAGATGAGTTGCATACTAAGCTGGATCCAAAAATAGAAAAAT
Organism: Cibotium barometz; assembly: GCF_041138505.1. Classification (NCBI taxonomy): domain Eukaryota; kingdom Viridiplantae; phylum Streptophyta; class Polypodiopsida; order Cyatheales; family Cibotiaceae; genus Cibotium; species Cibotium barometz. The sequence continues at coordinate 20,113,985 of NC_141110.1, forward strand.
GTGTGTTTATTTGGTATTCCCTTGAGAAAAAGGGATATAGATGTTATAATCCTGCTACACATGAATTGAGGGTAAGCAAGGATGTATTTGATGAGATGAGTAGCTGGTATGCTGCTAAAAAAGATGATGTTGGGCTGATGTAAGTGGAAATGTGGTTGCACAAAATGCAAGTCAGCACAATCACAGTCATTGAGTGGACCAGGAGAGTTCTCATCCAGCGATTCTGTTGATAGACCATGGAGTGGCAGGTTGTGTCATAATAGCAGTCTTGAAAATGTAGTTGGTACATCACATAAAGTCAAAGAGAAAGTGGTTGAGCCCCTTGGTATGCTTGATATTTCTGTAGGGCATTCTCTTGTTGATGAAAATTCTAGTGGCTCGTAGATGAGCCTTGATGAGGAGCTTGGAATTCCAGCAATGAGAGGACACCTAGTGTGAAGAAGGCTATGGAAGCCATGAATGCAAAGTTATGAAGATCTGGAAGAGTCAAAAACCCTATGTAAAGGTTGACTTATGATGGTTATGTGGCACATCACTATGCTTATATGGAAAAAGTTGTGCAGGTTGTAGAAACCACATGTTTTGATGAGGCTATTGGAAATGTGTGTTGGCAGAAAGCTATGGATGAGGAGATGGATGCATTGTATGAAAATGAGACTTGGGATTTGGTGCTATTGCCTGAAGGCAAGAAAGCTATTGGTTGTAAGTGGGTGTATAAGGTGAAACATAATAGTGATGGTAGCATAAGCAGGTACAAAACGCAAGATTTGTAGCCAAAGGATATGCACACACATGGGATTGATTATGAGGAGACGTTTGCAAAGATGGCAACTGTGAGATTTGTGATTGCAGTGGATACAGCTAAAGGCTAGTTTTTACATCAGATGGATGTAAAAAATATGTTCTTGCATGGTGACTTACTAGAAGAGGTGTATATGGATCAGCCCACTAGGTTGAGGATACAGGTCACCCAAAGTATGTATGTAAGCTTCGTAAGACTTTGTATGGGCTGAAGCAAGCTCCACGAGCATGGTATGACAAGATTGCTGAGTATCTTGTCACTATTGGTTTTCATATGTGGCAGATGCAGATCACTCTTTGTATGTGCACAAGAGTGATAAGAGTATTGTGATCATCACCATATATGTAGATGATCTTATGTTGGGGGTGACAACTTGGATGAGATTGAGCATGTGAAAAGTCTTCTCAATCAAAATGAAGTTTGAGATAAAGGATTTGGTAGATCTGCGAGCGCTACTTTTTGGGAATTGAGGTCATTCACACACTTGAGGGTTTTTGGTTGTACAGAGATAGTATATATGTTGAGATATCCGCTCATCTAGTGAGGCAGTGGACATTGATGACCCGCCTGGGGGATAGGCCCCACACTTACACCACTAGCATGGTTGGTGAGATCATGGGTGATATGCGGCTAGTGGAATGACAGGCTGTGTGATAGCCATTCTAGAGACTGGCATAGTTATAGCGCCAGCTCATTTAGTTGGGTTCACACTATAGAGAACCTTAGTATGTATTTGGTTGAGTACCTTTTCATATGGTGTGTACTCTTATCTTTGTATATGGTGTGTTGTATGAAGAAGAAGAAGATTTTCAGCCTCTCACCTTGTGTGTTCTCTTTTAGGGTTTTGTGAGTGTGTGTGTTTGCAAGAGCTCAAGCTCTCTTCTCCCCTGCATCTTTTCATGGTATCAGAGCCTGGTTCATGCTAAGGGCTGAGCTACAAGCAAGAGAAGCATAGGAAGTAGTATGAGGGTAAGAGCTTCATCTACTCTTTCCTATTTGTGTTGGTGACTACACCCTTGTCAGGAGCTGTACGAGAGGCACCGACAAACGATCTCTGATTGAGGAGCTTTGTTCGCGGGAGTAAAGCTATAGGGCAACTATTTTTTCCTGTTGGTGACAAAAAATTTCCGGGCCCAATACGCGTTTCGGGCACGTTAGGACCTCTATTTTTCAGAAAACAGGCGATTTCGAGCACGTCGGGGGTAAGTCATCGATTCTCTGTAGAACTCTATTTTAAGAACTGCAGAAAGATAGATTGGTTGTACAGACATTGTGTGTGCACTGCAAGGAGGTCAACAGTTGCCATTGGGTATATGTATGCACATTGAGGTCACTGGTTGTGACATTTGAGTGTAGTACAGTACCGCTGTGCAGAAAATACAGCAGTTTGTGTAGGACAAACCACCAGAGTGCTATTTCTGGTAAATTTGTGTGTCTGGCAAGATGTCAAATGATGGCATAAACCAGATTGTTGCTGAGAAGCTTGATAAGAACAACTTCCATGCTTGGAGGTTCAGGTTGACAAATTTCCTTATGGGAAAGGGTTACTGGGACTACATAGAAGGTGAGCATGAAGAGGCACCGGAGATACCGACTGCTACAAATGTGAAAGAGTTCAAGGATTGGAACCAAGGAGCCAGAAAAGTTATGTATTGGCTCTCTATCAGTATACAGGACACCATGATTGGGCAAATACAGGATGCCAAGTCCCCTAAGGAGGCATGGGACACCTTGGTAAAATTCTATGAAACGAATACCAAGGCACAAAAGATATAGTTGAAGAATGAACTTCATATTGTGGAGAAAAAGAGTATGTCTGTGAATGACTATGCATTGAAGATCAAGGGTATTGTGGAATCCCTTGCATCTATTGGTGTTTCAGTAGATGATGATGATAAGGTGGAAGTCTGTCTACATGGTCTCGGGCCACAATACAAGGCATTCAAGACGTCTATTCAGACTCGAAAAAACACTCCCAATTTCACAGATTTGGTGTCTATGTTGATTATAGAAGAGAAGAGCTTGGGTGAAGACAAACAGTCTTCACAAAATAAAAACAATTCAGAGCAACATGCCTTCTACACAAGTTCAGGAAGAGGACGAGGTAGAGGAGGCCGTGGATGTGAAGACAAACAGTCTTCACAAAACAAAAACAATTCAGAGCAACATGCCTTCTACACAAGTTCAGGAAGAGCTTGTTTTGTGAAGACAAACAGTCTTCACAAAACAAAAACAATTCAGAGCAACATGCCTTCTACACAAGTTCAGGAAGAGGACGAGGTAGAGGAGGCCGTGGATGCGGCCAAGGAGGTGGCCGAACAGGTAATCAAAATTATGGCCAGCAGTAGTAGCAACAACAATAGTCCTAGAATTCACAACAACAATAACACGCAGGTGGAAGAGGCTAATTCAGAGGCAGAGGGAGTGAAAGAGGTCGTGGAAATTGGCAAAGGCAATATAATGATACACGTGGATTCTTTTATTGTGGGGTAAGCCTGGACATGTGATGTGCAGGCAGATTGTTATAAGAAGCAGGCTGACATGCAAAATGGAAAATTGCAGCAAAACAACTATGCATCCTCGAGCAGAAATAATGAGGATAATGAAAGGTTGTTTGTTATGCAGCATGTTGTTAATGCCATGTCTGAAAATGTTGAAGCAGCACATAAAGATGATGTATGGTACGTTGATTCAGGTGCTTCGAACCACATGACAATTCATGGGGAGTGGTTCAAGGAGATGAAAAACCTTGAAAGACCAGGTTTTGTGGAAACAAGGGATGACACTTTTGCTCATCCAATTGCCCATGTTGGAGATATGCCATTGTCTATGCAGGATGGCAAAGTGAAGTACCTTGCAGATGTACTTCATGTTCTGAACATAACAAAGAATCTGGTTTCAGTTGGCCAAATGATTGAGCAGGGTTTGCAGGTTCGATTTAACCCTAATGGTTGTTATGTTGAAGACTTTAAAGACAAGTGCATGTTGGTTGCAAAAGGCAATAGAGTGGGCAGAATGTTTACATTGAATGTAAACATGCCTGAAGTGAGTGCTGCGATGTTTGCAAATGGTTCAGGAATTGTTGCAGACACAGATATTTGGCATAAAAGAATTAGACATGTGAATGTGCAGAGAATGAAGTCTATGCAGACTAAAGGAATTGTGACAGGGCTGCCAAAGTTTAAAGTTGAAGGTATGCAGATAATATGTGAAGCATGCCAATTTAGAAAGCAAACAAAGCATGTATTTCCACGTGATAGAAATGTGAGCAGAAATGCACTAGATGTTGTGCATTCAAATGTATGGGGTCCTACGAAGACCATGTCTATGGGAGGCTACAGGTATTATGTGACATTTATTGATGACCACACAAGGAAAGTGTGGGTACACTTCATGAAGGAGAAGGGTGAGGTGTTCACTCATTTTCAAAATTGTAGAGTTATGGTTGAAAAGCAAATAGGGAAATATGTAAAGTACCTAAGGTCAAATGGAGGGGGAGAGTACTTCTTAAATGAGTTCTCTGAATTTTTGAAGAAGAATGGTATTCGGAGGTAGTTTACATGCAGATACACTCCGCAGCAAAATGGAGTTGCTGAGCGAAAAAATAGGCACGTTGCTGAGATTGCGTGAGCATTGATGGGAGAGAAGAATATGCTGCATAGCTATTGGGCTAAGGCTATTTCTACAGCAGTTTACATCATGAACAAGACTCCAATTGTAGCCATACATGATGTAACTCCAGAGGAGAGGTTTACTGGCAGAAAACTTGATTTGTCTCATCTTAAAGTCTTTGGATGCAGTGCATATGTGCATATGCCAGATGAGCTGAGAACTAAGCTGGATCCAAAAGCTAAAAAATGTGTGTTTATTGGGTATTCCCTTGAGCAAAAGGGATACAGGTGTTATAACCCTGCTACACGTGAGTTGAGGGTAAGCAGGGATGTTGTTTTTTATGAGATGAGCAGCTGGTATGGTGCTGAAAAAGAAGCTGTTGGGGCTGATGTGAGTGGAAATGTGGTTGCACAGAATGCAAGTCAGCAATCACAGTCTTTGAGTGGACCAGGAGAGTCCTCATCTAGTGGTTCAGTTGTTGATAGACCATGGAGTGGCAAGCTGTGTCATAATACCAGTCTTGCAAATGTGATTAGTACATCACATAAAGGCAAAGAGAAAGTGGTTGAGCCCCTTAGTATTCGTGACATTTCTGTAGGGCATTCTCATGTTGATGGAGAGTCTAGTGGCTCAGAGATGAGCCTTGATGAGGATCTTGGGATACCAGCTATGAGAACACCTAGTGTAAAGAAGGCTATGGAAGCCATGAATGCAAAGCTGCGAGAAGATCTGGGGGAGAGTGAAGAATCCTATGCAGAGGTTTACCTATGATGGTTATGTGGCACATCACTATGCATACATGGCAAAAGTTGTGCAGGTTGTAGAGCCCACATGCATTGATGAGACTGTTGGAAATGTGTGTTGGGAGAAAGCTATGGATGAGGAGATGGATAAACTATATGGAAATGAGACTTGGGATTTAGTGCAATTGCTTGAAGGCAAGAAAGCCATCGGATGCAAGTGGGTGTACAAAGTAAAACATAACACTGATGGAAGCATAAGCAGGTGTACAAAGTAAAACATAACACTGATGGAAGCATAAGCAGGTGTACAAGGCTAGATTGGTAGCCAAAGGATATGCGCAGGCATATGGCATTGATTATGAGGAAACTTTCAGCCTAGTTGCCAAGATGGCAACAGTGAGAGTTGTGATAGCAGTGGTTGGCTGCGCCAAAGCAATGGTCTTTACATCAAATGTAAAGAATGCATTCTTGCATGGGGATTTGCAAGAAGAGTTGTATATGTTGCAGCCACGTGGTTATGAGGATGTGAGCCACCCCGAGCATGTTTGTAGGTTGAAGAAAGCCTTGTATGGCTTAAAACAAGCACCAAGAGCATGGTCTGACAAGATTTTTGAATATTTTGTCACTATTGGCTTTCATGTAGCCAATGCAGATTTCTTGCTGTATGTGAGACACAGTGATAGAGGGGTTGTGCTTGTTGTCATCTATGTAGATGACCTGATCATTACGGGGGACCATGATGCAGAGATCTTTGATGTAAAGATCTTGCTTAGACAGAAGTTTGAGATGAAGGATCTGGGGGAGCTCAGATATTTCTTGGGCATTGAGGTGATTAGGTCACCACATGGTATTCGATTATTGCAGAGACAGTATGGCTTGGACATGTTGTCCAAGTATGGTATGATAGGCTGTAAGCCTATCTCAGTGCCGTTGGATCAGAATGGCAAGTTGAGTGCAGATTCGGGAGAGATTTTGGAGGATCCTACTATGTATAGGCGCATAGTAGGAAGCTTGATCTACATGACGATCACCAGGCCAGATTTGAGCTATGCTGTTGGGTTGGTGAGTCAGTTTATGCAGGTTCCTCGAAAGCCGCATTTGGATGCATTGAGACGCATACTGAGGTATGTGAGGTCTACTTTGCATTGTGGACTATTTTATGAAACTGGGACAGAGATATGTGTACATGGGTACACAGATGCTGATTGGGCTGGTAGTATCTCCTGTAGAAGATCTACTAGTGGCTTCATGTTTTCTTTGGGAAGTGCTGCTGTGACTTGGAGCAGCAAGAAGCAGTCTACGGTTGCTCTATCTAGTGTACAGAGGCCAAGTACAGAGGTGCTGCTATGGTGGCAGCATGTGAGGTAGCTTGGTTGAGAAAGCTACTTGCAGATTTGGGTCTATCAGTGGATAGACAAGTTGTCGTTTTCTATGACACAACATTAGCAGTATACAATTGGCCCCCAAGAACCCAATTTTTCATTGCTCACACAAAGCATATGGAGGTCCACTACCGTTTTGTCAGAGAGAAGGTTTTGGTAGGAGACATTGACCTTGTTTATGTCAGCACGTAGGATCAGGTCACTGACATCTTCACCAAAGCATTGGGTATAGAGAAGCTCCGCAAATTCAGGGCTTCGCTTGGTGTACATGAGATGGAGTTGAGCTCGAGGGGGAGTGTTGAGATATTGAGCTCATCTAGTGAGGCTGTGGACACACACTGATGACCCGCATGGGGGATAGGCCCCACACTTACACCACTGGCATGGTTGGTGAGATCATGGGTGATATGGTGCCAGTGGGATGACAGGCTGTGTGATAGCCATTCTAGAGACTGGCATAGTTATAGCACCAGCTCATTTAGTTGGGTTCATACTATAGAGAACCCTAGTATGTATTTGGTTGAGTACCTTTTCATATGGTGTGTACTCTTATCTTTGTATATGGTGTGTTGAGTGTTGTGTGAAGAAGAAGAAGATTTTCAGCCTCTCACCTTGTGTGTTCTCTTTTAGGGTTTTGTGAGTGTGTGTGTGCTTGCAAGAGCTCAAGCTCTCTTCTCCCCTACATCTTTTCAATATATTGGACATGTTGTCCAAGTATGGGATGGCTAATCGTAAGCTAATCTCGATGCCATTAGATCAAAATAACAAGCTTAGTGCGGATGCAGGTTATGTGTTAGAGGATCCCACTATGTATAGAAAGATTGTGGGGAGTTTTATCTATGTCACGATCAGCAGGCCCAGATTTAAGTTATGCTGTTGGCTTAGAGAGCTAGTTTATGCAGGTTTCACGCAAACCACATCTTGATAGTGTGCGCCACACACTTTGATATTTGAGGACCACTATTGATTTTTCATTGCTTTATGTAGCAGGTGTACCATTGGAGCTATATGGGTACACATATGCAGATTGGGTAGGTAGCATCTCAGACAAGAGATCTACCAGTGGATTTATGTTTTCATTGGGGAGTGTTGATGTGACATGGAGCGGCAAGAAGCAACCCATAGTTGCCTTGTCGAGCACAAACGCAAAGTACAAAGGAGCTGGGTGGCAGCATGTGCGGTAGCTTGGTTACGCAAGCTACTTGCTGATTTTGGGTTGCATATGGAGAGAAAGGTTGTCATATATTGTGACAATCTTAGCAATATATAGTTGACCAGGAACCCATTTTTTCATGTGCGGACAAAACACATTGAGGTACATTACCACTTCATTAGGGAGAGAGTCTTGGCAAGCAACATCGACTTGGCCTACATCAGCATATAGGATAAGGTCAGTGACATCTTCACGAAGGCCTTGGGAGCTGAGAAGCTTCACAGGTTTCAAGATATGCTTGGAGTTCATGAGATGGAGTTGAGCTTGAGGGGGAGTGTTGAGATGTCAAGCTCAACATGAGCTAACACTCACGAGGCGCATGCATGACCATTCGACATTTACATCACTAGTGGGATTGGTAGCTAGAACTGACATATCTTAGCCAAAGATTCTATAGGTTTTGTGGAAACAGGGGATCACTGCTCATCCAATTGCCCATGTTGGAGATGTGCCATTGTCTATGCAGGATGGCAAAGTGAAGTACCTTGCAGATGTATGTCATGTACCGAACATAACAAAGAATTTGGTTTCAGTTGGCCAGATGATTGAGTAGGGTTTGCAGGTTCGGTTTAATCCTGATGGTTGTTATGTTGAAGACTTTAAAGACAAGTGCAAGTTGGTTGCAAAAGGCAACAGAGTGGGCAGAATGTTTACATTGAATGTAGACATGCCTGAAATGAGTGCTACGATGTTTGCAAACGGTTCAAGAATTGTTGCAGACACAGACATTTGGCATAAAAGGATTGGACATGTGAATGTGCAGAGATTGAAGTCTATGCAGACTAAAGGAATTGTGACAGGGCTGCCAAAATTTAAAGTGGAAGGTATGCAGAAAATATGTGAAGCATGCCAATTTGGGAAGCAAACAAAGCATGTGTTTCCACGTAACAGATATGTGAGCAGAAATGCACTAGATGTTGTGCATTCAGATGTATGGGGTCCTACGAAGACTATATCTATGGGAGGCTGCAAGTATTATGTGACTTTCATTGATGACCACACAAGGAAAGTGTGGGTATACTTTATGAAGGAGAAGAGTGAGGTGTTCACTCACTTTCAGAATTTCAGAGTTTTGGTTGAAAAGCAAACAGGGAAATATGTAAAGTGCCTAAGGTCAGATGGAGGGGGAGAGTACTCCAATGAGTTTTCTGAATTTTTGAAGAAGAATGGTATTCGGAGACAGTTTACATGCCAATACACTCCGCAGCAAAATGGAGTTGCTGAGCGGAAAAACAGGCACATTGCTGAGATTGCGCGAGCATTGATGGAAGAGAAGAATATGTCGCATAGCTATTGGGCTGAGGCTGTTTCTATAGCAGTATACATCATGAACAGAACTCCAACTGCATACATGATGTAACTCTAGAGGAGAGATTTACTGGCAGAAAACTAGATTTGTCTCATCTGAAAGTCTTTGGATGCATTGCATATGTGCATGTGCCAGATGAGCTGAGAACTAAGCTGGATCCGAAAGCTGAAAAATGTGTGTTTATTGGATATTCCCTTGAGCAAAAGGGATACAGGTGTTATAACCCTACTACACGTGAGTTGAGGGTAAGCAGGGATGTTGTCTTTGATGAGATGGGCAGCTGGTATGCTGCTGAAAAAGAAGCTGTTGGGGCTGATGTGAGTGGAAGTGTGGTTGCACAGAATGCAGGTCAGCAATCACAGTCTTTGAGTGGACCAGGAGAGTCCTCATCTAGTGGGTCTGTTGATAGACCATGGAGTGGCAGGCTACGTCATAATACCAGTCCTGCAAATGTGATTAGTACATGGGGGTGGTCAAAAAGCGAGCCAAGAGCAGCGAGCACAAAGCAATGAGTAGAGCTCATGTTCTTGTGAAAGTGAGCAGGTAGGGGCATGATATGATGTTAAGCGAGCATGAAATGTTAAAGAGAAGAGTGGAACCACAGTGCAATTCTGTAGCAATCAAACAAAGAAGACATGAAATGTTCTAAAATTACCATTGCAATAATTTTTTTTTCGAACCAATGGTGCAGATACAAAAAATCACTATTAAACCCATATTGCTTGGCTCGCAAAAAAGATATTAAATCTATAGTATTCACAATGTTGGAGAGCCATTAGCAAACAAAAGACAATAGACAGGAAAATTTATAAAATAACCAAAACATTTCCAAAACAAGTACTACGGTTCAGCTGGTATGACATGACCCCCATACATATTTCAACTAAAGTGGGTTGCAGGTTCCTAAAGCTGTTGAGGATGACTTCTAATAGACTTAGTTAGCATGTCTTTTACAATTCTCTCAGAAATACAAACTTGATGAATATGCATATTGTTGTTCACATCCTATCCAAGAATCATTAAGAACACAAAGTATATGTGCTTGCATGCAAGATATGGTCTTTTCTTGGCCACTCTATCTCTGAACTCCACACATGAACACATTGGATTCTTCTGAATAGTGACCTCTATCAGAGATGTGTCTTGGCTCCCATTGGTCAATGGATTAATACTAAATGTTTCCTTTACCCCTTCTATATGTATATGGCTGCCTACAACTTCTGCATGCATATCTAAGGCTGCAGTGATTTGACCAAATGCAGCCTTTGAAATTCCTCGTCGATATGGAAATTGTTTCACCTCCTTGTTTGTCTCGCTAGTGTCTTTTGCAAGCTCCTTTTCTAGAAAAAACTCAAGAGGAATACCAATGTCATATCCTGCTCTAATAAGCTTGCAGGCTTCTTTCACTTGTAACTTGGTACCTTTAGCAATGGGCCAAACACAAGGGACATCCTCTGGTGGATGTAATATTATCTTTGTAATTTTCCAAGTGTGCCTAACATCTGTATTACAAAAATAGCAATACTTCTCCTTTTTCCAGGAGGATAGTTGACAATCACTCCAAAAACAAGGACTGACATCACCCCCTCGCAACCTTGAGCTACACTTTTTCCCTGATGCCCAGTGGTTGCACTCAACTCGATTCACTGTTGGTATCCTCCGCAAGGCCCACTTTGTATCATGCACATCACTTTCAAGGCTCTCTAAAACTTTGCATTGCTCATCGACCTCTATTGCAGGCTCTAACCTCTCTCTTGTCACATAGTTAAACTCAGGCCTATGGCTAGAGTTGCCAAAGTTTTCTTCTGTCGAGTCGTGTAGTGGCCTTTTGGCTCGAATAGTTTTATTCTCACCCTTGAATTTTACCCTATTTGAAAACATAGGGGTCCCCGCCACTGCATCATCCACTGCTCGTGAGGTAGCTATTGGGGATGGACTTGCTTTCTGTCGAGAAAGATCTCTCTCAACTAAAAGCTCCAATGTAGGCCCTCAACCTGTGTATTTTCCTTCCAAGAAAGCCAGTTGTCTGGCACATTGGAAGTAAGCATTGATTAGATCTGTCACACAAGCATCATAAAGACTAATCTTTTGCCTATACCCCTCCCCTGCCAACCAGCTTGCATGCTTGGTCTCTGACATATTTGTCCTTGGGACAAGAGCATTGACAATAGGCTCTCCATCCTACAAGAGAGTGGTAGAAATTGATTAAAAACAATGCAGTGCACTTAAGTAGGAGGCACACAATAATACAATGAATAATCTCTTACAAACATTACCTTTAAAATGAAATGACCCCATCGACTAACCCTATAGTGCCACCAACTCAACCAGCTAAGAAGCTAACCCTTTGGCATCCTCTTTGCACTAGGGTCCTCACCCACACTCGAAGATACATGTGCACTATCAACATCTGTCTGGCTCTCAACTCTAGTCCTCTTTGAAGAGGCCACTTGGCTCGAGGATGCTTCACCTGTTGCATGTGCTGCCATATGTTGCTCACCAACATCCAAACCAAGGTGTTGCTTTCTCCAACCCTCAAGTGATGCCAATACATCGGGTGGCACATTTTGACATAAAGCGACATCTCTGCCCGGGACATGCCCCAAATGGTCTTTTACCCGGGTCACTGAACCTATTTTTTCATATCCACAAAAATTACATTTCCACTTGCGGGAACCCCCACCTCCGACATATCCATCCCCTTTTGTTGCATACTGCTAAAAGGGATCTGTAGGCATAGTGAGACTCGAAAGCACTTGTTGCCCTCGAGAACACTTGCCCTTGGAGGCTTGGGCTTGAGCCTTGAAGCCTTGAAGAATGGGCTGCCGGCAGCCACTTGTGAGACTGGAGAGCAGGCTGCTCTGCAGAGTACATGCCTTGGGGCCTTGTGGGGGCAAAGGCTTGAGCCTTAGGGCCTTGGCCTTGAGCCTTGGGCCCTTGTGGTGATAGGCACAGGGTTCGCAGAAGCGTAGGAAAGGAGGAGCGAAATGAAAAAAATGCACGCAGCCCCCGTTTAACCTGCAAAAAAAAAATGTACGAAAACGGCGTTTCCACCGGTCTGCCATTTCCGAAAACGGCCGAACCATTTCCAGGGGGCGGAAACGCCGTTTTTGGTTACTATGCTATCACTTCACATCACATCACATCTATCCACATCATATCTCATTCATACACATCTCATCTCATTCATCCACATCCATCCAATCATTCACATGTACGATTACCCATATCTATTCATACATTCATATCTATATTCATCACATCACATTCTTTCACATACACATCCACATCCATTCTTTCACATACACATCCACATCCATTCTTTCACATACATTCACATCCATTCTTCACATACATAACCACATCCATTCTTTCACATACACATTCGCATCCATTCTTCACATATACACTCACATCCATTCTTCACATACATAACCACATCCATTCTTTCACATACACATTTGCATCCATTCTTCACATATACATTCACATCCATTCTTCACTTATACATTCACATCCATTTTCATCACATGTCATCCACTCATATCCTATATCATTCATTTATCCTGATTCACATGACATCACATCTCATCCATTCATTCACATCTATCTGATTCACATCACCTCTATTCACATCAAATCCATCCATCCATCCATTCACACCTATCTGATTCTCATCACATCTCATTACATCTATTCACCTCACATCTCATCACCTCTATTCACATCACATCCATCCATGGATTTATTCATTCACACCTATCTGATTCTCATCACATCTATTCACCTCACATCTCATCACCTCTATTCACATCACATCCATCCATCCATTCATTCACACCTATCTGATTCTCATCACATCTCGTTACATCTATTTACCCTCACATCTCATCACCTCTAATCACATCACATCCATCCATCCATTCATTCACACCTATCTAATTCTCATCACATCTCATTACATCTATTCACCTCACATCTCACCACCTCTATTCACATCACATCCATCCATCCATTCATTCACACCTATCTGATTCTCATCACATCTCATTACATCTATTCATAGAATTTAAACATAGAATTTAAGAGAATTCTAATTTTGATATAAAGATTCTCTACGCATCTATTTATGCATAAAAATCAACTTCAGTGGGAATAGCACTTTTATATAAATCTTTTATGCATCTTTCTATGCATAAAATTAATTTTAATGAGAATAACACTTTTGAAATAAAAATAAATCCTTATGCATCTTTCTATGCAAAAAATCAATTTTAATGAGAATAACACTTTTGAAATAAAAATAAATCCTTTATGCATCTTTCTATCCATAAAATCAATTTTAATGAGAATAACACTTTTGAAATAAAAATAAATCCTTTATGCATCTTTCTATGCATTAAATCAAATTTAATGAAAATAACACTTTTATAATAAAAAATTTTCACTATGCATCTTTCTATGCATAGAAATTAAATTTAATAAAAATAACGCTTTTATAATAAAAAAAATTCATTATGCATCTTTCTATGCATAGAAATCAAATTTAGTAAAAATAACACTTTTATAATAAAATAATTTCCATTATGCTTCTTTCTATGCATAGAAATTAAATTTAATGAAAAGAACACTTTTGTAAAAAAATAATTTCCATTATGCATCTTTCTATATACATAGAAATCAATTTTAATAATTAATATTAGTGATATCGATGCATATTCATAGATGAATATGTACATGGAGTAATTAGAATTTTTCTTTTAGAATGCACAGACGGTGGGAATTACTCTTTTGGAATAACATAAAAAATAACTTTCTTTTCCATAAAATTCTGGAAAATTTTGCCATGACCTCCTTTGTATGGTTGACCATTTCTCATTTTTATCTCTAATTTCAACTTAAATTAACCCCATCTAGATGTATAGGACTCTAATCTACTCAATTTTCAGAATTCAAGAGAGTAAACAATAAGAAAAGTTTAATTAATCATTCAACTAATCTTTCTAGGATTAAGAAAGGCTGAATTGTAAAGAAGAGAAAGGGGTGGCCTTTTCCTCAAAGGCATAGCATTTGAACTTAATTCAAGCAATTGTAAAACAAGAAAATCAAGAAACCCATAGATTTAAAATTTAAAAAGTAAGAAAATTTAGCTTACATGGTGTTGTAAGCTTTCCTTTGGCTTGAAGGATTGAGGGTTCTACTCTTGTTTGAAGCAAGAGTGGCTACCAATTCACTTTGGAGAGGATTTGTCAAAAACAATTGAATTATCAAGAAATTCAATGTAAATGGCTCAGAGCAGGAGTAGAGTAACAATGCATAAACACCATTAATCTTTTACAAAAGGGGGGAGGCTTCTATTTATAGAAAAAAGTAAGCCTCTAACCAAGCAAACTGATTCTAGAATTTTCCAGATCAGTTTGGTCAATTTTTGACCATTTTTTGGTCAGTTTAGCTTACTGTTTGGATCTAGTTGAAAGAGGAGAGAGGAGAGATGAAAATATCTCAATATTTTTGAGTTTAAAACTCCTCCACACATGTGAAATAGGTGCCTCCTTCATGAGGGGAGACCCCCACACTGAGGTGTCAAAAATGCATCATTTCCTCTAAATATCTCTTGATTTTTAACTAATAAACCTTGTACTCAGTCAACTCTTCATCTTATGTGAGCATTTACTCATTTTTGGGGGGTTTTTCTTTTATTCTTCAATTTATCTCCTCCCTACATTTGGATTAATCTTATTGGTCCATAGGAGCCTTAATTGGACCATAATCCAAAATTTTTTGAAAATCTGGACCCTTAGGCTAAGGTCCTTTTTACCTACTTTCAATTAATTCCAATTGCACATTGGAAGTTTCTTTTTGAATTTCTGTTTCAGGGGAAACTATTTTAGACACTAGGAGGATTTTCATACCCAAAAATATCTCAATTTTGAATTACCTCCCTCTAGATATTTTCTCTCTCCAAGCCAAAACAGGGTAAAACAGGATCTTTCTTTTATTTCAGAGAGGGGAATAATTATAAGATCAGAAGGGGAGGTTCTTATACCTGCACACCTCAAAAGCTGGAGGGAGGAATCTTACACTTAGGCGATAAGGTGTGCATGCCACTCGGGTTGGACTCCTATGTGACTTGTGATTGAGAGTAGTCCTTGGGAAGAAAGTGCTAGCCTCCTCTGGTGTGCTACTGGTGTTGTGTTCAATCTTTCACTAAGCAAGCAAGTGATTCATGTGTTGATTCACTAGACACATTTTTGCCATGTGTAGAAGGGTATCAAGGTGATTATGGGGAAGTTACCCTGGAATGTGAGCTGCTGAACATTTTGGGAAAGTTTGTGAGTTAATGTTCATGGATAAGCAAGGAACACCTGGGTCCTTCATCTTCATTGGCTTTTATTAAGTAGTTGGCAGTGGTGCCTTATTGAGATTTGGCCCCTCAGATTCAATGATGGGGGGCTCATGGATATAGTTGATAAGGTTATTGAGTTGGGGAAGGAGCCCTAGGTCTAGTGGGCAGTTGTGGATTCACATCATGCAAAGGATAACAAAGGCAAGGGGCAACTAGGTTTGTGGGATTGCTTGGAAGTAGCTGATGTTGGGACAAGGTTGGGGAGAGTTATGACCTACATGTTGCTAAGGCCTCCATGGCCATCTGGCTTTTTAAAAGGCCTCGCATCAGCTTCATGGTCATGTGGTGTTGATAGGATGCGATGGTGGCCGTGGTTTGTGGAGTGATCATGGATTTGCATGGAGAGGAGAATGAAGGCAAGGGGACAATTGGGTTTTTGGGCTTGCATGGAAGGAGCTGATATGGGGATGGGGTTGGGGAGAGTCATGGCGTGCATGTTGCCAAGGCCTCCATGGCCATGTGGATTTTTCTTTGGGCTTACTGGGTGATGCTTGGGCTTGTGTGGCCATGTGTCCTTTTCCTCACTCTCTTGCTTGTTTGTACTATTTTTGCGAGCTCTTTTTACTCTTTATCTTGCAATGCTCTCTAGTGCTTATCACTCTCGGTGGCTTCATTCAAGGATTTTGGCATGGGGAGTTTGGAGAGACAAGGCCTGAGGATGTGCACTTAGGGCAGGGTGGGAGAGGCATCATATAGGTGTTAGCGAGTGGGGGTGTGCATTTTGGGAGTTGGCATGTGCGTGCGTGCATGTGTGTGTGGGTGCACATGAAAGAGATTATGTTTATGTGGTGTATGTACATTTGCATTATAGGGGGTGTGTTTGTATAGGTGCGTATGTGCATGTTTTTTATTTTTAGTCATTTTTAGTTTTTTTTGGGTTTTAGGTTTTTGATCATTCTTGGGCTATGTGACTGTACACTTGAGTGGGGGTTTTACATTACATATGTACAACATGGGTTCATGGTTTACGACTTGCAGTGTGGGTTGAATGAGCAAGGGCAGAGAAACGCTTGTTCATCCACAACGAAATCTTGAACATCACTACCGCCCCATCGGCTTCGCTTGGTGCACTTGTTTGAACTTTAGCCTTCCAGCTTGGCAAGTTGATGTTGTGGCATGGTGCACATGGGTGTTGTGGGACCATGTTGATTCCCTTAGGTCTGGGGAACACATAGGGGTTCCAAGGGAGTGTGTATGCTACTCTTTGGAGTTCTTGGAACCTAGGGTGGATCTTATAAGATTTGAATTGACGAAAGTATGACCACCGTGCATGGACTTGGTGACTTCTTCATTGTTGGGAGGTTCAACATGTAAGTCGGGGTGCTACCCAAGTGGCATGGCCTTGGGTCTCCACCATGACCACTTGGATTTGATGTTCGAGGGTGTGTTTGTAGACGCTTATGGCATGATTTTTGTTGATCTTGGAACCTAGATGTAAGGGCTTCCATCCTAAATGCCTTGGGCTTCTAGTAGTTTTTTTGGGATCCATCACTCGAAGTGATAGGATGGTATTGGGTACTAGGGTCATTTCTTGGATCTTTTTGGCTGAGGGGATTATGGTGCGTGTGGTGAGATTTTTGGGAGACCCAAACATAGGGGTTTCCCTTGTAGAATCCTTCAGCTCCTAAAGCAGCTATATTAGGATCCAACAGGGCATAGGTTGAGAGTTAACACCCACTTGGTAGTTTTCAACTTAAAGACAGGATTTGGGCAAAACCTAACCAAATTCTTAATTAGATCCCATCACTACAGTGCTTGGGTGGTTGACTAACCCATGGGACTGGATGAGGTTAGGCTGGACAGATGGATCCGTAAAATGAGGCTCAATTCTGTTATAGTACGATAGATGAAGTAAATCCCGGATAGTAATTGTTCTATGGAAAAAGAATCAACGGCTCTGCCTCTCGATGGAGAAAAAAGCGTTGGTTTCTATGATCCAAGTGCAAGTTCTTCCTTGATCTGACCAAGAGACTCACAGGTTTGGTTCGATCAGTTTGGTCAGTAATAATGACCCTGACTACGTTAGAGTAAAAATATCCTAGAGGAATCGCCCGTGCTTTCTGGGCGAGGGAAGTTTTCCCCGTTTGGTTTTTGAAAAACTGAGGGATTAGTCTCTTGTCCGGATATCCGTGGTGGTGGGCGAGGCCCCAAGTGAGTGTTGAGAAATCGAGCTCATCTAGTGAGGCGGTGGACACTGATGACCTGCCTGGGGGATAGCCCACACTTACACCACTGGCATGGTTGGTGAGATCATGATATGCAGCCAGTGGGATGACAAGCTCTGTGACAGCCATTTTAGAGACTGGCATAGATATAGTGCCAACTCATTTAGTTGGGTTCACACTATAGAGAACCCTAGTATGTATTTGGTTGAGTATCTTTTCATATGTGTACACTCTTATCTTTGTATATGGTATGTTGAGCGTTGAGTAAAGAAGAAGAAGATTTTCAACCTCTCACCTTGTGTGTTCCCTATTAGGGTTTTGTGAGTGTGTGTGTGCTTGCAAGAGCTCAAGCTCTCTTCCCCCCTACATCTTTTCATGGTATCAGAGCCTGGTTCATGCTAAGGGCTGAAAGAGAAGCACAGGAAGCGGTACAAGGGTAAGAGCTTCAACCACTCTTCCCTATTTGTGTTGGCGACTACACCCTATCGGGAGCTCTACAGGAGGCACCGGCAAACGATCTCTGATTGAGGATCTTTCTTCGTCGCGAGAGTAAAGCTATAGGGCAACAATATTGTCATATCGAATAGAATTTTTTGGGCCGAAAATGCGTTTCGGGTGCATCTCGACCTCCGTTTTTCAGAAAGTAGGAGATTTCGAGCACTGCGGGTAAGTCATCGATTCTCTGCAGAACTCTGTTTTAAGAACTGCAAGAAGACAAATTGGCTTTGCAGACACTGTGTGTGCTGCAAGGAGGTCAACAGTTGCCATTGGGTGTATGTATGTACATTGAGGTCACTGTTGTGACATTTGAGTCTACTACAGTACCGCTGCAGAAAATACAGTTGTGTAGGACAAACCAGAGTGTTATTTCTGGTAAATTTATGTGTCTGGCAAGATGTCAAATCATGGCATAACTGAGATTGTTGCTGAGAAGCTTGATAAGAACAACTTCCATGCTTGGAGATTCAAGCTGACAAATTTCCTGATGGGAAAGGGCTATTGGGACTACATAGAAGGTGAGCATGAAGAGGCACCGGAGATACCAGAGATCAATCCGACTGCTGCAGATGTGAAAGAGTTCAAGGATTGGAACCAAGGAGCCAGAAAAGTTATGTATTGGCTCTCTATTAGTATACAGGATACCATGATTGGGCACATTCAGGATGCCAAGTCCGCCAAGTCCCCCAAGGAGGCGTGGGACACCTTGGTAAAACTCTATGAAACAAATACCAAGGCACGAAAGATACAGTTGAAGAATGAACTTCATACTCTGGAGAAAAAGAGTATGTCTGTGAATGACTATGCATTGAAGATAAAGGGTATTGTGGAATCCCTTGCATCTATTGTTGGTGTTTTAGTAGATGATGATGATAAGGTGGAAGTCTGTCTACGTGTTCTCGGCTACAATACAAGGCGTTCAAGACGTCTATTCAGACTCGGGAAAACATTCCCAATTTTATAAATTTGGCGTCTATGTTGATTATAGAAGAGAAGAGCTTGGGTGAAGACCAACAGTCTTCACAAAACAAAAACAATTCAGAGCAACAGGCCTTCTACACAAATTCAGGAAGAGGACGAGGTAGAGGAGGCCGTGGACGCGGCGATCAAGGGGGTGGCCGAATAGGTAATCAGAATTATGGCCACAGCAAGCAGCAACAACAACAGTCCCAGATTTCACAACAACAACAAAAACACGCAAGTGGAAGAGGCCAATTCAGAGGCAAGGGGAGTCAAAGAGGTTGTGGAAATTGGCAAAGGCAGTATAATGATACACGTGGATGCTTTTACTGTGGTAAGCCTGGACATGTGCAGGCAGACTGTTATAAGAAGCAAGTTGACATACAAAATGGAAAATTGTAGCAAAACAACTATGCATCCTCAAGTAGAAACAATGAGGATAATGAAAGATTGTTTGTTATACAGCATGTCGTTAATGCCATGTCTGAAAATGTTGAAGCAGCACATAAAGATGATGTATGGTACGTTGATTCAGGTGCTTCAAACCACATGAAAAGTCATGGGGAGTGGTTCAAGGAGATGATGAACCTTGAAAGACTAGGTTTCGTGGAAACAGGGGATGACACTGCTCATCCAATTGCCCATGTTGGAGATGTGCCATTGTCTATGTGCAGGATGGCAAAGTGAAGTACCTTGCAGATGTACTTCATGTTCCGAACATAACAAAGAATCTGGTTTTAGTTGGTTAGATGATTGAGCAAGTTTGCAGGTTCGGTTTAACCCTGATGGTTGTTATGTTAAAGACTTTAAAGACAAGTGCAGGTTGGTTGCAAAAGGCAACAGAGTGGGCAGAATGTTTACACTAAATGTAAACATGCCTGAAGTGAGTGCTATGATGTTTGCAAATGGTTCAGGAATTGTTGCAGACATAGATATTTGGCATAAAAGAATTGGACATATGAATGTGCAGAGAATGAAGTCTATGCAGACTAAAGGAATTGTGACAGGGCTGCCAAAATTTAAAGTTGAAGGTATGCAAAAAATATGTGAAGCATGCCAATTTGGAAAGCAAACAAAGCATGTATTTCACATAACAGATATGTGAGCATAAATGCACTAGATGTTGTGCATTCAGATGTATGAGGTCCTACGAAGACCATGTCTATGGGAGGCTGCAGGTATTATGTGACATTTATTGATGACCACACAAGGAAAGTGTGGGTATACTTCATGAAGGAGAAGGGTGAGATGTTCACTCACTTTTAGAATTTCAAAGTTATGGTTGAAAAGCAAATAGGAAAATCTGTAAAGTGCCTAAGGTCAAATGGAGGGGGAGAGTACTTCTCCAATGAGTTCTCTGAATTTTTGAAGAAAAATGGTATTTGGAGACAGTTTACATGCAGATACACTCCGCAGCAAAATGGAGTTGCTGAGCGAAAAAGTAGGCACATTGCTGAGATTGCGCGAGCATTGATGGAAGAGAAGAATATGCCGCATAGCTATTGGGCTGAGGCTGTTTCTACAGCAGTTTATATTATGAACAAGACTCCAACTGCAGCCATACATGATGTAACTCCAGAGGAGAGGTTTACTGGCAGAAAACCTGGTTTGTCTCATCTAAAAGTTTTTTGATGCATTGCATATGTGCATGTGCCAGATGAGCTAAGAACTAAGCTGGATTCAAAAGCTGAAAATGTGTGTTTATTGGATATTCCCTTGAGCAAAAGGGATACACGTGTTATAACCCTGCTACACGTGAGATGAGGGTAAGTAGGGATGTTGTTTTTGATGAGATGAGCAATTGGTATACTGCTAAAAAATAAGCTCTTGGGACTGATGTGAGTGGAAATGTGGCTGCACAGAATGCAAGTCAGCTTTGAGTGGACCAGGAGAGTCCTCATCTAGTGGTTCAGTTGATAGACCATGGAGTGGCAGGCTGCGTCATAATACCAGTCCTGCAAATGTGATTAGTATATCACATAAAGGGAAAGAGAAATTGGTTGAGCCCCTTAGTATGCTTGAAATTTTTGCAGGGCATTCTCATGTTGATGGTGGAGAGTCTAGTGGCTCAGAGATGAGCCTTGATGAGGAACTTGGGATACCAACTATGAGAACACCTGGTGTAAAGAAGGCTATGGAAGACATGAATGCAAAGCTGCGAAGATCTGGGAGAGTGAAGAATCCTGTGTGCAGAGGTTTACCTATGATGGTTATGTGGCACATCACACTGCATACATGGCAAAGGTTGTACAGGTTGTAGAGCCCACATGCATTGATGAGGCTGTTGGAAATGTGTGTTGGGAGAAAGTTATGGATGCACTATATGGAAATGAGACATGGGATTTAGTGCAATTGCCTGAAGGCAAGAAAGCCATTGGATGCAATAATTACATAAAGATGCATAGAGGCTACTATTGGGGAATCCCACTAGGGTACTACACAACTGGACCAATCCATGTCAATTAGAGCTTCCTGGACGTGTAAGTGAAACTAAAAAAGAAGGAGATGCTTCGACATAACCATGGCAACAGTCAAAAGAATCATGAAACACCTCAAGTTGGCTAGAAATTGTACGGATGGATTCATTTGGAATCAGCCTACATAAATGGACCAATGGGGTAGAGGAATTGCGTTGCACAAAAAACTTAGTGAATACATCACCAAGCAATCCCAATTCGCTCCTGCACCACCTCCACCGGCTCCGGCTCCGGCTCCTGCTCTGGCTCCGCCTCCACCTCCTGCACCGAATCCGGCTCCTGCTCTGGCTCCTGCTCTACCTCCACCTCCTGCACCTCCTCCACCGAATCTGGCTCCGCCTCCACCTCCACCGGAATCCGGCTCCGCCTCCACCTCCACTGGCTCCGGCTCCTACTCTGGCTCCGCCTCCACCTCCTGCACCTCCTCCACCGAATCCGGCTCCGCCTCCTTGAGCGCCGCCACGCCTCCATTGCCGTAGCTCTGGCATATCCACCCCCCCGGCAGAGCCGGGGGATGGTCTAGCGCAGACCATCCCCCTGCTCTGCCGGGGGGTGGATATGCCGGAGCTATGGCAATGGAGGCGTCTTCTCCAGTGCCGCCACCATCTCCACCGGCTCCGCCTCCACCTCCTCCACCTCCTCCACCTCCTCCACCTCCTCCACCGGCTCCGCCTCCACCTCGTCCACCTCCTCCATCGTCTCCACCTCCACCTCCTGCACCACCTCCACCTCCTCAAACTCCACCTCCTCCACCTCCTCCACCTCCTCCACCGGCTCCGCCTCGTCCACCTCATCCACCTCCTCTATCGGCTCTACCTCCACCTTCTCCACCTCCTCCACCTCCTCAAACGGCTCCTCCAACACCTCTTCCACCTCCTCCAACGGCTCTGCCTCCAACGAAGCCGCCACCACAACTATTACCTCCAACAAAGCCGTCGCCGCCGGCTCTCACAAAAAAGAAGAGCAGAGAGAAAAGAAATGAAAAAAAACTTACCTCTTTTCCTGCATGCGTTCGCCTGCTTGGCAGGAAGAGTTGAGAGTATCCTTCATGTACCCTAAATACCTCTTTTCCTTCATGTACCCTTAAATATGTACCATATATGTGTGTGTGGCCTAAAATATACATAGCCTAAAGATAGATACATATAT
Organism: Cibotium barometz; assembly: GCF_041138505.1. Classification (NCBI taxonomy): domain Eukaryota; kingdom Viridiplantae; phylum Streptophyta; class Polypodiopsida; order Cyatheales; family Cibotiaceae; genus Cibotium; species Cibotium barometz. Next base: position 20,136,701 of record NC_141110.1, read on the forward strand.
ACACACACGTATATATGTCTAAAAATGTATTAAGCTATATGTATTTTATTGCACACACATACATTTTATAGTTTAGGCTATGTAAATATGTACATATATATATTGATGTTAATAAATGTGTGTGGTGTGTGTGTGTGTAGCCTAATAGATATATAGTCTAATATATCTATATATCCTAAAATAAGTAAAAGACAATTATATTGTAAATACACACACACACACACACACACACACTAAAATACATATATCCCTGTCGGGGGATTCTTAGCCTAAAATATATACAATATAATAATATAAATATAGACATGTGTGTGTGTGTATTTACAAAGAGACAAGCCTATAAAAATAATACTTAGAACCAATAAATGTATATATTTGTGTTTTTTTATATATTTGTAGATACATATATATTTGTATATTTTTTATTTAAAAAAAAGTTATCGTGATCATTCTCAATTGTGATTGCTCCACCTTGTTTTATCATTTCAACCACCTACATTCTCAATCGTGATTGCTCCACCTTGTTTTATCATTTCAACCTCCTTCATTCTCAATCGTGATTGCTCCACCTATTCCTTCGTTTTTATATTTTCATTTCACATTTTCGTCTCTCCTGTCCTTTCGGCATCTTTGTATTGCCTTCCCTATGGAGCACACTATCACCTTTGATTGATGGCTGTAGCAAAAAATCTCAAACTTTAATACTTCTCCACCAGACCACGGATATCTACAAGGGTTTTTTCCTTCTTCACATGCCCTTTCTGGAGTGAAAGCTACTAGGACCGATGGAAGCCTACAGGAAATCATCGCTCATTTTACGATATGGAGGGCAATAAAAACTACCTCGTAGATATTACTCGAAGTAAAACATATATGCTACAATGTAGTCCTCTTTGTGCTGCTGATAGTCTTGATTCTAGTGCTAATGACATTGCCCAAGATGTCCGACATTTGGAGAGTTCAGTGGATAAAGAATTAGGGACACAAAACACCCATGTTCATATCTCGAGCTCCTCCTCTGAGAGTGACTTGAATGGCTCAGCAACTGTTTTGCAACCAGGCTAAGGCACAAGCAATCCAAAAGGTTCAAAGCACAAGATCTCTGAAGATGAATGTATTGCTTCAGAGAGTATACTTTCAATTCTTCGTCGTAATAAGAAGGAGCAACCTTCTCTTCTACGTTCATTGTTGGAAAAAGTTACTTGAGTCGTCCAAGTCCAGGAGGTGCCAAGACATTATGATGGTGATTCCATCCTAGATTTTCCCAACATATGGCAAAATAGGAAATATGGATGGAATGGAGCAAAAATATGATGGTCACGTATGGACACGTCCAGTAACATCAAACATGTCTGTAAGTTGTACCGTGCGTATTAGCTATTGTGTTGGTACTTTGGAGTGCCATAGGCTCAGCTGTCCTTTTTACTTGAACAATAAAAGGTATAACAACACCTTCTTTCATGGACATCTGACAAAAAAGATTGCAATTGGACTTCTGACAGAGGATGACAAAACTAAAATAGTTTGTCACTTTTGTCGCAAAAGTGCACACTGTGTGCAACAAGTGTGCAAGTGTGTAGATGTATTGTGTATTACGTAATGCCTCGTGACACAACTATTACAAGAATGATGCTCCACACTGGGCTGCTGCATGAACATCCAGTTCAACCAGGAACTTCAAGGTCAATGTTGGAGTGCGTGAAAATGTTTGTTTCTTAAGTGTTGAAAGCCCTGAGAAGTGCAGGTCCTCGAAAAATAAAGATGGATATTGTGAAGGATATGCTATTTTCCTCCATGATGAATCAAAATGATGAGCTACCTACAAGTATTGGGGATCATGAGCTCTGCAATTTTTTGGAGGAGTTGAGTCCTCTTGTGGAAAACCAGAGGTCAGTATTCATTCTGTAACTTAATTATATTTGGAAGTATTTTTTTACATTCGGTCCTCTCTTTATTGTTAAATTATGTTTTTTAGGTTTAGATGCATTGTATCCCAGGAGAAAAGAAAATTGATGCCAGCAGGAGAGGGCTTTGATAGCATCCTTCTTGTACAGAGAAGATCTCACTATTCATTTATACAAGGTAGCCGTTTCCCAGGACAAGGTGGCCCTGATAACAAATGTTATGTCTTTAAGATGTCTTTGCGAGGACCAGCATCAGGCGTGGACTTGGTGAATCGCATGCGGTGTGATAGTGGAGGTGACTTGTCAAAGTCCTGGGTTTTGTTTGATCACACTCATCGAGTTTTTGGTTGGTCAACAATGGCTTGTCATGTTTACAACCCAAGGTGAGACTACGTACTTCAATTTTTTCCTTTCTTTCATTTACCTTGAATGATATAGCTGATTGAAAAAAATTCTCTCCAAAATCTTATAGTGTTCAAGAGCTGTTGACAATTGCCACATGCGAAATGAAGGAGGAGGATACAAAAAGCCAAGTACTATTTTGGGAAATGCTGAATAGCACAATGGAGCAATGCGGTTATGCACCCGCACACTTCTATGGGTTTATGCCTGATGAAGCAAGGTCCAATTGGTGTGCAGTTAGGACCGTTTTCAATGGGAGTCCGCACAACATTATGGAGGACAGGGAGCGAACGTGCTTATTCCATTGGAAACAAAGTTTGATGAAGCATGCTAAACAATGCGTGAAGGCAGAAAGTCGACAACACCATATTGACTTGTGTGAAGAATGGAAATTGGCAACCAATAAAGAGTCAGCTTTCTTAAAAAGTAAAGAGATTCATGAGTGGTGGAGAAATGGACATGTTCATGATGAGGGAAAACTATCAGTGATGGATATGTGGATGAGTTGGTGGGAAGTACGAATAGCACATTGGGGCAACCTCATGTCAAGGGTGAGAAATTTTATGGAGAAATGATATGTTGTATGGATGTATTTGCATTGGAGTCAATTTTGTGAATTCTTGTATGAAACCTCTTATGTGCAGGTGGTCTTAAGCTCGGTGGATTTAGCACAAACCCCTCGAACAAACTTATCTGAAAGTGTACATGGGAGTTGGCTTGCTGGTGAAGGATACAAGGAAAAGGTTAGCTTGTATGATGTGTGCATTTCAGATATGGCAAACGCTTTACTACAAAGTGCAAAGCAATATGCATATCAGATGGGGAAGCACAAAGGTGAGGGACCAAGCTTCAGCAAGTTGCTGTTGGACAAGGTGGCAGCAAGGTCAAGACTGACACCACCACAAGTGGCTCGCATGGTCCATGAAACAGTAGCTAATACTCCTATGTATGAGGAAGCAAGGCCTCTACATGGAGATAAGGAGACTATTCAATGGAAGAGGGTGAGGACAACGGAAGTAGACCAATGCTCACATCATCAAGGCTATGTCATGCAGAGCAGACATCGTCAAAACCGGGGAACATCAAGAAGAGTAAGTTTTGGAGATAGATCTAGAACAAAGAGTGCAACAAGTCCTGCTTCAAGGGGAGGACCAAAAAGTCCAATGACTGGAGGAAACAAAGATGTCGGACATGAAGAGCCTAAACAACATTATGGCACAATGAGTGGAGGACAAATGCATGTAAAGGAAGAGGCCATTGGACGCACAATGTGGGCCATTAGACGAACCCCATTGAACTCAAAAGTTAAATGTTTGGGAGGTATTGATGGAAGACTTAAGTGCAACTCATACATACAGGGAAGCTCTATTGGAGTTGTTTCCCCTAGCTTCTACTCAGAGCGACGACATCCTGGTCCGGGAGGGCCAAAGGCTCAAATGATGTGGTTTTGTCTTTCAAATGTTTCACACACATGGCATGTAGATCCAAACATAATATGCAAGCCATCATACCCAGATATGTGCAAAGTGGATGTTGGGACCAACATAACCAGCCAAAAAGAGGTAGAGAAATTAGTAAAGGCAGGGTTCAAGTTAGATGTTACTCATGAAGAACCTTTTGTGTCGGGGGTGGGAGAAATGTCCACACAAGCAGGCAACAAAGAAAGTGACAAGAGGCCACATGATGCTACACAGAATACAAAGAGATCAACCAAGTGGAGGCATTGGATTTCCAAAGAAGCAGAAAAGGAGGATTGGTAGTGCCGAGGCCATGACAGTGACAGTCCTTAATGAGAGTGCAATGCAGCCATCCCCCTACCCTATTTTTCATTTGGCATGTGAGAGTGGAGAGGACTATTTTATACACATCAAGGTACAACCTTGGTGTACATGTCCTGATTTCATGCAAAGAGAATCTAGAGGAAAGTCTTACGTTGCATGTAAGCATATCTATTTTGTCTTCTTGCGAGTTTTGGGATTACATAAGAATGAGGATATGGTAATGCATCAACCGACACTATCACCACAGAGGAAGTGGACAATATACTATCACGTCCTCGAAGCAAGGATGTTTGTGCCTATACTTAAGCTTTAATCAAGCTTGTTTATACCTATACTTAAGCTTTAATCAAGCCTCTCATGTTTGTGCCTACTTAAGCTTTAATCAAGCCTGTTTGTACCTATACTTAAGCTTTAATCAAGCCTCTCATGTTTGTGCCTACTTAAGCTTTAATCAAGCCTTCCATGTTTGTGCTTACTTAAGGAAATGTGAAGTCAATCTTTTTGTAAGAAAATTTGAACCAATATTATTTTTGTCTTGCTTTGGGATGGAGTATACTGCCACGTACTCTAAGGTCTTATTGTAGGTAGCTTGCGACGCTATGGTAAAGGAGTTATACCAACCATATATCTTCTTGTAAGGAAATGTGAACTCAATCTTTTTGTAAGAAAATATGAGCCGGGTATACTTGTTTTTACTTGTGTTGAAATAAACATTGGAAGAAAGGTACATAGATAGGTATTTTTGTGCCTATATTTAAGTTTCTTGGACATAAAATGTGTGTTTATATGTAGGAAGGTAGGTATGTAGGTATGTATGTATGTATGCATGCATGCATGTATGTATGTATTGTACAAATGTGTGTATATATGTATGTATATATGTAGGAAGGTAGGTAGGTAGGCAGGCAGGCAGGTAGGTAGGTAGGCAGGCAGGTAGGTAGGTAGGTGTGTTTGAGAATATACATGTATATATGTATGTATGTATGTGAATGTATTTATTTCTCTTTCATAAATACTTACTATATAAAAGCTCACCAAAATGTATCATTTTTCTTACAAGCTTACATAAAACTATCTTATCTCCAAAAAGCTCGCCAAATAAAGCTCGCAAAAAAATCAAACCCATTGAAAAGATGCAGGGGAGAAGAGAACTTGAGCTCTTGCAAGCACACACACACTCACAAAACCCTAAAAGAGAACACACAAGGTGAGAGGCTAAAAAATCTTCTTCTTCTTCACACAACACTCAACACACCATATACAAAGATAAGAGTACACACTATATGAAAAGGTACTCAACCAAATACATACTAGGGTTCTTTATAATGTGAACCCAACTAAATGAGCTGGCACTATAACTATTCCAGCAGAATGGCTATCACCACACAGCCTATCATCCCACTGGTCGCATATCACCCATGATCTCACCAACCATGCCAGTGGTGTAAGTGTGGGACCTATCTCCCAGGCAGGTCATCAGTGTCCACCACCTCACTAGATGAGCTCGATATCTCAACACTCCTCCTCGAGCTCAACTCCATCTTATGTACACCAAGCGAAGCCCTGAATCTACGGAGCTTCTCTGTACCCAATGCTTTGGTGAAGATGTTAGCGACCTGATCCTGTGTGCTGACATCAACAATGTCAACGTCTCTTGCCAAAACCTTCTTCTCTCTGATGGCAAAATGGTAGTGGACCTCTATATGCTTCGTGCACGAGCAGCTTTAAAAACTGGGTTCCTAACCAACTGTATACTACTAATGTTGTCACAAAAAATGACAATTTGTCTATCCACTGATAGACCCAAATCTGCAAGTAGCTTTCTCAACCAAGCTACCTCACATGCTACCATAGCAGCACCTCTGTACTCAGCCTCTATAGTAGTACTGGATAGAGTAACTATAGGCTGCTTCTTGCTGCTCCAAGTCACAATAGCACACTAGTAGATCTTCTATCTGAGATACTACCAGCCCAATCAGCATGTGTGTACACATATCTCTGTCCCACTTTCATAAAATAGTCCACAATGCAAAGTAGACCTCACATACCTCAGTATGCGTCTCAATGCATCCAAATGCGGCTTCCAAGGAACTTGCATAAACTGACTCACCAACCCAATAGCATAGCTCAAATCTGGCCTGGTGATTGTCATGTAGATCAAGCTTCCTACTATGCATCTATACATAGTAGGATCCTCCAAAATCTCTCCTGAATCTACACTCAACTTGCCATTTTGATCTAATGGCACTGAGATAGGCTTACAGCGTGTCATATCATACTTGGACAACATGTCCAAGCCATACTGTCTCTGTAGTAATCCAATACCATGTGGTGACCTAATCACCTCAATGCCCAAGAAATATATGACCTAATCACCTCAATGCTCTCCCAGATCCTTCATCTCAAACTTCTGTCTAAGCAAGATCTTTACATCAAAGATCTCTGCATCATGGTCCCCCGTAATGATCAGGTCATCTACATAGATGACAACAAGCACAATCCCTCTATCACTATGTCTCACATACAGCGAGAAATCTGCATTGGCTACATGAAAGCCAATAGTGACAAGATATTCAAAAATCTTGTCAGACCATGCTCTTGGTGCTTATTTTAAGCCATACAAGGCTTTCTTCAACCTGCAAACATGCTCGGGGTGACTCACATCCTCATAACCAGGTGGCTGCAACATATACACCTCTTCCTGCAAATCCCCATGTAAGAATGCATTCTTTACATCCATCTGATGTAAAGACCATTGCTTTGACGTAGCCACTGCTATCACAACTCTCACTGTTGCCATCTTGGCAACTGGGTTGAAAGTTTCCTCATGATCAATGCCATATGTCTGCACATATCCTTTGGTTACCAATCTAGCCTTGTACCTTCTTATGCTTCCATCACTGTTATGTTTTACTTTGTACACCCACTTGCATCCAATGGCTTTCTTGCCTTCAGGCAATTGCACTAAATCCCAAGTCTCATTTCCATATAGTGCATCCATCTCCTCATCCACATAGCTTTCTCTCAACACACATTTCCAACAGCTTCATCAATGCATGTGGGCTGTACAACCTATACAACTTTTTCCATGTATGCATAGTGATGTGCCACATAACTATCATAGGTAAACCTCTACTACATAGGATTCTTCACTCTCCCAGATCTTCGTAGCTTTGCATTCATGGCTTCTATAGCCTTCTTCACACCAGGTGTTCTCATAGCTAGTATCCCAAGATCCTCATCAAGGCTCATCTCTGAGCCACTAGACTCTCCATCAACATGAGAATGCCCTACAAAAATGTTAGGCATACTCTGAGCCACTAGACTCTCCATCAACATTCATAGCTTCCATAGCCTTCTTCACACCAGGTGTTCTCATAGTTAGTATCCCAAGATCCTCATCAAGGCTCATCTCTGAGCCACTAGACTCTTCACACCAGGTGTTCTCATAGCTAGTATCCCAAGATCCTCAACCACTTTCTCTTTGCCTTTATGTGATGTACTAATCACATTTTCAGGACTGGTATTATGACGTAGCCTACCACTCCATGGTCTATCAACTAAACCACTAGATGAGGACTCTCCTGGTCCACTCAAAGACTCTGATTGCTGACTCGTATTCTGTGCAACCACATTTCCACTCACATCAGCCCCAACAGCTTCTTTTTCAGCAGCATACTAGCTGCTCATCTCATCAAAAACAACATCCCTGCTTACCCTCAACTCATGTGTAGCAGGGTTATAACACCTATATCCCTTTTGCTCAAGGGAATACCCAATAAACACACATTTTTTAGCTTTTGGATCCAGCTTAGTTCTCAGCTCATCTGGCACATGCACATATGCAATGCATCCAAAGACTTTCAGATGAGACAAATCAAGTTTTCTGCCAGTAAACCTTTCCTCTGGAGTTACATCATGTATGGCTGCAGTTGGAGTCCTATTCATGATGTAAACTGCTGTAAAAACAGCCTCAGCCCAATAGCTACGCGGCATATTCTTCTCTCCCATCAATGCTCGTGCAATTTCAGCAATGTGCCTGTTTTTCGGCTCAGCAACTCCATTTTGCTGTGGAGTGTATCTGCATGTAAACTATCTCTGAATACCATTCTTCTTCAAAAATTCAGAGAACTCATTGGAGAAGTACTCTCCCCCTCCATCTGATCTTAGGCACTTTACATGTTTCCCTGTTTGCTTTTCAACCATAACTTAAATTTTGAAAATGAGTGAACACCTCACGCTTCTCCTTCATGACATATACCCACACTTTCCTTGTGCGATCATCAATAAATGTCACATAATACCTGCAGCCTCCCATAGACATGGTCTTTGTAGAACCCCATACATTTGAATGCACAACATCTAGTGCATTTCTACTCACATTTATGTCATGTGGAAATACATGCTTTGTTTGCTTTCCAAATTGGCATGCTTCATACCTTCAACTTTAAACTTTGGCAGCCCTGTCACAATTCCTTTAGTCTGCATAGACTTCATTCTCTGCACATTCACATGTCCAATTCTTTTATGCCAGATGTATGTGTTTGCAACAATTTCTGAACCATTTGCAAACATCGTAGCACTCACTTCAGGCATGTTTACATTCAATGTAAACATTCTGCCCACTCTGTTGCCTTTTGCAACAAAGTGGGCAGAATGTTTGCCTTTTGCATCCAACCTGCACTTGTCTTTAAAGTCTTCAACATAACAACCATCAGGGTTAAACCGAACCTGCAAACCCTGCTCAATCATCTGGCCAACTAAAACCAGATTCTTTATTATGTTCGAAAAATGAAGTACATCTGCAAGGTACTTCACTTTGCCATCCTGCGGAGGGGTAGCTTCAGGAATTGCTCCACTAGCACCTACATAGTTCATGCAATGGCCAAGACCAGAAAGAAACAAACCGACCCATATCTCCAAACTTATCACACTAAGTTTGATGGTTAAGGTATCCCATATCTTATCTGGAGATGTTTAATTGGATATGTGAAACATTTGGCCATGTGGAAGATAAGGTTAATGTGAGTGCCTTTGGCCTCAACCTTGATGGAAAATTGGGACAATGGTTTTGATCACTAAAAATAGAAGATAAGGCTACCTTTGATGCCTTGAAAGAGGCTTTCAATGTAGGATTTTCGAGACAGGGAACTCGATGGAGTCCGGTTAAACAACTGTATAATGTGAAATAGAAGGAGGGAGAATCCATGGCAGGACTATATCAACCGGGTAAGATATCTTCACTCTCACTGTTAATGATAGGGAAAGTTATCTGATGAAAGACTGATTGGCTGATTCCTATAGGGACTTGAAGATGTAGCCTTGCATAATTCCCTATATGCTCTTGGACACACCTCCTTTGAGCAATGATACAAAAGCGCCATGGCTTCTTGTAGACAGTTTCAAGGGAAATCGTTCTTGGGAATTGCATGAGGGAACTTCTGAAGCTTCCTTCAAAACCAGAAGTACAAAATCCGAAGGGAAAGGGAAGAAATCCTATTCAGAGGAAGACAAGTGGAGCAACTAGATGTTGCATTGATGCAAAAATGACCCAACAATGGAGAATAGGTCAAGGTCGTGTGATGACCAAGTCAGGCAACCTCATCTTTATCCCAAGAGAGAACTAGTGTGGTGCCTAATTTGTCAAGTGAACCACCAGACTAGTATGGACCATCCACATTTCAAGCCCAAACCAACTATCTACTATGCAAACACAAGAGATGGAGAAATCACAAAACATCAAACTGCTACCACCAAAGAGCTACTCAAGCCGGCCTCTATTAGGCCTTGCCGCCTAATCTGAGGTAACCGCTAGCTTTTCTAGCATCAGCACAGCACAATGCACCTCAACCTAGCCATGAAGAGGCCTAGTGTGAGGAATCTCGAGGACCCGAAGTACCCTTGCCACCTCTAGTCCTTCCACCATAACCTTCATTACCTCAAGTGACCCCCCTATTCACCACCAATTGACATTGGAAAAAAATTTCGAAGAAGGTGAAGAGGGAGAGATGACTAATAACACCGCCTTCACATCCTGTGAGCTAAGCAGCCCACCCCCACAAATCCTGAGTCATTATGTGATGGAGGGTGAGCACATGTATCTTGTATACCTAGCAGCTATAACACCGTGGGGGTGAGACTTGAACAGTATGTCCAAATGACCACCTATGCAATTCTATCATTGTGCTGGACCTCACCAAATAGTTAAATGTCCAATCAAGAAGGGGATGATGAGTACTCTTATGACTACCCCCACTTGACTCCCTTATGCCGCATAGGTTAAGGGATAGACCACATGTACAAGGATTGGCCATTGAGAACGAGTGTACTTGGAAAGGGAAATAAAGCTAAACCAAGTACCAGCATTAACTTGTTGAGCATGTGAGATGGCTTCATCCACATAGTGCCTCTTAATGTAGTCACATGAATGCAAAGTAGGGGGAGAGACACTACTCATGCTGCTGGCTGTGCTGAAGCATCTACTTTGCAGAAGCAGGGAACCCTAGGACAAGCAAGGATCTTATCTTCTAAGGAAGTTCCTAAGCAAGCAAGAACAACTAGGCATATCTGAAGGAAAAAGGCCACAAAGATTGGCAAGGGAGATAGCTATGTTACTATAAAAAGTGGATCTGACAAGGGGATAGCTACAAATGTGTCATCTTCCTCATCTAATGAAGAAAAGATACTACCATTTGCCCCTCAAACAAGGGAGCAAATAGACCACAATCGTCTGCCCAAGAATTTGGCTCAATATCCAAACCCAATTGAAGAGAAAGGTAGACTGAAGGCTACTCTCAGGAGCTAGTCAAGGAATGTCAAGTTTGATTGGAGGAGGAACCTCAAGCAGGTCAGGCAACTAAAAGGTCCTCTATACCTAACATAAAACCAATTGATGAAGCCTAGGATCTTAATAAAGGCCTTAACCCCCACCAAGTGCTCTACGATATGAGATCACTATCCATTGCCTTTCACAAAGCATGTGCTGGAGCGTGTAGTAAGAAAGAAGGCCTATAGCTTTCTCGATGGGTTTTTTGGCTACAACTAGGTGCTCATATACCCAAAAGATCAACATAAAATAGCTTATGCCACTGAATGGGGCACATATGCATACCATGTCATGCCATTCAATTTGACCCAAGAACCTTCCAACACCTAATGTGCAAGGAGTATCTTACGAAAATTCCTTGAAGCCTTTATGGAAAACCTTTGTGTTAATTATACATGGAAAGCACATCTATGGTGTTTGAGAAAAGCGCTAGAGAGATGCCGACTCTACAGAATCTCTCTTAACCCTTTGAAATGCCACTTTTGGGTCTAGCATGGAGTGACCTTGGGACACATTATTGTCTCAGAACATGGCATTTCCATAGATGAAAGTAAGCTGCGACTCATTCGTGAGTTACCACACCCCTTGCTAGCTTTAAGGGAGTCCAACGATTTATGGGGCATGTTGGTTACTACCGGCATTTCATCTTCATGAATGCCGACATAGATCGATTCAAGCAAGATATTCTCAAAAACAGGAGTAGACAGTTTCAAATATAAAGCAGTTCAAACCTCCTAAATCATTAGACACTTCTCCATAGGCATTCTATCTCATCTAAATCAAACAAAACAACTCAAACCAAACTCCAAAACACGATTTCTCATTGACCAAGACATAGATACAAACTTCAAACTCATTGTTTTCTCCTCAAAGAAAAGAAATACTACCTCAAAAACCCTGAGACAATGGGTTAAAAATTATCAGACGAACACACCAAAAACTTGCAATTTCTTCACCTATAAACTTAAGCTTCTATTCTAGCTATAGTGAACTTGCTATCACAGACTGCATGCTTTCCCTAGACAAACCCAATTTAGCACCTAGTTGACTTATGAGACAACAACAATTGAACATGTTTCTGGATAAAACCATGTCTCTAACAAAGAAGCCTCACAGAAATTACCGGGTACAACACTCTTGAATGATTCTCTAGATCCTAGCCCCTTCTCTGCTATGATTTTTCTAAATCCACCTCGACTGCACTAAACATCTCTTCTCCTCCCTTTGAAAACTAGATGAACTCTTGTGTGTAGATAGATTACTTCACTGTAGATACTTATCCTCCTTTACTCATTGCTTCACTTTTCATAACTCCTCTGACTCTTTTTCTTCCTATCTGTTTTTTTTTTAATTGTCCCAAAAAACCCATTTTTCCTGTTGTCACCTCACCATCTTCTAGAATCTTTGCGACATCTCTCCCCTTTGGCCATACACCTTCTATTTTGGTTTTTGGTTCTCCAGCACTTGCTCTTATCCTCCCCGCTACCACGATGTCCTTGCCACCTTGGAACCTTTACATATCAACATATCTTTATTATTTATTGTCACCCTCCATATTTGTTTTGAGCCTTGGGCACCTCTCACAGCGTGCTTGTTTTGAGCCTTGGGCACCTCTCACAGCGTGCTTGTTTTGAGCCTTGGGCACCTCTCACAGCGTGCTTGTTCCCGGGGGTGTGCCTTGGGCACCTCTCACAGCGTGCTTGGTCACATTTGCCAAGATCGTCATGAATATGATATGCCACTTGATTAACCCCAAGAATCTTGCAAGTTCTTTGGCTTTCTTGGGTAGCTGCAGCTTCACAATGATCGCAACCTTGGCCAGATCCATAGATAGCCCTTCTGGTGGTAGACACTATATGCCCTAAGAGGGATCCACTTGTTTTATAGCAAAAGCACACTTGGCTGGATTCAGGCTCAATCTGGCCTTCCTACACTTCTCTAGACACATTGTGGGGTGTATTATGTGTTCTTCTTTCTTTCTGAACACACTAAAGTTATCCATAAACACCCTCATGGAGGTGGTCAGATTTTTATAGAATAGTTCCTAAATCATCCTTTGGAATGTATTAGGAGCATTTTTCAGCTCGAATGTCTATCACATTGGAGGCAATTTCCCCCCATTTTGTTACAACGGATGTTTTCTCTTTATATTCCAGGGCCATCCGTATGTGATTGTACCCGTTGAACCCATCCAAAAATGAGTATGTCTCATGCTCAATTACCACATCTAGCAAGGAATCTATGAATGGAAACAGAAATGGATTCGATATGGTGGATGCATTCAGCTTGTGGTAGTTGATGTAGATCCTCAACTTCCCATTTTTCTTCGGGACAATGATTATTGGTGAAGGCCATTCTGCCCTGTCCCACTGGATAGATGAACCCAACTCTCAACAACTTGTTAATTTCCTCCTTCACTTATTTTTCATACTTGGGGTTCATTCTGTATCTACTTTTCTGGATAGGGGTTACATCCTCCTTCAAGTTAATCTTGTGTTGGTATAAGCCATGATTGATCCCTTTCATATATGAATAGTTCCAGGCGAACAGATCTTTGTACGACTTCAACAATTCCAGGAGCCTCCCTCTAAATTCCTGATTCAGCTGGGCACCGATTCTTACTGTCTTTGGCTCTTGGTCATCCCCGAGGTTTACTTCCTCTAGTTCGTCTTCCTGGACTTTGATGTTATGCTTCATGAGTTGGGATTCCTCTTGCTTGAGGGCCATCATTTCTCATTTCTTCTCGGCCCCTGTAACTCAACCACACTATCATGAGTGTCCTCTACCTCCTCATGTGTACTTTATTCATTTATCAACACTTCACACAAGGACTTCTGGATCGTACCCTTGTACAATCCTCTCTATGTCTACCTCAAATAGCGATAGCAGATCTGGATTCTCCTTCATGATCTACTCTTCTTCATCGTCTTCTACCCCTTCTAGGTAGTTTAGAACTTCTGCGTGCATCGGTCGGCTTGCCGGGTTTAGCATGTCTTTTCCTGCAAACTGAAATGCAGACTCTCTTTTTGCTCTCCTGATTGTGATCTTGTTCATATCCCAGTTGTGTTTTATCCTTCCACTCCTGACCCACGGTCTTCCCAAGAGCATGGAATATACACCTACTATCTCAGTCACCTTGAGAACTTTGAACACGACAGTGAACATGCATCCTACCACTTCTATTTGTTCTCCTCTGATTATCCCAACAGGTCAACCATGCGGATCTGAAATAGAGCTAGCTCCATGTCAATAATTCCTAGCTTTTTAGCTAGACCATCTGATATTATATTTACCCCTGACCCTCCATCTAGAATGACCCTTGTCATTGTCTCTTCTCTAATCTTGATGGCCACTCTTAGAACGAACATATCACAGTCCTGGGACTGTTTCCACATTCCTGCATTTAGCTTGTCGAGCTTTCTAGTTTCTCTACAAGTTTCTCTACAAGGGGATCTACACCAGATTCTCATTTGGCACTATGGCTTGAAGTAGCTTTTGCCTATAATTGGGAACCAGATTCAGCATTTGATCCAACATGATGTTCAATTTCATCTTGATGAGGTCCTCCCAAAGGTCGTATTCCTTGCTACTATTAGTTGCGCATGCGTTGGTTCTTGTACATCCTTCCTTCTTTCTCTTTTTCTTCCCTTTCCTATTCGTGACTTCCCCTTGTCAATTTTCTAGTTTGGATTCCTTCCATATTTCCTTCATTTTCTTCTCTCGAGACACTTCTGCTGCTTTGGGTGATAATTGGCTCCAATTGGTAGTTTGGCATTGGCTTCTTTCTTGCGCAAATCTCCTCTCTTTTCTTGACCAGGTTTTTTCTGTGTAAATTTTTCTCAAGATGCTCTCCAAGTGTCAGGCTTTCCTGCATTGTTCTCACCATCCCTTGTGTGCTCTTCACTAACTTGGTGATTGGTTCTCAGACCCTTTGCTGCCCTGCCCACTGTTCTAGCCTCTTTTTTTGTTTTGGCTCGGCATTCAGCGTCTCGACAAGCCCTTGTGATCTTGTCACAGCAGCCATCACCTCTTGTAGTTTCTGTTGTTCTTTTCTTGCCCCATGGTCTACTTTTACCATGTTCACAGTAGCATTAGCTCTTGCAGGGTTTGCCTCCCTTTGTGGCTTTGCCTCTTGCAGTTCCTACTACTGATGGTGCTGATGAAAGATGATGCAGTCATTTTGTCTATGTCCTAGATCGGTACAGTTACAATAAAAGCATGCTCTCCTTGTTCCAAATTTGCCACCTCCTCTTCCATAAGGTCTATTGAGTTGAGGTCATGTGGCGACCTGTTTAACACTGGAGCTTGGTGCTGCTACCTTTCCATCACCCTCAGATTTTTGTTTCGGGTATTATAGTAACACATCTCTATAGTGTGATTGTTTCTCTCGCAAACAAATAGTGTATACTTGTTGAGTGTTTTTGAAGTGTCACTCCTCTTTCATGTGCCCTTGATTGTTACACCTCGTGCAAACGTCTGGTCTGAGTCCATATCCTACATGTCCTCTAGCAATCTTAGCTAGGGCAGCCTTTAGTTGTTTCTGAACATTTACTACATGCTTCCTGCCTTTCTTTTTACAGGGCTTTTGCTCTTTGTTATCCAACTCTTGACTAGACTACTTTGACTCTAAGATGTCTTCTCTAGAATCCAATTCTGAAGTTTCTTCCTCTTTCTTCTTCCGTTTTTCCTTCTTCTTCTTCTTCTTCTTGGGGTATTTTCTTGTTTACTTTAGGATCCCTTCAGCTCTGGTAGAGCTCCTTGCCACCACTTGTTTGAATGTAAGGGCATCTAAGTCATATGAGGATACTGCCACATCTAGAGATTTTTCCTCAGTCTTGTCATGAACCATTGGCTCAACATGGGTGGAGCATGATGGTTGGGCTAATCTAGGTGCATCAACATTGCTCAGAATTCAGCTGCATAGTCTTCTGTTGACCTCTTTTTTTGTGTCAGCCTCTATAATTTTTCTGTAACTTTTCTAGCACCTCCCTTATGGTCTTGTCCTTCCTAAATCTTTTCAAGAAGGCCTTCTTCAGTTCTTCAAATGTCTTGAAGTTCTCCATTGGGTGGCAAGGCCCAAATTTCTTTTGTTGAAATGAGGAACATGGTTTTGAAGGTGAAGATGTGGGCATCTCGATCCTCCTTGCTCTTGCCGTTGAGTTGAGAGACATCCTGCCCACCATTGTCAGGTTCTTCTCCTTCCTGAGCTTCCTACCTCCTATTTTGTGACTCATGGTGATCTTCTTCCTGATTCTTGAGTGGTTCCAGAATCTGTCTTTCTAGCTGTCATGGAATCCCTTCCATTAGTCTTCTTGGACAATGCAGTTGCCCTTTGTGCTCTGTAGCCTCTGCCTATCTATGGTGGTACTACATTGCTCTATTTGAGCTATTCCATATCAATATCACAATCATTATGCAATAAAGCATTGTCTGATGAACGATGGATGACTCACATCATCTTCTTCAAATTGATGTTCCTCATGCTCTTGATTGGCCTCCTCTAATTTTGTTTCTACTTTTTCATCACCATCTTCCAATGAGTCAATTTTAGGAAGTACTTGCACCTCATCTAGATTCGGCCTCAACATCTTAATCTTGAAAGATATGTTTTGAATGAGGGGAAACTACCACCACTTTGGATCAATTCAATCGGCTGAAAAATAATCTAAAATCACAAAGCAAAGGGGTTACACTTTCATTATACTAAATCAATATTTATCGATGAGATTGGTTGGGTTACTAACCTATTGAGGGGTTACACTTTCATTACACTAACCTATTGAGGGGTTACACTTTCATTACACTACATCAATATTTATCGGTGATTGATTGGGTTACTAACCTATTGATGATATTGAGGGGTTACACTTTCATTACACTATATCAATATTTACCGGTGATTGGTTGGGTTACTAACCTATTGATAGTATTGAGGCAGTAGGATAGTATCTTTCTCATCATTCCAAAACTTGGTGGAATAAACATGAAAAAAGCCATATGATCTTTCTTCACGGTTCCTTGAGAAATCAAAAAAGATGGTGCAGTGGGTGAAGGAAATTTGGCCTTGAAAGAAAAAGGTGGCCAGGAGGGAGATGGAGGCGAGGGGGAGTTTGGTGAGGACATATGAAAATGTAGCTTGGGAGATGGGTTCTTCAAGGAAGATATCGTGTGTTGAAGTAGATTTAGGTGAATGGTGCGAAAGTGGAGATCAAGGAGTTGGGCGAGGTTTTTGGGGGGGGGATGGCGAGGGTGGGGAGTTCGGTGTGGCGATGTCCATTAATGCATCGAATTTTTTTTTAGCACACCAGGGCTAGATGGGGTAGGTGGGGGTTGGGTGGCCCGGGCCTCTATGTCTTTGAGTTGGGATTCTTTGAGGTGGAGGGCTTCCTCGGTGACTTCCTTATATTGCTAGAAAGCAAGAATGATGGTGTTGTGGTTCTCTTCAGCTTGAGCCGCTCTCTGTAAGAGGTCCTGGGCTTTAGCTTGGGCAAGAGAGAGGGCATGTAGTGCCTGTTGTTCAGTGTCGTGGGTTGCTTGGACCTGTGTTGCTGAAGCTCGGTGAGCGAGAGAGGATGTTGGTGATGGTAAGCTCACAATCCTGGTGGTTGGCAACTGTGGCCTCATAGAGGGCCTCCTAGCTCTACTGCTCTTGGGCCCTTGCTACTAGCAACATCTATAGTTGTGCCATTGTCACTTATTCTTGCAGGCTGTACATGCAATCTGTCATCTGGCTGATGATCCCATGGGCCAAGTTTGCAAAGCCCTGGGTCGAGTCCGGCACTATGCGCCATGAGTGGAACAAACACCCCCTCTAAGTATGCCTCTTATGATTGGAAGTTGCCTGTTCGAGCCCAACGGAGGGTTTCTAGTGTGTTGCGTTGGGAGGAGGCGGGGGAAGAGGGACTGACTTTCGAGAAGTGAGGAGGGAGTGGAGAAGAGCCTGAGGGTGGGGGCTCCTTGCACTGCACCTCCTCTTTAGCAGCCTTGCGATGGGCTTCAGCATCTTGTGCCTCGATATCTGGTTTAGGGGTGGAGTGGGGAGGAGCCTACTCCTGCTGAGGATCGGAGTGAGTGCTTGGGGGTTGGAGAGGTGGGAGAGGAGCGAGATGGAGGGAGAGAGACCGGAATGGCATTGGAACCCTCTAGCCAGATGGCCCTAGGGAGCTCATTCCACCTTGCGACATGATAAAGGACCTTTGTGAGCAATGATGCATCTGCGAGCTTCCCTTGTGGGTTTGCACATACTGTGAATATAGCTCCTTGTGCAGGTACTCAACCCAATTGATAGGTACTCCTTGCTAGACCCAGGGTAGTCTGGACAGGCTGCACCGACTGAAATGGTATGTCCAGTGGATGGCTAGTAGAAATGATAGAGCATCTGCAATCATGATGAGCTCCTTTTGGGTATATTGGACCACTCTACCCCATTCTTGGTGGTGGTTCTCTGATAAGTGCCACGAATAAGGAGGGTCGCATTGGTGAGGCACACATAGGGTTGGTCCATCCGTGGGAGATGAAGCGATTCCCTCACTCGGGGGCCTCGCCCACAGATATCCGACAAGAGACTAATCCCTCGGTTCTTCCAAAACCAACCCTGAAAAAACTTCACTCGCCTGGAAAGCACGGGCGATTCCTCCAGGATATTTTTACTCTAATGTAGTCAAGAGCCTTAACTAACTGAATTGATCTGACCGAACCCATAAGTATCATAGTCAGATCAAGGAAAATACTTGCACTTGGATCATAGAGAGACCAACGCTTTTTTCCTCATTGAGAGGCACAGCCGTTGATTCTTTTCCATAGAACAATTTTTATCCGGGATTTACTTCATCTATTGTACCATAACACAATTGAGTCTCATTTTAGGGATCCATCAGTCCAGGCTAACCCTATCCAGTCCCGTGAGTTAGCCAATCACCCAACCACTATAGTGATGGGATCCATTTAAGAATTTGGTTAGGTTTTGTCTCGGGTACCAGGGAAAAGAGTTCCCAAGTCCCCCTAGCCGGATATTCATGCAAACTTAAAACTAGTTACACCACTTACACACCCAATATGAAATTATCTTTTTCACAGATTCAACTGTCTTTAAAACAATCATTTAATGAAACTATAGTATCACTGATCATAATCCTCCAAAATATCCAGTTAAATCCTAATTTCTAATTTTTCCTTCATCGGTGTACCTATGGCATCATTGGTAACCAAAACGCTCACCACTTGTCCACTCAGGGGCCTTTTCGATAGTCCCTAGCTCATAGTACCCGGCAATATATTCACTTATAAAAATCAAAATGGAATGTTCGTTGAAGATTAGCAAGATCAACCAACAGATCCATATAAAAGAGCCATGGACTCATTCGTTGAGGACCAGCAAGGTCAATCAACCAGATCCATGCCCGAATTCAAAAAACAACTCTTCTTCTTGATCCCATATCTTCCACGACATACGTGTGGGTATCTTCGGCGACTCAGAGCCCGAGCACGGTATGGTCAGCACCCTCTAGGATCCTTCGAAGGTCACCTAGCGCTTCACTCATAGGCCACTTCCGTAGTCCCTCATCCACCGTACCGAAAGCTCACCATTTAAATCGAGCCGAGGATGGTCAAGACCTCAGCCGACCTTGCTACGCGAAACATTCTCCGTTGACTCTGCATCAGCTCTTTATCAGATAGGTCTCCACGACCTCATTCACAAGACGGTCGAAATGCTTCCCTAGCATTTTTTACATAAAACAATCATTTAAAAACAGGTCATAAATACAGTTTCTATAACGAACTCTCATCTTTCCACATTGTTCCACATCAATCCTCATTTATTTCATATGTATTTCCATTCTCATCACATCATTTTCCATCTCATCACATCTTTTCTCAATTATTCGTATAAGATTTCATCCACTCGCATCTACCCATATCCACATCTCATCACATCATATTCATTCACATCACATATCACATCTATTCACGTCCATCACATTCATTCATTCATATCCACCACATTCACTCTCATAACCATCCCATTACATGCATTTTATCCACATTATATCACATCACTTCTATCCACATCATATCTCATTCATACACATCTTATCTCATTCATCCACATCCATCCAATCGTTCACACGTACGACTACTCACATCTATCCATACATTCATATCTATCACTTCACATCCACATATATTTATGTCACATCACATCTCTTTACATCACATCACATTCTTTCATATACACATTCACATCCATTCTTTCACATCCACATCCATTCTTTCACATACACATTCACATCCATTCTTCACATTCACATACACATTCACATCCATTCTTCACATACACATCCATATCCATTCTTCACATACACATTCACATCCATTCTTCACACACATCTATATCCATTCTTCACATACACATCCACATCCATTCTTCACATACACATCCATATCCATTCTTCACATACACATCCACATCCATTCTTCACAAACACATCCACGTCCATTCTTCACAAACACATCCACATCCAGACTAACATTATACATACGTCCGATCATATTGCCCCTTTTCCTTTTATTCCGTGAGCGAAGAGCCGAATTCCACACCCACTTGCAAGGAAAATCAACATATAGTAAGCTATTTGCATCCGCATACAATTGATTGGCTTTGAACCATTCGGTGAGAGATGTTCTTTGGTTTCTGTCACAACTAATCACATCACGCAAGTCGTCCTAGCCATTGAAAGACACATTATTATGTGTCAGGAGATGAACATGTAACCTTTGTATATTAGGCTTTTCATCATGCAAATCATATTGATATATGCACCAACATGCCTTTGACGCTAAAACATATCGTACATCCAAATATTGACTAACCTCATCAATAACCCCATTTTTGTCTTGCAGTTCTATAGTAGCTCTACCATGTCCTTTATATACATACTTATACAAATGCTTTATAGCTGTAATGATAGAGCATACTTCTATGTTAATATGGGCTTTGTACCTCAAAGAGAGAAAAGGGTTATATGGAACAACCCATCGACTATCCACCCTATGATCCTTTACCTGGATGAAACCACCATCTTCTCATCACATGTAAGTTGGATACCCATTGTCATCAATGATAGTAGTCTCACAAAAATTTCGAGGATATCGATGTTTGCAATTTCCGTTAACCATGTAAGGAGAGCTCACCACATGATGGTTCATGGACATTACAATGACTAATTATGATGTGCAACTCTAGAAATATCACCTTGTCACAAGAAGTTCAACACATATCAACATATCATAGTGAGGGATCTCAATCGGTTTACTTCCACTTTCCAATATCAATAATATATGTGCATGTGGCAAGCCTCTTTTTTGAAATTCAATAACAGAAACAAATTCCAATACCCTTCCAAATATTTTTTCACCAATAAGTGCGCAATATCCTTATGCTTCTCATAAAAGACCCGTGCAGTCAAGTCGAGTCCATCCTGACCCAGCAATAAAGCATTGGTTATTTCGTCCCACTTGGGATTGCAACAAGTAAAGGTGATAAACATGTCGGGTTTACCCATCTTCCTAACAATAGCCATTGAATCCTCGTACAATTGATGCATATATCTAGGGCCCCCCAGTATATATAGATGGCAATACTAGCCTGTATCCAGCAATGCTTGCATAGACTCTATTAACCCCATCGCTTAAATTTACTATATCTGTAAGACCCTAGTATCCTTAAGCACACAATGCTTTCTGGTTATTGTGTATCCATACTAATCTAGATTCTTTCATGCTACTATATGCATAACAATGTACTGTTGCAAAAGACGACCACCGCGTAGAAGGCATGCATTTATATCTTCCCTAATCTGTAGTCTATATGCATAATATTGTCGTTGAGTTACGGTCTTTGTCTCCTCATTTGAGCCTTCTCTATTCCTACCATTGAGTGGAATTTCAACATGCCAACCATCCTCTCCTCGAGGAAATAGAAGAACATATAATAGAGGCATATATGAGCGATGCAAGTTATATATATATTTTTTATAGCACCTATGCGCACGACATTATTTGAATGTCTCTATGCCCCACATGAAAATCATCTCCTTGAGCCAGCATGATAGTTGTTACCTCACTTCTTGTAGAGACCAAGTATTTCCTTGAGGTTGATCACGCTTCAATGATGACCATTCTCAAATCTACATGTGGACTTAACAGCAACATTTCTCTCATTGAACAAAGTGCACGGTCGTACGGATTATGTCCATACATCATTGTTTGCAACCTTTCAAGAATGATATAATTTAAAGAGGGCATCCCATGAAGTCTATTCTCTAATTCATGCTCTATATCATACACATAAAGCTGAGCAAATCGAGGAGCCACATCTCGTGTTTCATCAGGTATGACAGAACCAACAAAATGATAGGTGGTGCCATGGATTCGAAATTGAA
Source organism: Cibotium barometz (assembly GCF_041138505.1). Lineage (NCBI taxonomy): Eukaryota > Viridiplantae > Streptophyta > Polypodiopsida > Cyatheales > Cibotiaceae > Cibotium > Cibotium barometz. Next base: position 20,159,055 of record NC_141110.1, read on the forward strand.
AACTCCTCCCTCCCTAGTGAACTGACTATCCAAGTGAGCACCCAGTGAAACGAATGCCAAGGCATCATTATAAGAGTGTATATTCTTTATGTATTCCTTGCTTGCATTATCATTACCACATAACAACTCCACCAATAAAGGAGGTGGATTTTCCAATGGTAGTAAAGAGACCCTCCCACTTCCACAACAATGTTTGCCCACATATTCTCCAAGCTTTCTTGATACTTCACACTTCCAAATTATTGCACCACAAAAATGGCACTTATGAGAAAGGGCTCCTAATAATGAGTGAAGAGTATAGTCTCCAGAATATACCACCATAGTTGCTGGGCGCTTAACATTCTCAGGCAAAGAAAACGCCCACCTTATAGAGTGGCATTCAAATTTAATATCTTTCACATCACCAACAACAAATATTATAGAATGAAAATTATCATCCATAGGTAGCTCATTTAAATCAAATGACAAAGGGCCTCGCGCCATATCTATGTGTCTAAGCATTTTGATGTTCATTTATAGGTTCTTGAAGAACCGTAGCATTGAGAATTTCTCTGTCACTTGAATCCAAGTGGATTCCTCCATGGAGTTCTCTATGCTCCTCATTTTCAACCCTTCCAAATGTTTCAATTCCACCTAGGTTAAAGTAATCCGTAAGATTAGCAACATTTTGTTTTTGAATGAAAGCCCTTGTCCGTGACCATTTACGCGAGTCATGCGTATTGCATCCAAAATGCAAAGCCGACAAACTTGGTTCGAACTCAAGTATGTACAGCTTCTAACCATCTTCAATCTCCTTCGAAACACAAAATAATGAATACTGTTTTTCTTAACTTCAAAAAATAACACAACACTTGAGATAGACATAGAGAGAGACAATGGCATAGACAGACAGTGATATATATATATATATATATATATATATATATATATATATATATATATATATATATATATATAGAGAGAGAGAGAGAGAGAGAGAGAGAGAGAGAGAGAGAGGCAGAGTTGAAAATGTTAAGAGATGAAAATAAGAGCCGAGAACAAAATAGAAGAGAGCAGTATTAAATTTGAGAAAATAGAAATTTCATATATATCGCCAAAATGGAGAGCCAAATCTAAAAGTTGCAACACAATTTGTCCCTTGATCAAAAAATATCATTCCTCTTACAAAGTCTCTAGGCAACTACCCTAGTTTCTAAAACACGGCACATCTTTTTCATAATTGCAGTTAACAGATATCTTTAGACTTAATACCTCCAAGCCTAATGTATGCACTTGATGTTTTAGAGAATCTACGTGTTCTCTACATTGCCCATTACATCCACGTAGACATTCCCCAATTTCAATATGCGTGTTCTCCATGAAAGAAATCATGTCTAGTTGTTTTGCCTCCATGTGACCACTACTGTCATGGACGCCATGGAGATGATGAGTCAACTCATCTCTTAACGTATCTCCCCTTTGGCTTGCCACTTCTACGAATCTCATCCCAAAGGGCATCTAAGTACTCCTTGCAAGAAACTGAATTTTTCTCAGTGTTGTGCTCGCATATATCTGCAATAGTTTGTAGATGTTTAGAGCTTGTTTGTCCAGATAGAGACCTTGACCGAGCAAGGTGTTTTGCAACTTAAACATTCATCAACTTAGGTCGGCGTAGACAAAGCTACTTCTTCATTTGAAGAATCATCCACAGCCACTACAACTTTGGAGCTGTTGTTATCATTTTGAATCTCCATTTGCTGAAATCCAAAATTAATATCTTAAAGCTCTATAATTATCTCTATGTATCTTTGCCAACATATACCTAACCCTAGTATCCTACATATGTACCGCAACAAAAAGAAGTACACAATGATACAATTAATTTTCTATGAAAGGTTTTTTACTTTTTTAAGAATGTTTATCAGTTAACATAAGACTACTACATGCATATATTCTCCAAGTCTTCTATAGTTTTTATATTCTATATATTCTGTACAATCTCAAAGGCAGAAAGGTTTCTAGCATATCAATATTATACTAACATTTGCAATACAAATTATCAACAACAAAACACTCATAAGATAGAAAGAGAAAAAAAAAGTATCTTGATGTACACAATCCCCTCTCTCTCTCTCTCTCTCTCTCTCTCTCTCTCTCTCTCTCTCTCTCTCTCTCTAGCTAGCTAACCCTTACTCTATGCATCCCTTTTTAACATAAAAATTCAAAGAGACAGTGGAGGCATCAAAAGAACTAACCTCAAGTTGAAGAGAGAACTATACTCGAAAGCACCAACTTTGATTCAATCGTCCTTGTGCTTGCTTCTACACATTCACATACAGAAGGCACAAAAAAAATAACAAACTTATGATCTCTCTATTTTTATCACCCTCTCCTAACTATATTTCACACCAAATACAAAATAAGGAGCAAGAATAACTATTGGTGTATTTCATGTGGTTGTGTTTGTGAGAGAGAGAGAGAGAGAAAGAGAGAGAGAGAGAGAAGACCCATCAATAATCTTAAATCTTATTACATTATCTTTACCAACTTTTTCAAAGGAATGCACTTTAATATTTCCCTAAAAATGAAGCGCTTTTCCTCAGAGCTCCTACATCTACTACCCACAATGTAAAAGCCATCTAATAATCCCAATGTCCCTTTGATTAAGAGGAGCTTGAGATTGTCATCTAGCCTATAAGGGTCCAAGACTATATAAATATATCGAGGATTAATATCTCCCACCCATCAAAGCCAATAACTTCCCATTTTGGGCTACAGTGATATCCAAAAGAGCCTTATTGTGGCATCTTCTCAAAGAAGATCATATCCAACAATTTGTCATAGGTCAACTTCAAGATATTTAATGACATGTCTCTCATGAAACATAATCAAGTTATATATTAATAACAATCATGATCTTTTTTATACTTGGAGATAGTAAGAAAGAATAAAAAATACTTATACAATCTAGAACGGATGGTCACTAAATAAAAACACAATCATATTTATTTTCAAAGGAGCTTATGCTTTGGGATACATTTAATAACCTCATCATATACTTGTCATGCCTGGTCTCTATCACCATGCACATTATAGTCTATTTCATAACGAACAATCACGCCTAGGCTTTCTTGAATAATCATGAGCGCAATATTTGATTCTAATTTATCTAAATCTAATCGTATAGTAATATGGAAAAGCATCATTCTAATTAACAGCACAAACCGGCCATGGCCCCCAGACCAACTTGGACTATGGAAATAACGACGCTCAAACTCTGCAATCAAATTCACTCTTTCCTCAAAGGAAAGAGTGCTTCTCATGTGCTCTCGTATAGTAATTTGGAAAACATCATTCTAATTAACAGCACAAACCGGCCATGGCCCCTAGACCAACTTGGACTATGGAAATAACGACGCTCAAACTCTGCAATCAAATTCACCCTTTCCTCAAAGGAAAGAGTGCTTCTCATGTGCTAAAAAAAAATGTACGTCACCTCGTCCATCTGTCAATCATACATACAATTATATAAGTAAGTAGAAGCATGAATACTATATACGTCAATGCGTGTCAAATATACTAATGCGATTACATTGTGTTTGTACATGGATGTTTGGAATAGTCAAATATACTAATGCGATTACATTGTGTTTGTACATGGATGTTTGGAACAGTCATTTGGGCTCTC